>NW_025335587.1:4941056-5664689 GCF_004798865.1 Varanus komodoensis
TAGAGAGAGAGAGAGAGAGAGAGAGAGAGAGAGAGAGAGAGAGAGAGAGAGATGCAGATGCCTGCTTGCTAGTTTGATAATTTACTGGAATCCTCAGTTTCATTACCTCTTTTCCAGTGTAAGACAAGCATCTGCACTGTTTTGCCAGGTAATAAGCTACTTAATGAAACTACTTGTTTAGTAAGTTCACTACAATGCATCTTTTTACTGAGCTGCAGAACATTTTCTCAGTAGTAGCCCTAACTAACCTATCAGCAGAGTGATCTGAAATGCCTAAAATATCCAAAGCTCAATTCTGCCATGTAACATGGCAAAATCGTAACAGGGTGCTGGGTATGGTATCTAATGGTACAAATCCCATTAGTCACCCTTCATTCCATTCTCATTTTGGCACATACATGGATAAAAAAATGGAAGATGATAAAGCAGGTACTCTACATAAGAGTGAGGTGATCTGCTCACATGTGGAGGTGTACCTAGAAATGGACCTTGGAGCCAAGTCTGCTCCACATATGACCACCCAGAGAATAGCAGGCAATGCAGCAGAAGCAAACTTATTCCTGCAGTCATGATGCTATGATTTAAGTGCATTTGAAAGAATAAAAAAATGAAAGAATAAAAAAAGCATTTTTTTAATCAATGTCCACAGACAATTATGTTGTAGGTATTCTAATGTACAAGGATTACAGAAACAGCTGCATGCACTGAGTGGGAAGGGGGGAAGTAACCTAAAGTAATGCACACTGACATCTGAAGTCTAAAATTACCTTGCTGCTCTATTACTCACATGGAGGGCAAGACTAAGGGAAGGGAGGCTGTTAGTTGCATCTTCCTCTTAAAAGGGCACAGTTTATCTCCTAGAACCAGTCAACAAGGAGAGTTCAACACTCACTTAATAATTTGGGGATCCATCAAAGCTACTTGGCATTTAGCAGCTTTGTGATGCCTGAAATTGCTGTCTGTCTGTCTATATTTCTATCTATCCATCCTTTTAAATAGTATGGCTAGTTGATTGGTATTTAAATCTACATTTGTCAACTGTGCCTTTTTAGTGCTGTTTAGCCTATCAGTCAGCTTATTGAGAAAGATCGCTACTAGCAGGCATAACATTAAACTAGAGCAGCCCATGCTTAAAGCTAGGAACAAAAGAATATCTGGGTTGTTTTTGAGTTTCTTAAAGGTAATATTGGTGCTTTTTTTCTAAGAAAAAAGGTGCCGGAACTCACATCTTGTTAATCTTTTATTTTAAAAATTATATATTCAGTTCTTAACATAAATTTAATTTATTGTATTTAAGGCAAATGTTCATAGTAAATTCCAAAGTTTTGTCCAATTCTCATCCGACAAATCTTCTAGACTCCTTCCCTGCTGTTAGTATCTATGTGTTCTGTCATTGTACCTGTTAATATTCTGGCCTTTTTATTAGCAGGACCAGAGGTTGAGAAGTAATTAGTAATTTTTTTCATTTTTAAATTTGGGGTCACACTTTTACACTAAAAATTAAAAAAAGATTTTCAATTCACCAACTTTTTTTTAATAAATTATTTACCTTTCGCATGTAGTCAATCACTACACACACACCCACACACATCAGTTGTGTAATGAAACATAACGGTCGCCACTCGCAGTAAGCACTCAGCACACGAGCACACAACCAATCACAAGCCGAGCAGCACCACAAGCCGAGCAGCACCATCACAACCAGCGCGGACCAAGTACGCATGCATCGGACTTGACACACAAGCAGCTCGCATGCACTGTTTTAATGATTTTGCCGCCGACCTGCTATGCTCAACAGGGCGATTCAAATCCATGTGGACCAAACATCAAATTTACTTTTAAATTTTAAAGTTACTTTTAAAACTTGGAAAATCCACCAAAAAACGGTGCTGGAACTCCGTTCCGGTGCGTTCTATGACAAAAAAAGCACTGGGTAATATAAACTGTACTAACTGATTCAAGTAATAACAAGAGTGATGACTATTTCCTTTATATCTATCAAGTCTATTACTATGTACAAGTCAGAATCCACATCTGGTTCCACATGTGTCACTAAACACTTATTTTCCTCACTCATCTACCTTTATGTGCTTGTAAGAAAACACAATGGAAAATGAAACACACTTAATCAAGCTGCAGATAAAACGAAGATCTCAGGTAGGAACATGGGCTGCTTCTGAGGTACATCAGTTCTATTCTGGAAGAATCACACTTGAGGTTGGTGGGAAGAAGCTCACCCTCTATATTCACTTAACCCTTCACCTCCTCCCAAAGATGAGGTTGTCGTCGGGAGAGGCTTTGAGGCACAAAATGCAGGCAGCAAATCCTTAAATACATTATGCATCAATTCATAAAATAGTCCACTGAAATTGATGGATAAAACTAGAATTTTATAAACTTGATGGTTTTTATTAAATCTTTTATATTACAACTAAAAGGAAGGTTATAAAAGAGAGAGAAAACCCTTAAAAATATGGTACAAACTTGGAATAAGTATGAGAAAACATTTATGCCATCAACTTTGACATTATATCCAATTATGGAATTAGGAGGATTCCTGGAAAATTTGAGAGAAAGTTCGGGAAAAACATTGAAAAATAAACAAATTATTGAATTAAAAGATTGGTTGGAAAAAATGAATAATAAGCATAAAATAAAGGCAGCATTAGAAGGGGAAAATAACTTGGTTTAACTTGGTGCTGGAAGCAAGATAAAGGGGATGCTTGTCACACCTCCCTTGGAGGGGAATTCCAAAGGTGAAGTGCAATGACAGAGAAGGCCCTTTTCCTTGCTAATTCCCACCTTGCCTCATGGGGGGGGGGGGGGTGTCATGAAGGAGGACCTCCACTGATGACCTGAGTGGTCTGGCATGGATATATAGAGAATTGGATCCTTTGGATAGCCCAGCCCCAAGTATAAAGGACATTTTTAATAAACTAGTATGGAAGTGGTACCTAACCTCAGTAAAACTCAATTATATGGATAGTAAATAGTCTAATTTATTTTGGAGTTATGACCAGGGAGTTGGTACATATTTCTATAGGTGGTAGGAATGTGAATATATAATGAAAATCTGGAAAGAGGTGTTTTAAAAAATTAGTAAAATATTGTTTTTAAATATTGACACAAATCCTAGAATCATATTATTGTTGATATTTGATAGAAAACAAGGAGATGGAATACTAAAAAATTAATAAAAATGTATTAACAGTGGTTAGTTTAATGATAGCAAAGAATTGGAAAGTAAAATATGATTATCAATTGAGTGATTGGTATAGAAAAGTTTGGTATAAAGAAGTTTGGAATATAGCTATTAATGTTAAGTTAATGTGTGATAATAAAGTGACAAAGGATCAGATAAATAATTCGGAAGCTATTTGGGGACCGTTTATAGAGTATGTATAAATAAAAGGGAAAGGTTTTGAACCTTCACAAGAGTCATTGCAATTTTGGATGGGGATGGAAGGAGTAAGCAAGTTAACATGTATCCGATGGTGGATGCAGTGGTGGGGGGTTTGTGGGGGGGGCGTTATGGTTTAGTATAATTTTAATTGTGTTTTTCTTTTTATGTATATTGTCTAATTTTATGTATGTTATAAATTTGATTAACTTTTGTTATTGATTTAGTAAAGTTAAATTTAAAAAAGAATCTGCAGCCACATGACAATTGCACTGGCATTCAAACATTACAAATCAGCTACTCCCTCCCTTCACAGAGTTTAATTCCTGTGCAGGTGAGAACATAAAATGTTCAGTAGTCCTTAAGTACATCAATAGCTCTTTCCAGTTTTACTATGCTTTCAGTATCCACAAGGCAGAGGAAGAGGCAAAACAAGTATAAAAGTGATACTTTTCCTGTTAAAGCTGTGGTTAACAGACAAACTGCTCTACTATGAAACATATTATTATTATGTATTGTTTTATACCACCTGTAAATCAAGAAGACTCTCTGAGAAGTTTACATAATCAAGCATCTTGCTTGATTGGGTCTTTGATTGCAGGCTTTACCTCAGGACTTGTCACACTGTGTGGACCATGAGCAGATTCGGATGAAGACTTCAGAAATACAGTCCTTTTATTAAAATTGAACAGGTTACAGAATAGATGTCGGAGAAGTATCTGCCCATGTGCAGAGTTGAATCCAAACTGAAACATGCTTCCAGGTGAAAAGTTGGGAATGCCAGGCACTTTGTAATTAATCCACTCGTTTAGTCTGTCTTCTCCTGACTGGGTCAAAGAATTTCTTTTCCAAAGCAGGACAGTTCCCGCAAGCTGCTTGAGAATCTTCACTAGGTAACCTTGAAGCTGTAAAGTCACCTGTTCACCTTTACGTTTCCACCACTTCCTCCTCAGAATTAGACAAAATTGCAGTCCATCTAAGCAAATTGTAATATGCAAGAGCTGGACAATGTGGATTAATTCTCCTTCCTCAAGGCAGAGGTGTGAATTACTTTTAGCTTTAAGTTTCATTGAGGCAACTAGCTTGGATCAAAATATTGTCACATCGGCCCCAAACTAGGAGGAAAGGCAAAGATGACACCGTGACACCTTGCATTCAAGTGATGTTGGTGGAAAAAAGAATGCAAAGTTTCTAAAATGCACTAGGGAAGGCTGGGCACTGCTAGTAAGATGTAAGAGGCAGTATACCTCTTGACTGTTTAACCTTTTAGTAAATGCTGGCAAGCTTCCAGAGTAAGTACCTTTAGCAGCTTAGATAAGAAAGATTTATTTTTTTTAATGAAGCCTGTCTGTGTATTTGCACCTTTGGCTCAAGATGCTCTGCTCAAGGGTCTTTCGTTCAATTTCCTATTTGAACAAATAGTGCTTATTTCAGCACTCACAACCCTTTCATTCTATCCCCTTGTCAGGATAATCACAAACTGCTATCCCTACTGCTTCGTTCCCATGTTACAAGTGGCATGAAGCAAAGCTGCTTAATGGGTCACAGTGCTGAAAATTGAAGTTAACCTCATAAAGCATGGGTATATATTCCCACTTGAATCACAGGCATAATTCTTGGCCTTTGGGATCCCTCTTCTCAACCCAGCAGAGCAGGCAGACAAGCAAGATTTGGAAGGCTTTTGTCTCACTCCACAGCACCACCTGCTTCATGTCTGGGACAGATTTCAACCTACCAAAGAAAACTAGCACTGACCTTATGGTCAAATAAGCATGTTAGGGCTAAAGTAGATATGCCTAACATTCCCTTAATGTTCTTGTGTCCCATTCCCCCCGAAACTCCCCCACTGCTTTGGCTAGGGGTGACAAGTGAGAATGAAAGTATAGCAGAGAGTACTGAATCCTTTCTCAGAGACCCCCTCCCACCACGATCTCATGTATCTGCTAAATTTGCCAGTTCTCAAGGACCTGAGACCTTGCTGAGGGTACAGGGGTGGAAACTAAAGATTATGTTTGACAAATAAATGTGGGAAGCCTGGTGGAGGCAGAGAATGGTGCCAGCCTGGTCAGATGAAAAGTGAGGTACTTCAAAATAGATCCTAAGGGGCATAACTGCAGGAGGGGTAGAGATGGGGAGAAAGGGAAATATCTGAAATCAAACAGGAAACATGCAAATCCTGCACTTCTCCGTGAAGGTGCTGAGAAAAAAGCTAAAATGGCCATGTCCAACAATTCCAAACACACATTTGTTTGCAAAGGGTAGTACACAAATAATAAGCATGAAAGAATTACAAGGAAGCTGTTGTGTTTTATGGGTCTAAATTTTGTTTTGTGATTCCCCTCTCCCAAAAACTTTGGCTATTGCGTGGTACAGAAATGTAATAAACAAATATATACTACCTCCCCAAATACTAAACATAAAACAATGTTGGGCTTGTTTCAGGCTCATCCTTGGCACCTGACAACCTAAGCAGCTGCCTAGGCCTTAACTCACTGCTAAGTCCTGACCAAGATGCCTTACAGCAGATGGCTATACCACTCAGTGTCCTTGAGTGATGCTATTTAGGGGTCGCAGGCACTGCAGAAAAGTTAAAATAACAGCTCATGTCTACATCCTCTGCTGTCAGCTAAGCCAGAAGGTACCAGTGCAGGAGATGCTCCAGAGAGGGCACTCTGCCATGAACCCATCAAACCTGGAGTTGGCCCTAACTTATTCCCACCCTCTAGATCAGGGGTGTGCAATTAATTTTCCTATGGGGCCACATGAGAAACTTTGACAGTTGTTAAGGGCCGGACCAATACACTTACAGTTCTGCTCAATATATATCTCTATAAAAACAGTAAATGAAACATTACAATGATACAATGAAAATGTGGAGCACAGAACAACACTATTTAATGAATATTCACAAAAACATTAACATTAACATTACATGAAAAGCAATAAATTCAATTCAATTTAGCAGATCCTTCAAAATAAAAGCAGTGCAGTTGTATTGCTTGCATCTATATTACGACGATATATATTTGCATTGACTTTTAATTTGCCAGTGACCTCATGTGGGCCAGTCAGGGTCAGCCATCGGGCCGGATGTGGCCCGTGGGCTGTACAATACCCAGGTCTGCTCTAGATTAATAATAACTGAATTAGAAGAATGTAGACAAGAATCCAGAAGGCTACTCCATTAACTCCAGCAAAGAACCCTTTCAGGTTTCACCTTGTTGAGCTTACATATTCCATGATGCGATAACACAACATCATCAAAACTTGTGTTACAATATAGTCAGGCTCAGAGCCTCAATTCCACAGTGTACAGGGCCATAAAGCCTTGTAGTTCTAAGGTGGTAGTTACGTTGCCTTGAGGCTTCAGGAGGGAGAAGAATATGCTAAACCATATCAATTTTCAGTGCTTCATAAAGTCCACTCCATGGACTTTCATGATACATCTAAAGACTAGTGACATCGCTTTCTGTTTTCCATGCAGAAGGCTTATGACAGGAAAAATGATGGTGTGGATGATTTGGATAAAGTGGCTTAATAAACCAGGATGAGCATGAGCTTTGCATATTTGCATAAAGCCTCTTTGGTCCTCCCAGCATATAAGCTAGCAAGCCAGTCGACCAAGAAACAGAAGCTATGGCTAAGGACTTCTAAACAAACCAGAATTCAGAAGAAAATTTGAATGATGGCTTGGAGGCCATTTACTCTCATTTCCTAGTTCTGATGAAGTAAAAAGCAATGCTTGACTGTGGCTTGCTGCTTGTTTCTCCACTTGCACAAATGTAGAAATGAAGCAGAAGCAAAGTAATTCTATGTGGGTAAAGGAAGGTCATGCATATTGTCAGAACAGGGCCAAATTGAGTAACTTTAGCATGTTTTAAGGGCTGTACAAACCGTGGCAGTAACATTACAGCCTTTGTGCTTCTACATTCTCTTACAGCATAGACAATGCGTAAGACAGCAGTGGCTTTTCTACTTTCTCTCAACCATCACTGTCTATACAGGTTGTTAAATTCTAGCTAATATTCCTATCCAAACACAATCATATCACTACCACTATATAAGACATGAATGTGCATATGCACAGATGTATATTAATATGATCACACTCATAAGCATTAGTTACCGTGGGTTTCCCACAGGAGGCAAACAGGACATTTTAAAACAGCCCTCAACTGAACAGTGCAAGTTAGCAAGAGGGAGGACAACAGAGGCCAAAGGAGCTCAACATAAATTTGTCTCAGCAATGACCAGTATCCAATTGAGTCTGCAAAAATACTACTGAGTGCTTTGTTCAAGGAAAGTACCCTGGGGTATCTGGCAGCAATGCCCATCTCCAGCAGAGATGGCTGGAACTTATTGACTATTTATCCAGTTTTCTGCCCAGAGTCTAGACTGTAAAAGCATAAAAGGAAGAGTTACGGTACAGGTCAGGATTTAAACAAACTGCATGAACAGGTAAGACTGAATTTAAGTGGACTCCAGTTAAGGCTTTTCATCTCATTAAAGCTGCCTTCATCTTATATAGTGAGGTTTTAATTTAATAATAGAACACTACCACACCTTACAGTAACTGGATTAACAGAGTAAAGCAGTTTCTCGAGCATTTCATACAGAACTGCACAACTCACCTCATTGTATTATTGAGTTAATACACCAGTGTGCTTCTGCCTAGCTTACATTTGTGAAATGACTGACAAATTGTTTTTTTACCGTTCACAGTTTACAAAACAAAATGAACACTGAACTACTGCAATATAAACAATGCTTAAATTTAAACAAAATATTTCTGCAGTATCACAGCAGTAATGTACAATTTTTTTAAAATAGTCAAAAGCAAGAAGAATATAAATCCCAGCTACTTTTTCATATCTAGCTCCCTTGAGGCTACCAGCAAGGACACGGATTATGTAAAAGCTGCTGCCAGTTTCTTGCAAATTGCATTTATACTTCTAAGAGTCAAGAATACCAGTTAGTACAAAACTGGGGGAAACATTGGCAGAATACTGATCCTAGGCAATCATGACCGAAACAACAAAAACAAACAAACAAAATAAATCATAGGAATTGTCTTACAATTACACAATTAATGTCCTGAATTGTGATTAAAGTTGGAGGTGTCCTCCTCTTATTTTCAGTAGTAGTCATAAAAGTAAAGATAAAGGTTTCCTCTTGATGTTATGTCCAGTCATGCCTGACTCTAGGGGGCGGTGCTTATCTCCATTTCCTAGCCGAGGGAGCCAGCATTTGTCCGCAGACTGTCTCCATGGTCATGTGGCTGGTATGACTAAACACCAAAGTGCACGGAACGCTGTTACCTGCCCACCGAAGTGGTACCTTTTTATCTACTTGCATTTGCATGCTTTCGAACTGCAAGGTTGGCAGAAGCTGGGACAGAGCAACGGGAACTCACCCTGTTGTGCAGATTTGAACCGGCGACCTTTTGATCAACCAGCCCAACATTTTAAACCACTGCGCCACCTGCATCGCTGGTACTCATAGTACTGTATTATATTTGCATTGACATTATCATTAATCCTGGTAAGTTCTGACTTGTAAGTTAAAGGCTGAGTTCAAAGCTGATTTAAAAGATAACCATGCTTAATGCTAACTTCAGTGCAGAAAGAACACCATACAACAATGGGGGTAACTAGAAAGAGTTGAGAAAGGTAAAAAAAGGGTTCATAGGAGCCTATCAGTTTGGCTGTCAGGAATATGCTTTGCATTCATACACAGCCTCCTTCTTCCTGCACTAACTGGCTTGCAGTAACCATAATTTGCCAAGGCATCTGAATCATGCAAAACACAACTTGCTTCCAAGTGAGAAATGAAATAATTAAACCAGAATGCACAAAAACAAGACAGAGAGGAGCAAGAAGCAAGCAAACACATGCTTCGGCTGCAACATCTGAATTGAACAATTATGTCTGTATAGGATAGGAATGTGCAAATCAGCAAGCTGCCAGTTCTCTAAATTCTACCTTAAAACTCATTCTGATTTGAGCCCATTTCAGACTGGGATCCATGGCTTTTCTTTTGCAGTTGAAATTGTATGCCTTTTCATATATACACATCAATTGTGTGTCTTTTTGCAATTTATCCATTCTCCCATTGAATAAATGATGTTTGTGCACATTTTGATAAGTGCACCCGTTTTGTTTGCGCAGATATTTTTCATGCACAATTTTCAGGTATTGCCAATCTCATTTTTTGGGGATCTGAGAATCTCACTGCAAATTCAGAAATGTATGGCCTTTAACAACTCATGTTTAAGTACACTTTGGGTTCACAAGGCATGAATTAGTATCATAATCATCATTCCATTCCATTTATATGCCACATTCTTTCCTCATGTGAGGAACCCAAAGCAGCTTCAAAAGCATCACTGTATCCTCACAACAACATCCCTGTGATGTAGGTTGGATTGAGAATCTGTGACCGGCCCAAAGTCACCCAATAAGCTTCATGGATGACTGGGGATGGAATCTGGATTTCCTACATCTCTAGTCCAGTATTCTCACCACCATACCACTGGTTTTCCAGTAATTTCTAGTCAATTTGGGTGAATTCTGGTCAAAATGAACCGTTGGGGCTAAAAGTTACACACATTCATAAGTGTACAAGTGAAACACCATCCTGTATATTAAGCTTTTTTGTATTTAAGAACAGAATTTTGCACAGGATATTCATATTTCATTATGACTTGTTAGGACATAAAATCCATATATTCTTGAAGAATAATTCCTGCATTAACAGCAATACTGCTTTATTCTTAGCTCCAGATCTAGCCTGTAACTGTAATGACTACAAAAGACTGAAACACTCCTTCTAACTAACATCTATAGCTGTGTTACAATAAATTGTGAATACTACAAAAATTACATAGAACTCCCTCTTTTGCTGGGCATGCAAAACTTAATCCCTCCCTCTGAAACACTCTAGCAACAGAAAGAACACTTACATGAAATGAAAAATCCTGAATGTTCCTACAAACTAAGCAATGGTACCACCTCTAAGTTGGGGTCTACCACTTGTTGAACTATGAACTCTTGCCCATTATGAACTAAATGTTCCAAAATGATTTATGAAATATGAATACCAAAATATTGGATGTGGGAACTATATGTAACCTTGCTGTTTGACTAAGGCTATAAGCCCTGTCACCTCATTTTGGATGTGTATCATAATATGGTGAGGGCATTTAAAAGTGTCAGAGAAACTGACAGCAATGCTGTCAGGAGGCCAGACTTAGGCTGGTCTCTTAAGCAGGGTCACCCAAGACAGAAAGGTCAAAGCAGAGACACCAAACTAAGATGCATCCACCCTCTCTGGGAGTATCAATCACATCAGCAGAAGAAAATGGGTATCTCTAATCGTGATGGGGCAGAAAATCTTCTGAAGGGGAGCAACAAGGCAGCCATAGTAGTTGAAGGCCACACTGGCAAAGGATCTTTTACAGACAGTGGCAGTGATGCTCAAGCTAACTCAGGTTATTAGTGCACAGAAGGCGGCAATGGTAAACTACTTCTGCATCTTCTCACCTTAAAAAGCCTATCATGACACAATCCAAAATGAAACAAGAGATAGTGTCAAAAGATGAGACCCCCAGGTTGGAACTCAATGAGTTGCTGGGAAAGAACAAAGTGGGAGTATGAATAATGCTGTCACTAATGATGCAACTAGATCAAAGCTGAAAGGAAGTCTAGCAGATGACATGCACAGAAGTGAAAGCATAGTCCTATGTTGTACAACACATGCAATTGGAACAGGGAATGCGAGAAGTCTAAATCAAGGAAAACTGGAAACTGCAATGCAGGAAATTGATCGGTTAAACATCACAGTACTGGCTAACAGTGAACCAAAGTGGACTAGAATGGGGCATTTTGAGGTCAGACACACACAAAGTGTTTTACTCCAGAAATGAAAAACTCAGATGAAATGGTGTGGCTCTTATACTAAGACAAGATGTAGAACAGGCAATAAGAGGATATAATGCAAAATTTGACTGAATACCGTTCATGAGAATTAATGGAATACCCATACCAATCATTCAATTCTATGTTCCAATGACAGATGCTTGATGAAGAAACTGAAAACATTTATGCAGGTATTCAAGAAGAAATTGATAAAACATCAAAATTAGGCACATTGATAATCCTAGGTGACTGAAATACTAAAGTAGCAAACAAAACAAAATAAAATATTGTAGGAAAATTTGGCCTGGGGTAAAAAACAAAGGAGGGGAACAACTCATAAAATTCTGTGAAACCAGCAACAGAAAAGAATCACCCTACATGAAGTGAGAAATCCCTCACCTTTGAGCTGGATTCCCAAAGGAAGAGGTACTTAAGATCTATCTCAAATATGCAATGGCTACTGGAGTGCACCAAAGAATTTTAGAAGACGATCAGTTCTGAAAAAAAATGGGGGTGTCCTGATGTGCAACCTCTACTGTGAACAAGAAGCTAATGTTGGAACAGAATATGGAGAAACAGAATGGTTTCCCATAAGCAAAGGCATCAAGCAAGGGTGTATTTTATTTTCCCATGTGTTCAATCTGTATGTAGAACGTATAATTTCATTCATTTCATAAGGAAAGCTGGATTAGAATCAGAAATAGGAGTTAAAATTGGCAGAAGACACATAAATAATTTACGCAGATGATACCATATTACAGGAGGAAAGCAGCAATGAACTGAACCATGACAAAGAACCTTTCTGTTAACAACAAAGAATTTGAAATTGTTTAAGATTTTACGTACCTCAGCTCAATCATCAATTCAAATGGAGATTGCAGCCAAGAAATTCACAGAAGACTGAAACCTGGAAGGGCAGCAATGAAGGAACTAAAAAGATCATCAAGTATAAGGATGTTTCTTTAAAGGCTAAGGGACCATCCACACTCTTGTATTCCTGATCACTACATACGGGTGTAACGCTGAACAGGAAGAAAACTGACGCATTCAAAACATGGTGCTGGTGAAGAGCTTTGCAAATACACTGGACTGAAAGAAAGATGAACAAGTGGGTCCCAGAGCAAACCAAGCCAGAGCTTTCCCTAGAAGGAAAAATGACAAAATTGAAGCTGTCATACTTTTGGGTACATCATGAGATGGCAAAACTCCTTGGAGAAGATTACAATGCTAGAGAAAGCTGAAGGCAGAAGAAGAAAAGGGGAGACCATATATGAGATTTCCAAGAGCTGAGCAGGGCTATGATGAGTAGTATGTTCCGGAATATTTTCATTCATAGGGTCATCATAAGTTGGAGAAGACTTGATGGCATCTAAGCACAACAGCAACACAGCCCTGTCCATATATGAGACTCCAACTACTTTATCTGATGGGCCCAACAAAGGAAATTGGTTTACCTGAAACTGTCATTCTTTGAATGGTCATCTGGGCATTCACTGTTTGGTATACATCCAATATAGTGCTGTTGGTTCTTACTTCCTCATCAAGAAGACAGGGTTATGGCAAGGCTTGTTCATGCTGAACTCTGAGGTCTTATAATATGTGTTGACACAGACTTTAGTTCCCAAAACAGGAACCAATAGCAAATTAGATATTGACAGTGACTAAATAGCAAAACAGACATGGTCAGTAACAGACCATTTCCCAGTCAGTGACACATGTTAGCAGGTAAGTCAACACAGGCTGACTGAATGCGATCAATTTTCATTTGTGTCTCAGAAGATGACAGGCCTCCCACGAAGTTGTATAACAAAGTCAGTGTTTTTATAAAGTTAAGAGGCTGCGTATTTTCAGTACACCACAGCAGTAGTCTATCTCCTGTGATGCTTTCTGTAAAGTCCAATCAGCAAGCAAAAAAAGTCCTAAAATAGTGAGTTTGGTGTTTTTTAAGTATTCATTTTTTAAAACTAAAAATAGGCTTCCATAAACAGAAAAGTATTTATTTTATAGGGTCTGTTCAATACACAGTAATATTTAAAAACAACATCCAAACGCTTGGAAAAGCGAAGATGTGTTTATTTTCTGATAACCAGGCTATATAGAAAAAGAGCCATTTATCTAACATTGCGGATGAGTGACAGTTGCTATAGCTCCCATTTTTGTTTTGTTTAAAAGATACTGTGGTAGTCAACACTGTGTTGAGTATGGTCACTAATTATTTTTCACATATGTCAACCAGCCTTCCCCAACTAGGTGCCCTCCAGATGTTTTGGATTCAAATTCCTTCAGCCCCAAGCAACATTGCCAATGGTGTGGAATTCAGAGAGTTGTATTCCAAAATGACTGGAAGGCACCAGGTTGGAGCAGGTTGACTTAAGCATTAACAATTATTACTACCTTTAGATAGGACAGGGAGTAGGGGAACAGATGTTTTCACTGTTAATACTGTCAAGAAAAACATAGATTCCTGATAAATAACTTTCTTTTGTAGTCGGGAAGGGTTAAGAGGGGCTTACTGATGAGTAAGACTACTGATGAATTTAAATTTATATTGAATTATGCCTCAGACTTGAGATTCTTCTTCCCAGACAAATCATAAACCTAGACATCCAACCAAAGGCTTGTCTCTCAAGCCAAGAAGAGCTAGGATTACATTCTGTTCAAATAAAACAACTTCAAACAAGTGCATTAAAAAAGCTAACAGTTTCATGCTAACATAGAGCCTATTTCCCTTGTAAAGAATAATCTGATAAGGCTTGGGCTGGCCTCAAAACAACAAGATTTTAATCTTTTAAGATGCACATCCATTCATTCCTCCCCCCTCTCCACATACACCACTAGGAAACCTCTTCAGTCATTCACAACTTTGTAAATGGCTCTTGGTGGTATCTTATGAACATGCACACTCAACAAGCCTGGCAGTGTTGCTTGCTAACATTTACAAACATCCTTGTGCAAACATACAGAGACTCTCTACTGATCTTGCTTTGTCTAAATATATCTCAAGGAAATAACTTGGCAGGGTTGTAAAACTTCACAGCAACTGAATTAAAAGAGGAGGGGATGGAAATGAACAAAAGGGAAGGAAAAATGTGTGTGGGCAAATTGGGGGAGAGAAGACAAAAGAATTAAGACACTGGAGCCCAGCAGTGTTTGAGAAAATTACTTGTGTGTTCAGTTATGTTAGCACATTTAAATCTAAAATGTTACAAACAACTTTGGTGCAATTTGAATTCTTTGGGTTTAATTTTTGATATAAACAACATGAGTTTTATTCAATAGAGCTGGCATCTTCTGGAATAAGAAACAGAACTGAACTTTCTATTTCCAGTGTTCTGGAATCAATATTGGGATGTTTTAAGGAGCAACTCCTACAATGTTTTTCTCTTCATTTGTTTTCTCTATGATGTCTTGGTACTATTGTTCCCCTTCTGTGATTGTGGATTGCTCTTTGAATCCACTTAAGGGAGGTACTAATGCTCATTCCAAGAAACTTGGAAGTGAACTATTATTCAGAACCCAGAGCAAGATGCTTAAGTGCAACAGCTTTGCATATTACATATATACAACAACAACAACAACAAAATCAGGTCATACAGAGAGCCCTAAGATCACAGCACATCAAAATACTCTACAGTCAAGTAAGCCTCAGTATTATTGACAGGCCACTCTGCTTCTGATTTTTTGTTGTTGTTTTGCAATACTTTTTCTACCATTTTAAAATCTGCTTGTGTGTAGACTAAATGGGTACAGTGTTCTTTCAACTTAATAAACTTTAAAAAATGAAAACAAGCAACAGCGTTACATTGTCATCTTCCATCATTCATTTCATTAGCCAGATGACTAGAAAATTCAACTCAAAAATGTTAAGCTGCTTAGCTTTCCTTGCAACTGCTAGCATCTTATCTATTCGTCATAAAAGCTGATGAAAGACAAATGTTTTTAGAGATTCACATGTTTTAGTGGCTGACTTCTTTCTATCCACCCCCTCCCCGCTTAATGGCTGGACAATGATCCCAAGCTTAAGAACATAAGAAGAAAACAAGCACATTAGTTTTATGTCAATAAGGAGGAGGAGGAATCAACAATATGGCAATAATCAAGTGAAATAAAATATACTGGGTTAGGTGCCATGACATACGACAGCATGTCAGGTTCAAAATACATTTTGCCTGAAGCACAAGCAACTCACATCTGGAGCCTTGTATTTTGTACATTTCTGCCATGTTATGCATGCCTCTCCGGCTAAACACTACAGTTTTAAGACTTCAGTACACAATAACAAGCTTATAAGATCTGTTTTTTCATGTAAAATAAGTTGTCTGGAAAATTCCTCTACTGAAGGGGCAAAAGCATTATGAAAATAAATGTTAGGCTGTAGGCCACAGACTGGAGAAGATACAGGTGTCTCCAGGCCAAATATTTTGAACAAGGTGGATAGAGATTAGGAGGGGTAGACAAGAGGCAGACACTCATAAGACCAATGAAATCTTCATGGGAGAAGGTGCTCACTCAGTTATTCACAATGCTGCAGCCATGAGCCTTGTGACATTTTCCCACAGGTCCTCATAGGTTCCTCTGGAGACCATCTGTGAAGCAGCCACCCAACTGTGGTGGTAAGTTCCTCCATGCAACCAATTCTTTATCGTCAGATAGGCGCCTCCTCCTAAGCTGTAGCCTTTCTGGAGGTAAAAGCCTATTCACAAGGTAGGCAAGGGAGAAAGAAATTGAACATGGCTGGAAAGCTGCCAGAAAAGCAGCAAATGAAAGAGAAAACCAGAGATGGAGTGCCAGAGCTCAGATTGAGAGCTGAAAGAGTAGCTCTCCTTCCTTTGGCCAAGCCCAAATGGGGTTCAAGGCTTGTCTCACTCCTTTTCCTAATATCCTGTCCAAGACTAAATTTTCATATTGGGTTATGTTCCACAGAAACCACAATTCAATCTAACAGCCTAGATGGATTATTCCCTTACCTCACAATCATGGACAACTGCAAAGAAGGAAAACCTAACCTGTGTTGATTTGAAAAAGCTAATCAGCCAGTGTAAGGTGCATTTCTAAGCATGTCAAAAGGGCTTAAAACAGGTTAAACCTGAGCTCAGGCAATTATCAGATTTGAAAATAATGTAAATACACAGGTATTAATTAACTATTGAATTTTCATCTAGCAATTCCAACAGCAACAAAACACTTGGCTCTGATCCAACAATCAATACTAGCTATTTAAAGGCTCCACCCACCAAAAAAGTTTTGTAAAATAAATAAAACATCTGTTAGATTCTGCAATGATTTTGGAACAACTAATCAATACATCAGACAATATTGTTAGTTTTATTACCATGACAACTGACATCATCAGTATTTCTTTCATGCTATGATGTAGAGAGTGGGCCCATCTCTTGCTCATTACAGACTGGACACATTTGTCCGATTCTGAGGAGGAGGTGGAAAAGTAGAAGAACTGGAGTTCACTGATTCAACGTAGTGAAGTTTCTCAGGTAATGGGTTAGAAGCTGCCTAGCTTTGGAAGGGGTGGGGGTGTTTTCAGGATGGAAGGGGAAACAGATGCTAGTCTAGGTTAGAAGTTGACAGAAGAAATGTAGTCCAGTTACAGAATCTGACATTCCTGCTGTCTGGCCATCAGGTAGCAAGAGCCACCCTGAAGGTGGAGTCAGAAGCTTTACTAAAAGGGAAGTTTTCAGTTTGAATTCAGCTCTTTACATGGGCAAATGCTTCTCCTTCAACTTTAGTAGAAGGCTATTTAGAGTTCACAGCTGTTAAGTTTCAATAAAAGAACTGCACTTCAAAGGGCTCATCTTGAATTTGATAAACAGTTTGATCTTGAGTTTGATGAGTTTATCAAACAGAAGGAAAAGAGGGAAGGGACCAGCTCAAGACACCTACACTATAGCTTTATTCCAATACTACTCCAATTAATGAATTATGTGTCATTTTCCTGCTGTACTGGCTCCCTCTGGGCCTGTATCTTCTGTTACTTAGACAAGTGTTTCAGAAAAAGCTTACATCTCAGTCTAAAGAGTTTTAAAACAAAAGAAAAGGCGAGGCAAAAAAGCTGCTGGGAGAGGTAAATTACCAGAATTTCTGCAAAGTTGGAGTATTAAAGCAGATGGGCATTTACCCACTGCAACACTTCTCGCTTGATGTGCTATTACTGCCATGTTGCAATTATCAAGGGTCACTCAGCCACATGGCTGATCAGCAAACCTCCCGTCTGGACACACACATGTACTTGCATTTCATCTCTCTTTATGTCTAAACATAAAATCTTCATAAGATGGATCTGGAAGATGGACCTATCTAAAGTAAAATTTCTTTTAACGAACACAAAACATCACAATCATGCAGCAGAGCAAAAATGGACAACACAGTCAACTGGGCTCGAGGCATCCATAGAAAAAAGAAACCATATCTCCTTACAGAGCCACATATAATATTGTAAAAACAGTACAGAAAATTGCTCCAACTTTCAACTTGCTGAACATACTGAATGCCTAGTCAAAGGAGAAAGGTTGACTATCCCTTCAATAGATCTGAGATTCCCCCCCCCCAAAAAATGGGGGGGGGGTCTAATACTTCATCTGCATGTGTGCAAGCAAATATACAGGGCTACATGGAAGTTGTGAAGAATGATGCATGCCCAAATCCCAGACAGACAGTGAAACACACATGACTGCTGTAGCATATCCCAGAATCAGGATCTGAACTATATCTAGAGGGCTGGCCTTGCTAATCAGTATGTCACAAAATTACTCTTTTAGTTGTTTTTCTGCTACAGATTAACAACTATTTTAGAATAAAGTTGTCAGGTAGGTATAATTATATTCTCTCTCTCCCTCTCTCTACACACACACAAGGAAGGAGGTTGTAAGTAGTGGGAACAAATGGCTACAAAATGGAACAGAAGGTAATTCTATATAATATCTAAATGTTTACAAGATAAGCACAACATAAGCCTTACATGGAGAAATTTCTCTTTATGAAGAAGGGCTGTTGACCCACAGGAAAAGTCAATTTTGGTGAACAGCTGACGATAAACGCATATAGACCCAATGCTGGGTGAAGATCAAAGTGGGTGGCACTAGCATGCCCCTATGTGCCACCCTTCATTCACTACTTCTCTGCTTTTAGCATGTAAGCACACACACAGTTCATATAATCATACGTCCCAAGCAGTTGTGCTGAATTATGCTTATGCTGCACTGCATGTCCTCAGGGTGGAATAGGGTGGGAGATATGCCAAGGAAACCAGGAAAGGCACTACAAAAGCTGCAGCATGAAGAATTCCCAGAATCAAAAATTAACCCTATCATTTTGAAAGGGGAATTCCTTGGGAGAAAGTTGGGAGAGGGTGAGGAATGGAAATATAAATAAGGTTTATTGATGTAAGCTTCAGATGCATTTAGGCAGCTACTGTAGCCTCTGACTTCTGAGTGGAGTGTGAATGCCATGAGGGAGAAGGGAATAACTTTGGTTGGCTCCATATTGAGATGTGGGATTCTACAGTTATTATCGACAGCAGGCAAATGAAAAGAAAGAAAAAACAAGTTTGAGGGCACTATTATGGAAGCACTCCAGCATGTGAACAAAAATTAGGACATGGAATATTTTGTTTTATATAGAATCTCTTGGGGGGGGGGGATGGAGAGGGAAGAAAAGAAATACATACACTAAAGACTTCTCCATTCTTAATGCACTTGAATGCCAAAATATCACATTTGCTTAAGCCTATTTTACTGCTAGCAGCTGTCTGTTATATGGTGACTGCTGGAGAGCTCGCCCAAGAGCAGGTGAGCACCATCTGCCTGCCCCTGACAAGATGCCCATTTCATTTAGACAAAAAGCTGACAGCTACATGGCCACCATCTTCATGCAATAACATAAAAACCCTTTTCTCAAATGCTGCTGTAACCTTTCACAGATATTCAAATAGGCATTGTATACCTAGAGAGAAGCCGTAACACTTCTTCCCCCATCCGCCCCCTTTCCCCCTCCAGGATCTCCATGTTTAAATAAATCCCCTCTCAGGCACAACTGGTGAGTATGCTTTCAGAAAGACCCATAATTGGCTTGCCTACTGATCTGTGAAGAGTACATTTTCTACAAAAGCTTTCTCCCTGCTACCCCTTCTTTAAGGGGAGGGGGGAAACCTCCCTGTCCTCAAACAAAAACGTATGTCAGGTTAACATAAAATTACCATTTTTAGCAAGTGGTTTTGTAATATAGTCTTCAAAACACAGCTGATAAGTATTAAATACACCAACAAGAGGGAAAGGCCTTAAATTGAGGTAAAAAGGGTCAACATGGCCGCTGCATTAACTCTGGCTATTCTCAGCTGTTTTCTATTATTGTTCCAACTCACCCTTCTCTGAATGTTTACTATAACAAATGCCAATCACCACATGTCTTTTCTTTTCCAGACCTGATGTTGCAAGGCTCAGTCCAAGAATACAGAAAGATTTGGCAGACTGTATCTATCAATGGAACTTCTGCATGAAGTCTACAGAATGCCAAGTGACTTATAATTTTTTCTCATGCAAATTACTTGAAAAACACTTTTACTGATACAGCCTACCCAACTCATAAAAAAGAGACCATTCTCATCTGCCTACAGTTAATTAAGTTGGTGAATACAAGGGAGAGGGCCTTTTCAGTAGAGGCTCCACATCACTGGAGCTTCCTTGGGAGGTTTGTCAGGTTGGTTCTTTGCAGTTCTTCAAGAAAGCCCTGAAGAAAATTCCACCCGTTTTTGCTGGTTTTCTTAAATTTTAGTACTGCTGCTTTCATGTAGAAATACTGTTTTTACTGAATTTTGTTTTACTGTATTTTTGTTTTATTTTGTACATCTTTGGAGGGAATGCATCCAAGAGGTGCCCCAAAAATAATTTTAAACACACATCTCTGATCACGGCACAATTCACATCCACACAGAAACTATCTAAGCACAGAAAGAACTGGCTATACTCAGTAGTGAAAAGGCTTGTGAAGTGCATATTATATACCTAGCTCTGACTGGAAGGTCAATCTCTGCAACTGGTTTGCGACTGCTTCTGCTGGGGTAAAACATCTGAACACAACAGGCTCAGTACATACTGGTAGCCTCCACATGGGGTATGCAATATATTTATTCAGCTTAGAAGTAACAGGCTGAGATCTGGAGTTTCCCACCTCATATTTGGGGCCTCAATGAGGTATGAATTCTAAAGCATTTAGAAAGTCTTCCCCAGATTCTTGATGAAGAAAATCCAAAGTCAGCAATATCTATTCTTCTAATTTATTTATTTCATTTCTATAACCGTCCCACAGGACAATCTCTCTGGTGGTTTACAACAGCCCATGAAGCAGGTAATAAAATACAATAAAATATATAAAATCAGAAATGCATTAGAAGTTCAAAACAGCTCTTTAAATCTAGCATTCCTCTTACAATTTAATGATGCAAATATACAAATTATTAAACACGTAGAAAATCTCCATTGTTGCTTGCCTTTTTTGGACTGGAAATACTCCACAGGTGACAATTCCACTGGGATACAGCAGTATTAGGGTCTAGCCCTTCCCAGGATGAGCAGAAGGAGTAGGACTCCCCTCCCCCAGAGATTCCTGCACCCCCAAGCAACTCTGAGGAGCTTTGCCTACCAGCAACAAGCTACCGTAGGACGAGAAACCTTGATTTCTGGGTGGTTTTTAAAGAAAGCCCCCCCACACACACACACACGCCACCACCACAGCCTGCTCTACATCATAGGTGTCAGACAGACCCACAAGTAAAATACCAAGCTAGCAAATCAGTCCACTCAAGGAGAAGAGTGGTTGCTTGGATAAGGATCTCTAGATCTCGTATAAGCTCCGTTTAAATACCACTGTTTTCAAAGAACAGCTCCAGTGCAAAGTCTTCTTGAACCAAGGAGACAGGCAGGCACATTTCACTAAAGTAGGTGGTACGCACAAGAGCCAATCGATCCATACTTCACTGCATACCTAGCTTCTACAGATCTGGCAGTGTAATTCTTGACAGTAGATGTGTGCAGTGCATTCCTGAGTGACTTACTGAACTCTGATTTCACTTGCCTTCAGATTACACAATGGGTGGAAAAGCTTTCGATACAACTTGCTGCTGAGTCCTTGCTTAAACCTGTCAGGAGGACATGAGTAAGGAGTAAGAACGATAAGCAGGACTCAACATTCTACCACACAGGTAGAACTCCCATCAATTTCTTTGGCCACCAACCAGCAACATTTTCTGTTTCTGCCCAAGTCAAATCCTTTGAATCAGTGCTGAGGTTAAGTCAGGAGGTGTACCAGATGGTCATTTTGTGCTACTCAGCAGCAGTGGGCAAGAAACAAAAGAACTTGTTTTTAGAAGTGTTGCAAGGGAACTAAAGGCAAAGATGCCTCTTTCATACTGACAGGGTGAGCTCTCTCATTGGTGGCCCTGGGACTTAGTTCTTCACATCACACATTTAAAAAGAAAAAGAAACTGCCTCAGAAGTAGTGCAGGTGATATTGCTGCTGTATGTTATGAGGAAAGGGCTAGTTCTCCTTTCTTTTTAGTGTGAAAACCAAAGGGAATTTATATTTATTTAGGAGGCAAGTTTGAGTATGCTACCTGGAAAAAAAATCTTAAAATCAAGATGATTTTGGTTCCTTACATATATTGTAATCTTCACAAATGAGGAGTGAAAGATTTTACCAGCTGCACAATTTCAAAGAGAGTGCATGTCAAATGAGAGTTTCCTGAGAAGCTCTTAGTGATCCTTACACTATAATGTTTTCACCTTAGGAAGATAGGAATATTATGGCAGAAAGAACAAAAAGCAAGGAAGACACAATTATAAGCAATGAGGTAAGGGTTACACTTTTAAAGTAACTATGTATTGTCCTTTTTCCAAGTTGATAGATTCTATGTCTCACTCTTGTGCTCTGAAGTAGCAGGGTACCTCAAAACACAGGCAAAAATGGAAGGTTAGGGAAGTAGACCACAAAATACTCCAGAAGTCACTGGCACAGTGATCTCCAGACTCTGGCTGATGATATATCCATCCATTACTGATCTTCCGAAGCCCTTTATAGCATTCATCATACTGGCATGTGCCTTTACCCAAAAATCTGGGCAACCATAGCTTTACAATGGATTAGGATGTACAAAAATTTTTCCTTCAGCTAACAGGTACCAAGTAAACAAGTTTCATCACTAGCCAGAAGCTATGATCCCATCCTGCATGCTGACTGACTAGATCAAGAGTCACCAGGGCAGTATCCAACGCTGTGGTGCCTTAGTGGACAACAGAGCTAGTGCAATGGGAAGCTTGATGGAAACCAGTCCAGAGAGTAGATCTTTTGGAACAATAAAAGGCAGCAAAGCTCATATTAGCTAGTTTCAGGGTTCCACTATCCAGTGCCCACTTCTTACTGCTGTAGTGATCATTCTTGCCAATGCAATATAGTTGTTTGCTGCTGGATTGCCAGGTCTGGATAGCTGGCTATGCCTCAGATAGAAGGGAAATACCTGTCTGTTCCTAATATATGCACGTTTCAGCAGCATTTGTATGAAGAAAAATGTGTTATACCTTGGGCATCAAGAGAACTTACAGGATCAGAAGTGGCTGTTTTAAAAAAAGCATTCAAAGGGGAACATTAAACAAGGGCCACACTACCACCATTTAACATTCCTGTATTACTTTCTTCATATTCAGTTAAGAAAGAAAGTGTTGTGAAAGAAATTCTTGGCAGACGTGTGCACTTGGAATGCAACTTAGCACAAGGTACTGGGTTTTAGTTTGCTGCTCTTTACCTACGTACACAAACACATGCAGAGAGATGCTCTTCACTGCCATGAATGGCTCCATCCCCAGATTTGTTTCAATGTGGCTTCTAAATCAAGATTTCTAAATCTTCTAACGCCTCCACAACTTTCCCCTCCTTCCACAACCCCTCCCCTCCCCCCAGTTAATCCTCAAGACCAGTCTTGACTAATCCCTTTGAGCCATATGGAGCTTGAACCATTGAGATCGCAACTATGCCCTCAGAATATTTAGCTCTGCCTAAGGCGGTACCTTTTAAGCACTGCAGCAGCAGCAGCTGCAGCAGCTGGCACAAAGCACTCCAGAATGCAGCATCTGAACCTGGCAGCTTCAAGAGAGGCATAAAAAGCTGTTCTTAACAGGTAAAGGTGGGGAAAACGTGCTATTTCCAACCAGAAATAGTCTAGAAACATACCAAAAACACAATGTGCCAAAGAACTAAACCACTGCTACACACAAAAAAGTTGACATAGTATGAGAAGACTGAAACAGGGTTGAGTCCATGCATGTGTCTCATCCCTACTTCCCTGCATAATTTAATTATGTTGGCATACAGTTTAGAATAATGACCAAAATATGGTTATTATAGCCATGTATAGCCACAAAGGGGATAGGTACTTGGCAATCTATTCCTACACTGAGAATCTAGTCCAGAAAAAGTGCTTGTAGCTTACCCTTCTTTAGTCTTGCATATAATGTAATTTTGCTTGTACAAAAATGAGGCACGCATATTTCACATGTCATAAATATTCTAAATAGTACCATTTCATATACTAAGTACCCGTTTGCTGTAGTATGTGCTACGTATGCAAAATGATGACTCTTACATTGTTAGATCAGTGAAATGAGTTGAAGTTTGTTAATTATTGTACGTTTCAATTTATCGCCAGATTCCTGTTTCTTTCCCAAGCCCTGAAACAAGGTGAACATATATTTTGCCCATAGCAGCAAAGTTTCTGGAAATTCCACATTGCTAAAGGCAGTACCAGCACCAATGCAGCACAGTCTGTTTTGGAACCAAGAAACTACCAAACAAGTGTATTCACAGCCTTAGAGTCAAGAGGGTAAATTAGTGATTTGTTCTCCCATCTAAGACAATGCTTCTCAAACCGTGAGTTGTGAAGTCCTTCCACTCACCCAATGTCCAGGGACGGTTCCTTTTACTGGACTCCCTTTCTCCATGCCATGCTTAAATTCTGTACAAATGCATACTGCCTATACATCTATAGTGATACTAACAATAAAAAATAATATAGGCTTCTTCCATATTAAACTCCTGTTATGATAGTCTTGTGGGGGTTTTTGTTTTTTGTGAGGTTTTTTGTTTTTTGGTAGAATGGGAAAATAGAGGTTGAAAGGTATAATCAGAATTTATAAGTTGGTATCAAAAGGTTTAGGGAGTTTACACGTGGGTCCCACTTTAAAGCATTTGAGGAACACTGTTGGAGAGAGTGGTGAGTTGTTGGTATACCATTTAAAACTAATCTAAACAGCATCACCATGCCTTCCTCTGAAGGGCCTGCCATAGAACTTTTGATGCCATAAGCCAGAAATCCTTCAGGACCACAGGAGCACACACCATCTATGTCATACCTTTCTGTTTTGGCTATCAAGAATAAATATGTTCAATGTCCTGAACACAGAAGGCAAAAGCAGAGGCCATTAAAGATATTAACCACAAACCACTGCTATACATCCTTGGCAAATCTATGGTCTTAAGACAAGGACACAAAAAATGAACAGACCCAATCTCAATGCATTCTCAGAAAAATAAGTGTTAGTTCCTGTACCAGCAGCCCAGTTTGATTTCTGCACAGGAACTTAAATGCCAGTCTCCAAGAGCTCAAGACCTTTTGAAGTAGGTCAACCAGAGCAAAGGGCCATGGGGGTAAATCTGATGTAAGCTACCATGTAATTCAGTGCTATCTGCAATAAACTGGATGCTTTCTTCATGCTTGGTGAAAGCAAAAAAACTAATTTGGCATGGAGGATGGGCAGATTTCAGACAACTGGTAGGAGGATATAGATGCTTTCACAATAAGACAGATGAAATAGAGCAGTACAATTCACAAACTGGATTAACTCTTCGACAGACTCAAGGAGGATAGGGAGTGTGCGCACTTGAAGGAAAATAGGATGAATTATGTCCAATTTATGGTTACAAAAGGGAGGAAAAGTCTGTACAGATTCATCTATGCAATGCACACACAATATGAGGCTTCCAAGGACAAATAATTGCATTTTTTGAGCTCGTGCTAGCCAAGGACATCTTGTTTCCCTTTTCAAAAGGTATCATGTGGTTTCAAGGTTCCCACTACTGTGTCAGCCAGGTTCTCACCCTAACAAACCATCTGTAGTATTAGGGAAGATATACAGCTCTTTGAGTGGTGATTTTGATACCAAACTCATACAGAACTATTACATCCAACAATTTATAATATAGCTTTTTAAAAATCCTAAATCAATTAGCAGAAAGCTAACCTGTGGGCACATTCAGTTTGGTTGCACTGGTCGGAAGGGTTTATAACATTAGGAAGGGTCTACCACAATTCTCAAATGGCAGAAGGCAAAGCAGATGAAAAATTATAATCACCACCACCACCACCACCACACTACATTTATATCATACCATTTTTTCCTCTTGTGAGGAACACAAGTCAGCTTACATTGCTCAATTTTATCCTCACAAAAATAGTCCTGTGAAGTAGGTGAGGCTGAGAGCAAATGATAGGCCCAAAGTCACCCAGAGACTAGAACTCAGCTCTTTCAGCCCAGCACAATGCTCTAACCACCACACCATAATGGCTCTTACATTGATGAGAATATGTGATTTTCTGTCTTACCAAGTGCCACACAGAAACAACTGAGCTCACTTCATAAAGCATAAGAGGTGCATCTGTCTTGGAATTCTGGATGAAGCTAAGAATGATCTGGGTGAAGATGCTCTGATTGTGAAGGTGGGTTGAGTGATGGGTGGCAATTATCTATGTCACAAGCGGAGATGGTAACAAGGCAAGAAGGGCATTAGCATCACTAAAATCCCAGATAGATAAATTCAACAAGTTATCTGCCCTGAGTCCAGAAAAGAGAAACTACAGAAATGTGACAAGAAATTGGATGAGTAATGGCAAAGTCAAGTCCTTTCCACTGGTAGTATACTTCAAGAAGGTCTAGAGCCATATTAATAAAAGGATGAGAGAAGAGATGGAAGCAAGAGAAGGACGGACGGAAAGAGGAGATGGCTTGAGTGGAGATTTATAAAAGTTCTAGTGAATGCAATCACTTGGCATATGCCCTCCAGTCAGGTATATAGAGAGACAGTGCAGGTGGCAGAAGAATAACATCTCACTATCTCTATTCAACCTTTGCTTGGCCAACCAGCAGAGCTCTACAGGGATGTCACAGGCCTGTTACATGCTGGTCCCAAGGACGTCTTAGACTCATCAGGATCACTTCAATATATTTTGTAGGCATTTCCAGGATAAAAATATCCTGCATCCACTGAGTCTTGTATTCCCAAATTATAGCAATTTATGCCTCAGTAATCTTCAAGTTAGAGTACTGCAAACATACTGAATGGACTGCTCTTGAAGATTGCTCTGAAGCTACAGCTTGTAGAAAATGCAGCAGCCAGGTTAATTTCCAAACCCAATTCAAGAAGCTAGTTTTAACCCATAACACCTTATATGGAACTGTACTGCTTGTTGAAGCATCTCTCCTGACCTAAATCTACTTGGACACTACACTCAACTTCTGAGGCCTTCCTCTGAGTGCCACCTTCAAGGCAGGCTTGATTCATACAAAGGGCGAGGTGTTCTCAGTGGTGGCCCCATATCTGACGCCTGCCTGGCACCATCTCTGTTATCCTTTTGGTGCCAGGTTAAGACTGCCCTCCATTCTGGGGTATTTAATGGTTTTAAATGACTTATGGATAGCTGTCAGCAGTTTCTTCTCTTATCAAATCTAGTCTATTGAAAGTGATTTAATGGTCTATTGTTCAAAGGGTTTCAATTTCTGCTTTAAATTTTATGCTGATTTTGTTTTCATGTGTTTTATTTTATTTATTTTATGGTGGTGTAAGCCATCCAGAGAACTTCAACTGTAGGGCAGTACAGAAACAAAAGAAATAATAGAAGGACCAACTAAGAACATAAGCTGCATTGAGACAGCCCTTGGAAATTGAATGTACCAGACAAAGACAGACTTGCCCTACCTCATCTGGCAATCATAAAGAAACTGCCAAGGAAGGGAAAATTCTAAAAGTGAAATGCCTCTTCCAACCATTGACACACTGCAATATTATTATTGAGCAGTAGCAGCAAGTATCACAGAAAAATAGTTCATTTCCATTCCTCCCTCAACCTTGTTTCTTCTCATTTTTTAAATGAAGGTATGAAGCCAATGGAAAGGGCAGCTGGATCACCACAAGAATGGCCTCTTGTGATGCTTCCACTAAACTTCCTAACAATAATATGTAGATTATACAAATTGTTGGATAAATGTGACTGAAAGATTCCCTCAGAAAATGCCTCAGACCTTTCATGCACGTTTTATTTGAAGTATGAAAATCAAAATAAAACACTGCAATCCTATTGGAGAATGTGTAAGTAGAGGGATGCTACAGATCTTTCAATGTAAAGTAGGAACATATTTGAGCAAAAAGCCTACATGCTTTTTACTTAGCTGAAATCCCAGCATCTCCCATCATGGGAAAAAGTTTTTCCACACAGAAAAAGGAAGTGACATCAGAGGCCAGGGCCTTTTATTAGTGTAGCACCCTGCTAAGCTTTACAAAGGGGCAATGTGAATTCTAAAGGCTCTCTCATTGCAGAGAAGAGCTCTTCACTCTTCCCTCAGGCTGTTGCTTTTGTATTGACTTTATCACAACAGCCTTGCCAGGATTGTTAATGATCATCTAAGCCCCAAAGAAGGAATTACCACAAGTTTTACCTTAAGGCAACCCACACACCTCCAAAAAGCAAAGAAAGCAGACTTTAAAGGGACCCAGAAACCACAGATCACTCACTTCTTGGGGGTAACAAATCTTGTAAAGAAACAACATGAACGCAGCTTAAGAAACACTTGGGTGATAAAGCGTCTCCATGTAAAAAATCTGCTTGAAGAAAATACTGGCAGCTCTTCCAAAACAGTTCAACTCCAGAACCCACCGCTATACTGAAAATCCTCAGGATGCAGGAACAGACTGAGCAGAAAAGACCCTGCGTATGGGAATAGAAAGAGGGTATTTACTGCACAGCTAATGGCAAGTTTAATTGACCTTTTATGCTGTTGCATGATTCTGCACATCCACTAGCCAGAACTCTTCATTCAGACCATTATTTCCAATTGTCCCAATTCCTTTGCCTAGAGCCCTGAATGTCCATTGGTGCCAATAGAGGGTTTTTCTTTTGGCTTAACTGCCATGCAGGGACAAATTTGAAGGAGGATTGCAATCAGGGACCAAAGAGTTAACTTTCCCATTCCTGCATGCTCACTTAGGGGGGAAATCGCTCTAAGCTTGGGGTGGTGGGAAAGAGATGATCATTGGTTTGGGATGATCTTGCTCAGCTGCAAGTTAACTAGAATAGTTTTGAGATGACTGGATGAGAAATTTGTTTACCTCTCATGAATTTAAATAAATCTGAGTAAATTATTTCTAATTTGCATGTACAGATACACATGAAGTTTGAATCTTTTAAGCATTTAGCAGCATCCTTGTTCACCTGACCGCACTAGCCAAATTCAATAAGAGCAGATATTCCCAGCACAGAAAGGACCACTACAAGCATGGCTTGAAACACAAAATCTAAACCTAAACATTTAAGAGCTGGGCACTCAAAATCTGCAATTTTCACCTTCAGATTGTTTTAGTCTCATGTTCTTTCCATCTGTTTATGACAAAATCTGCAAACTTTCAAAAAAGTCCCTACTAAAAATTAGCCAACCAAAACTCTTGTCCAATCCTTACAAAGTTAGTATTAATAGATGAATAATGCAAGAAATAAGCGCTCTCCCCCCCCCGTGTGTGTGTGTGTGTGTGTGTGCGCGCGCGCGCGCATGCACGTGCTCACATGTGTGCACAATCCTGCTTCAAACCGCAACCCTGCTTCAAACATTAGAATTGAGTGAGGAGGCAGCAGCAGGGCAAAAGGACTTTGAAACTCTGGAGCAAAGGGTTGCTAGTATTAGTTTCTAAGACTTAGCTGGTTCAATTTTTTCTTCTAAACAATATTCTTGAAAAGTAAAATAATATTTGCAAGAACTAAGCTATTTTTTAAAAAAATACCATGAAGATAAGCAACTTTTCAAGTCTTTAAGTATGGTGCTATGAAATAGAGTGCATAACTATAATCTGAATGAATAATACCTATTTAAACACAAAATTATAATTGGAAAGAAGCAATTAAAATCTGCAGTGTCTGGATTTTCAGGTATGATTTGGATTATCCCAAGCCATTCCATAGATGAGACTGTACTGTATGTGGAAAATTGAGGTGGTTCAGTGATTTGGAAAGTTAGTTCAAATTCATTTAAAATCAAAGACATGTATAGCTTCAGATGTTTGGCTTATAATCTGCAACAAAGAAATAGTTGTTTTTAAAATGATTCTTATGAACAGTGACTAAAACAGCAGCAGTGCTGCTGGTGCTTTCTGAACAGTTTACATAATTAGGTTGCAGTGGTAAACTTCTAACAAAAACTTCTAGCAGGAGTGGAGCCTGAGGCCCTTTCCACCATGATGCCACCAATACTTTTCACTCCCCATCCACCAACACCCCAGTCATTCACTAAGCAAAGCAAGATATAGAGCTAACTTTGTGACTTAAACCAATATTCATGTTATGATGAAATATAGCCCCCCTCTCTCTCATACACACGCACACACACAGAGTGTTTTCTTCTACTGCAGAGTTTAGAACTTGCAAAACAGGCTTGCTATGATGCAGATATACAACTAAATGATCTACCTATCCTTAACAGTAACAGAAATAGTTACTGCTTATCTAGACTTTATAGAGTATATTGGTAATCCTTGCAGCAATGCTGCAAGTTAAAGGAAGATTGGCTAAGATGAGACTCAGAGACTTCTGGTCCACATTTCACACTCTTAGCCATTTGTATATCAATTCTGCTATCAGAAAAGCTTTCTTGTAGCATGCATAAATTAAATCTCTCTTGTGCAAGCTAGTTAATACCAGAACATCTTCAAGAACTGCAGAACTGTTTCACTTTCCAAGCAAGTCATTTTTGTTTTCCTTTACTATTTTTATAATCCCAAGGGCTGACTCCTTTGAACTTCATATGAGGATTGCTCATAGAATACCTAATATTGACAGGGCTGAAAAATACAATAATCCACACTAAAGGGTTTAGAATGGGTTGTCCCTGAATCAGTTGGTTGTAGCTGAACTACGGACTATTGTGTTTTCTGAACCCAGTCAATTCCAGGTAGTTTGGGTGTTTACATTTAGACTTTCATGCATGGAGTAAATGCAAAGCTCTTTTTATGGTAATATCTCAAGCCATGTATGCATTTTTACTTGGATACAAATCTCACCAATAGCCCTGAAAGTTACTTCCAAGTACATGCTTTAAGAGTACAGACTAACTTTGCAATGCTAAAATCCTGCTCTAGCAAAGAAACTGCTATGATGAAATGCAGTGATCACCACATATATAAATAGAGATGTATAAGGATTGCATTTTTAAGTGACTCACATTTCCTATTGGAACATAGCTGTCCATTGATTTTTGTATTTCTCCAAATTTTGCAACACAGTTGTCAACTCAAAAACATACATGTGTACAATTTTTTCCTATTCCTGAAAAAATATATGCCATTAATTAATGAATTAATAAAAAGTGAGATGTGAAAATTATATGAATTTCTAGACTGAAATGAAAATGACAGACAAGTTTTAGAATAAAATGCATACAAAGATACACATTTGGGGAAAATATGTTCAAGAATAACGTAACTGGGTGTGTGCATGTGTTTTCGTTTAAAACTGCAAATTAATACAGAAATAAGATGGAAAAGACTTATGAAAGAAGACATGTTAAACTGACACAGACCGGAAACAGCCCAAACTGTCCAAACTAGTATGGCTAATCAACCTAGAACTTTGTGCGGGATCAGCATCACTTCTGGGTACAGAACAGTGCGAAAGTAACACTATACAGCAACTAGAAAACAGTTAGAGTACAGCATAGGACATTTTGCATAAATCAATGCCCTTAATTAAGTATTCCTGGATGCTAGATTAAATGGTTGTATGACAACAAAGCTCTATTGAAATTAAGAGCTGCTGCTTACATCAACATGAAAAGCAACTGGCAAACCTGCATTCATATTTATATACCTTACTGTAGTTACTCTCTTTCATGGATCACTGCCTTGCCATGGTGAAGGGGATTGTGTAGCACAATGAAGCTATGAGCTACGCAGTGCAGGGGCACCCAAGATGGACAGGTCATAGCAGAGAGCTCTGACAAAACGTGATCGACTGGAGAAGGAAATGGCAACCTACTCCAGTATCCTTAACATGAAAACCCCATAGACAGTACCAAACGGCAAAGAGATATGATGCCGGAAGATGAGCCCCTCAGGTCGGAAGGTGTCCAATGTGTTACTGGGGAAGAACAGAGGGCTAGTACTAGTAGCGTCAGAAAGAATAAAGTGACTGGGTCAAAGTCAAAACGACACTCAGTTGCAGATGTATCTGGTGGTGAAAGGAGAGTCCAATGCTGTAAAGATCTATACTCCATAGGAACCTGGAATGTAAGATCCATGAATCAGGGCAAGCTGGATGTGGTCAAACAAGAGATGACAAGACTGAACATCGACATCTTAGGAATCAGGGAACTAAAATGGACAGAAATGGGTGAATTTAATTCAGGTGACTATCCGGTATATTACTGTGGGCAAGAATCCCTCAGAAGATATGAAGTAGCCTTCATACTCAATAAAAGAGTAGGAAAAGCAGTACTGGGATACAATCTCCAAAATGACAGAATGATCTCAGTTCGAATCCAAGGCAAACCATTCAACATCACAGTAGTCCAAGTCTATGCTCCAACCACTGGTGCTGAAAAGACTGAAGCTGACCAGTTCTATGAAGGCCTACAACACCTTCCAGAATTAACACCAAAAAATGATGTCCTTATCATCATGGGGGATTGGAATGCTAAAGTAGAATGCCAAAAGATAACTGGGAAAACATGCAAATTTGGCCTTGGAGTACAAAATGAAGCAGGACACAGGCTGGTAGAATTTTGTCAAGAGAATACAATGGTCATAGCAAACACTCTTTTCCAACAACCCAAGAGACGACTCTACACATGGACATCACCAGACGGTCAACACAGAAATCAGATTGACTATATGCTCTGCAGCCAAAGATGGAGAAGCTCTATACAGTCAGTAAAAACAAGACCAGGAGCTGACTGTGGCTCAGATCACGAGCTTCTTGTTGCAAAATTTAGGCTTACATTGAAGAAAGTAGGGAAAAGCACTAGGCCACTCAGGTATGACCTAAATCATATCCCTGATGAATATACGGTAGAGGTGACAAATAGATTTAAGGAATTAGATCTGATAGACAGAGTGTCTGAAGAACTATGGACAGAGGTTTGCAACATTGTACAAGAGGTAGCAACTAAAACCATCCCAAAGAAAAAGAAATGCAAGAAAGCAAAATGGCTGTCTGAGCAAGCTTTACAAATAACTGAGGAAAGAAGGGAAGCGAGTGGCAAGGGAGAAAGGGAAAGATACACCCAAGTGACTGCAGAATTACAGAGAATAGCTAGAAGAGATAAGAATGCCTTCTTAAATGAACAGTATAAAGAAACAGAAGAAAACAATAGAATAGGGAGGACCAGAGATCTCTTCAAGAAAATTGGAGAGTTGAAGGGAACGTTCCATGCAAAGATGGGCATGATGAAGGACCAAAATGGTGAAGACCTAACAGAGATGACAAGATTACACAGAAGAACTATACATTAAAGATCTTAACATCCCTGATAACCACAATGGGGTGGTCACTGACCTCGAGCCAGACATCCTGGAATGTGAAATCAAAAGGGCCATAGGAAATCTGAGCAACAACAAATCTAGTGGAGGAGACAGTATTCCAGCTGAACTATTCAAAAACCCAAAAGATGATGCAGTGAAAGTGCTACACTCAATATGCCAGCAAATTTGAAAAACTCAACAGTGGCCACAGGACTGGAAAAGATTACATTCAAATCCCAAAGAAGGGCAATGCCAAAGAAAGTTCAAACTACCGCATCATTGCATTCATTTCACATGCTACCAAAGTTATGCTCAAAATTCTACAAGCTAGGCTACAGCAGTATGTGGACCGAGAATTACCAGAAGTACAGGCAGGGTTTCGAAGAGGGAGAGGAGCTAGAGATCAAATTGCCAACATATGCTGGATCACGGAGAAAGCTAGGGAGTTCCAGAAACCCATCTATGTATGGTTCATTGACTATGCTAAAGTCTTTGATTGTGTGGATCACAACAAATTGTGGCAAGTTCTTAAAGAGATGGGAATACCAGACCATCTTATTGGTCTCTTGAGAAACCTATATGCGGGTCAAGAAGCAACAGTGAGAACTGGACATGGAACTACTGATTGTTTCAAAACTGGGAAAGGAGTATGGCAAGGCTGCATACTGTCACCCTGCCTATTTAACTTATATGCAGAGCACATCGTGTGAAAGGCGGGGCTAGATGAATCACAAGTTGGAATTAAGATTGCCGGGAGAAATATCAACAACCTCAGATATGCAGATGATACCACTCTAATGGCAGAAAGTGAAGAGGAAGAGCCTCTTGATGCAGGTGAAAGAGGAGAGAGCAAAAGTTGGCTTGAAACTCAACATCAAGAAAACTAAGATCATGGCATCCAGTCCTATCACTTCCTGGCAAATAGATGGGGAAGAAATGGAGGTAGTGACAGGTTTTATTTTCCTGGGCTCCAAGATCACCGCAAACAAGGACTGCAGCCAAGAAATTAAAAGACGCTTGCTCCTGGGGAGGAAAGCTATGGCAAATCTAGACAGCATACTAAAAAGCAGAGACATCACACCCTGCCAACAAAAGTGCATATAGTCAAGGATATGGTTTTCCCAGTTGCAATGTATGGCTGTGAAAGTTGGACCATAAGAAAGGCTGAACATCGAAGAATTGAGGCCTTTGAATTGGGGTGCTGGAGAAGATTCCTGGGAGTCCCTTGGACTGCAAGATCAAACCAGTCAGTCTTAGAGATCAACCCTGACTGCTCTTTAGAAGGCCAGATACTGAAACTCAAATACTTCGGCCACCTAATGTGAAGGAAGGAGAAGACCCTAATGCCGGGAACAATTGACAGCAAAAGAAGGAGGAGACAGCAGAGGATGAATCACTCCTCTGGCTAGATGGAGTCACTGAAGCAGTTGGTGTGAGCTTAGGTGGACTCCAGGGGATGGTGGAGGACAGGAGAGCCTGGAGGAATGTTGTCCATGGGGCCGCGATGGGTTGGACACGACTTCACGACTAACATAATAACTGTAATTACTAAATTGTTTTTACTTCTAGAGCTCCTACTTTTGGCTACATGGCACACATTGTCACAATGCACTATCTAGCAGAGAACAAAAGTCCAATGAAGAATATCAACCTAGTATGAGACCTGGATAGATAAACAGTCCTGCCTATCAATATGAGTGACGGATAGAGGAAAGACACCTGCACTTCATTTATGTGATATATGATAATGTGGTCCCTGATATATGCATGGGGTATTCAGGGAACTACCATATTCAGCAATAGTTCAGCCCAGTTCACTGGTTACTTTTTACCCATGACAAGCAAGAATACCACACTCATGTTCAAGACTCAGAGGTGGCTTAAATTTTCTCCCTATGAAGTGATGCTGAACAGGTCCATGGCCAGTCATGAAGCAGCAAAAATAATGAACTATTTAAAAATACCAGCAATACTAGCCTGAAGTCAGCACATAGCAACAAAAATACCTTTGCTAATTAATGTATAGGTGTCCTCAATAGAAACACTGTTACAGCATGCAATATTTATCATGGTGCACAACAGACAAAGAAGTATGCAAGTATGTTCTCACAGAAAAACACACAGCGCAGTGGGCTTCACTGCTGGATGTAACTAGTTATGCAACCAGCAACTGCTAGCAAGGTTGAAATATTTTTAAGAGTTACTGTTGTTACAGTTAGCTGCACAGCAAGAGACAGGGACAACCAAATTAAATTACTAGGGACTTTTACATACCAGTGCCTATATTCTAAAAAGTCCTTTTCCTACCTCACTGGTTTTGGAGGACAGTATATGGTACATTATGCAGTCCATTTTGTTATGAATTCCTTCATATTTCCTACTAACCCTTCTAGAAGCTACAAAACTAAGGTCAAGCTTTTGCTTACCTTTTGTTAAAGTTCACTGTGTAAAAGCAAGCCAGTCAATACAAAGTGGCACTGGGTCAGTGAGTAATTTGCTTCAGGTTCAACTATGGTTGCTTTCCCCAACAATATTTTCTTTTAATTATTTTTTGTGCATGATAGGCAGCATGTAAAATAATATTTTTGTGAGGACTGCATAATTCAGTTGAAAACAAGCTATGTGCAGAGGTTACGGATAAGGTTAAGATAATCAGAGTCCTGGATGACATCACCTTTAATAGATCAAATCTGTATATTTAAGATTTGTCAAAACAATAGTTTTGGATGCAATGCAGCTACTGTTTTAACAGGCATCACCAGAAACAGCAGGCAGGTAAAACAGCATCTTTTTGATTTTGGAATGGCAGGTATTTGAAGAAAGGTACATTTAATCATTGTGTATCAGGAATTATGGAACTGAAAGTGACACTTTCCCAAGGGTATCCTCTAGTGACCTAGGCTCAGGATTTGGAACATTAGAAATTTGGGTGAAATAAAGCTCAATTTTCAGAGCACAATATTCTTGTAATATGTGCCTGATAGTTGAATGGCCTTGAAATTTTGCCTTGAAGTATACTGATGATGATACTATGAGGGCACTATCCAGATGCCCTCCTAAAGACTGCAGTCTTTGGAGTAGAGATTCTATCACAGAGAACATGCAAAAGTTTATCTTACCCAGGGAAAAGCCACCAGCAGGTTCTGTACAGAATATGATACAAATGATTAGCATCTTCAGGGAGCAAATGGCATTTGTGCCGAAAAAATCATGTAAAGGTCATTTGATGTGTGATTATTTCCTATACAGTTAGGACTTCCATGCAGACAAACACATGTACTGAGAGATTACACACACAAACACACACACATCTAGGCACTGTCAGATCATAGTTTCCCATAAACATCCAAAAGATACGTACATGATATACATGCAATTTTTCCATATGGAAGCCATGCACACGAATAAAACCAGTCTTCATTGGCTTAAGCAGACTGAAATTGACACCATTACCCACTTCACCACCCACTCCACTGTCATATCTCAATGGAGTTCAAACATCTACTGTTTGGAGGCCAAGGAAGATGCACCAAAACAGGTCTAAGAGCAGATGAAGAGAGCACACAAAATCCTTGTAAGGGTCAGGGGACACTGACTATTTCAGGAACTTTTTAAATACAGACAAATTAGATGAGAAAAGATGGATTATTTAGAAACAAGACAAGAAACAATACATAACATCTCCAACCACTGTACTTTTTTATTCTGATAAACTGTATGCAGGGTATTGTCACAGTGAAGCACGAGGAAGAGAAAATGTAGGACATGAGTGACTAAATGTGAGCATCACAAAACCAACCAGAGGTTGCATAGGGTGCCATATATGTATCCCACAATCTCCCCACTGTTTCAGACTTTAGTATACACAGACTTTACTGTGATCTTCATACTTTCCTTTGCAACTATTGGGAGTAGAGACCTGGTTACCAAAGCAAACAAACCTCTTCAAAGATTCCCCCCAAAAGGCTGTCAAGTTATATAAGGAGTTAAGGCAATATGGAACAAATGCAGTGCAGCAAGTTTCCATACCTTCTGTTTATACATAGAAAACCTCAGTGAAACTAATAGCTTCAAAACTAGACTATTCATCATGCCATGGTCCCATAATTTTGCATACTACAGGGATGGAAGGGTTCAGGTCCACAGCTGCTGGGCACATCAGATTTATAGAGTGAAAGCACCTGAGCTCTCTCTCCTGGTCCTTTGGGGAAACTTCAGTTTTTAAGGGCTGATTAATGATATAACGTTAATGTAGCAGCCATATATCCTGCTTCATAGTTTGAAAAGTTCTGCATTGAGGAGATGATGAAGTCCATGGATTTGCTGTGATTTAGCACCTTCAGCTCCTGAGAACTAATGTCTCCAATATGTCAGTAAATCTACTAAATGAGGCAGTTTCTTGATGGCGATTTCTATGACGGATGACCTGAAACAGTGCCAAATTTTATCACTTAGTCCCAAATATGAAAAGGCTAGACAGACATGGCAGGAAGGAGTTTCTGATTTTGAAACCTATTATGCACACCTCACATCTTCCTAAAATTCATTCCCAAGATTTTGTTCTACACACTCCAATGTTCTGTTACAATGAGTTGTAACCAAGAAACACACAACTCAGGGCTCAGCTATGCAGATCAGAGCTGGCTTGGTTGTTGGTAACTTACATTGAGTTGTGTGCAACCAAGTAAATGGACAACAAATCTGGGAGGACACAGTTGCAAAATCTGCTTTTCACTTGAGACCCTGGATTTACCAGCTTAGGAAATGACTATCATTCATTCCTATAGATAAAAGTACTACATTTGGAGTCTGTATACAAGCGGAGTAAAGCGGCTGGTCCATCTAGTTTGATACTGGAACTAGATGAACTACCCACCACAAATATGGATCCTACCAAAAAGGGAAAAATCTCATCATATTCTCCTGAAGGAAACACCAAGGTTGAGAGGAAAAGAGTCAAGACGGTTTTCAGGTGTTATTCACACAGAGACAACACAGAGACAAAAGCTGCAGGGTGGACCTTGGCCCTGAGCTCATGCAGGTCCTCTTTGGCCTCTGCAAACTGAAGGACTATTTTCGCAACAGGGAGCCCTTCCTATTTGTGGAAGCTCCCTTTCATTTAGAACTCAGATCTTCCACTGAAAAGAGTGTACACTCAGATCCTTCAGTGTACACACACAGAAGAGCCCCTTCCAGTGCAGGTTGGGCTAAGAAGTTTTGCAACCTCAGGAATACGGCTAAAAAGCATGCCCATGCAGCCTCTTTATATTTGTGCTTCCCCATGCCTAAATGTAATTATCGGAAACTAGATGTTTTATTCTGGTAATCAGCAGGGACACTTACACAGGAATAACAATCTACCTGCCTATCTCTTTATGTCATAGATGACAAAAGGAATCAGAGTGTCTCTTTCAGATTGCCAGGCTCTCCTCTGTGGCTTGATACAGAATTTGTGTCATTGATTATGCAGTGTGCGACAACTGCCTGGCTGCCTATGATGCCACAGCCCAAAATGTCACATACTTTTTCACCAAATTGTGCTGATTGTTTTCAGATACCCAAACATGTGATAGTGCATAAGTATGCACATGTACAGCCAACTGTGCATGATATAAACTACTATGACCTAATTGTGCACTTTTTCATAAAGACATAAATTTCACTCCATACTGGACTAATACAAGCTTACGATTTTTATACATATATTATACAATTCTGCTGGACGTTTCTATTTGAACATTGTACAGCACATATCTCATACAACAGAGATAACAACTGTATTTTCCTCAATAAAATTGCCACATTAACAGCATGTGCATACTAATACATAAGAATCATATTTGGATACTGAAGCATGTGTCATTGCATAAATGTGTACCTGTGCAGCTTATTTAAAATCAAACAGTTTACGCTTGAGTGTGGTATCACACACAGGGACTTCACATTCACATTCATCAAATCAAATAAGAAGAGTTCAGCCCATAACATTCTTAAGCATTGGTGGGATACATTTGAACAATTGTACAAATCTGACATTGCACACATGTTCACATGCTCAAATGCTTGAAAGAAGATGCCTATGTTAGCTACACAGAACACACAGGTTCACAGAAATCAAGTACAGTTCTGGACAGTCGTTAAAATGTGGTTTAAATTTTTAATTTGTGCTGCACCAAATTATTTCAGATTGTCAATGTAATTGCTGAAGCATTTTCTTTCACAATTGCATAGAGCAGTGCATGAAAGATTAGGGTTTTTGTACTCATGATTGTATACTTTGTACACAATCCTTTCATGCTCACACAACAGATTTTAATGATTTTATTAACTTAATGCCATCTTGTTATTTAAGATTACTGTGGATTATATCATGCTCAGCTGGCTACTTCACACAAATGTACAATGCCATATCACTATGTATTAGTTTTTAAATAGTGTACATTTAATGCCTTTATGAAAAGGTGCATTATTGGTATCTAAGTCACTTTTATAACATGTTTCACACAGAAACATTATTGTGCATGTACACATGTGTCATCCCCTTTGTTTCTTTACATGAATATAATTGTTTACTTCTGATTTGGCTCCCTATCACTCTTTTATGCTGGCCTTGGGGAAGCTGTTTTGTTTTGGTAAACTCACTGGAATTTTTTATTTGTTTTTCTAACTTTAGCAGTAGGAGAAAATGTGGTTTTATATCCCAGGGTGAGAAACTGCTGGCACAGAGCTGTATGCCATGCCCACCCCTGCTCAGACTGAGAGTTATGGAAGGAATGTGTATTTATGCGTGTACATGTGTATGTAAATAACATCTGTATAGTAGTAAGTGGACTGTGGTTTGGAGGGAGGGTGGAGAGGGTGCTCTGATAACCAAGTTCATTGAGAAGATGAAGATATGCTCCTAATTCTTCCCCTCGATGAAGGCCATCACCACTGCCAGACTCCTCCCACTGTTAAAATGGTTACTGAGCCATTTTAACAGTGTACTTCTGCTGTTTAATATTGGACCAGTCTGTGATTTCATTACAAATGAAGGGGCAGCCCTGCCATTTGTTACTGAGACCTAGGTAGTTGAGCTGGTTGATGGTGCACTGTGCTGATTTGTGCTCACTATGGTACTCAGTACAGTACCAACACAGGTCAAAGGACAAGAGGTTGAAGGAGAAAAATCACCATGGTTTATAGAGACACCATCTTATTCACCAGGAAACCTCTTTCTCCTGGGACAGGCCATGAAGGAGCTGCTGTTTGTGTACCCTGCTACCTAACAAGCTTCCTGAGTTTGCCTTGGGTTTTTTGTTTTAGGATCCCAGACCTATTATTCAGGGTGACTTCAACATACACGGTGCAGTCACCTTAACAGGGCCAGCTCAGGACTTCACAGCCTCCATGATGACCATGGAGCTTGTCTCAAATGATCCCTGGCCCAACTCATGGGGCAGGGCACCCCCTTGGGCTTGAGCTTTGCCCCAGAAGGTAGAAGTAATACTCTGGATATAGGAAGGGTTGTGAAGACACCATGGCCATGATCACACCACTTCCTGGGGAGGTTTTGGTCTCACTGTTCTTGCAGGGATGAGGAACCCCCTAAAATGGATTGCATGGAATCTGATGGATTCCAGAATGCTCTTGTCTTGCTATGGAATGAGGACACGCCTTGGGACATGAGTAGCCTCAGTTGCTAATGGGTACCAAGTTAAGGGTGGGGTGCCTGGTTTTCAGAAGAGTTCCAAGTAATGAAAAAGACTAGACAAAAGCTAGAGAGCAAGCAGTATGGAGCACAAACAAGAGTGTACAATCATGCCTCCATTGCAGCAGTGAGGGCAGATAAAAGTTTTACTTTGAACCCTCTGTTGTGTCTTTCAGTAGTAACCCAACAGAGTTATTAACTATGGTTCAATAGCTATCAATAACAACTCCAGTGAATGGCTGGAACCCTCAGAGGCCTGTTGCAACAATTTTGCAAGGCACTTTATGTATAGAATTGTATGTCTTAACTCCCTTAATGCTGTAATCATTGCATGTCTTCGTAACTTTTTTAATGCTAATTTGCAGGTCCTGGTGAGGGATTCTATCTTTCATCTTGTCCAGTTTTCTGGGTGAGTACCCACTGTTGCAGTCTGAGGAAATATACAAGATGCTTGCATTGGTTTGACTGCCCTCTTGACCCATGGCTGATTTGAAGTGGCCAAGGAGAGTTGGCCAACTGGGTTCAGAAGGGAGTGACAAATGTATTGTTGCATAAAGAGTGGTGCCTCCTGTCCTTAAAAAAACTTTCACTGAATCCAGTGATCTTTAACAACCATCACTGAGTCATTAATATCCCTTGTCTGGGCATGACATTTGAATGGTGAAAACAAAGGAACAACAGACCTTTTTTTGGGGGGGGGGGATGCTCTAATTATTTTGACCCATTCTGTCCTATATTTGTGACAGAATCAGCCTTCATTGACCTGATAAATGAGGATTATCGAAAAAGCGACAGAGTGTGTATGACCCTGCTACTCTTACTCAGCAGCTTTTGATACCTTTCAGCAAGATATCCTCCTAGATTGACTCCATGGGTTAGAAACTGGGTACACTATTTAAGACTGGTTCCATTCGTGACTGCAGGATAGGATCTACACAGTAGCATTCAGTGGTTATAAATCATTGCCTGGCAATTATGATGTGGGTGCCACAAGGTAAAATTTTGTCTCCAGTGCTACTTAACATATATACGAAGTCTTTGGATATAGTCATTAAGAAGTTGGAGGCAAGGTTATACCAACACACTGATGACACTCAGCTCTATTTTTCCATCATAACGGAATCAATAAAGGCATGTATGACCTAGATTGTTTTTTTAGATGCAGTGTTGCACTGGATGACTAATCTGATTTCATTTTTTTGATTGGGTAACCTCCCTGATAGACCCTGGGAATGCTGTGGACATAGTATATCTTGACTTCAATGGCGTTTTTGACAAACTGCCCCATTATATCCTGATTAGCAAACTATTAAAACTGGGCTAAAAGGGCTAAGTGGGCTAAGTATCAGGTGGATCCACAGTTGGCTACAGAATCGGACTCAGAGAGTACTCATCAATGGCACCTTTTCAAACTGTGGAGAAGCAACAAATGGAGTAAAACAGGGCTCAGTCCTGGGCTCAGTGCTCTTCAAGCATTTTTCTTAAATCTTTGGTTGAGGAAGTGTAGGGAACGCTTAACAAATTTACAGATGACACAAAACTGGGTGGGATAACTAATACCCTGAAAGACAGAAGATTCAAGGTGCTCTTGATAGGTTGGAGAGTCAAGCTGAAAACAACAGAAAAAAAAATTCAATAGGAACAAATGCCAAGTTCTGCACCTAGGAAAAAGAAACCAAAATCATCATTACAAGATGGGAAATACTTGGCTCAACAATACTGCAAGTGAGAAGTGTCTTGGAACTGCTGTGGACCACAAGCACAATATGAGTCAATGTGATACGGATGCAAAAAGAGCAAGTGCTATTTTAGGCTGCATTAATAGGAGAACATTTCCAAATCCTGTGAAGAACTAGTTCCCCTTTACTGGTTAGGCCTCATTTGGAGTACTGTGTCCAGTTCTGGGCACCACAGTTTAAAAAAGATGCAAACAAGCTGGGAAGGGTTCAGAGGAAGGCAACAAGGATGATCCTGGCCTCGAAACTAAGCCTTACAAGGAGAGATTGAAATAACTGGGCATGTTAAGCTTCAAAAAGAAAAGAATGAAGGGTTATATGATAGCACTATGCAAGTTCTTAAAAGACTGTCACACAGGATCTCTTCTTGATCATTTCAGAGTGCAGAACATGGAATAATGGGCTTAAGTTACAGAAAGCCAGATTGTAGCTAGGTATCAGGAAAAATTTCCTGATGGTTAGAACAGTACAACAATGAAACCAATCACCTAGGGAGGTTGTGGGCTCTCCCACTCTAGAGGCATTCAGGATGCATCAGGATAGCCATCTGAGAGGGGTGGTTTAACTCGGAATCCTGCACTGAGTAGGGGGTTGTACCTGACGGCCCTCTGGTCCCTTCCAACTCTACTATTCTATGATTCTATGACAATGAATACTCTGTATCCTGAGAACAGAGAGGCACTTGGGTAGCTGGTTCTCTGGCCTAGGAATCAGGGATTTATCTGTCTGGATGAGGTTGCACTCCCCTAAAAACAGGTATGCAGAATCATTGTCATTAAAAGCCCAACTGACTATCATGGTATGAAGCACCTTTCACCAATTTTGGCTAGTACATCAACAGTGCCCATTTCTAGAAAGAGATAGCTCAACTACTGTGATGTATATACTGGTAAATGTAAGACCCAGTCTGCCCTTGAAGACTGTTCAGAAGCCACGGCCTGTGCAAAAAGTGGCAGCCATGCACCTAACAAGGACCCTAAGGTCTGAACACAAAATACCAATTCTGGTCTGCTTCCACTGGCTGCCTATAAGCAGTCATTCTAATTCAAGCTGCTGGTTCAACCTATAAGTCCCACATGGCTTGACAACACAATACCTGGTAGAATGCCCCTGCAAAGCATAATCTACCCAGATACCACTTTCAAGTTCTGAGACTTGCCTTCAATTGCCACCTCCAAGGGAGACTCAGTTGGTGACAACAGGCAACTTCATAGTGGCAGCCCCCCAGTTATTTTATTACATTTATATAAGGGCTCTCAGGGCGGTTTACAATTATTAAAATCATAAATACCACACATAAACTGCTCACAGAGGCTCCCTTGCCACCAACTCCAATACCTTTTCAGCATCAGGTGAAGACTGTCTTCTCTGACAAGGCCTTAATGTTATATTGGGGCATTATGGCAGCTGTCTAGCAGGTCTTGTGTTTTATTTTGTGTGAGCTACTGTAGCTTTTTGAACAGTTTTAAATTTGGCTTTTGCATTTTTGTACTGTAATGTTTATGATGTTTTGGCTATTTGTATTATATACTGTGTTTTATTGTATTTTATGTGCTCTTGTAAACGATCCAGAGAACTTGAACTATTGGGCAGTAAAGAAATAAAAATTAATAACAACAACTGTAATAATAAAATGGATACTTAAGTTGTAATGGGCAGAACCCTCCAGGGCTAAGTTGCACATTCTATCAACTAGCGCCAACTCTAGTGAAGGTGTCATATGAATATTTTGGAATAAAATGATTTAAAACATAAACACAGTTTCTGTGTTTCAGTACATTGCCGGTCTCTTTCCTGAGAAGTGTTGGATCTTCCCTAAAACCACAAGAATTACACAAGGATGATCTCTATCAGTGGGGCAAGCCTCACACTGAATGCATAAATACATTAAATATTTTTGTCTTGGCTAAAGAAAAATACAGATTCATAAATGTTTCCAGTGGGAACAACTGTGTGAGTATCAAGGGTATCAATGGGCTGTCTTAGTTACCTTTTTAATCTTATGGTATTTCTGTGTTAACATTGGCTTGTAAGATAAAATCAAGTTATGCAGACATCAGCGTTTTAGTACGCAGTAGATGTTTCATGGCTAAGGATGTACATGTAATCACAAATAGGGTTAACTTATAAGAGTAAGCCCTATTGGTTCAGTAGAAAATGCTGACTCATATGATGACTGCACTGTTTCAAACTATGCACACTAATGATTCATGTTCCCAAGAATAGCAATGAAAATTCAAACTAACTGGAAATGGGATTTCAGACAGGATGAAACAATGCTAAAATGGGCTTGCTTCCTGAATAAGGTTCTGCTTGCAAGCAAAGATGCAACTTGGAAGTGAAAATGATCCCCCTTTACCCTTGCTCTCCAGTGTAGATCCTAACACACAATGAAAAATAGTATGTAAGAACAATGCTTTTACTGGGGTGTTTTGTTAGTTGATGAGTTTCATTAATCTATTATAGGAAAGGAAAAGCGAAGTTGAAAGGGGGAAGACGGAAGCAACAGACGTATATGCATGGCTGGGTAAAACATATCAAGGGAACAGACCACTAGAAAATTGCTGTTCATTGAATAATATAGAAATGAATGCTTCCTGTACTGTTGTACTAAATCAAATACTAGCTGGTGAATAGATTATTTAATATAAGACAAACAAGATTCTGGCTCACAGGATTTGTGTGTGAGGTTATTTACTATTACAGTAAGCTCAGACTGAATATGAAGTCCAAAAAGGGAAGAACAGGGCTAGTGGTAGCATTTGAGCATCAACTATTTTGCTATGTGAGACTAATCACTTAAGCATGATTAAGTGATCAGTAACATCCGTGCTGGGCCAATATGAGAAATAAGACAGCAGCATTCCCTGTGACCAAATCTATAAATCTATAAATCTAAGTGTTATAAGAGGACTTCCACACTATTTAGTAACTATACTGCAGCATTTCTAGCAGTACAGTAGCATCCAAACACAGAACACAGAGGGAGCCATAGCCTACAGTGTAAAAGACAAACAGTGAGTAGGCAGATTCAGACAGCTGAGAATTGCTTGCTATCACCCACAAAGTTCAGAACAAACATTACCGGAAGTTGAGGCACTTTGAATATATTTGCCCATTCCTTTTGTAGCAAAATACTGTATCACATTTATGTAACAAGAGCTACGATGTTTATGATAAAAACAAAGCTGTAGTCCTTTAAAAGCTGTCATACAAAATGTTTTAATACTCTGTCATTCTCAATCACAGCACTGCATTGACTGAAGGAGTGTTGGATGCCTGGGAAATCTTGATACAGATCTAGATTTGGTCAAGAACTAACTTTGTGCTCTTTTGCTTTTGGTCAGCATTATTTCCACATCTGAAAAATGGGAATAACAGAGGTCTATATGTATAACAAACAAAACCATGATCCGGAAGATTTATATGCAGAGAGGCCAGCACACATGCTCAAGCCTTCCCCAGTGTATTATATACGTAAAAAGAGACATGTTTGAATCATACTATGCCCAGGGAAAACTGAATGCTTCCATGGAATGGACAAAAATGATAGCATCCTATTTCACTCTTCCAAAATTGTATGTTTTAAAAATGCTACTTGAAAAATATCAGTAACAGAAAACCAGTTATACTTTCAAGAATCGCATGAAGCTTGCAGATCAGAGCTATATCACACAGAGCTTCTGCCCATACCAGTCACAGCTGTATGCTTGTTCAAAGGCCCTCAGGTAACGGTTACTAGGGCTAGTTGAAGGCTGACATTGCTTGGGATGAAGTGCTCCTGGAGACCTCAGCCATTCATTCTCCTTGCTACTGCTGTCCATTTGCTTGCCTCCTCTAAGCAAACAAGTAGTAAAAACAGCAAAGAAGCATCAGATGACGTTCATCTTGTCTTTTCCCTCTGGGCCTGGTGCAGACTGGGCACAGAAGAGAGCGCAAATAAAGCTCTAGTGGCAACCATAAAGAGGGGAGCCAATGCCATTTTCAACCAAAAGCTTGCATTTGTTGAGCATCAGAATATATATTAACTTAGTTTAAATTTAATGGGAAACCACGGTTTCTGCTGTGTGAATGAGCCTCAGGCTCATTTTTTCACATGAGATCAGATGCACTTGCTTTCTGTTTTAAGCTACTCACAGTTCCCTGCAACTTCAACACTCAAGAAACTGTGGTTTGTATACCCGTAGTTTCAGAATCAAGGAGTTTTGAATCCATGCTCCTATATGAGTTTTTCAAACTTTTCACTAACCACAGCATGAACAAACTACAGAAGGGAAAGTGTGCAAGCCCACGTCTTACTGAAACTCAATTCACATAACCGGAAACAATTATCCTTATGTCTAAACCTAGCCAATGAGTAGTGTCCCCACGTAGCTCCAATAAAGAAATTCAGTCATACCAGCAGGCCCAGCACAATCCTAAAATCAGATTCCACTTGAGGGTTCATGCCATCAGAAGAAAACACAAAAAGACATGTAGGCAGCTTAAAAGAGCAGTGGCTGACTGTCAGCGATCAGAAAAGGGGACTTCAAGCATTCAGCTCATCCTTTAGGTCAGTACTCTACAATCTGCCAAGGCTGACTTTGGATCTCCTTCCTCCTTTCTGAGGCTTCTAAACTCACCTATTCACTTTCTTTACAGGGAACCCATGCAGGAACAAAGTGGGGTCACCTGGCACAGACCCAGGGCACACAGCTGTGGTTGGGTAGCCAGTGGGGGTGGAAGAAATTCCCAGTGGTTGCCTGCCTGTCTGTCTATTTGATTTATACCCTGCCCATTAGCTGGCTCTCTGGGTAGGTTACAATATTACAATTTACATAATAAAAATCAGTAATCTAAAAAAGCAAACACAAAAATGGAATGAACAATCTAACAAATAACCAATAAAACCACCAGTATAAAATTTTGCAATAAATTCAAATCTTAACCTATCAAATCTTTACCCATAAAGCACAATAAAAGGCACAGTAGCACTAAAACAGAAAATACCATAACATAACACATTAAAATTCTCTCAATTAAAATACTGGGTAAATCAAAAGGCCTTTGTCTGACACTGAAAAGAATGGAAAAAAGATGCCGGTAAATGTCTCCTTGGGCAGCTGATTCCAGATTTGGGGTGCCACTACCAAGAAGGCCCTTCTCCTTGTAGCCCCCCCCATTTCCTTCCAAAAGGACCTCTGAAGATGACCAAAGGACCCAGGTGAGCATGTATAGGAAGAGGCGATGCTTTAGAAAACCGGGCCCCTTACAGCGCCCCTTACAGTACTCTCATTGCATTCTTCCCATTCTCTGGCATGCCTCTCTGTCTGCAGCAAATGAAGTGACAGTAAAGCAAGTGTGAAGCCAAGCTGGCTGGTCAAAGCCCAGTAACTGATCATGCATGCAGAGCTTCATTTTAGCTGAAAAGTATCCACTGCCTAATGCTCCGAGTTTGTGCTCTCTGTCCCACCTCTTCCTTTCCCGCTTTGCTGACAGGAGGTGGTGAAGCGATGTATGCTCAATTTTCAAGTTAGAATTCTGCCCGCCTCAGAAAACAAAGGGCCATGGACAGCAATTGGGCTACAATCCACTTGTGAGCCCTGACCCACCTGTAACAGACCAGGACCTTGGTGATTCTCATCACTAAATCAGCCTTGACCACTTTTCCATGAACCACACCCCGTCCTTTAAGATGATACTGGCAGGCAAGCAAACCTGAATACATCTCTGAATACAAAGAGATTCTGAACAACTGTCCAATTTGCAAAAGTTTTCCAAACACAAGGTTTGTATCACGACTGAATATGGCATTTTTATTTTTTACTCTCTATTGCTGTTAGGCATGCAGCAACACACAGTTATACACACAGAAACTAATGCAGATGTGCTTTCCGGAGACCAATATTCCTTACAGATCAGTATCTTTCCATAAACTGACCACTATAATGACCACTGAATGTTCAGCTTCTGTCAAGTGTGGGTGGGAAGGTGTCTGTGTGCTCACCTTTATTTTCTCTAGGCTACTGACTTTCTGCATTTAAAGTGGCACAAAAGGTGACAGGACCATCTTTGAGGTTTGCCTTTGGGGCAAAACCGCAAAGCATGGTTTGTGTCAAGAGAATTCTTCCATCTGTTCCTCCCTCCCCCAGAAGTGGTCTTGAGTCTTGGGTGACACTAAGCCCCTAATGTCAATGAGCATCTGTTCTCCTCCACCCATTATAATCTACCCAAAACTGCCAGTTCGACAGCCATCAATCAAGCAATAATATGCTGACCACAGGACCCAGTGGGACATCATTTTCCAAGTCAAATGCAGCAGTTAGCATAAATAAAGCACTGCTCCATGGTGTGTGTGTGTGTGTTTTCTTTTTCTTTTCCCCTAATGATTCTGCAGCTGCTGCTAAGAACTCTGTATGCAATAAAAGTGGGGAAAATAGGCAGGACAGAATGGCAATTCTGCTCTTCTGAGTCATAACAATTATGACGTTGTGATAAGAACCGTTTTCCATGAATTTTTAAGTACCAGTAATCTTGTGCCGAGTCTCTCCCCAGGGAAAGAGGTGACAGATTTGAGCAGGATTGACAGCTATGTTATCCCAAAAGCTAGTCACAACTAAGCCACCTTGAAGGCTACTGCATGTTGTTCTTGATACATTGCAGTTCCAGTTTGGGCTTATGTGGAGCTGTGTGAGCTGCCTTGGGTCCTCACAAGAGGAAGAAATGGCAGGATATAATGCAATGTAATAATCTTAAGTCTACTAATAGTTGCTACAGTATAATGGCTAAGAGACCAGTTAGACATCTTCAAGCTCCCAGTTCAAATCTGATCTCTGCCATCTTATTTAATGGACCGCAAGTAAGCCATTGACTGGGCTTTGCTGTCCTATGGACTGCTTCACCAAGGGCAGCTTGTTTTTTCACACAAGTCACCCTTCAGTGCCCATGAGCTGCTCCAGGGTTGTCACCCACAGTAGCTTATTTTGTTACCCAAACCTGGACAAGACAAACTACTGCAAGTGGAACCTAGCAGCTAGCAAACTCCTTGGCGAGAGCAGCAAAAAAGACCCTGCCGGTTTTTCCACGTGGCTGCCACTGCCAGCCACCCACAAGGTGCCCAATCAGCTGGAACTGCCCTTCCCCCTTCCAGGACCATCAATGGACTTTGGCCAGCAATCTCAGCTTGTCCCTTTAAACTTTTTTTGGGACCAATGGTTTGGACATCACAAAGTCTAGCTAGAAAGCTCATGTTCATAATCTCCTTAATGAGAAGGCATAACCCATTCCCCCAAGGTGCCTGAGACACCTTGGAGGATCTTCCCATGGCTGCCCAGTGTATTTTAATTTTTGTTTTGTGCCCACAAATGGGAGCACTATTAAAAAGTTATTTTTAAAGACCACTAGGTAAACAGGGCTCGCTCCCTGAAATGCAGCATAAGTGAGTTCCAGCCTTAGTCAGGATACCCACATCCCCTTGCAGCATTCATCCCTCTGCATATTGTCCCAGCTAAAGCTAGAAATCTCTTCCCAGTCCTGCATTCAATGGCCAGCCAGCTGGCCACCCCTGTCTTCTCTATGAGAAGCAACTTCTTCCTAACCCTCTGTGGACTTCAGGAAGGGGCAAACTGCTCCCCATACATCTTTAAAGAGAAGCCGAACTGAACAGTTATATTCTGTTTCCCTTTTAAAAGGGCGAGAGAGAACAGCTGTCATTGTCCAGAAGAGGTGCCTGCTGCCCCTCACAGGAGACAGACTTTGCACGTTGTCCCAGCCAAGGTAGAAATCCCTTTTGCCCCACTTTGCTTTCAGTGTACTTTCTTCCCCTTTGCTCTCCAAAGGGGAGCAACTTTAGATTTTTGCTTGCTGGGTGCTTGGAAAGGGTAAAAGAATATCGCAATTACATTTTACGGAGAAACAGAGTTTGACAGTCCAGTTCTATTTCTTTACCCCTCCACCCTGCTTTTAAAGGGAAACAAAAAGATCTTTAGCACTTTTGCTTTCAGTGGCTTGGCTTGCTTTCCAATTGCAAGCACAAAATGATGGCCGTGGTGGTGTCAAGTCTGCGCAGCTATTCCAAAGTACTGCAGGGCATTTTCAATGGGCAGCTTGTGATCAGCCTTAGTCAGTTAGACAAACCTGGCTCTGCAGTCAGAGCTGCAATGAGTCAAAATCGGCTTGAGGCTGCCAGAGAGAGGAGACTTGTCTTCTGCTCTATCTTCTGCGATATCACTTGGTAGAACGACTGGAATGGGGGGCAGAGAAAGGAGTGCAGTATCCAAGATAATGCCAATCACATGTTGTACTCATAATGGATACGTCGCAGAACTACCTACCTACCATGGCTTATTGTCATGCCAACACCCCCTTTTTCTTCCATTCTGTTTCCCCAACCTGTAATATGGGGATAGTGATACTGACAGCTTACAGGGCTATTGTAAGGACAATGTATGAGAAGTGCTTTACAACATCTAAAACATATAATGCAAAAGGCCTTTCTTTGAAAATACAAAATTGAGTAATTTCACTTTTAGAAGCCAGCATTTATGTATGTATGATGTATGTATTTAGGAGGCTTCTATGCCGCCCCATTAGCCAAAGCCTCGGAGCGGCTCACAATAATAAATAAATAAACACAATATAAAAACAATACAATTTGAGTTGTTCCGGGCTAGTGAACAGGAATAAGAATAATTACATTCAGCAGACAACCACTGTGATTGTGCACACCTCACCTCACAACATAGCAAATGCTTCTAAGGAAACAAGTGAAGAATAATAGAACAAATTATTGTTTTCCCCACTAAATTTGTGGATTATCAAGATTTTGTTACCTGGAGTTAATCTATTTTATAAATCAAGCTAGTCACCACTATGTACTAAACAAACTACAAGTGATCAATTAACTAACTGACCCATTTTTGTAGTTCTTCATAAACTGGTGGTACCATTACACTCTCTTGATAGACTGTGCCAATTAAAAGAAGGTAGTTGCAAACAACAACGTGTTATACACAGCCAGATGTCCAAGGCATCAAAAAGTGCATTTCCAACATTCTATTGGCACAGAGAAGGAATCAGTGCTGGAGGGTGGCCAAGTTTCCCAGAAGAAAAGCTGATGCATGAATCAAAAGGAAGACAGACCATACCAATTCCTACTGAACAAAATGGGACTTAAACAATAGTTAAATAGAAGACCCATTACATTCAGTAAGTGAAAAAACTTAGGTTCACCTAACTTTCTCTCTGCATTTCCCACAGACTGCATGTGTATATCAACCTATGGTGGATGATTAAGCTGTGAACTATGAGGAAAGCTTGGGTATGCATACCTCTCTTGCACATGTATGAATTCAGAACATCAGAACTGCAGCTATAGCTGGCTCCAAGATGGTCTCTATAAATTTGGTAGTCTTTAAGGATGCCACAATCTCTTAATTGTGTTTGCTGCAGATTAATATAGCCACCCCTCTGGAAATTCCAAATAAGCTGTATTCCCTAAGCACTGCAAACCTATATTCTTTATGATTTAGAAATAAGTCTTCATACATCACTGCTCCAAACCCCAAAGTTCTCTACAGATATTAAACATAGCAGTTCATACAGGAAGTAGTCTACACTCTTAACTTACAGGTTTGAACAAATAAAATTCTTATCAAATTTGGCATATTTTTGTTAGCTTCATTATGTACTGTAATTACAATGCACAGACAACACCAATACAATTTGGGTAAGCAAAACAGTCAATAATGCTCCAAATAAGATTAAACAAAACACTCTCATAGTATATCATGGTAAAAAAAAGACATTTGTAAAATCACAGAAAATTGTCACAAGAAGAGAAGGGATGCTCACATATCCTTAGCTTGCTAAGCTTGCTGCAAATGGCACAATATTGTTACATGACAGAAAAAAATAAGGTCAACATACCAAGTCTCATTAAAAGGGCAAATTAAGGCCAATGGGGTCCTGTGGCATTTAACAATCTGCTTGGCTGTAATTGTACCACAAAAAAATCAGCTCTGATACAGTAGTCCTCTGAAGATTCTCTAGAAATCCAGACTTCTCATTCCAAGAAGAAATCATGTCACTAGCCTTCAGGATTACAGACAAAAAGCCAACACAGAGACATACTTTTCAAAGGAAGTTTTTTCACATGATCAGGCAAATACTTGCCCTAACCAATGTAGATGGATCTGTAAGTTCCTGTCCAGTACCAACAGCACTCTTCCATCCACATATATCCAACTAAGGAAGCAGAGAAAAGTCCTACATATAGATGCATGAAAATGCAGTCGTATTTGGGAAATAAAAAAATGCCACCTGAGATCCCTATCCTATTCCTTGAGAATTGAAGAATTTTCAGTTTTCTTTTCTCCTTCTGTGCAATAGAAAACTGGTAAATTATTTCCTTCACCCTAAATATCTGCAAAGAAGAGATTATTTAGAATTACCTGCAACACCTGGCAGATTTAGAGCAATACTTTCTCCAACAACCTTTTGGCATTACCAACACATCAGAAAGTCTGTTATAAGCTTGACATTTTAGGCACTATATACTGGAGAACCTCTCATCTGGACCTTGGTTACCACATCTACCATTATCTGAATGCTGTACATGTACCACATCCACCCCAGCAGTAATTAAACCCTTTATAAACAGCACTCAAATGGATTTTGTGTAGATAAACAAAATTACATTCTGCACTGTTGTGTTTAGTATGGGCAACAGTATTTGCCAAGTGTGTTTTTACAACAAGATGCATATTCTCACTTTCAACATCATTTGCCATAGCTGCCCTTATTTCCCTGCAGAGATATAACGCATTTGACATTGCTGGCAAGAGGACATCCTCCAGGTTTGCTTCTCCCTCTTATTGGGCGTACCCAAGGCTGGGCCTCCAGTAACACATTTTCATTTCCGCATGTTCAATTGAAGTGGGGAGAAAAGAACATCCCCTGGGCCTCACAAATGCCCTTTCACAGTAGGTGTGTTGTGTATCCTAGAGCAGAATATTAATTCAATTGACAGGAAAGTTCCTTCAAGTTAAGCATTTTACAGTGTGGGTGACTGGGTGAAGAAACATCACACCAGGGTCTAACCACTGCTACAGATGCATAAGCAATCATTTCCTCATGCTACTGAAACATGGTAATATTAATTTCACTTCGTGGTATAAAGGCGGCCTTTTGTTCACATGCTCAAACATTAGGAGATTGTTAGGGGTTCAATTGAAGTCTTTTGACTTATTTAGGTACCAAGAAAGTATCTGACCTTGTCTTCTGGATTAGGCTACCTCTGAAAGAAATCTCATATGCATAAGATGCTGCATTTTCCTTGTCATTAATCATAGAATGAATTTCCTGAGGCCTCTGAACAGTCATTACATATCAATATAGGAAAAGCTAAATCAAGTTTGTTTGTAAGCAAATAGAAGGGTTTAAGGTTCAACACCCAACATTCACTTGGATGCCTTTATTATAACAAAAGCATAGTATCTCTTGTCTACCCTACAAATGATAACCTGCTGAAAAAGCCAAGATGGGCAGTTTAAAAGCAAGAGAAGTTACTTGACTTCTTATCAAGAAGGAAAGTGTTTTTCTAAGACTAGGAGCACAACTTTTGCAGGTCTACTCAGAAGCAGGTTTTCCTGAGTTCGGTGTGACTTATTCCGGGTTAAATCCATGCCAAACAGGACTGCAGTCCTCAGAACAGTCCAGAGTCTGGTAATACATGAAAGTTATATTTCTGTGTTAACTTCAGTCTGAAAGCTGCACAAATCCAGCTTCCACCTTTGCAAAAAGAGATGGCTATGATTTGGCTCCACAGCAGACTTTGCTGGAAACCCTTAAATTATCTGTATGAAAGCGCATGTAGTAGAAAACCTGCCCTACTTTCACTACCGCTAAAAACTAGTGCAGATTTACATTCCACATATGTTCACCGCCTCAAGGCATTATATATAAAACAAGAAGAATGGTCAATTTTAGATGTAAAATTGTTGTAGACACGATTCAGGGTTTTCCAGAAAGCAAACTGTTCCAGCTCATTTTCTAGCAGCTTGGCTCTCAAGTGTATTAGATCTTATTAGAATGCGTGGCCAGACAGCTCAAGGCACTGGTAATGGAATACAGGGACTTTCACCTCTAGGTCACCCTCTGCTCAAAATATCACCCAGCTCCATGATGACTGAAAAGGCTTTACAGTCCGAAAGCTGTTCAACTGTCAACAGGCTCTTAGAAGGTACAGACTTAAATGTTGCACCCAACCCCTCTCTGCTGTAATGAGAATTCTCACTGAGACGTTCTCTTACATACAACTCCCCCACCCCATTGTAGCACTAGAAAAGGCCCATTTTAAAAGTAGGGGAACAATCGGGTGACTTTAAGAAAGAATACAGAGAAGAGTCATGCTGGATCAAAGGTCTTTCTAGTTTAACCATTTAGTTCACATGAGAAGCCCACAAATGCAACATGAGTGTAATGGCACTCTCCCAATCAAATTCCTGCAGTGGAATGGTGCTTCCAATTCTGGAAGTAATACAGGCTTCTTAATTAGTACCCACTGGTATCCTTAACTTCCATACATTTATTTAATTCCTATTTAAAGCTAGGCAAGTTACTGTGCATCATTAGATGATGTGGCAGTGAATTGTACAAAGGAGACCTCCTTTATCTAGCCTGAATCTCTCATCATTCAGTTTCATGATATAACCCTGGGTTTTAAAATAATGAAAGAGATGGGAAAAAAAGCTCCTTGCCACTTTCTCCACATCATACATAATTTTATATGCCTCTCTCATATGCCTCGTAGTAACCTTCCTTCAACATTAGCTAACAACCCCAACTATTACAACCTTTGCTTTCACGGAAGTTGCTCCAGCTACTTGATTACTTTTCACCATTTCCAGATCTTACTGATCCTTTTCCAAGGTGCAGGAGCCAAAACTGTACACAGTATTCCAACAGTAGTCACAGCACAGATTTGTACAAGGGCTGGAAGTTGGAACTTACACTGGAAGTTCTGTTTGGATTTCTTTTCTAATTCTGCCCAACAAGGCACTTGCCTATTTCACTGGGTCAACATTTTCACTGAGCTAGCTTCTGCAAGGCCTTGATCAGTCACTAACAGCCCAGATGCCATCAGCATATATGTAAAGTTTGGATTTTTCCTATAATGTGCATCTCTTTACATTTGCTTACAATGAACAGCATTTGCCATTTTGATACTCATTCTCTCTGTCTGGACAGATCCTTTTAGACACCTTGCCAATCAGTTTTTTGGTTCACTCACCCTAAATAATTTGCTGTCAACAGACAACTAGGTTACCTTATTGCTCACCCCAAACCCCACAAAGAAACAGCCTTTTCTGTATAGACCCCCATTTGTTGAATGGCCTTCTCAGGGAGAACCTCCTGGCATCTTCATATAATTTTAGAGGCAAACCAAAGCACGTTGGATGTTGGGTATATATAAAAAAAACATACATCCTCTAAATTGTTTATGAACTGGTTAAAAAACACACCAGTTTCAGTACAGATCCTGTTTACACCTCTCCATTGCAAGAACTGACCATATATTTCTACTCTTTGCTTTCTGTTCTTTACCCACTAAATGATCTGTCAGAGTTTCACAGATGTTCCATATACAGTCTTCTCCATCTGGTGCCCTCCCAATGACAACTCTATCTATCTATCTATCTATCTATCTATCTATCTATCTATCTAGAGGCGTGGAGCCCTTTTGACTTTATCATCCTGGTCTGGCTGGGGAAGGCTGCTCAGATTAGCATCAAAGTGTTCTAAAATGACAAAGGAATCAAAGGCAGCGGAACAGAGCATAATATTCAATAGTCCCGTTCCAAGACAGAGTATTAAGAAACCTTCATATAAAATGCTACTTCCTTGGATTGAAAATACACTCAATCCATAGGTTAAGAATGAGTTCCATTTCTGAGATCATCTTTAAGTCAAATTTGAATGAAAGTTGAATGATGTATATAAAAAGCATACAAAACACTTAACACTTACATATATGCTAAAACATCTTAAGCACAATACAGCATTTTAATACTAAGAATACAGTAATTATAAAGCAACTACATAAAGGTACTAGAGAGAGAGAATCCAATTGTTGAATAACTAAAGCTTTCCCAATGACTTATGGCATCTCACCTTTCTCTGATCACTTTATTATTTCCACTTTAGTTTCGATTGTGATTTTCTTTTCTTCAATACATCACCTGCACTTGCATCAGGCTTATACTTTGGAGGTATGGTTACAAACCAAATACAGTACAAAGTTACAGAAGGCAACACTAACTTCACGTGATATGAAACACACTGGCTTGGGTATGCTAGTTTTTCATGAGCATGAAAAACTACTGTAGTTCTACCACCACTACAGAACTAGTTCCTATTTTGCCACTTGTTGTTTTTCCCCTCCTCCTTCCTCTCCTCGCCCTAGGACACCCACTAGCTGCTCACAGCCTTCTGCCCATGGGTGCCCACTTGCCACTCAAGAATGAGGTGGGACTTCCAGGTTTGCTCATTCGTAAGTAGGGGTTGTTCTTAACTTGGACATTCGTAGCTAGGGGACTGGGTTTCTTATCTAAATGGTATCTTCTAGATATCTCTCAAGTAAATCAACCCTGTCTCCTCAATCAAACAGAAGTAACTAGGCTGAAGTCAATAGTAGTGTTTGCTTTGCCTTAAAAAAAGCACCTTTGCCTCAAGCCAAAAACAACAATTTGCTTCTCAAAAGTACTGCATCCACCCATGGAGCAACGGGGAGAAGTCTCCTTTTGTTACTATTCAGTAATCTAGCTGCTGCCCACTTGCCCATACTTGCTGTTCGACATCCGCTACTTCAATTATTGATGCTAATTTTCAAACTGTTAAAGGTTTAGTTAAGTCCCTCATTTATTTCCTTGCTTGATTGTGAGTGCTCATTTGAATGGTTTCATATTAAGGGAAAGCAGGCTATCTAACCAATTCCAGTGGAAGAATACCCATACTCTGGTTATTAATTGGCTTGGCTTTATTACACCCACAGTAATTAAAAACTGCTTTAAGGCCCATGAAAAGCTGATATAGTTTAGTGGCAAGGAGACCTGCTATAAATCAGGAAGTCTCTGGTGCAAATCTTACTTCTGCAATGGACTCACTAGATGGCCTTAAGGCAAGGCCCTCAGTCCCTCCATCTGTAATAAGGATGAGAATAATTATCTTAGAGGACTGTGGCAAGAATTACAACTAGATAGACGGGGCTCACCTCCTTCCACGCCGCCCGGACCATCGCGTCGCCGCCTTGCAGCGACGCCCCTGCGGCCACCGGATGCCACACCGCCCTCCAGAAGCCAGGACCACCGGCCCAGGACCCGGCTCCGGCCTGCCTCCCTCGCACGGGTGAGAGGCGTGCCGGGACAGGGCGGAGCTGGGGGAGGGCCCTGCAGCCCATAAAGCGCCAGCGGTGGCCCGGGAGAATCAGCGCGCCGGACGGGGCTCACCTCCTTCCGCGCCGCCCGGACCATCGCGTCGCCGCCTTGCAGTGATGCCCCCGTGGCCTCCGGCTGCCACACCGCCCTCCAGAGGCCAGGACCACCGGCCCAGGACCACCGGCCCAGGACCCAGGACCCAGCTCCAGCCTGCCTCCCTCGCATGGGTGAGAGGCGTGCCGGGACAGGGCGGAGCTGGGGGAGGGCCCTGCAGACCATAAAACGCCGGCGGCTGCCGCCGTTTGGTAGCCGTTTGGGGGCTGAGCGGGGGGCTGAGCTGGCCAGGGGTTATGTTTTAAATTGGTCCACCGGCCGTGCTGCGCTGCTCTGTCACTGTTGCTGCTGCTGCCGCCACCGGACTGGGGCATACCGCCGAGCCGGGGGCCAGCTGATGCTACTCCTGCAGCCATTGCTGGACCACCCTGGGCATGGAGGACGCCAGGGCCACATTAGGGAAGGGGGAGTTTTTAAATTGTTTTTATAATTTTATTGTATTTTAATCTGTGTTAATTGGTTTTTATAGAGTTGTCCCTGGCCATGTCGACGTTTGTGTTTCCTGGGGAGCGTGGGGACGCCGCCATTGGGGTGGTCATGGGCAATGGACATAATAGCAGTGGGGGCTTAACGTGTTCGCGTAGAAGGAGGAGGGACAGATGGTTCACACCTGTCCCTCCTTCTGGTTTTGCCCCCAGCCAGAGGGTTCCAGGTAGTCTTGTCAACTGCCTCTCGGGCCTGACGGTGCTGTTGCTCAATGCCAGGTCGGTCAACAATGAATCTTCCCTCATCCATGACTTGATTGTGGATGAGGGGGACGACCTGGCTTGCATAACAGAAACCTGGGCGGGAGAGCAGGGGGATGTCGCCCTCTCTCAAATGTGCCCGCCCGGGTATCTGGTTCAGCACTGTTCACGCCCGGAGGGGAGGGGAGGGGAGGGGGGGTCACTTTGGTTTATCGAGCCTCCATCTCTCTCACGGGACTTCCGGTCCCTTCGAGAGCAGGGCTGGAGTGCCTCTATGTGGTGTTGGGCGACCGAGACAGATTGGGGATTCTGTTGGTGTACCGTGCACCCTTCTGCCCAACAGACTCCCTGCCTGAGCTGACGGAGACCGTCTCGGACCTGGTGTTGAGGATCCCCAGGATGTTGGTCCTGGGGGGCTTCAATCTCTATGCCGAGACTGGTCTGACCGGGCGGCTCAGGACTTCATGGCCTCCATGACGGCCATGGGGCTGTCTCAACATGTCACCGGCCCGACCCATGAACGTGGACACACTCTGGACCTGGTTTTCTCGACAGGGCAGGAAGAGGGTGGTCTGAGGGTGAGGAATTTATGTTTGACTCCCCTGTCACGGTCAGATCACTTCCTGGTGAGGTTTGTGCTTGAGAGCGACCTCTCCCACTGCAAGGGTGCGGACCCGATTGTGTGGGTCCGCCCCCGGAGCCGGATGGATCCGGATGGATTCCTGAAGGCCTTGGGGGAGTTTCCGGCTGACCAGACTGGTGCTCCTGTCGAGGCTCTGGTCGAACTGTGGAACGGGGAGATTACCAGGGCTGTGGACACGATCGCTCCTAAGCGTCCTCTCCCACCAGGCAGAGCCCACTCTTCCCCTTGGTATACACCTGAATTGCGGGCAATGAAGCAGGTTGGGAGACGGCTAGAGCGTAGGTGGAGGAAATCACGGGATGAATCTGACCGAACACACTTAAGAGCCCATTATCAGGCCTATGCTGTGGCGGTGAGGGTGGCGAAAAAGAGGTTTTTTTCCGCTTCCATTGCCTCCTCAAAATGCCGTCCAGCAGAGCTTTTTCGAGTGGTGCAAGGCCTGGTTCATCCAGGTCCTAAGAAAGATCTGGTTCCACCTTCAAAGGCACGCTGTGATGACTTTGCCATGCATTTCAGGGAGAAAATCGCTCAGATTCGTCACGAGCTAGACACCACTAGTGAATCAGAGGTTTCTGGGGAGACACCAATGCTGCTGTCTGGTCCAGAATTATTGGATGCATTTCAGTTATTGCAGCCTGATGATGCGGACAAGGTGCTTGGACGAGTACGTCCCACCACTTGCCTATTGGACCCTTGCCCGTCTTGGTTAATAAATAATTCCAAGCACGGGATTGGGATCTGGATCTTGGAAGTGATTAACGCTTCTCTGAGGGAGGGTCGGGTGCCTGCCCCTTTAAAGGAGGCAGTAGTCCGACCGGTCCTGAAGAAAGCGTCACTGGATCCAGAGATGGCCACTAATTATAGACCTGTGGCCAACATCCCGTTTCTGGGCAAGGTGTTAGAGTGGGTGGTGGCGGGACAACTCCAAGCTCTCTTGGATGAAACTGATTATCTGGACCCATTTCAGTCCGGCTTCAGACCCGGGTACGGTACTGAATCTGCCTTGGTCGCCCTGTACGATGACCTGTGCAGGGAGAAGGACAGGGGGAGTGCGTCCCTTTTGGTTCTCCTGGAGCTCTCGGCGGCTTTCGATACCATCAACCATGGTATCCTTCTGGACAGGCTAGCGGGATTGGGGGTCGGAGGCACTGCTTTGCAGTGGTTCCGCTCCGATCTCAATGGCCGATTCCGGAAGGTGGTGCTGGGGGACTATGGCCCTGCACCATGGCAGCTATGCCATGGAGTACCGCAGGGGTCCATTTTGTCCCCTTTGCTGTTTAACATCTACATGAAACCACTGGGAGAGGTCATCAGGAGGTGTGGGCTGCGGAATCATCAGTACGCTGATGATACCCAGCTCTACCTCTCGTTTTCCACCAATCCAGGTGAGGCAGTGGCTGTACTGAACCGGTGCCTGGCCGAGGTAATGGGCTGGATGAGGGCCAATAAACTGAAGCTCAATCCAGACAAGACGGAGGTCCTGTTGGTTGGCGGATCGGGCTTCGGAGAGGGTGAATTGAACTTAGTCCTGAACGGGGTTGCACTCCCTCTTAGGGACAAGGTTCGCAGCTTGGGAGTGCTCCTCGACCCAGAGCTTTCATTGGAAGCTCAGGTGACAGCGGTGGCGAGGAGCGCTTTCCTTCAGCTTTGGCTGATTCATCAGCTGTGCCCCTACCTGGAGTACAACTGCCTGGTGACAGTGACACACGCACTGGTGACTTCCCGACTTGACTTCTGTAACACGCTCTACGTGGGGCTACCCTTGAAGACGGTCCGGATACTTCAATTGGTTCAAAATAGAGCTGTCAGGCTGCTGACGGGGACTGGGCATTATGTTCACATGACTCCAGTCCTTCGTCAGCTTCACTGGCTTCCCATTGAAGTCCGGGCCCAATTCAAGGTGTTGGTGATGACCTATAAAGCCCTAAACAGCTTGGGTCCTGGTTACCTGAAGGAGCGCTTACATCCATATATGCCCGCCCGCCCCTTGAGATCTGCGGGAGAGGCCCTTCTCCGGGAACCCTCCGTGAAAGAAATTAGGAGGGTAGGTACTCGGAGGAGGGCTTTCTCTGCGGTGGCGCCCAATCTATGGAATGCGCTCCCCAGAGAGGTCCGCCTGGTGCCGTCGTTATTTGTTTTTCGGTGCCAGGTGAAGACCTTTTTATTTAAACGTCATTTTAATTGTTAATATTATTTGCTTATTTTATCTGGCCAGGGTGACTTATTTTATATTGATAATTTGTTTTGTGTATTATATTTTATGTTGTGAGCCGCCCCGAGGCTTCGGCGAATGGGGCGGCATAGAAATGTTTTAATAAATAAATAATAAAATAAATAATACATATGCAGCCCTTTGAACCCTGGAAAAAATAGGCAAACATTAATGATGCATTCTGCAATTTGGCTTTGAATAAGCAGTTTGCCACCTTGTGTGTGCATCCTGATTTTCATGTCATGCTTAGGTTCCCTGTATCTTCAGTTACAACCTGACTGTAAGTGATCTTCATCTTTCTTCCATCTTCTGAAATGTTGGCATGTGCTATATAGTGGCAGCTTTCTGCTATCTCAAATAGAATATTTTCAGTGCTTTAAAGGGTTTCTTGGATTTATTTTTTAAAAGACACTAGTAGAGGAAAAAGATGAGTCAAGCCAGGGATAGGAATGAGAATCATCCTCTGCTACAAGAGTTCTGGGTTACAAAGACAGATAAACTCCACTGCAGAAAAAGAAATGGTTAAACCATAGGTTACCTGAAGATGATTAATTCAGGCACAATATCTGAAGCTTTTTTAGTTCCTATTAAGCATTATGCTTAATAAGCTCTGCTAGCATTATGTCTTACATAAATTAATATACTTCTCAAAACCTATAGGGCATATTGAATGGTTTCACGTGTCACAGGGGCAATACAAAAATGCCTACATGTATTCTGCAGTACAATGCTGGGCCACATCTCATGAAGAGAGTGGCCATTAATTGGATCAGGACAGTGCCTGATGGGGTTTCTGCTGCTTGCAGACCTGCCAAGAGTCAGCTGCCACTGGGTCAGAAAACAGATTGTCTTCCTGGGAGGAAATGTCACATTAGGCCTTGTGATTGGCTGAATTAGTGATTTACTGGCTCATAATAAATCAGGAGGCAATCTTAACATGTGTTGTTCTGAACTCTTGGGATGTTCAGGCCTTTATGCAAGGGAGAAGAATTCAAGAGACTTGTAGACTGCTGGGTTAACTGAACTTCTGAAACAGGCACTGCCACAAGAAGAGACTATAAAGGCAGCATAAGGTTAACAGAATGCTGCTGTGCTTTTCTACCTGCGTTGCCAAAGGTCTACCCTGCTTCTGGCCTGTCTGGACTAAAAGCTAACATCAAATTCAAGCAGAATAAGAACCAAACAGCACATAGTGTCTAGTTGAGCCTGATCATCTTACGGATTAGGATCATCCAATAGTTACGGTGCATTCCTATGTATATTTAGACAGAAAAAAAGTTCTACAATTCCAGCACACCCCAGTCAGTTGCTCGCTGTTGTAGGACTTTTTTCCTGTCTAAGCATGCATAGGATCATGCTACTAAATCCTTTCTCCTGAAATTCCTCCCCCATCTCTCTCGGGGGTGGGGGGGGAGATTAAAAAAGAAGAAAGTCTCTGTTGATGTCCACAGACTTTTTTTAGTTCTGGGAAAATGTGGGAAGCAGCTTTAACTCTCCTTTACCAAATGTGGTGGTCCCAATCTGAACCGAGGCAATGTATGCTTTTACAAGACAAAGTCTAGATAAGTCTCAAGCTACATGCTTCATGATTGGCATGATACACAGTTTGGATCTAAATGACATCTCAAAGGAAGGCCGGAATGAAGGGCAGTTAGGCACTTGTGAGAACAGATAATGGGTAGAAAAGAACCTATTACAATGTAATGACTAGAAGGGACTTCCGTCCCAAATAATCACGTGAATATCTGAGTCCTCCATCAAGAATCTTTGAACATGTTCTGATGTTACATTCACTGGGACATTTTCATTTTCTGCACTGACAGTTGCAATGTGTAAAGTTCATTATAACCATACATATAGCAGAAGTGCTTCTTCTTTTCCAGCTTTTATGAACTGTATGAAGCAGCCCAGAGGCAATTATGTTGCTGCTATCATGCAACTCTCCAAAGCATACAGTTTTCTTGGTAAGGTCCACAAAATATGAGAGACTTCTAAACTTGTAACTTCACTGGGGAAAGATCTTCCAGGTACTTTTTTTTCAATGTGTACTGCCAAAGCTTAATTGTACTGAATAAAATTCTTTGATCCAAAGTAGATGACCATAGGAAAAGAATACCTCCCAGTGACAATGGGTGACAATGATGTAAAGTATGTTATCAGATGCCAAGATTAACTTTGCACTACTGTTAGAAACCTCAAAATGTTTTCCATGGATGCTCTGGAACCTTCTGTAACATCCACAAGAATCTACCCGTCAGTATGCATGCAGAAAATAGGTACTTTAATTGGAAGATACTATTTTTCTACACTAAATTCCCAAGATTAATCATCAAAGAACAAGGCATTTCAAAATGTATTGGATTTATATACAACCCAACTGACAAATACCCTCAGGGCAGTTTACAAAGCTGTAATAAGGGAACAACTCAAACAATAATATTGCTGATGAAAATAACAAAATATTAAAATATTGAATCAGTTAAACTACAACAACAACAAAATAAAGATTAAATGCCTGCCAGAAAATTAAGGTCTTAACCTGGAATTTAAATGTACATAAAGAAGATTTAAAATCTACCCAGGTATGGCACCCATAGATGGGGTGGCTTGCTACAATGAAGACCCATTTCCTGGTGGCTGCTGCCACACCACTTTTGGTAGCAGAACTCTGGAAAGACCCTTCAAGGATGATCTTAACGGTGGAGCAGGGATATACAGAAGAAATTGCTCCTTCGGCTAGACTGGTGCTAAGACATTTCATGCAGTAAAGGCCAGAAATAACCATTGAGTAATATGACTGAAATGGCCAGAGTTTGAAAGTAGTCTCGTTGCTCTGTTCTGAGCTAGTATTTCCCGAAAGCTGTCAGAAAAGGGCCATTTGTACAAGGTGCTGCAATAACCCATGTAGGTCAACACCAGGTATGGATAAATGTACCTAGACTAACTCTGTCCAGGCAAGACCATAGGTGGTATATCAACTGAAGCTGATGAAAGTCACTTGGTGCCCTGAGGCCACATGGCTGGGTCTATAAGCACCCAACACTACAAACTTGCTTTTCCCAGGGGATTGCAACCATACTTAAAGCAGGTTAAACACCACTTAACCAGTCAGATATACAACTTATTCAGAGAATCTCTGCTTCCTCTGAACTAAGTATCAGTTTACTGGCCCTCATTTAAGTAATCACAGAGTCCAAGCACCAGCTCAGGATCATTTACTGCCTCACATGAACTTAATGAAAAGGAGAGGTAAGAACTGACTTGTCACCCATCTATTCAGGACACCTTACTCCATTTCTCTGGATAACCTCTCATAGTTTCCATATAGAAGCTATAAAATAGGGGGAGACAGTGGCGCAAAAGCTATTGGTAGATATCAAAATAGTTTGCAGTAGATTAGCAAGAGTTTCTCACTCCCAGTTATTTAGCAATTGCAAGTAAAACTGAATGTTTTTTTTTAATTCTCTGTTATGTCTGGCCTTGTGCTAATTGATTATTATCCTCAAAGTGATCCTGGCCTGTAAAATGGCAATATTAATTGACTGACTTAGACCTAGTCTTTATGAAGCTCTACTGGCCAAGTTGGAAGTTCTATGTTACAATTCTGGATCTAAAAGAACAAATTTACATCTGTGTATACACTGTATGGCTTATGGGGGAATAGAAGGCAATTGTTTTGACTGCCCCCACCCTACTTTATGTCTGGTTCTGATTAGCAGAGTTAAATTAAGAACAAAGATGTGTGGGGACTGAACAAGGACTTGAGGTATGCCGCCATCTAGTCTCCATGAGGAACAAGCATCCCCCAGCACCACCTCATGAAATGGGCCACTTGAAGAGGAGCAAAAGCACCGAAGACGGGGGACAAGTTCACACGTAACAGGACATCATGGTAAATCACTATGAAGGGTTGCTGTTAAGTGCCAAGCAGCCAGTACAAGCCTGAGAGCAAATCATCAGGCTCATTGTGGTTGCTCTCCTTTCTCCCTTTGCCTCCTTCCCTCTCATTCTCCCTTGCAGCATACCAGGGAACACTGCAGGGGAGAATGAGGCAACTCTCTTTGACACCTACAATCATGAGCAAAGTTCAGCTTGCCACATCTGTCAAGCAGTCTCTGTTGTGCAAACAAGACTTCCACTATAAAGTGCAGTGGAGAGAAGGTGCAGGGTGCTTGATCTGCTCTGTTCTGCTTGCCTATTCCTGGGGCAGCTCTGCCAAACAGATCAACAGCTCCCAGTTCCTGCCCAGGAGCATGATGCTCAGGCAGGACCTGGGATCTAACTTGGCAGAGCTTCTTCAAGAATGGGACACCCATGCTTAGCCGATGGCCCATACTCCTAGCTCCCACCCTCAGCAGTTTTCTCCAGAGAAGGAGTGGGGCAGAGCTAGGTTCAGCAGGAATGTGCCAAGAAAATGCTCAGATTCTCTGCTCCTGCTCTGAAAGCAAGCCACTCAGGTAGGAGGTGGGAGGAGGAGGGCCTTGATTCAGCAGGTACTATGAATGGCTCAAGAACAGGCATCCCTGTTTAACACATGATCAACCCTAATCCTTAGCCCACTCATGGTCAGAGGCCCCTCTCAATGCCTCCTGAGCAGCTTACTCTCAGATAAGAGCAGGGAAGGATGATTGATTGATTGATTGATTGATATCCTACCTATCAAATTGGCTTACATAATTCTTCTCCTGCTACTCTCAAACTTATTCCCACAACAACTCTGCAAGGCAGGTTGGCCTGAGAGTTTGTGACTACCCCAATGTCACCCAGCTGGCTCCATGGCTAAGTGGGGATTAGAACCCCAATCACCTGAGTCCCAGTCCTGTGCTCCTAACCACACCGGTTCTCAGATCTGGGCTGGGGTGCCCTATTCTCTGTCCTAGATGGGCTCAGACTCCCACTAAGGGACAGGGTCCACAATCTGGGGGTACTCCTGGACCCAGGTTTCTCCTTCGAATACCAGGTGAATTCAGTGGCCAGGAGTGCCTTTTTCCATTTGTGGCAGATTTATCAACTTTGTCCCTACCTGGATAGACAAAAACTGAAAATAGTTATCCACACACTGGTAACATCCAAAATAGATTAGTGTAATGTGCTCTATGTGGGGCTGTCCCTGAAGACAATCTGGTAGTTACAATTGCTACAAAACTGGGTGGCTCACTGGTGACTGGTACTCCTAGAGTGGCCCATATAACACATGTATTAAAAGAACTATGTTGGTTACCAATTGTGGCTGGGGCCCAATGCAAGGTGCTTGTACTGACATAGAAAGCTCTAAATAGCTTCGACCCCAGTTATCTAAAGGCCCGCCTGCACCTATATATACCTACCTAGTCTTTGAGATCAATGCAGAGGGCATTTTTGCAGGAGCCATTCCTCAGGGAGATAAAAGAAGTGGCTAACAGAGAGAGGGCCTTTTCTGCTACTGCTCTCCATATTTGGAACACCCTCCCTAAAGAGATTCACCTGGCACCATCCTTGCATCCCTTTCAGCGTCAGGTGAAGGCTTCTATTTTATTATTTATTTATTTATTTTTCGATTTATATCCTGCCTTTTTCCTACAAAGGGCTCAAGGCAGCTTACATCATTCTCCTCCTCCATCTTATCCCCACAACAACAACCCTGTGAGGTAGGTTGGGCTGAAAGTCTGTGACTGGCCCAAAGTCATCCAGTTGGCTCCATGGCTGAGCGGGAACTAGAAACCAGGTTGTCTGAGTCCCAGTCCCATGCTCTTAACCACTACACCATACTGGCTTTAAAGACGTTTTACTATTTAATCCCTCTCATGGATGCCACTATAACCTGTCTGAGTAAATTAATCTGATTGGAATTTTAAATTTCTAATAATTTATAGATTTATTGGTTTATTAGTATTTTAAAGTTTTAGTGTTATTTTTTTAAATATTGTGAGCCATTAAGGGATATTACTAGCAAAATAGGTGCATACAAACAAACAAACTTCTTCAAGCATCCCTCCTGAGCTCAGCTGCCTGCCTCCAATCCTGCTTAGCAGAAAGTCACTCAAACTAAGAGCAATGAGGGCAGACCACAGGTCAGTACAGAAACCACCTTCTTAGAACATCCCTTCCAGCCAGATCCCAGCTCCTGCCTGAGCAGCTTACTCCTCAACAGGAGCTGGGAAGTGGCACTCTACTCGATAGGACAGCTTAAGGAACAGAGTAGTGCTGTCCAGTTGATCCCCTGTTCTACCTCATGTCCTACAGTTGAACTGGAGCAGCTGTCAGCCATGTCTCTTCATAGCCACTTGATAAAAGAAGCAACAGCTGCTCTTGCCAAACAGCTTACTTTTACTAGTGCTTTGCCCATGATGGGTTGTGTTACCCGAGTTGAGACAACACAACAAGCAATTGTGGTGGGGGAAACCCTAGAACACACTGTTGTTTCTTATCATGTTTCCCAAGTGCAGTAAGTCACAATGTTAAACAAACATGCCTAGGTTTGGTTAGCACAACAAACAAGCAGTAATAACAATCAACAGTTGCTTGCCCTGTTGCTCAAATCCAATCAGTATTTCCAACTCCCAATTCAGAAAGATGCCGTGTCTGGTGGCAATGCAAGCCACTGAGAGGTCCAGCAATCAACCAACAAACTTGCACTCTCTTTTTCTTTCTTCTGGCAAAGACCATCCCACAGGATGACCAAGGCAGTTGCCACTTAAAACTGGGCCTACAACCCAACTGAAATGGGTCCAGTTAATCAGGATCATGCAGAAATACCTGAAATTGATGAACCACCATCCATTTAATCATCTTGCCCCAAAACGGAAGAGTGGCTGCTGGTCTAACAAGAGTTGAGTCCCTCTGGATCTAGCCCTGGATTTCTCAGGAGAAAACAAAGCTTGTGTCTTTTAAAGTGAATGGTACAAGGTATCCTTGATTCAATCCTGGATCCAAGTCCACACTACCAGCAGTAAATCATGATGGGCATGGTTCAAGACCAGAGATGGTTAAACAGTCAGATCCAAGCACTCTATTCATGTCCTCAGTCCTAAACAACTGAAATTTTTCCACAGAACTGGTTAAGACTGTGCACTAGAGACTTCCACCATCTGGTTTGCATTATCTATGGAATCTAAGTCTTGATAGATCTAAACAACTTTATTTCAAAGTGTACTGCAAACAGATTAAAGCAAGCAACCAATTGTTAGTTAGTTAGTTAGTTAGTTATCCCCCATTGGTCACAACCCCCCTCTGGAAAAAAACAAAAGAAAACATTGCAAGGCACCCTCTCTATTGTTTTAAAGTCAATGGCCAGCTGGAATGTAGGCTACTGCAATCTCACAGTTCCATGGCCTCAAAACACAGATGACTCCACTCAGTCCAGTAAGCAGAAAATCCTTGTATGGCATCAGGAGGCAGGTAGAGAAGTCATCAAGCTAGGCTTTCTGCTCTGCTCTCAGTTGTTCTCACTGCTCTGGCTACTGTTTGCTAGCTCTGCTGTTTTATTCCATCAGCCATAATAGCTTTGTTAGAGAAGATGAACGACAGTAACTCCTACAAAAAGGGAAGAAATGTAATTTGAATACACTTATTAGAGTCCACTTCAGGACAATTGCCCATCCACTGTGCTTCATCTTGCCAACCATTTGCTGCATTCTGTAATGAAGCTCTTTCTCAAGTTGCAATTTCCTACTAATGTTTTTCTGGCAGCTTCTCTAGATGTGTGGTTTAAAAGGCTCACACAACAAAACTGAAGCATGCTAAAGAACGTTTGATACAAGTATGAGTCCCATTCGTCAGAAGACTCCCAAAATCTGTTCTGTGGAACTTATATTTCTCGTACTCTAAATTGACCCTTCCAAAGCAAATGTCAGCCATCTTCTTTACACTCTCGATACAGATATTAAAATGCAAGCAGGTAAACAGAGTATGTGAAATAGTCCCAAAATGTATTAGTATGTGGTCATCAAGGTAGGTGGAAGAGGTACAATTAAGGGTTTTATGACTCAATGCAACTATGGCTTATTGTGTGAATACTATAACTCCTTTGGGTCTGGTTGCACTTTGATTCCACTATGGTTCATTTGACTAGTTAAGGACCTATTTTGTAATGGAAAAAGTAGTGCTGCATAATTCAGGTGATGCTAAGTTTGTTCTCACCTGCCTGAGTCTCCTTGTAGATAAAGTTTTTCAAATCATAATCTTTTCTTGCTTTGACTACAGTCAATACAAACAAAACAGTTTATAACACAAAGAGTGAAATTAGTAAGTGCCGACAGTACTAGGTAGGCACTGCTGTGGTTTAGCAGTGCTCTACCTTTTCCCCTTTCAGGGACAGAGGTTGCTGGGAAAACAAGCTCGGTGGTCTCAGATGGAGTCCCAGGAGGGCATTTGTCCTGAATTACTGCTACTTCTGCAAATAGCCAGAGACAAAGCATGTCACCAAGCGGCACTCTGAGCCTGATATGCAACACCTAACATCCAACACCGACAGCTCAGCGTTATTTGACCCATTTGAACTGTTATGGCCAGTTAAGAGACACCTGGTAAATAAGCATTACTTAGAACAGAGCTATATAAAAAAAGAGAGCGCACAAAGTTTAGTAGCTCCTTTCTTTCCCCCAGATGTCAAAAGTATGATAGTAAATTCTTTTTCTTTTTCAAGTTACCTTCACCAGGAAGAGCACTTTTTTTTAATATGTATCTACATATGGTACACAATCACACAAAAAACACATGCACACAGCAATAACATTACTGTCTGCCTCAGTCAACAGTTTGTGTTCTCAACTGTAAATCCGTAAAAATGCAGAACCTTTGGAACAAAGTGTTCTTTCTTCATGATGTTTGTCACGCATTTGATCTGGACAGTCTGTCAACATGCTTCCAAGTCTCTATCATAAACCATGCTCCCTTCACAGATGAATTTATTGAGCCTTTTCACGCAGGACCTAAAGTTAATTTCTTATAAAAACCATCCAGAAGACAAGGTGATTAACCAACAATTCAGTTCCTTACAGAACAAACAGCACCACCGGTATTAGTCCCCAGTCCAGATTACCTTTCAATGTATTTGATGTTTGTTATCTTTCCTGAACTGAGGCTACTATTACTATTGTTTTATATTTATTAGTGCATTTCAAGTGTTACATATATACAATACTCCTTACAATAGTTCAGCAAGGTAGACTAGTATTACTGATGTGTACATGTGTGGGGGCTGAAACTAAGAAAATGGTTGATCATGAGGACATCTACTAACATCACTGGAGAGATAAAATGTGAATAAAGGACTGCTGGCTTCCACACCAGCTTCCTCTGGGCCTGTGCAGACTGAACAGTCTCAGTTTTATAAACCATATTTTCATTACTCAAGGAACTAACTTTGACTTCCTCCTCCAGTTGCTCACTGGCTTTTGTTCTTCTACCACTGTTGAAACTACTGTATCTCATTCCATCTGTACCATGAAACAGTGGCTTACTCCGTTCTACTAAATTGGTTTGGATGCAATGGAAAATAATGGTTTCAACAAACCCTGACAGAAGTACCAAAGTTGGTAAGCAAACATCCACAGCTGAAGCCTTCCTTTTCACTTTGGTTCCAACTCCTGAGATTTCCTACTTTTAATCATCTTAAACAATTTTTGGGCTGCAGTTGTATTTCAATACCTCCACTCCATGCCTAGAGTGAAAATCCACTGCTTGTAATTCCTGCCTTCAGAGCAAGAAACTGAGTCTTGTCAAATTATTTAACTGGGTCTACTCTGTAAATGTCTAGCAGAAGACTTGAGAGTTTATTTGTCCATTTCCACTCATATATGTATTGCACACGGAACACAAGAACCACCATGAGATTGTACTGGGTGAAGTGTAACATCGTGAATACAGAGCTTTGGTATGTATGGCTTTTCTTGACACATAACTGGGGATTTTAAAGATGGTTGGCTGCCAGCACTGCTGTTTTCTATGTCTCTGACAGAACTGTTGATATTATGGCCCTGAAATATATTCACAGGAATGGGACAGATTAGCTGAGGCTTTAAGGTATAATACAGATATTTCTGCAACACAGCCCTTAGCAGATCAATCTGCTACTCATCTCAGAATTATAAAGGTGCACATAAAAGGAGTGCATGACCTTTGGGAAACACTCACCCATGAAGTGACTGTTAAGTCACACAAATGAGGAACTCTGCCTAGGAACACCTCATTGCTGTCCTACCGAACTGGTTTGGTCCCACCCCATTCATAACTCAGAAGTTTCTAGCTGTGCACTTAGGTATAATAATGAGTCTGACCCACTCTTTACCAAGAGGTGCGGGATAGCCAGATGATGTCAGCAATCAATCTGTTCATTTGCAGAACAATGCAGATGTTTGAAGGGCCCCAAGAACAGTTGCAGTGCTGTTTCTACTAACAAGACTCAACCACTGCAGAATTTGAAGGGTATTTTTCCTTTTTAAGTAGAAATCTTTTCTACTACAATATATGTAAAATTTCTATTTATCACATTAAAATGCTCTAAAGTTGGGGAAAATATATTGATGTAATGACAGCAGATGTCCAGTTAACGTGAACTGCATATTGTGTTGTAAGCCACCCCGAGGCTTCAGCAAGGGGCGGCATAGAAATATAATAATAATAATAATAATAATAATAATAATAATATCAGTGATATGCACCAATAAGTATATTCAAATTCATACAAACACTGCAGTTCATAGGGAGGGCTTCTTTTCTCTATTACTATTTAAGTTATTACCAGAACTTATCCTGCAGGCGTGTCTAATTCAGCCAGCAGCATGAATGACAGTTTCTTGTGGTACAGGCTACCACAAGTTTGCTGGTATACACTGTCTGTGAATCTATAAATCTGAGGTTTGGAAGATAGATCTCCTATTTTAACAGTTTTTCTAGCAAAACAGAAGCACAAAAAGGACACTACAGTCAAGGGACCCCCAAAGTCCCAATGACAGCAGCATATTCATACTCAATCCCAATTCCATTATAAGGGACTGCATAAAATAATGGTAACTAGTGCCACATTAACTGTACAACTCCATCTTGTATAACTGGTACTTGGTGTCATACAGTTATATGAATTTTGTAGAAAAAGATACAGTTATAGTTCACCCCATGCATGCTTTCTACACCATTAATTTATGCTACCTAGCTTTATATAGCATACTCAATTTATACAGACTATTGATTACATATTTTATACTGGGCATTAATTAATTTAGAAACACTGAAACAGAGCAAGTCAGAAGGGGTCTTCCGGGACATCTAGTCTGACCCCCAGCTCTAGCTGGCTCTGCTCACGACACGCCTACCATGTGCTAGCTTATCCTTGAACACCTTCACCAATGGGGCTTCAATCACCTCCCGTGGAAGCCCATTCCTCGGGGTCCTAAGTGTCAGGAAGTACTGCCTGGCATCCAAACTGAACCTTGGCTCCCTGAGCTTTGCTCCGTTGGAGCACGTCCTGCCTTCCTCTGCAGGGGAGAACAGGTCTCTACCCATTTCCATGTGCCATCCCCTCACATACCTGTATGTGAATCAGATCCCCTCGGAGTCTCCTCTTCTCCAGGCTGAAAAGACCCAGTTCCCTCCGTCTCACCTCATACAGCTTTTCCTGCAAACCGGCCACCAACCTTGTGGCCCTACAATGCACTGACTCTAACCTGGCTATATCCTTCCTGTAATGAGGGGCCCAGAACTGAACACAGTACTCCAGCTGTGGAAGCACCACAGTCTTATAGAGTGGTAGTGATACCCCTCTTGATCTAGAAGCCACGCTTCTGGCTATGCAACCAAGGGTGGCATTCACCCCCTTGACCACCACATGACACTGCGGACTCATGCTTAGCCTGCAGTCAACCAGCACCCCGAGATCTCTTTCACAAGTGCTGCTCTCCAGCCACTTGCCCCCTAACCTGCACTTATGACACCCATTCCTATGCCCCAAGTGCAAGACCTTGCACTTATCCACTTATCCACACTTATCCATATTCCATAGTCTGCCCAGATCCTTTTGGATCTGGAGTACCTGCTCCTCAGTTGTGGCCACTGCGCCCGTTTTAGTATTGTCTGAAAATCTGATCAGCAGACTGTTCACCCCTTCTTCCATGTCATTGATGAAAATTTTGCAGCAACAAGTCTAGTATAACGTGAATGTTTATTATTTCTGTCCTGAGCCCTGCTAATTTTGTTTTTAACTAGATTGTGAGTGCATGCATGATGAAACAGGGCTTACTCATAAAATTTTAATCCTTTCAAGGCTTTATGTAACATATAACACCAGGAGGGAAAATGGTCTGCAGGAAGCAGGAAGAATATGAATTTGATGCTGGCTTACCACACAAGCAGAGGGACTTGTATACTGTACACTTGCCTGCTTAGCCAGAAAATAGTATACAGAAAAAATAGAATGAAGGCTAAAGCCTCATGAACACAGCACTGTGCAGGAGCCTTCTTAAAGAACAGAGACCTCATGTCTGCACCTCTGGTGCCTCTCCAGCACTGCACTGCTCCCTGACAGCAGGTCAGAGCTAGAATGCCACCAAGGTGCAGAGGGAACTACAAATGTACTGTTGTGCACACTGGAGTGATACTCTTTCAGACTTGAGTGGCACCATTTGCCATAAACAGTGTCCCCCTACTGGGATAAAATACTGGACTTATATATGGATAACTTGCATTTAAATCCCTGCTTACCTACGGAACATTGTTACTGCCTGTAGTAAGGTCACCCTATCTTAGCCTAATCTACCTCAAGGGGTTGTTGTCATGTTACAACGCAGCATTTCTTCCTTATTTAGCAGATATGGGTGGGATACAAGTGTCATCTAAACCTAATGCTTGACTTACATTATACAAGATGCATTTCACAAAGAGTATATATGAGTAGGTTAAAGACATAGGCCAAAGCAAGTAAGTTGCCACACATACAACTTGGAAAATAATTAAATCATGAACTACTCGATTCAGCGTGGAATTCTCTCACAGCTTCCAAGCTTAGCTGATGCTGTAGTGAACACAAGATAGAACCTGAATGTTTTAAGGTTACACATAACCTTGTGCACCAAATTTGTGCTCCATGTGGAAAACTGCTAGGCAATAAGGAGACATAATAGCTTTGTTCCTACAAGGAAATACTTGACAAGTGGTCAGAGATGATTACCTGCTTGTATAATGATAAGCTTTTCTTACATATGGCTGTTAATTGTTGTATCTCTTTTTGGTTTTATCACAGAATTCAGTTTTTCCTTTCCTGCTTTTCTGATACATAACTGCTGGGTTGAGCTGTACTATAGCAGAATAGCATAAACACACAAACAGAAAAGTACATTTTGTTTCACCATCAGAAATAATGCCTCATTTTCCACACTTAAAAAGAAATTTAACTCCAGAATCAGTCACACACACATTTTTGGGAGGTTAGTAGGAAAGACAGAAGCAAAATAGGCTATAGAAAACCTACAGTTGCAAACTGCTAACTCTCAGCCTTTGTACAGATAACTTCAAAAAAGGACTTACCTACATGCTCATTCTAATTTGCTCAGAAGATACTTTCTGGGTATTTGCGCTAAGTACACCAAAATAATCTGAGGAAAGTAACTGAATTTATAAATTACATTTTCTTATTTGAAGAATTGTGGGTGTTATTTTCTGTGTTACCTGTTATGAAAACTGAACAAAACCAAAGCCAGGCTTCTGGGTGTAGCAATGGCTCTTACACCAAAGCATCTGGGAAGTTTGAGAATTTCCGCAGGATTTGATGGTGCCTGAAACCCTGAATCTTGCTGTTACCATGTACATGGCAGAGGGATATGACTTACTTGTCTACCAGCCCTCCTGCTTATCTTCAGCCCTAACTACATCTCTGTATATGTACCACTCCATTGCCATCAATTCCACATAAGCTTACCTCTGCTCCAATTTAGAGTTTGTTTTATGTATCATGCAGACAATTGTTCACACAACTGTATTTTGGCCACACATTTCAAACTATTTTTCCCTAATAATTCATTAGCACTCAGCTAATATAATTTAGGTATGTTATTTAGCTAAACCATTGACAGATGGGACCAAATGCTATTTTTGCAAAAGTGATTTTTCAATCATGACAAACTGGGGAGCCCTGGTAAAGGCTTTTCCAGGGCTCCACAGAGTAACTCCCCCCCTCCTTTGTCCAGATTGTTACAAACGTTAGCACCATAAGCTCCTTGGCAATGGCTGCAAGATACTGCAGCTTCTAAAGTCCTCTGCCCTACCACTGATATTTTGGCAGACATTTAATGCAATAGCTACTCTACATCTAATACATATACATGTATATGTATGTGTATGCATGCTAATTCTAGCTACTCTAGAATTAATACACATACACCTCATAATGCTAACAGACAAGACACAGCCAGCATCTGAAGTCTGACATATCCACTTGAATACACCATTGCCTGGTACAGAGCAAAGAATACACATTCTTAATTTTACTTTTTGAAGAAGATGTGTATTTCTGTTCAACATATCTGTAGAAAGTTAAAATATGCAGGCAATGACCAAAAAAGTTTCAAAAGTTCAGATCGGAGTTCCTGCTGAGTTCCCAAATGGTTACCTGCCATTTTCTTGTATCCATACATCCTGCTGTTTCTTTCTCCCTGTCCTAACATACATTTGCTAAAAAAAAATCTGATAACATTCTTTACATGTAAATTTCCAAAATACCTAAACTATTTTCTCCATTTAAGTAGACTATGGGCCAATTTACACAATGGCTTGGTACAGACAACACACCAAACTAAAGTGCGTATTTTAAACCATTGTTAGTTGCCATGCGTCTGAAACCAGTTATGGTATTTCACCATGGTAAGTTTGGCCTTTAGAAACCCCGATAAGAAACTATGGTTTGTTCTATGTTTTTTTCCTGTATCACCATGGCTTGTTATACTGTCTGCACCCAGGGTTATGGTCTCTGCCATGCTGGTATGTGCAGACCAATGAGGGAGAAGCAGGCAACATAGACAGGGAGCGATGCACCTTCGAAGTGAATTTCATGCACAGTGGCTGATGAAATACATGCCAACAGTAGGACAGCTGAGCAGAGAGGAGACAATATTCATATAAACCAACACTCTTTTATTTAAGGATTGCTTTCCCCTGAACAAGCTATGTTGTCCAGGTTCAGACTACATGATAAACAGTGGCTGGGCACACATGACCAATTTGACTGTGTGAACCAGGTCTATATAGGAAGATTAAAAAACTGAACCACATAACTGAGAAATAGATATGGGGTGTATAAATTTCAGCTTTTGTCATGTTTCTAGACCTTAGGGATGAAGATGTACCTCAGAAGTGTAAGGCAGTGCCTGATGGAGATTTCAAAAGAAGATTTTGAGCTCCAGTGCACTGCATAGTTCCCCACTCCTCACCATAACTTGGTCAAGGGAAAAGTGGTGTTACTGTCAGGTACAGATCACACACACACAAAACAGTTTAAAGAATAGGGTCAAATTGTCATTAAGAAAAGTCTGTGTCTATTAAATCTATATAAATTAAGCACAGTGACCATTCACAACAGCAGTAATTGCTTGTTAATTAACACTTACAGTGGGGCCAGAAAACCACAGTCTCTATTCAAGCCTAAACATGTATAGAGCTAAATTTCTTGAACTTGATACCTGGAGGTCTCCAGCCTACTTAGAAGAGCTGCAAGTCCAGTCTCTGACAAACCTCAGACAAAAGTATTCCCAGAATTTACTGGCAAGGGTCAGGGGCAATAATTGTTCTCAGTGCGGTGGTAAGACTAGCAGTCTCTTTTAATTACAAAAGCCCTGCCCATACTGCCACAAGGAAGGCACCAAGCAGCTACCATGCAGGGATTTATAGGTCAAAGTCAAGTCTTTAAAAATAACTAAAAGCTCACTGGGTATCAGCCAGTGTACTTGCAAACTTGGTGGGTGACAAGCTTGCAATACAATTAAATACTTTTAAATGTATAAGTCATATTAGCTTTAGTTGATTAATTATATTTGCATATATTTGCATATCAGTAAATTCAAAATGCATTAAGCAAGATACACACTCTGTTATTAGATAGAGTACCATATCCTTTTTTATAAGCAGTTATATTAAAGTATTTTTTAATAATTGAACATCTGAATAGATGGGTATGAATCCAAATAATAATCAACTAAATGAATAAACAAAATAATGTATTCAACGAAACATTGTAGACTGCAATAAAATCCTTCATTTGGAAAAGACAATGCAAAGAAGAAATGACGGTCAAATTAAACATGAAGCTAAATGCACCACTAGGAACTTCGTCAGATTATTTATTGGAAAAATCTTCATCAGAACCCTTCCCTCCCTAGCCAAGATCCCAACAAATTTCTACTTCTGTATGCAGCTATGAGTCTTTGGGGGGAAAATAACTTCCAATGGAATTATTTTCCTAAACTGTATAAAGCTATGCCAAGGATGGAAGTAATATTCACTGGTTTTGTGACTGGAGAGTGAATGGTTAAATGCCCCTGCCACATACACTGCAGTAAATGGATGTTGTGTGTTTGGTATTAAATAAATTAAAAATCTCGTGCAGGTTGTAATATCACATGTCTATTCTGGCTATCAGGCAACATTTACTTTTACTGTGGGAAGGATAGGGTGGGTGAACAACTTATAGGCCAAAAAGTCTGGAGAATCACAACTTCCATCAGCCAATTGAGAGGCTGATGGGAATTTTAGGCTGAATCATTGGTGGCTCACAATTTACCATCCCCTACTTTAATGGATCACTTAATACTCAGAATGCTGGAGGCATAACCTTTATGACTTAATTTTCTTCTCCACTTGTAGCTGTTCAAAGTAAAGTCTGGCTGGTTTAGACTTGAGTGGGCCCAAGGTATGACAACTCAAGACTTGCCTGGAGCAAATTAGAGATCTATGTAATAAGCCTATGGGCATATTACTTCTAATGACAACAATTGTCTACAAAGCTATCATACACTAAAATCAATTCACAACTTCAGATAAACCCTGACAAAGTCTCAGTTTGGATGGCACAACAATCGACACTGTGGCACAAACCACACACTGAGTAGCCTGATGGCCTACAATATGACACATAGAAAATAGGGCACTTTGTAGGTTGCTGATACCTCTTCCTCATTCCATCCCATTCAGTTCATTCTCGGACACTGCGCAGGACACCTTTGGAAGAATTAGCTTTTCTTCCCCTCCCCACTGTGAGGCATTTCAGGTTTGCTGCAGCACTTTTCCTTTTGACGCTTTTCTGGGATCAAGCCTGTATTACCTATTTGAACACTTAACAGCCTGTTCCTCCAAGGTGCCCCAGCAGTATACCTTGAAGAAACTGCCCATAGTTACCTAGTATTTTTTTTGAAAAAAAAATGCATTTGATTGTGTACAAATTTTTTTATTTTTAATGACAATTAGTTGTTTACTCATTTTAGTGCAACAGCTTGGATTTAGTGCAATTACATTAGTTGAGGCAATGTTCAAGTGCCTGATACCAAAGGTCCCATCTCCCCTAACAAACAACCAAAGGTTAGGATGCCGGACAACCACCTTTGATAAGGCCAAACAGAAGGTTGATTGTGCAAAGCTGATGAAATCTGGCAAACTGCAATTCAATCAATCCATTATTTACTGCCATTACATGACAATGGACCCCAAAGCACCATGCAAGTATGCTTTAAGGACTAGGGCCTTAATGCAAAGAGTTTGGCTTTTTAACTGTTAATATTTTATTTAAAAGCAACTACAAAAATGGCTTTAAACAAAAACTCACCCTGTTCCTATCACTTTATAATAATCTTTGAAATAATTTGACAGAAATTGAGAAAATCACAGCTTTTATTGTCGAGGGTGGCAGAGATGAGGAGAAGAATACCACTTGCAGAGAGGGCGAGAGACAGAGACAGAGAGAGAGAAGGATAAGGGGTTGAGCCAAAAGCCTAGCTGGACCTTCTCCACACTGGTCTGTGAAATCCAAAACAGATTTTTGGGGTTTTTTCCTCTTTGGAAGATTTTGTTTTGGAATGCCAGTAATTCTAGTGGCAAGAACAGCAGCTTTATGTTCAGAAATGAGCCAGCTGGAGAGCTGCAGCCCTCATGAAATAATGAAATGCCAAACCAACCCCTGCATCTTCCACAGTCTCTCAGGTCACCTACCAGATTAGAAGGCCTGTTGCTACGGCAACCATATCTTGCAAGTGCTAGCTGAACTTCCCCATAATTTTAACCCTTTAACTAGCTCTGGAAGGTAATGCTAATAATAATGCAGCACAGTGAAAGTTAGATTTATTGCCTGCTTAACAAAAAGGAGTGGGGGGGATCATCCTTATGCATTTGATCTAAAACACTCTGGCTGTTTTCCTAGAATTTAACAGAAAATTAGGGACTGACAAAAGAAAAAGAAACAACAAACTTTTATGTGCACCTGCCAATGCATGCGGGGGGGGGGGGGAGTCATGCTGTGAATATGTAATAGGAAGAAACAAAGCAAAATGGAATTTTACTACTCCTTGTGGTCAGAATTTAGTGGCTATGTATTACAAAGCATGGGTAAACCCTTCTGTGGTAAACAGAAGGCTGAGTAAAGCTACACTGAGGGGGACAGATGGTCAGCGGTACACTAACACCTTCCAGTTGTCTAAAAGCAACCTAATGCCAAGTTACAAGTCCCTTTCCCTTTCTCCCCTCTCCAAATATCTTTATAACGGGTCATGTGAGGCAGCTCTCTGCTCCGACACACTCAAATGCACAATAAGATACTGAGTTTTACTTGTACACATGGTAAAAAGTTGTTTTCATACACATTCAGAATTCTTTGCAAAAGACTGCTCAGACAACACACTACATGGAGAAAAACAGAATTCTAGGTTTATGAGGAAACTACTTTAAAAAGCACACTAACATCAAAAATCAACGAATTTTAAAACATTACAGTAAAACTGTTTGCTAAAAATAACAACAAAGCAGCAAAACAAACACTCCAGTATATGCATTGTTCCTTTAAAAACAGCTCATATAGCCCAACTTGGTTCTTTCATTTCATGTCCCAAACCTCAACTAAGTTGTTTTCTTTTGTAACACTGCCTGGCCTTGGCCATCTTGAATCTGAAGGAAACTTAACAAGGCCTGAAGATGTTTCTTCTCTGCTTGCTGCTTCAGAAACTCTTCCTCCTCCTCCTGCCTCTGAAACACTGTCCCAAAGTGCACAGATAGAAATGTAGAATCAGAAGAAATCAGAAGGGGAAAACACATGGGGACGTAAAAACCCATCCCCCATGAAGGTATATTTTTAAAGTCACATCCAGAACCAGAAAGAAAATCATCACACAAAGAGAGTGAGGGGTATCCCCTGCCTATATCCAGGTGGCCAACAGGAATAGGAGGAAGCAGAAAATAAATTCACGCTAAGGACAGATGATGTTGCCTATCCCCAGTCTCCTACTCTTACTATTCTCTTTGGTCATTTTGAAACTGGAGGCTATGGTGCCCTTTCTTTTTCATTATTATGGTAAACATAAAGGGAAACAGACCCTGCACACATCACCATGAAGTTGGCACAAAACTTCTTGGTTGACATTTGTACAAATGGCTTTAGGTGGATGCACTTTGCAGCAATATCCAAACTGTATGCTTCTTAGCCACATACATAGCACCCATATGATCAGTATTAGGTTTTGATACTGAAAATATAATTTATGCCCTTGGTTGTCCATATCTGCCTAAATCAGATCTGGTAGGAAATTATTTCTTTCTATAAAAGAAATAGCATTCATGGGTTTAATTCTACATCCAAGACAGAGTTGCTGAGGGAAAGGAGTTTGTTCATATGGTCTTTCTTAAATCTTTCTGCTTATTCTTGACAGAGTTATGGCAAGGTGTAGGTGACAGCTGATATACATCCCTAACACTGAGATCCTTTCTGTAATGCTTGCACAGTATTCCTTTTTGAACATCCTAATCAATATGTAAGAGCCCTAACAGCATCTTTTACGTCTAATCAACTTCATGCAAACATGGAAGTTCTTAACCAAATTCAAACCAAGCCACTTAAGAAGCTACCTTCAGACACTACAGAATGACTCATGGCAATACATGATCTGGGGGGAAAAAGATGCTATCCAGTGATTAATCAGATACTACTTTCCAATCATTCCAAGGCATCTCATTTCATATTCTCATCTGTAAATGAAGGTTTCCCTGGTGATAGGGGACAATAAAAACTGAAACAGACATCTGGAATTTGGAACAGAATATCCACCTTCTTTTCCTGTATCACTGGAAAATGGAAGGTTTTCTAGAGATAGTTTCACCTTGGCCAACAAAAAAAATAGTTGGTAGTACACCAAGAATTATGCAGGGATTTCTAAAGTATTAAGAAAAATTAAAAATGGACATATAGAGAGGATTGACTCAAGCTTGAATAGTAATAGTGCAGGGGATTTGCTACTGCAGTCTGTTTTCTAGAGTTTTATCACTGAACTGCACACTTAACCTGAACTTGGTCATCTGCCAACTTGTATTATATAAGGGTTACAGATATGGAATGTTTGAGAAATTGCCCAGACTTTTACAGAGCAAGTCTCCCACTACAGGTTCTTCTACATATCAAGAAAAAATATTCTCCCTAAAACTGAATAAAATTGCACACTATAGGGGACAAGTGGGATTGAAGAGGCAGAGGTCTCCTATCTGCATCCTCAGGTGCTAATTTGACAGAAGTATTTCAATAGCATTTAGTCTACAGGCAAGGCAATTCAATGCTCTTGTCCTCAGGGTGAAACCTCTTTAGCAAGGGTGGTCTTCCTCCTGCAACCACACAGAAGACAGAACATGTACAGCAAAAATTAACCACCTGATTGGTGGACTTGAGATACTTCACAGAACAGAAGCAGTTCAGGGCAGACGCTTCTCTATTTGCAAACAAATATTTGTCCCTGGACTTTAAGATACTGTCCAGAAAGTATTTCAAATGTCACATTGTACCCAGGCTTTCTTTAATGGTTCTTCTGTCCTTCTATCTCAACAATTATTTTCACCACAGAAATATGGGTAAGATTTTCAAAGTTTTTTTTAATGCTGCAATTCTATGCACATTTCTTTGGGATTTATGCCTATTTTCTTCTCTGTGCAATTTCTAACACAGAACAAGGGGGAAGTGAGAATGAGCCCACTGGATTGATCAGGCATTTCTGAGTCACTATTTTTGCAGCCCTCCATACAGTGAGGGATTAAATGTCTACAAAAAGGAATCGACAGTGGTACCTCGGCTCACCAACGCCTCAGTTCACAACCAAACTGCATCATGAACAAAAATTTCATAAACATCTTGACTCAGGTTGTGAACTCTGCATTGGGTGGCGGCCATGATCAAGGTCATCCCCCCCCCCATCCAAGTGGGGAGATGGCCACAATTGTGCTGGGGGCAGGGGGGGAAGACGGCTGAGATTGTACCTGTCTTTCCTACAGGAGTGCAACCGTGATCTCGGCCATTCCCCTACTGCACAATCGCACCCATCTCTCCCCCCCCCCCGCATGCCCCATTCGCGCCTGTCTCTCCCCCCCCCCCCCGAGCGCCTGCATTCATGCCCATTTCCCCCCCCCCCCCCGGGGTGCCGGGAAAACGGGCGCGATGGCGGTTGGGGGGGGGGGGGGGCGGGGAGATGGCTGCACTTGTGCTCGGGGGGGGGGGATGGCCGCAATCTTTATTGTTCTTTGTCACTTTGCTTTACATTTTTCTGATTGAAAAAATAGTTATGGCTCACAACCAATTTGGTTCATGACCAGAGTCCTGGAGTGGATTAAGTTAGTGAGCCAAGGTACCACTGTAGTCTATTTGTGTAGCCACGCAGTGCAGAACCCTGATCTTCCCAGGTTCTAAACCACAGAAATAATATGCAAACTCCCTTCTGCTGAAGTGTCCCTTGCCAAAAGTGGATGGCAATGAAACTAGCAACAATGACACAATGGGAGGCAGCAGAATAAATGGGTTCTGTCCTTCCCACTGTCCCCCTCACACAGTTCTAAACACGTGGAGGCAGGGAAGGGAAATAGCTGAAAAAGATTACTGCTATCCCATCTTGAATGGGAAGGTTTGATCTTCCTCTTCTTCACCCTTGTCATTGACTAAATTTTCTAAGCCAAGGCTAGAGAAGCCTATAGCCAGTTCAAGAAGTATGGGATGCAATTTTGAAACCTCTTGATCAGATCCAGGCATCTTCCCTTTCAAGTACCAGAGTATACATCTATGCAGGATCAATATACAGTCCAGCTACAGGGCCAAAGAGTTTAAGTGTAGAATATAACTAAGCAGTAGATGAAGCATGCAATGTCCCTTTAATGAAGGTGCCTGTGTCACTCTGCTTTCAACTGAAAAGTGCCCATGTTAGTGAGAAAGCAGAAAGGCAGTCAAATTACCACTTTTCCTAACAATGTTGTTGCCTTAGCAAGGCTGTTCAGCTACAAGTAAAGTCCCTGTGAGTTTTGCAACCCCTTGTCAAAAACAAAAAACCCTCAAATTTCCTTCAACACACTTCAAATTTCACATCCAGGTTATCAAGTTAAATGTTTTCTGGAAACTTGCTTAACAAACAATTCTAAATATAAGGTTTTCATTCACTTCATAAAGACTTTATTTTTGGAAGTTTTCTGAAGGATTAAACAGTTAATAAAAGCAGCAAACAGCCTCCATGAACAGTAAGACCAATATTGCCATAAGCAGGGAATATCTACGGTACAAGTGATGAATATTAATTTCCAGTGCTCAAATTTATTGGTCATTCAGTAAATATTGTAAGAATTTTTTTTTAATGCCAAATTTGGTTACAGTGTTGCTGAAGCTTCCTTCCTCTTAAAATTGTCTTCAGTATCTTCCATATGCTCACTAACAATTTAATTCCCATTTATTTTTAAATATTTGCAAGTGACATCATCCTAAATTTGTTATAGCTAACTGATAATATACAGTAAATGAACTGTACCCACACAAACACACACTGCAGAATTTAGCAGGACAATTTTAAAAAAAGGATTCCAGAAGTAATAAAAAGGAAATTCTCATTTCCTTTATATGGTTTAGATCAGTTTATATAGAAACATATCTTAAGATACCAATAAACTGTATTTATTTACTTATTTACTCATATTAGGGTTGATATCCAATGTTCATCCCACTTAGAGTAGATCCACTGAAATGAATTATACTTAAGCTTGACTAAGATTTGGTAAAACCCACTGGATACAAGAATCAGATACCAAATACGTGCCTGTTATGTGAAGGGAGAGAGATTCATATTTAAGAGACAAAAGTATTTGCTACATATATTTACCAGCAAACATATGTCTGAGCACCGAATTCTAGATACACTCATACAACATCCAGAATGCTTGCTTGCTGTCAGAAATACTATTATAATATCTAAATGCATACATGCATGCGTGGGCCAAACATCTAAACTGTGAACTGCAGAACTTTCTTTACTAATTGGAACAAGAGTGGAGTTAATAAAGGGAGAAAAGGGCCAATTTAGAAACATCTAAGCAGCTGAATATGGGAAAAAGCCATTTCTATCTCTCTCATATACGCTGATGCATGCATGTGTACTAGCACAGGGAATTGCAGGGGGAGGAAATAAAGAAGTAAATATTTCATGATTGCACTGGAGTGGTTTTCAAGGCAAAGAAATCTGGACATGAAAGAAGCAGTTATGGTTTATTTTCCCATTTTCTCCTTCAGCAATATATATCCACATGCAATGCACATGAATTAAAAATCTACATGATAATCCAGATAAAATGGACATGGTAGATAAAGTTCAATGTAGATACCATGGTATTTTCTAAGAGATCCTTTGGTTCTTGTTCCATTAGCTGCTAGTGTGCAGTGTTAGTAATTACATATATCATGTACCTACAATATGGTTTTATGGTTACCCCTTTTCCTTCAAGCAAACCCAGTCATTTTTGAACCCTGACAGTTGGCTTTAGAACCTGATTAGCTATGTATATCAACACTAAACATCTGTAGCTGGAAAAATTTACAACTAGAAATAAAGAAGAGTGACCTTCACTACATTGACAGACATTTAGGTTCTTGTATTACAACCATGTGGACAGGCAAAATTCATTATCTGTAATAGCTTCTTCCCCTTGTAACCTGATTAAAACACAAAAGGCATCAATTTTGTATCCCTTTGACCTGCCAGCTACTTCCAACCTAAGCCAATGAGGGAGATTCTTTGACAAAAGTCATTACTCCTGGACCAACCAGTACCACAGAGACAAAACCAACATTTTCCCAAATTTGAAAACTTCAGTTTAGTCTTGACTGCAATTATAAGAATGAAGATGCTTCATGTAGACATAAATGAGTAATGCTAGACTAATGTCTATGGTCCAGTGTTAGCAGAGACTTTACAAATGGGAAAGCTACTTTGAAAATAATCTCTGCTACAAGTACAAAATATGATTTCATGTTCATACCAAATTGTTCAGGCATTTGCATGGATTTATGTATATTGGATGAATTAGTTATACTACATGATTATTCTGGACAGAATCCTAGGAATGCCACATGAAGTTTATCATTGCAAGGGAGATTACTGTGTAAAAAACCACTTTTGCATCGGATGGTCTAAGAATATGCCTAATGAAAGAAAAAACGCAACTGAGAAATCCAAATGAGTATTTAAAATCTCTCAGATAGCCCTTTGCACTGGGAACTTTAATTGCTAGTAGAGATGTAAATCTTGATTTTAAGCCGGTTATAGGAACAAACAATTCTAATTCTTAACACTGAAAATAATAAACAAATATGTACATTCCAGATCAACATTCCTAATTTATTTTAATTGATAATCAGTAAAAATATTAATATAAGTTAATAATGCTGTTAACAATTATGACTCTTACTCATCTGTCTCTTAAATCAATTGATAATCAGTTCATTTACACATCTACAGAAGAGATGTGCTTTATTTCTGAAGAGCAACTACTGAGACTTATTCTCAGCATGCCTCTTGGTGTTTGAATCTGGTGCACAGATTATAAATTTAGGACAGTTTGTGACCGAGGACATAAAATGATACAGTAGTTAATATGAATAAGGTATGATGATGGCCTGGCTGCATTCAACTCTTTGTTTCAAAATTATACATCAGAACAATTGGGAAGAATGTACCCACACTTGCATTTTTCTACTTTGTACTTATCTAAATGGTTTGGGAAGGCACATCTTCAGGGTGGCCTGGCTTTAGGATTGCTTTGAAGCAGATTTATTTTACAACTCTGAATATAAGGTTTACTGCTCTCTTTTTGATTTTTGCTTTTTGATTCAACATCTGCTAGGGACAGCACCACTACGTTCCATAACTCACAAAAGTCTTGTCAGATTATATAAAATGAAGATGTTGACCTGAAGAAATATGACACCTTAAACATGAGAGGCATGCTATGAAACTGCTCTATAAGCATATGGCTCTTACTATAAAGAAATGAGAGGCGATGAGAAATCACTGTGTTAAAAAAAAAAAAAAGACTGCTTCCAAAACCAAAATGCACCCTACTGACAGTGTATATGAAAATTTGCTCCAATCAGCAAGGACCAAAATTAGATGCTTATAACTTGAACTCACTGGTCACGATCTAGCAGCATTCAAGCAAAAGACTTGTGCTCAGTGGCCTTCTTATTTCCTACTGTGAAAAGGAAAATGCTGCTCATCTACACTGTGAGATGCTTTAGCATACACTGAGCATCTGTATTCCTCAAGAGAGAATATGAAGCTCTATACATGATGGAGGATCATCACTGCCAATACATTTGTAGCAGTGTGTCTGACATACCATACTGCTTTTAGACCTGCATAAAGAACCACTTCAATAGAATATCTTCAAGCAAGTGTTGATCTATTAAGTGTGCAAATATTATGCCGACAAATTTACAAACACATTTTGATGCCAGCTAACATAAAGCTGCATCACTCCATATTACACAGAAGTTGTTCAGTGCCCTCCCCAACAATAGGTTCAATCTCCATTATGCCATAACTATATCCCATTATTTAAATACATCACTTAAATAAAAAGCAGGTGTCCAGAAATATTGCTGTCAAATATTTACTAAAATTCTTACTCCTCTCAAATACATTTGCTGAAACATTGCACAGCAGAGAGAATACAGCAAAGTACTTCTATTTTCAGAACTGTAAATGAATGCAACATGCCCACACACACTCTCTCTCTCTCTCAGAACCCGACCCCCTCCAAATCTATATCATATTGTGTGTTCTTCTCAAGAATGATGAACTAGCACTTTGGTACTGAGAAGTGAAACAATATGGTTTCCACCTCCCTCATCATTTTCTACAAGGCATGTACAGTGTAAATCAGCAAACTAAGAAGCAATAGTCTGTTATTTTCATCAGATGACGCTAAATGCATGTTTCAATTGACCTTTCTCCATATGGAGTCAAAATCCTAGTTTACCCAGTATTCTTCAAGGTGAAGTCACTTTTTAAAAAACAGTCTGTTCCACAGTTACCCCAACAAAATCTCTTCTTAGATAACAAAAACCCTTTCAAAAATGGGCAAGGGACTGACTTGTATAACAAGTTGCCAAAGGAAGAGGAATCTGAAAAGGGTGAACATGGAATCCATTACTTTAGACAGAATGAAAGCTAAGAAACACACCAATACTAAAAATGGAGAGGGCAGACAGCTTGCTGAGATGAAGCAACATTAAAAGTTAAAATTAATTAGCTGGCATGTTGACAGAGAATCCATTGTGCAGTACAATGAAGCAATCAAAAGTTCAGAGCTTTATATAAGTAATGATGGAAAACTCCTTGATGGCTGCAGGTAAGGACAGACAAACTGTTGGGACATGCCACGACATAAACCTGGCTTCAGGAAAAGATTGTATAACACAGCTCATAAACTTAGGCCCAGAATACTCTGAAGAACACCGCCCATAATAAAAAACATGGGCCGCATGGATGTAGTATACTGACAAATACTTGTAAATACCTAGTCTGGAATAGTCAAATTAATCATTTTAATACAAATGATCAAAAAGCAGTTTCTGAGCATATCAAGCCACATCACTAGAGCTAAAAATTCAATTACATTTGCATTCCACTTTAAAAAACATCAAAATATACTATACCCACCACATCTAAATTGTGTGTCCAGGGAACATTAAATATGTATTTAGGTAAAAACATGAGTTTTTTTTTAAGCCTCCAGCCAGTTCATCCCCAGTGTGCTAAGAAAATCGGAACAGCAATGTTGATTGACCTTACTATGTGGTGCTAACTGATTTCACAATGAAATCAAGCACCTGGTTGGACATAATGCTCATTTGAAATGGTAGATTAAAATGCAAACCATTTCAACTTGTCCATGCTCTTCAGAGAAAGGCAAGTACTTGGTCCCATGATTAAATACCTAAGAAAGAATCTGGAGATACCACTTATTAATGTCCCATCCATAATACAGATTAGGCAATTATCTACAGGTAGATACATCCTATGTAAAATGGTGATTAAAAATATTTATCCAAAGGCCTACACCTATGACTGTTGCATGCAGGACAGTCTTTAAGTTTACAGTCTGTATTGCTTTGAAGCAATGTGAAGCTATTGCAATTGGCAATAAACTCCAGAGAAGGTACCACTTTCCTATCAAGCCCCATTTTTTAAAAAATAAATTGAACACTGTAATAAAATGCACACAGACAGAGATACCCTTTTCCTTGCAACATGAAAATGTCCAGGGCCAACACTTTTTACTGTGTATGTAAATGTGATGTGCATTTGTTACAAAAAAAGAGTCCTGATCTCCATCAGAACATTTGCATGCATGGGTCACATTAGCCAATAATTATTTGTGAGTATTTGTGAGTGCCAAGAGGAAAGACACAAGCATTTTTGCAGATTCCTAAATAAAAATAAAAAACCCAAAACCAACAAAATTTGAAATGTCCCATGTGGCAGAACCAGTAGGTTAGTTCTTCTTTCTGCAATGTAGTATTTGAAATCAACCAGGTCCATCTCATGAGGTATTACTATACCTGCATGCAAAACTCCAACCATGCATAAAATTTTAAAACAAGTTTTGTGACATGTGGTGCACATTCTTCAGTCCAAATCATGCTAAACCTAGAAGTTCCACATACTTTCTCTATATGCACCTTACAAACAGATTGTAAGGTGCATATATGTAAGATTGTGTTTCTTGAGTTTAGAATTATGCAGCTAGAAAGCTCAGGTGTTTCCTGGGATGGCAAAATAAAAGTAAAATTGTGTCAGAGAGAAGGGGAGGGCAAGAAGGGAAAAGCAATGGACAGTTTGTTCAAGTATTCTGGTTCTGATACTACTGAAAAAGGCACTGCAAGCAGTTGGACAGAGAGACTTCTTTCAAAGGCCCCATTTTAGGCCTGCTTTATCGTGTGTTAAGAGCCAAGCAGAATACCTTTTCCTGATTCAAAGAGGTAACTTAATCACAGTTCAGGGTTTGGGATGAAGGACATTGCTTCACCTCAGGCCAGATGGGCAGGGTGCTGGCAAGCTATGAGCCTGATTTAGGTCTGCTTGTCAAACACATCTCCAATTTGAGGAAGAGCTTGTGTTAGGGAGAAAAAAGGAGATAGAGAAACAAGGTACAACCTTTCCTTCATATGAAGTGTTCCTTTCAGACATAAAATAATCTATATCAAGAAGTACGTTGTTTCTTATACCATCAAAGTTAAAATGCACATATGAGTGACAAGAAAGGACCAAAGGATTCATCCACTGCCATCCAGTAACTATTGTGACACGTAGAGTGGTACCTTGGCTCATGAACTTAATCCGTTCCACGACTCTAGTCATGACCCAAACTGGTCCTGAGCCAAGTCAAATTTCCCCATAAGATTCAATGTAAATGAGGTTAATCCGTTCTGTAACTATTTTTTTTAATCACAAAAATTGGAAGCATCTCTCCCCTCTCCCACCCCCAAAACATGACCTCAATCATACTGGTCTTCCTGCACAAGCACAACCATGATCATGGCCATAGATGGGCATGATGGCAGGCGCGCTGGGGGGGAGACGGGTGAAATCGCAATAGTCACCCGATGTGGAGTTTGCAACCTGAATAAAAATGTTTCTTAAATTTCTGTTCACAACCCAATTTGGTCATGAACTGAGGCGTTCATGAGCCGAGGTACCACTGTACTTGAACACAAGAGAAATCCCTATGCTGGTCTCTCTCAGCCATGTGAAAGTGGCATAAGACTGCATATGTTTCATTGACTGAATCTTCTACAAATGAACAAAGATTTAAGCTCTTGCCTTGTTTAACCGCTGGAAGGTGCAATTATTGCACTAAATTTAAGCAATGAGCAAGTCAGAGCCCACTTAGCCTAGGATAAGTTAACTCAGGTGTCTCCAACATGGCAGCCACAGCACCTCCAATGGTACTTGCAAAGGGGTCCCCAACATGGTACCTGCAGACACCCATTTTTTAAAGAAACCAATTTTTAAATGAACATTCATAGATTTATTTGTAACACATACACATTTTTAGCAATTTTAAACAGGCTTAAACAAAAATGGACCAAATATCCAAATAAGTATCAATTTAAATATGATGTCTATATGCCATCAGATCAAATACTGAATGTGTTGCAAGATCCTCAAAACAACTGCATTAGATTCAAGTGTTTATCTTTTAGAGTATTGTAATATCAGCCTTTTAGCTGTCAAAACGGTAAAAAAATCCATTTACTTCAATCATTTGTTCCATTAATCAAGTAAGTAATTTAGAAGAACATGTACATCAGTGAATATTAAAGCATGTTCCAGTATAAAATTTATCTGTACAATAACCTCCCCCTGAAAAAGAGCAACTGCTAGATGTTGCCAGTCCAAACATTTAAAAGTAGTATTAGTTGTATTGTATCATCAGCAATTAGCTGAATTAGACAATTCCATATTGAAGAGACACTGCTATCCAACAGACATAATCCAAAAGTTCTGCTGAATTAGATTCAGCCTAGGATTCATGGCAAAACAGATGCCAAAGTGATGATCCAGATATTAGGGGTTTTGTGCTGGATTATGCTCAGCAGTTTGTCAAATTTGCAAATGTGCCCATGAGTGCAAAAAGGTTAGGGACCTCTGAATTAATGAGTAAATTTACTGTTGATCATTTTCCCTACCACCTGCACACCTCTTGTTCGACTGGGACCTTGAAGTCTACAATAAATTTTCAAAAGGTAACTTCTACTTTGCAATACCATAGCATAGTAACAGTATCCATAGGAGCTGTTACATCAAGTTGTACACTGAACAAACTTGATGCTACATGCATCCCCAGTTGTGGCATGAACTCATGAAAGATAATTTGTTTTATCTATCAAATGATGGGGAAAGATGTTACATGTATACAGGTTGGCTTTCAAGAAGACTGCAAGAAATTAAGAAATAGCAAGAAAAAAGAAGCCCGTTTCTTTTTTTCAAAAAACATTATGGGAAGTTGGGGGGGTGGAGTCATTAAAAAAGAAGTTTCCATGGAACTCTATACAAGCTTTTAGAAGGGTTTTGCACTGAGAAGTGTATAATGGGGATGGATGGAATACCTCCCCCAGCACAAACAGCTCCTGATCTGAAAACAAAGCCACACACAGTTATTTTAAAGTCAAAAGAGGCTCAGCAATTTACTAGGCAATTGACTAGTATGTAGTTTGACCCTGTCATTAAGAGGCTGGCAGTGCTTCAGTTGGCCAAGTTCAATCTAATTTAAAACCTGGAGTAGGTGCAACTGGTAAGGAGGAACCTGTAGGGATGCCTGTTTGTTGCTTCCCTACATTGGACATTGGGTAGTTTTCCTTCTAATGAGACTGTTGTCAGTGCCACTAATTAAGCAACAATCCATACCCTCAAACTGCCAAAGACATGCACATCACTAGACCTGCTGCATGTCTCAGAAGAGAAATCCTCAAGGTAGCACTACTTCAACTATGGCAGAAGGAAGGAATTTCAAGTCAGGCTTATAAACTTCTGAAGAGCCAGGAAGGAAGGGAGCAAGGAAGGAAGCAGATTGGGAGCTTTGTGGTTGGACTTTTAGTTCTCCAAATTGAAGACTTGGATTATTTCCAAGCAGTGGTGCTATTGAGAGACCCTTCATGTACAACAGAAAATACTTTGCAACAACTCTGCTGTAATTACAAGTGAAGAGTGGTTTGGCAAATGTTGATGAAAGAAAACCAGATTACAGGGCTTCACTGAAGCAAAACCTGTTATGAATCACCTATCATATGACACTGACACCTTACTGCTATGTTGAGACCCCCCAACAAATTGAGAGAACCTTAAGGTTTATCAGATCACAACTGCACAAGTCTGATAGTGTGAAATTAGGATTTAAGTGTTTCCCTTTTCGAAATGGGGTAGGATCCAAACCTGATCTAAATAAACCTAACATGTCCCTGGCAGATCCTCTCTGAAAAAAAGGTTAAGAAGGTATTGATGTACGCACTGCTCTATAATCCCCCGTGAGCCAAACTAAATCATTTGCCATGTAAAGTATGAATTGGCCTGAACTGCAGCAAATTTTCTCAAAAAGAAGTTGGTAAACAGAATGATTGAAGAATTTTGGTGAAGCATGAATGTCTACTTCAGATAGCTACTCCACCAATTCCAAACAAATGGGTTGTGGCTTTAAAAGCAGTTGCCAACAGGACTGTTTGCAAAAATCTCTCCTACAGGGTCTTGTTTTTCCACATGCTTTGCTGAATACACAACTGGTTTTGGAATAGGCCTTCTTAAAATTCCAAACTGAAAAGAGGGGCATTTTTACATTAGTAATGAACCCTCTGTGAAGAAACCACAACCCTTAGATGCCCTAGTTCTCTGTCAGAGCTAAGTAAAAGTTAACCATAACAGTAAATGGAAAAACAAAGCAACATCTTTCAAAGTGCCCCTGATATAGGTCTCAGCATGCAAGTAACATAAGAGAAGCTAGAGCAGATGCTAATTCAAGCCACAAGAAGGTACAGTGGGAGTGACTTCTGAAATTATTATTCTGGTTAGCGAAGTATGTATGCGGCATGGTTATCAGTGCAAACGTGCCCCAGAACAGGGGGATTCAATCTTTCCAGGTCCAGGGCACAACTTTGAATCCAGCCTGCAACATGGGAACTATTTTTCCTTGTTTAACTTTGTCCACCCTTCCTACCCTATCACCAGCCCCTATTAACTCCCTTTTCTCTCCAGCACTATGACCAGCTTGTGACGACCAAGGATCTTAACTTGAAAGTTGCACCAATAACTTAAAGCAATTACCAGGTATGGTTTCTATGCATACACACTCATGGGTGTGATTCAGTGAAGAGGTATTTGGTAACAAGCAACTTCTGTTAGTGGCATTCAGTGAAGTCACTAAAAGAACTCTGAGACTTCTACCAACTGTCCACTCCTGTCCTTGAACATCGCAGAGAGGACTAAAAACTTCAACACCACATTAACCCCATCTGTGAAATTTCATTTATAGGTATATTGACTCCTCAAACCTGCTTATGAGTTATTTGCATTCCTATGCCAACTCCCCTGCTGTCAAGACTCATGGGACTACCTTTAATTATACAAATTGTTTGTATACATATATGCATGTTTGCATGCAAGCAGCACCACTATCTAGGTATAAATCAAGCTCATTTCCTCTTGCTGCCCCCCTCTGCCCCCCTGCACACCTGATATAACCACCAGCAATCAACACCAGGCCTGGGAAACTAAAAGAATTCAAGAACTAAAAAGAGGACATAGGCATAAAAGAACAAAAGAAAAAAGGCATGCCACCTGAAAAGCTTTGGTGAAAGGGACCTCCATGATCTACTCAGTAAGGTACATAGTGGCTTACTCTAAAACCATGCAAACTGAGGTATCCAAGGATGCAAAATGAATCCCTTCTATTTACTCCCCACTATTTCCTAAATCCTTTTGCATTCAGTTATCTCAGACTTTAAGGAAATTAATTTCATACTTGGATATGCTGGAGTCTGTAGAGACCCTCTCAAATATGATCAGTTATTCATGACAACCACATTTACTGTATATATTTTCTCTATCCTTCAGACAACAGGACTCCTACATCCATTCATGTGGTTTCCACTCAGGACTAGCTGCATTTGGTTCTCAACACTGAAGACTATCAAGCTTCAAGCAACTCCATTTTGTGCATACAGGCAGTCCCTTTCAAGAAACTAGAACTGTAACAACTGTTGGTGTTAGGGAACATATCAAGAAGGGAGGAATCATTCTGGCAAGGTAAAGCTTTTTAATTTGGAAGGGACTGGTGATATCATACTGCCTTTATACAAATATATGGCAGGACCACACTTGGAATGCTGTGCACAGCTCTACTCACCAAAACCTTAAGTCATTGTAAAATTAGGAATAGTGCAGAAAGGGGCAACTGAAATGATCCAGGAGATAGGACTCTCCTACAAAGAAAGATTACAACAGCTGAGATTGTTTAGCCAAGGAAAAAAGGTGAGTAAGGGGAGACATGATAAAGCTATAGAAAATTGCCCATGGAAAAGTGGATGTGGATACATTTTTCCTCCATATTTAATAAGGTAATTCATCCCGTAAAGCCAATTGGTAGGCGATTCAGAACAGAAAAAAGGAAATGCTTCTTCATTCAGGACATAAACTATGGAATCACTTCCATGCAATGTAGTGATAGTCACCCATTCAGACATCCTTAAGAGAATCAGCCAAATTCATAGAGGAGTCAACAATCAATGGCTACTAATCCTGACGGTTATATGCTACTTCCGGTATTAGAGGCACTATAGCGATGTACACCATTTCCTAGGAAACTTGGGCAGGAGGGTGCTGTTGCATTCATCTTCTGCTTGTGGGATCCTGTGTGCAGCCTGCTGGCCACTGTGTGAACAGAATGCTGGACCAGATGGGCACAGTCTGATATGGCATGACTTGTGTTCTTATGACATTTCCATATGATCACAAGAAGGTCCAAATGTCATTATAGATGGCTTCTTGCAGTCATTGAGTGTATATCCAGCAGACAGAAGCCTGTTTGTGCTAATAACAGCTCACATGCAAACAGTTCCAGAGTATGTCAGACTACCAGGCTTACAACACAGCACCACTCATACAGAAATACCCATAGTGAGGGCTATATAGGGCTATTTATGTATTACATTTACAAACCATCTTTCTTCTATCATGGAACTGTATATGGCTACCAAGGCTGCATGAACACAGCAGCCCTTTTGCAAGCTACCACAAAATCCAACAACATGTGAACAAACTCATGCGGGGAGCTCAAGTTCTCATATGCAGTACCACCTCCGTAACGGAGTTCCACTGCCATTACAGTAGATGTGATTTTTTTTTAAATTCCCCATGCATTTTAGAGGCATCTGCTATTAGTCTGACCCAGACTTAACAGGCCCATTAAATAGGCTTTTATCCCAGAGGCAAAGTTGCTGCAGAGAAATGAAGCACTGTCGCCTTCTTCCCATTTCCCCTATGGTTCCCCCATGCAAACTCTGTTTCAGAAGCCTACAGGGGCAAAGATTTTTCAGCATTATGAGAAGAATGAAATACAGTATTGATTTTTGGTGGTGGTCCCAGCACTACCATACTGTAATATTTGTTCCCAATTACAAGGACTGGCCATTTAAATTAATCTCTTACTAAATATATAAAAGCATACTTCAAATATGTGCTAGCAGAACCCATGTCAAATTTTCTGAAAGACACTACAATGTACCCTCTCTCCCTCCCTCCCCCGCTTCTCTGTGTGTGTGTCTTAAACTTTATTAAATGGTTTTCAGAGGAGTAGCTGTGTTAGACTGCTGCAGCATAAACAGAAATCTTTAGGCATCTTAAAGTCTAATAGACAGTCCCTGTCATAAGGTTTCATGGAGTAATCCATGAAATCTGATACCAGAATACATGTGTTAGTCTTTCTGGTGCCACTCTTCCTTTTTTTTGGGGGGGGGGATTTATTATTTTTATAGATAAAAGGGGAAAAGAAAAAGTAACATGAAAATCTGCATAAATTTGCATGAAAGAAAGATACCAAGGGACCTTACAAAAAACTTGTGCAGGAAATTATATATAAAGTCAATAATTATTATCCATCTATATATAACTTGAAGCATATTAAGACATTTTGCAAAACTGCTAGCACATTTCTTGCACATTTCTTTCCTTTAAAACCTTTGCCCAATTGTCAAATAAAGAGAAAGGCTCTGTTTCCAGGTTCAGTCAGTTCAAGGATTCAACTTTCGCTTGAACTGTGGAATTACTAGAGTTCACAAGCATTTTTTAGAATAAAAAATGAAGCTGTGCATCAGGGTGTAATCAAAACTAAGCAACAGTTGTTCATCCATGTTTGTGTGATGTTTGCAAGATAATATTCAGTCTTGTAAACAACTTGGTCCACAGTGCCCAAATTCATGCAAAAATGTAGCAGGTAGACTGAGGGAGCTTAAAGACATACCCTGCTTTAAAAGAGGCCAGGAGTGTAGGGTGGAGAATTATGCAGAGAAGGTTAGTACTCTCCAAAACCTAGACAAGTCTACATTCAGCCTGGAAGAATTAGTATCAAAATGAAACTATTTCACAAAAGCACAGATGCACAGCAACAAGGCTGAAAGAAGAGTTCACTGAAAAAGTAGAGCTAATTTTCACTGCACAAGATAAAATATTTCAGGGTGTACAGAAAGTTTGCTGATGACACAGCCAGAGGTCTTCCTCTGTGCTTTATCTTAACATTACAGGCTGCCGAGTCATTGCCTTTGTAGCAAGCTAGGGAGCTGCTTAAAAAAAAACAGTCCCTGAACTATGAATTCTACAAACTCTCCCTTGTGCACCTCCCGCCTGTCTTTCTCTTGGGGGAGGAAAACAAATTAAGAGTAGAAACCTTGGAGATGCACCCAGCAGAAGAGTATGTCAGCAGGACAGCATGAGCGAACTGCGTGGGCTGCTATACAACAGCCAGCACCCAACAGAAGTGACAGAGCATATGGGGAGGGGGACAGAGAGGAGGGGAAGGGAGGGAAGGAGAGAGAGAAATACTCTTCATCTTCTGCATTTTTCTTTGTACTCCCAATGCTGCCCTTCCCCCTGCTTAATCCCCCGGGCAACAATCAGTTATGCAAATAAGCCCTGCCCCCACCTCCTTCCACATTCTAGCCTGGCTGCTCGCATCTGCTCTAGGTCCTTTCCCTCCCCAAGCTGCAGCAGTACCTCTCTATTGTTCAGTCCCATGCAACACACTCCAGGTCACAAATGGTCCCACACCCCAGGTTTGCACTTTCTTTTTGCATATTGAACACTGCCCTCCAGCTACCCTCCCATATTGTAAAACCCAAGGGTGAGTGTTTGTATTCAAAGGCACCATAGTCATCACAGATTGCTACAGCAATCATACTTAATTTTTAATTCTCCATGCGAAAGGATGCCATCAAACCATATACAAAATGTATTTTTCCGGAGCACACTGAATGGAAGAAAAAGGCAGACAGCTATACAGTGCGGGGATATCTTCCCCTTACAAAGTAAAAGATGCATATATTATGGTACACCCCTCCCCACCTTCCCTTATATTCTACTATGGCTTTTCCATGCAAAAAATCCTGGACTGAATTTAAAGAAACTTAAATATAATGTTGTTGTTATTACTGCTTCTAAGGAAACCTAACATAGACAATTTTTTACAATGCCTTCTCCCTTTGCACAGGTCATTTCACCATTATCCACAAAAGGGTTGCCAAACTAGCTTCTTAATCATCTTTATTACTTCTGGGGAACCCATCCAAAAACAAGAATTTCTGCAAGAAGTTATGAAGTTCAAATGATGCACAGTCCTGCTTTGTGGTTGTTACAGAAAGTTTAATAGTCAAGCTAAGCAACCCTAAATACCCTCAAATTTCAGGGTATTTCATCATAAATAACATACACCGCAAAGAAATGTATTAGACTATGGACAGAATCAAAAGTAGCATTGCTCTAAATAATGAACTCTTTTCACTGGTGGTGGGGCTCATATTTATATATTATCTTTAGTCAGTCATTTAAACACATCAAGTTTCTAAAAATATGACCCTGGCAAAGTTACAGCATTCTACTTTCATATTTAAATCATGCAGCCAAAATTGTTAGAAGTCAAAAACTTGAGGTAATCTTTGAAGTGTATTTCAAGAAATTAATATCTTGCCACAAGATCTAAGATTCTGTAAGTCTACATCTCTACTGAAGGCTATTTCTATTTGCAAGCCACATTACTATTATCTGCAAGTAGAAAATGCAAATGTGAGCACTGTATTTCTTCATGGAAACCCTAAGTAGCTTGACAAATCCTATTGCTCACTTGGGCATTTTGCCCCAGAGGAAAAAGTAGATGTAGATTCTCTAACCTGTGTCTGGTCTGAATCATCAATATGCCAAAAAGAAAATCTACAGATATAAAAAGACCGGAAGCTTATAGTGTCAATAACCTCAATTTGTACCACTACAGCCTCCATCACCACTGTCTATAACCAGCTGAGGAGGCTCTCCACAAGAGAGATGAAACCCCAAACGATAAAGCAGAAACTGAAGTCAACTTTTTAAAACCATCTGTCTTTTCATGGCAATTTCCATGAATTAGAAGGAGTAATGAAGGCAAGTCAGCCCTACAACTCAGAAAGGGATTCTCCCTCTTAGTTACCCTCCACCTTACATTCAGGTTGGAGTCAAATCAAATCCTCACTTTTCCTGAAATCAGAATAGAGAATTAATGGAATATTTCTTTTGAATCCTAACAAAATGTGTGTGTGTGTGGGGGGGGGGGGAATTACCCATTTAAAGAAAAGGTTTAATTGAAGAAATTACTTAGTAAACATGCACTGCTATGAACCCAAGTGGAATGATAGTCCAGAACCACCAGTATGTGGTACAATTGTATATAATCTTTCAGGTGTAATAAATAGGTTGCCCAGGATTTTGCACTGTGCCCTCTTCTAGGTTTGGGAAGCAGTAGGCACAACACTGTCTTGCTGCTTAGGGTGATAATCTATCTATTAAAGATAAAATTAGGGGTCCAAGAGTAAATTTTTACTGTAATGCAAGCTGCCCCAAATACTTTAGTGCAATCTTTTTCAAATATGAGCCTTTCAAATAGTTTGAAGTACAACTCGCAGCATTCCAATCACTATCCATGTTGGCTGGGGATGATGGGAACTGAAATCTAATACATCTGAAAGACACCACGATGGGGAAGGCTGCTATAGTTTTTAACCAGTCTGTTAATGTTTCCAGAGGGTATTAGCTATTGAAGAAAAACCAAGAGACTTGACACATGTGTTATGTGGGACAATGGCCCATTTCATCAGATAAAATGTTTCTATAAATCTGGTGAAGTAGGCTATAGTCCACAAGAGTTTATGCCAACCTCTAAAAGCTCATTTCAAGACTTCTTAATTCTGACATTTGATGTAATGGTCACTCTATGTGTCATTTTGTTTAAACAGTGAGCTCTCTTCAGGGTTGCTTCAGTGGTGGGTGGGCCACAGGCTTCTGGGCAAAGCAGACATCTCCAGATTTTGATGCAAGCAGGTCCAAGAGACAGTTTATACTATGACTTGTGACTCACCAAGCTAGATGCAACCCACTTATGACATTTATGACTTATGTCACACAGTCCACTTACAGCTCTCAATAGTAGCCTACAGTCCTAGATAAGCAGCACAAGGGGGAAAAAGGGAGGTTTGGGTGTATTCAGCTTGGTGTTGCCACAAGAATTAGAGCTCCCTATTCCACCTTCCCCAAATGCCATGCACAGAACAATTCAGGAGTACAGGTGCTCCCCCAAGCTCTTACACTCCAATCTAATAATACTACATGTAAAAATTATAATAGAAATGTGTTTATAAATGAGTGTATAGTCATCAAGGCACTGACCTTGCTCTTACAGGAGTACCTCCATGAAGCACTGTTGCTGAAATTTTGCTAACAGAACTTAAAATCTGCCATGGCTTCCCCAGAAAATCTAAGGCCATCAGTGCAGAATTTGAACTCAACTTTTGCTTCTCAAATATTTTCTATTAAAATCTGACAATCAGTCTAAGATACATGGAGGTTAATTTCTGCAGTTCTCTTGATAGTGCCTGCTTACATATTTTTAATAAAATGAGTAAGTATTAGCACTTATCTTAGAGTACATGTGTTAATGTAAACACAACTCCTTTCTACTGCAAATAAATGCACAGAAGAACTCCAAATGCATCACAGAGAGAAATAAGCAGAGTTAAGAAATGAAACCAGTAGAAAAGATGCTATCCTACTGATACAAATGTTGTATAGCTAACTAAGGCCAGAGAGCAGAAATAGAGAAGGCAAAAAAATATCTCTTTAAATTGATGCAATAAAACATTAATTTGTGAGGATGTAAACTCCAGATCTAAACATTACTACTTTATATTTATATCCTGTTTTTTTCCTCTTGTGAGGAACCCAAGTGGCTACCTAGCTCCATTTTATGCTCACAACAACCCTGTGAGGTAGGTTGGGCAGAGAGTGAGCGAGTGACTGGCTCAAAGTGAGTTTCATGACCAAGAGCGGAGTAGAAGCCAGATTTCCCAGTCCAACTCTTAAGCCACCACACTTGCTCACAAATATAATCATATACATAACAGATTGGTACTTAAATCAACTTTTCACCCCACTGCAAACAAATCCCTGGGCTTCAGGGAGGGTGAATTGAACCTAGTCCTGAATGGGGTTGCACTCCCTCTTAGGGAAAAGGTCCGCAGCTTGGGAGTGCTCCTCGACCCAGAGCTTTCACTGGAAGCTCAGGTGACAGCGGTGGCGAGGAGTGCTTTCTTTCAGCTTCGGCTGATCCATCAGCTGCGCCCCTACCTGGAGTACGACTGCCTGGCGACAGTGACACACGCATTGGTGACTTCCCGACTTGACTTCTGTAATGCGCTCTACGTGGGGCTACCCTTGAAGACGGTCCGGATACTTCAGTTGGTTCAAAATAGAGCTGCCAGGCTGCTGATGGGGACTGGGCATTATGTTCACATGACTCCAGTCCTCCATCAGCTTCACTGGCTTCCCACTGAAGTCCGGGCCCAATTCAAGGTGTTGGTGATGACCTGTAAAGCCCTTAACGGCTTGGGGTCCTGGTTACCTGAAGGAGCGCTTACGTCCATATATGCCCACCCGCCCCTTGAGATCTGTGGGAGAGGCCCTTTTCCAGGAACCCTCCGTGAAGGAAATTAGGAGGGTGAGTACTCGAAGGAGGGCTTTCTCTGCTGTGGTGTCCAATCTATGGAATGCGCTCCCCAGAAAGGTCCACCTGGCGCCGTCGTTATTTGTTTTTCGGCGCCAGTCGAAGACCTTTTTATTCAAATGTTATTTTAATTGTTAATATTATTTATTCATTTTATTCTTTGGCCAGGGCGACTTAATTTATATTGTTAATTTATATTGTTAATTTATATTATTCTATTTTGAAGTTTATTTATGGTTGTGAGCCACCCCGAGGCTTCGGCGAATGGGACGGCATAGAAGTCTCATTCATTCATTCATTCATTCATTCATTCATTCATAAATAAATAAATAAATAAATAAATAAATAAAACATGGCTCCCTCTTAGCAGAAACAGACCTCCACAGCACTAACAAGTCACCATGGTTTTGCTTCAGGATGGAGTGCGGGGGCCCTCCATTAAAAATTAGAAAGAAAATCCCACCACCCAAAGCTGAATTTGGCCTGATTCTTGCAAAACATGCAAGTTTTCACCAAAGATTTTAAACTCTGAAGCCATCTGAATAGAACAACTAATTCCATACACATGTACAAGGCCTAAGAATTCACCCTACAGCCTATTAGAAAGAACAGATGAAGTTCAAATCTGCCTGCCATACTCCAGCGACTTCTGCATACACACCATGAGAAGAAGCACCAGCGGGAGCTTACAACTATGGACAGCTTTAGCAGAGTCCAAAATATACCACATGGGGCTTTTACAAGTACAGAGAGGCATACCCCAAACTTCACACCAGCAGAGTGCCAATATGTCCCCACTTCAGATCCAAGTAAGCAAGAGTGAAGAATGCAGGGCACTGAAGGGCACCCTCAAAGGAAAAAAGCCAGTGTGTCTAGTTTATCAGCTCCCCAGTAATCTACAACAGCTATCTCCAATCAGGCATCCTCCAGATGTGTTGGACTACAGCTCCCATCATCCCCCACTAGCATAGAGGTTGTCTGGTTGGGGAAAGCTGCTCTACACTCCCATCTGCAAATAATGGGGCAGCAAAAGGGTTAAGTATTTCTTATTTAAGCCACCAAAGTAACTGTTTCCTCCATTCTGTTCAGGCACTCCTAGGTCCCTGTTTGCAACTTGCAAACAATCATTTTTGCACAGTTGATCCTTTCCCCCCTGTAAACAACTGCAGATCTTTTACTTTCTTGGTCAAGAAGAAATTCAAGTGCTTCCAACAAAGCAGAGGCAGCCTCTCGCAGGCAAAGTGTTCTGAACTGTTAGGGCAGCGGCTACTTCTCCACCTTGCTCCTCCTACTCCACTGTGTCAGGACTTAAGCAGAGCGCTTCAGGACCTCCCTATCATCAGGTCTCCAGGGTATAGCGCATCTCCCCTCCCCAACACTTAGCAGTAAACCAACAGCCATTTCTGTAAAAAGCTACAGCATCTCTCCTGCTCCTCCAGCCTGTTTGTCTTTGTAATTCCCGGCTGAAGAAGAGGAAGAAAAACACTATGCAAAATTTCTCTTCTGCATCCCTTTCACCCATATTCTGATTCTGAATATTGCAGTTTGTCACCATTACACCGTGAAATATAAATTCCCTAAGAGTGGCCATGTTGTAGCCTGTTAGGGAACATTATTAATTTAATAATCTCTCCAATAATATTTGCTTTACACACACACACACACACACACACACACACACACACACACTGAACTGGGTAATCACATTTGTGCATTTTGTTACTGATGTGTGATCACAGTGCCAACCCAATTATTAAGTCCTCTCCAGCTCATTGAAATATTGCCTGGTTGCAACAACATTCATATGTTTGTTTTCTGTTTACTCAGAACCTGAGGAGCAGGTTTTGCAGCCAGCTCTGATAAAAGGAGCCAGCAGTGGCAGATGTTATCTGAATCTTACCCCATCATGGCTGCTATGACAGACTTGCTGACTCATGGAAAAGCTGCATGGCTGCCCTCAAATGCCATGCTTTTTCAGAAACTGCACCCTGGACAAAATAAACACAAACTTACACACCTACTGCATGCATATGGAAGATGAAACCATCTCCTATTCATAATTTCAGGTTGTACTCCTGATTACTTTCAAAGATTCAACAAATCCAACACTACATACTACAGCCCATGTCAACAACTTAAGCTATTAGTTATACCATTTGTCCTTACCAAAAAAAAGTTCACATTTAAGATACTGTAACTCATTCCAGCCAAGAATATTAACAGCTGTAAATCCATGGAAATGGACTATGTAGTGCATTGCTACTGCTATACTGTGCAAATGATTGTACAGCTGCAATATTTGGTTAAATTAATTATCAACAGAAACACTTTTGATCAATTAAAACTATTCTTAGTGAATTGGCCACAGGATTATTTTAAATTTTTAAGTATTATTTTAATACAAATGTTTGCTACTGAAACAAGCAGCAGGCACCACCTTTTAAAATAAGCCATTCCTCCTTTCTCACAATAGAGCAGCCTTTCCCAACTGATGCCTTCCAGAGGTGTTCAACTACAACTCCCAGCATCCATCACCAGCAAGGCTGCCTGAGAGAAACTGGAAGTTGTAAGCCAACATACCTGAAGGACACGAGATTTTCTAAAATAGTGCCTGCTGTGACATACACATGTGTTATATATTAAAAGATCTTCAGAAGTTTTATTCATATGCAAATGTATGTAGATTCAAATAGTAAATTAACAAACATTGATATCCCATCCAAGTTTCCTATAAATCAAATGAACAACCAGCATATTAATCTTACATATGGCTAAAAATACACGTCTGGAGCAAAATTCCCACCCTACTTGCATGCTTTGTCTTACTGTGCATGAAATGTAGGAGGCTGTCTCATCCTATTTCAGACCATGGGTCCACTGAGCCCAATACTGTCAAATAGTGACTGGCAGCAATTCATCAGGGTTTCAGGCAGTATTTCCTAGGCCTACTTGGAGAAGCTATGGATTGAACTTGGTACCTCCCTGAATGCAAAGCATGTGCTCTACCACTGAGCCATGGTCCCACCCATGTTTTCACTTCAGTGAATCCGTTTCAATACCTGGAATTAAGCCGCATTTAGACATGAGTTCAAACCTCTGCTCGTCTATGAAATCAACTGAATGGGTTGCAGGATTCACCATCTACAAAATGGGAACAATAAATGGAGCTCATGGGAATAGCATAGTGGCAGAACAAATGCTTGGTATGCAGAGGGTTCACACTCAATCGCTAGTATCTCCAGGTAAAGATAGGAAAGTAAGGTTGCTTGCCTATAAGTGCCATACTTTGAGTGGTCATCTGTGCATTCACACTTATGGGCTCTGCACCAGCACCAGACCTATGGTCAGGAAGCCCCTAGCTAAACTCATTCCAGTGGAAGCCCCTCCCCTCTGGTATATCTAGGAGGAGCTCCAGCCATTTTCCCCAAATCTTTCAAGACCAATGTTGTGGCCTTGGAACCAGGGAGGAAGGCTAGTGAAGAGGCAACCCATACCATCCCAATATGGGTCCCTAAGGAAAAAAACTACAGCACTGAAGCTATCAACACCAACATGGGGTCAGTTGTGTGAATGCACAAATGAACACTCAGTGTCAGTTACAGGTAAGAAACCTTACTTCCTTCTTCATGGTCTCTGTACATCACATATATGGGCACACTTACCTCGAGATGGAGGCGAGCAGGTGTCATGAGCAGAGGACTGCCAAGAGGATCCTCAGCCAAATGAGCAATCTTGCCTGGCATGAGCATCAAGCTGGTAGTGCCAGATGAAGGTTGACAGAGTGGACTACATTGCTGCTCTGCAGAGATTGTGCAGTTGTCATCGCCTTGGTAAAATGTGCCCTTGATCACTCAGGGAACTGCAGTCCAGGCAGCCAGTAGGCCAGTTTGATGGTCTTGAGAACCCAGTGCTCAAGTTGTCCAGAGCTGATCAGCTTGCTTCTGGACCGTCCTCCATATGCAACAAAGAGTCTCTAGGACTGGCAGGATTCAGTATAGGACCAACAGAATGCCAACACCCTGTGCATGTCCAGGGTATACAGGGCCGACTCCACCAGGTTGGAGGGCACTGGGAAGAATGTTGGCCAAACAACATGCTGGTTCAAGTAGAACTGCAATGTGACCTTTGGGAGGAATGTCTGGTCAGGCTGCAGAACCACCTTGTCTCTATGAAAAGGGAGGAATGGTGTATCAGTGCACAAAACGTGAAATTTGCTTACCGTACATTTGCTGAGACTGCAGAACCACTGACAAGCCTCATCCTGGCATGAAGGAACAAGAGCGTGGTGCCAAGATATGCAGACCTCTCAATGGAATCCATAGAACAGCAGATGCGAAAACACAGAGAAACTATTGACTGTCCCATGGAATGATGAGATCACCACCAGATATATTTTAACAGGGGACAGTCTCTGGAGGAAGCTGAGGATTTGCCAGATGGATGCCCAGTCTGGATTGAATGCTTCCCCCCCAGGTGAAGGCTGCAAAAGCATTCCATTTAGCTGTACAGGAACATCTCGTGTTTGGTCACAGAGCTGCATGCAGGTTCATCTTTATCTTGGGACAGAGAGGGCCATCCTGATCTACCAGCTGATCTTCCATGTTATAAGGACAGAAGGTGTTGACAACCAAGTGCAGGATCATCCCTTGCTCAAAGGAGATGATGTCTGGGTCTCAAAGGGAGCTGAATGTGTGATTGGACAGGCAGAGGAGATGAGGATGCAGGAGATGCCTTATCTCTGGATCTTTGTCAGCACCTTGGTGAGCAGCGGGAACAGGTAGAACAGAATCCCTTCCCATAAGAGAAGGGACATGACTCCCATCAAGCCTTGGCCAACCCCAGCTCAGGAGCAGAAGACATCACATTCAATTTATCAGTGTGGCAAACAAGTACATCAATGGAGTACCCCAGGTTCCAAAGAGCAGCATAAGGACTTCTGGGTGCAGCTCCCATTCATGGATCCCCTTGGTCCTCCTGCTCAGGGCATCCGCTGTAATGTTGGCAGTCCAGCCAGGTGAATGGCCACAGTAGTAGTGCCTCTCTCAAGGCATCAGTGTCAGATCTACAGTATGAGGTGAGTCAGGGATGCAGACTATGTGCCACCTTGCTTGTTCAGGCAGAACACCAAGGCAACTTGAACATGCTTGTCCTTCGCTGAAATGCAATCAGTCCTTCTGGATGAGGAGCTCAAGGTAGCTGATATGTTCCCTCTGACCCCAATCCGTCCACACTCCAGGGGTTCTGCTCCTGGCACAGTGAGCTCCCCAGCCCAGGTGCGAAGCATCTGTAGTCAGCGTTCTGTCTGGTTCCATCAGTGCAAGGGCAACTCCATCTGCCAGACTGTGGCTCACCCAAACCAGCTGCTTCCAGATGAAATCATGCTGGGGCCAATAGGCACATGTGAACCAGAGCTGCAGTGGCCACATCTGTAACCTGGCAAAGGGGATGACCACAACTGTCACTGCCTTGAGCCCTGGTGCTGCTCCATCCACCACACCATCCTCCTGTGTTTGACCTGGAGCTGCAGAGCAAAATCAGCCAGTGCCACTGCCCTGTCCACTGGAAGGTACAAACCTGCTGTTGGAATGAGGCTCGGTGCAACAATTTACAGGATGAACTGGGAGGGAGAAAGGACCGATTTCTCAGTCCCAGCATGTCCGATAAGCTGCATGTGACCCAGATTGAGTTCAAGAGTTCATGGGCAACCAGCATCCAGTTAGGATACCACCTGAATCCCCTGCAGCCAGAGGTGGGTACACACCATAGCCATGTGCTTCGTGAAGACTCAGGAGGCTGTGCAGAAGCAGAACAAGAACATGAAAAACCATTAGGCATTGAAACCAATCTGGAATTAGAGGAAATGCCAGTAGTCTGGGTGGATGGTGACATGGAAGAACACATCCTTAGGTCAATAAGGACCAACCAGTCCCCTTGGCACAGCAATGGCAAAAGATTCTGCAACAATACCATGCAGAACTTCTTATGAAGAATGAAGAAGTTTGTGTTCCGCAATACTGTAAAGTGCTGCAAGTAGAATCCATAATGGAGATCAGATGGAATAATGTGTTGGATTGCTCCCTTCGATAGCAGCATGGCTACTTTCTCTGACAGAATGGAAGAAGGCAGTGTCAAGCACATGGAAGCAAGTGGTGGAAGGGTGTCAAATACAATGCAAGATTAACTCTCCAACTGGAAGAACCCACCGATCTGATGTTATGGCTACCCAGGGAGAAGGTAGAGGCAGCCTTTGAACTAGATCTGTGCTGGAAGGGGATTGGCTTGCTGCAGCAGTCAGTGACATTGCCCCACCGGGACCAACCTCTTCTTTTGTGTCTACTGGAACTGATAAGTGGATCCCTCAGGAATGGCTGGATGGATTGCTGCTGGCATGCAGTTCTCTGGTACTGCCCACTTGGTTGGTATGGAAAGGGGGACCCAGTCTACTTACACATCCTCTGATACTGCCATGGGGGCACAAAGCCCCCACTGTTTTTGGTTGTGGTCTCAGCCTTGTGGACAGCAACTAGCTTCTCATTCATCTGGGCACTGAAGAGGCCTTCCCTGTCAAAGGGCATCTCTTCAATTCTGGAGCAAGTCTCCTGCGGGAGGCACACTGCCTGGAGCCAGGCATGGTACTGAATCGCTACCACACTGACAAGGATCCAGGAGTCACAGTTGACATGGCAGTGGGAAGTGTAGATCTGCTGCCTGGGCAGTCAGAGGACCTGGAACACCTTAGCCAAGTCCCAGAGTTGTTCTGGGAGGAACTCAGGTAGGGCACCCATAGGAAAAGCAGGTACCTTCCCATGGATACATCACAGTTCAAGATACAGAGTCCCAGTACCACTACTACTTAGATCTTGCTTGCCATGGCACCCCTCTCAATTCACCCACGTCAAGTGTTCTTTCTACACCTACTCAACAATGACAGAGTTTGGCCAAGGATGTTGCAAGAAGGTCCCATGCCTCAACCCAGAACAGGCTCTCCAAGTGACAGGATGCTGGCTGCAGCTGGGCCTGTACCTTCCATGGTTCCCTCGTGGATAGGAGGAGCATCAGAAGGAATAGGATGTTGACTGACACTGTACTTTCCATCTGGACATCATAGACTAGATTTGCTGTTGGTTCAGTCACTGGCTGTGTCTCCAGCCTGACCAATATGGTCATCTGGAGGATTTGCTCAGAGACCCTTCCCAGGTCTTCAGATGGGGGATCCTGACCACTGTGCCAAAAAATGTCACTGAACAGGGAGGTGAGCAAGTCGTCCTGTGGGGGCAAGTCAGGGTCAGCGTACTCCTCCTGGACCCAAAGGCAGTGACTCTTGGCAAGATGCCAAGGCACATGGCTGTGGCAGGGCAAGTAGCTGTGGCGCTGGAATCAGTGCACTGGGTTCTTCTGGATGGTTGACGGGAGGCCCCCACTGGAGGAACCATGGATCAACAGGGCCTCTCTACCCCAGACAGCAGAAGTAGTAGTAGTGTGACAGCAGAGACTTGGACTGTTTCCTCAGCCTGTAGCCAGAGGTGCAAGATGACACGAGGGAGAAGGCAGTTCTGCATAGCAGAGGTACCATTGGTGTTTGCTGGTCCTGGTATGATCTCTCTCACAGGAAAGATCAACAGGTGCAGGCAGGCCAGAGTACAGAGTGGCAAATTCCAGATCAGTTTTCATTGCAGGAACCACCACAAGAGTGTGCAGGAATGGGCTCAGGAACCGGTGCCGATGCATATGGAACCGTGGCAGAATGGGGGCCACGTGGCAGAATGGGGGCTTCCTGTGCTTCTCCTTTAGTACCTCTGGCCATCTTTTTGGCCTTCTTAGCCCACTTCCTTGCCCAGCATTCTTTGTTATCTATGAGCCCAGGTGTGCGTAAGGTCGATGGGGCAGCTGGTGGAGCCCCAGCAGCCGCTGATGGAGGGCAGGAAGGAGGAGCTGCCAGTAAGGTGGATGGGTGCTCCAGCAGCACAGCTGTGACCGAGTCAACAGCCTGAAGCGTGCGGTTCCAGAATTCAGCTCTGAGTCAGCCTGCTCAATTCTCCTGGGTCTGGTTCATGAGCATTTGGCATTGTGGGAAGGAGTCCATGCAATAGTCCTTCTAAGACAGAAGAGGCACAAGAAGTGGTGCCGTAAAGAGAGATTTGAATTCTGAGACCACAAGCTAAGCTTCCTGGACGATGGACTACAGGCAAATGATGGGCTGCACCTCAGAAAGAATGGGAAGCAGGTGTTTGGCCACCACATGAAAAACTTCATCAGGGGAGCTTTAAACTAAAACCTATAGGGGAGGCAGATGTGCAGCATGGCATACCATCACCTGGCACTTATTTCAACAGAGAAAAAAGCAGGGCCCAGCACCAGTCTCCCCAAAAAATACAGAAAGAAAACCAGGGCACGAACAAGAATGAACTTCGATGTCTCTACACCAATGCCCAGAGTATGGGAAACAATCAACACAAACTTGAGCTCATAGTACATGAGGGCAATTATGATCTTATAGGAATAACAGAAACTTGGTGGGATGACTCACATGACTGGAACTCTACAACTGATGGATACAGCCTGTTCAAGAAAAACAGAAAGGACAAAAAGGGAGGTGGAGTTGCACTGTATGTGAGAGATACATATATCTTCACATAAATTCAATAAGAAGAACTTAGTAGCCCCACTGAAAGCCTCTGGCTAAATTTAAAGGGAGCAAAAAATAAGAAAAACACAGTTGTTGGCATATATTACCGTCCACCCAGTCAAAAAGAGGACAAGGATGCAACCTTCGAAAAGCAACTTGCTGGCATTTCCCAGAAGAATGATGTAGTCATTATGGGGGACTTCAATTTCCCTGATATATGCAGGGAGACAAATTCTGCCAAGCATGGCCCCTCCAAGAGATTCCTGACATGTGTTGCCGACAACTTTCTCTAGCAGAAAGTAGAGTAAGGTATGGGAGGATCAGCTACACTCGATTTAATACTAACTAACAGGGATGGGCTGGTGGACAAAATAACAACCATAGAAACTCTGGGGAAAAGTGACCATCTAATACTTGGATTCTCAATTATGAAGGATAAAAAGGGTAATTGGAGCCAAACAAGCATCCTGGACTTTAACTCACACAGAAAAATGATAAGCGAAGTGCCATGGCAACATATCCTTAAGGGGAAAGATGTTCTAGAGGGATGGGAAATCTTGAAAAGGAAGATCTGCGAAGCACAACTATGAACAATTCCATCAAGACAAAACTGTAGAAGACAGCAGAGAAAGCCAATGTGGCTCCACAAAGGGTTAAGTGACAGCCTGAAAGAAAAAAAAGAACAAGTACAGGAAGTGGAAGCAGGGCCATAGAAGAAGAATATAAACAGATAGCAAGGAATTGGTTCAGGAAGGCTAAAACAGAAAAGGAACTAAGAATAGCAAGGGATGCTAAGCACAACAAGAAAGCTTTCTTCAGATACATCCAGAACAAAAGACATGAGAAAGAGAAGGGTGTCCAGCTGGATGGCAGAGTGATAACAGATGACAAAGAAAAGGCAGAGGCGCTCAGTTCCTACTTTGCTTCAGTCTTCTCTCACAAGGAAATCTGCAATCAAGAGGAAGTTCAAGCTGGAAGTGAGAGATGGCAGCCCAAGACTGACAGACAAATGGCCAAGGAGTATCTAGATGGAATCAACACATTCAAATCTTCTGGGCCGAATGAACTCCATCCCAGAGTCATATAAGAGCTTGTGGAGGAACTCTCAGAACCACTGTCTATCATCTTCGATAAATCTTGGAAAACAGAAGTGCCAGATGATTGGAGAAGAGCTAACGTTGTCCCTATCTTCAAAAAGGGGAAAAAGATGAACCTGGGAACTATAGACCAGGTAGTCTGACAGCAATCCCTGGAAAAAATCTGGAGCAAATTATTTAAAAATTCATCTGCAAGCATCTTGAAGAAAATGCAATACCAATTAAACCCAGCATGGATTTATCAAAACTAAATCCTGCCAGACTAATTTAATCTCATTTTTTGACTGGGTAACTTCCCAAATGGACAAAGGGAACACTGTGGACATAATCTACCTAGACTTTAGCAAAGCTTTCGACATAGTGCCACATGACATTCTGATAAGCAAATTAGCAAAAACTGAACTAGATGGTAAAACTATTAGGGGGATCCAAAACTGGCTGCTAAATCAGTCACACAGAGTGCTCATCAATGGCACCTTCTCAAATTAGATGGAGGTAACTAGTGGGGTGCCACAGGGTTCAGTTCTGGGCCCAGTGCTCTTCAACATCTTTATTAATGATTTAGATGAGGAAGTACAAGGAAAGATAATCTAACTTGCAGATAATACAAAACTGGGCGAAATAGTAAACACCCTAGAAGACAGAATGAAGATCCAGGGCAATCCTGATAAATTTGAACACTGGGCTGAAACCAACAGAATGAAATTCAATAAGGACAAGTGCCAAGTCCTCCACTTAGGAAAAAGAAACCAAAGGCATCGATACAAGATAGGGAATATGTGGCTTAACAGAACCGAACAAGAAAAAGATCTTGGTGTAATTGTGGACAATAGGCTAAACATGAGCCAACAATATGATGCAGCTGCCAAAAGGGCAAATGCTATTTTGGGAGGCATTAACAGAAGTATTACTTCCAAATCATGAGCAGTAGTAGTTCCACTATACACTGCACTAGTCAGACCTCACCTGAAATACTGTATCCAGTCCTGGGCACCAAGATTTAAGAAAGATACAGGTAAGTTAGAAAGGGTCCAGCGGAAGGCAACAATAATCCAAGGTTTGGAAACACTGCCCTATGAGGAGAGACTGAGGGAACTGGGCATGTTCAGCCTTGAGAAGAGAAGACTGAGTGGGGACATGATATCCCTCTCTAAGTAACTCAAAGGCGGTCACAAAGGCTGTCAAGATCTCTTCTTGCTAATGCCAGAATGTAGGACACGGAATAATCAATTCAAGTTGTAGCAACCCAGATTCAGGCTGGACATCAGGAAAAGCTTCCTCATGGTCAGAGCAAGACAACAGTGGAACCAGCTGCCTAGAGAGGTGGTGGGCGCTTCCACACTGGAGACATCCAAAAAGAACCTGGGCAGCCATTTGAGTGGGATGGTGTAATGTGCTGTCCTGCGACAGCAGGGGTTGGACTCGATGGCCTTCATGGCCTCTTCCAACTCTTCTGTTCTATGATTCTGAGTGCCCATCCATAGAAGATAAATGACTTCCACATCAGACACACTACCTAAGAGTTGCTTTGAGAGCCACTGTGGAAAGAAGCAAAATAGGGTAAAACAAAGGAATAGTGCTGAAAAGTGATAACAGAAGGGGTTTTTTAAAAGTTATTTTTTAAATCAGGCTAAAACAAGTGATAAAGCAGGGTTTTGTAAGAGTGAAAATGGAGCAAGTAAGTGAGTGAGTGAGTGAGTGATCGCACAAAAAGTCAATACAAACGCTAGAAATTGCCAGGAAAGACTGAGACACACACAATGGCAGTCAAATGAAAACTAAGGAAAATGTCAGGAGCCCCTCCTAGACATACCAGGGGAAGGAGAAGGAGACTCCTACCAAAACAAGTTTAGCTAGGAAAATCTTCCCGACAACAGGCCCTGCGCAGGCACAGAACCCCTATGGGTGATGCAGAGAGACCACAAAGAAGAAAGTCACTTGTCCAAAACTCTGAAGAGCAGCTACCAGTCAGTACAGACAAGGCTATGTAATTTGAACCAATGGTCTGAGTCAGTTATAAGGCAGCTTCATATGAGATCTTCAACTCAAATAAGTAACATTCAGCGAAGCTAAGGGAGACCATGCCCTGTCAACATCTCTTTCCTTCTTTGGCAGTAAAGTATGAAGCAGGACTTATGCCTTTGACCAGTAGTTACAGCAGAAGCAAACAAATGCATATCTAAGGTGTATAGCATAGTGGTTATAGTGCTGGACTAGAAAATGGAAAATTGCTCTAAGTGGGAACTAGAACCCCAGTCAAAGTGTCATCCTAACCCACCTCACAGGGTTGTTGTAAAGATAAATGGAGAAAAGTGAACCTTGTAAGCCACCCTAGGTTCCTTGCACGAGGAAAAACGGCAGGGTGTCGATGCAATGCAATAATAGGAAGGCCACAATCATATACCTGGCATATACCTACTTTCCTGTGGGAAAGGTCCCACTGAACTCAATGCAGTTTGCTTCTAAATATATTTCCCAGCCTAATGCTCTCCATATGCTTTGCTGATGGTGCATGCAGTGATCCTACTTTCAACTCAAATAAGCAAGCTTTGGTAAGGGTTGGGCTGCATGCAAAACCTGTTTGAGTCAGAGCAACAGTAAAGGAAAGGAAGTATGTACACACCCGAGGAAGCAATGCCTCGCTAAAACCCCTTTTAATTCTCTTAAGAATTAGTATCAGTCTTCAGCCTATGTCTTGATTCTCCTGACGGTATCTTCCTTGCATACTTTTCACTTCTACCCCCAAAATATGCTACATTTTTAATAGGTAACAGAAGAGTGAGTTTCAACAAATTAGGTTCAATATAAATTAATTTCTTTTTAAAAAAAGAAAGATCGGCTCAAAGATATTGCACTGGTATGTACCAGTAAGAATATCCCACTGACCCTTCCTGTTAACAGTGGAGCAACTAATCATCAATGGAAAGAGCTATGTTGGTTTATCTGCATGAACTCCCCTGATCCATGAACAAAACACGGGAATAGAGGATGGGTGTTGGGGTGGGGAATAAATGACTTTAGCAATCAAATATTATAAGCTGAGGAGCTCTCAGCATGTATGGGTGTAAAAGTTGGATCATTCCCCCATAATCTGTTTTCAGCAGCTCTTTTTCTTCCTCTGCTTTATGTATAAATGTAGCTACTCCACTCCAATCTAGTCTGGCCCAGAGACTCAACACATGCAGACTGCCTCATTCTCAAATACTGTATAAGATTCTCAAATAGCGTTATTATTGGCATTCGGTTCCATCCTCTGTTTCCACCTCACCCCCAAGAAGATGAGCAACTGCTTTTGCATCAATGAGTGGTTACTTCTAAGAAGTCAGATTCTTTAAATTCAACATTTAAGTGCAAATGATATAAAGAGAAATAACTTATAATTACAAATGCCAAGATTCTATTTAAATAATGCAATGTTGACTGAAAGCAACAGTAAGGAGCACAATGTATTTGATACAGATTTGAAACTTCATACAGTATGTTGCCCAATTGTTTGGTGCATCCACAGCACTTTGGCCTTAATGTTTCTGGCCATATTTAATGGTGTGGCAAGTCTAGCTTGCTTTGTAAGTCTATGTCCACTCATTAAAGACAGAATAGCATCCATTTGACTGGAGCATTTTCACCGCTATGGTGCCTGTCTGGTTTACCAAGTTCCTTACTGTAACTGATTTTTCTTTCTAGAAAAATGCCTTGCCTCAAACAAACTTTGAACATTTCCTGGTTATCTGAATGTCAAATTTCCTCCCCACAAATGATAAATGTTGTCCCAGAACATACCAACAATTCTGAAACGGTCACAAAACACAACAACCATCTTACTCTAGTGGCTGCTATGTAGATTTTCATCAGCACAAATACTATGTTCCATCTCAGTAAAGCTACCATTACTGAAATACAAGCAAATTATTTCTGCTTAAACTTAAAATATTAAGTTTTCCAGGGCTAAGCAAACTGTTCTTATTAGGAGATAAAAAGACTATAAGGCACAGAAAATGTTACAAAAAGGTAGGATAAAATCCAAGCTTCCAAGGTAAGGAAGGAAATGTTCAACAGAACAGGAAAGCCCTACCGACATATGTTGCATAAGCCTAACAAAATGTTTCAATTGCCAGCTTCAGAACAAGAGAGAACAAAATTTCCATGAATTCTTCTCACTAACGACAAAAACCTCTTTTCTATCATCTGTAAAGCCACAAGAGAGAGAAACCTCACTGGTAAGCATCATTCATTTGTTGGGAGTGGGTGACTCAGCCCAGAGACATAAAAAACACAGAGCACTGAGACCAACACATAGTTATCCAGCCCAGACATGTTGGTGTGAATCAAAATGGTGTGCACACATGTTCATGGGTCAGAGGTGTAGGTGGAGGATTACCATGCCTTGTACAAATAAAAGCCTTTCACAAAATGGTGCCCTAAATGGCTTCGTTTTCTCTAACCAGAAAAGCATCCTACTCTAATAGTGATCAAACCCTATAAAAGAAGGAGCAACAGAGGGGGGTGGTGAGGGAAGGGGAAGAGTGTGGAATGACTCACTAGCATCTCGGCACTACACATCCGTTAGCTAAGACTGTTCAGAGTGATCTGTTTGGAAGGGGGAAGCAGGAGATAAATAATAGTATAAACCTCCCGCCCTTTTAACAAGCAACCCATGCCAACAGCAGATTACAAGGGATCTCAGCAAGCAAGAGTACAAAGGCAGGGAAAATAGCCAACAAAAGCCTCTGAAGAGGTTTCTAGCCATTGTGTCAAGAAGTACAATTTGCAACCCCCACAGGATCATGAGAGAAACGATCTACCATACGAACAGGTTCAAAACTCAGAGATGTAGCTCAGTGCTTCATCTATATCCAAACAAGCAATCCAGCAGTCTGTTTAATACATTTAATGAATATCTGTATAAAATGTTTGTCTACCATTTAAACCAGATTAAGTCAGGCACAGAAACAAAACCTCAGACCCACAAAGTACAAAGTTACCTCCGCTCACATTCATGACAAAAATCCCCACTGCTGACAGGCCAAAAAAATGCAAAATACAAAATTTAAGAAAACTCTCCTCATGGTCTGTTCCCATTCAAGGGTCTTCTCACCTGAGCGCCTGGATTTGGAGAGAAGAAACTTCAGATATTTTGTTGTGAGTAAGCTACATTTTGCTGCCTTCTTTCACAAAAGCCACAGCGCACGTTGTGGGGTGGGGGTAGTAGGGGGAAACGTCTGTTTCCATTTGAAACTGTCAAAATTAGCATACAGTAATTAAAAATCACACCCTTTCTCTTAATAACCTAACCAGCATGATACAATCAGGTTGTGCCAACTCTTTAATCTAATTGACTAATTACAGATTTTAATTTAGTCAGTTACTGAACAACTGTTGACAATTTGTTTTCATTAGGGACAGACCAGGATAAATATTTAGGCTCCCCAATCACACAGACTATAGCATAAGAACTTTCCCATGACCTCTGGTTTAAAGCTTTCAGGGTTTTGTCAATATCAACTCAAAAAGGAGGAACTGCTTTTGAACAGCCATCCATTCTCATAGGTCTGATGTAACTGTCAAAAGCCAAAATCGCTCTTACTTTAAGAGTATTAGTACACTCAAACGACAAACAGGTGCTTGCCTCCAAACAGACAATTAAAGCTTTTAAAGGAGTTTAACCTTACAGATGAATGTGTTTCAACTTTTTTTAACTTTTACATATTAAAGTCATTTTCCTGGCTCTACTTTATCAGCCATGGATAAATGAATGGAAAAGGAGAGAACAGAAGTTCATTTTTAAGGTTGAAATTAAACTCATTAGAGTGTCCAACTTGGAATAAGCGAATTAATTGCAAGAGTTCCTCCCTCAGACAGTAAGACTTGTTGCAGGAACCAGCCCAGTTTTATTTTGAAACTAAGCCTACTTGTTCCAAACTTTTAACGTTTAACAGAATGCCTGTCTGCTAAAACTGTAGCATGTTAAGTACTTCCAAACCAAGTAGCCCCTTCTACTGCCCCATTCTGAGCAAACAAATTAAGCTAACACTTTAAACCGCACATGCCCTCTGCAACCACAATGGGGCAAGAAAAATGCACGGAAGCATCAGCCCCTTGGATTAACTGTACAATGCCAGATCCATCCCTTGTGTAAAAGAAGCAACACAGAACTTTAGGGATTCATATGAAGCAGTCTTGTATCAAGTTGCACTATTGTTCTCTTCAGCCCAGTGTTGTCTACCTTGACTGGCAGCAGCTTTCCAAGGCTTCAGGCTCTCTTAGCCCCTTCTATACCAAAGGCCTTATGAATGTAAAGCATAAGCTCTAAGTTATAGCCCATCCCCCTCTGCTGTTACATCTGCTTTCAAATAAATTTACTTTGGAGACACAGCAACAGAGTGCTTTTTGAAGGACTATGGCAGGCATAAGATAAATGTCTCATCTCTTTGCTTCCTCCCTCTAGTCTTCACATCCCTAGCGGTGGATGTGAACCTCCACTACAGAAAGATAGGAATTCAGCCTTTAAGTAAACACCTGATTCAGGCTTATTTTCAGATGCAGCTATTCCCAGATGAAGTCTGTTGCACAGAGAAAGGCTGTTGTGTGATTTGAGATTGCTTTGAATTTCAAGCAAGTGTACCAACCAACAGCCTTCCTCAACATGGGGGCCTATTCTGAACCAAGATGGGAGCTGTAGCACAACATACCTGTAAGCCACCAGACTGGCAATTATAGGGACTATAGTCCAATACATCTGCAGGGCACCAGGTTGGACAAGGCTAGTCTACAAAGCACAGTTTTCCAAGCAGCCCAACAAGGACTGTTGGACTGCTTGATGTTTTCACATCTACCCCAGACCATCAAGTTATCCTCCAACCATAAAAACAACCAACTTTACACACAGCACTCAGACACTCTTTGCTATTAGTTTTCTACTCACCATATTAACCCCTAAAAATAACCTTCACCACAAGTATACTTCCTGATTTGTAAAACATTAACCACCTACTTCGCATAGGTACTGAGGATGCAATGACTGTAACACACACTTTCCACATTATCTATATAAAAAGGAAGTGGAAAGGAAACATCCAGATACCAGACTTGCTGGAGGTGAATCAGGTCTATTTATTAATCAAACTCAACAACCTGCACTGCTCTGAGTTTCACAGTCCATATTACCCCAACCTATGATAGAGCTTTAGAGATTCATAGAGAAGTGGCACAAACACCTAATTCTAACAGTATGCTCTATTGTCCAGTTGCTCTTGATGCTAAAAAATACTCTTCCCAAAATAAAACACAAACAGTTATTTTATTTTAAAGCCACTTTTCAACATGACTGTGTCTAAAGCAACTCATGATATATCTAACATCAAGCATGACAACTAGGAAAAACCCCTAAGGAGCAGTCACAAATAACTATAATGTCAATAGGTAAATATATCATTAAAATATAATACAACCCATACAACATTGAACAGACCAATACAAACTGACTTGGTCTAAGAGCTAAACAGTACATAAGGCAGACCATAAAAATACACTATATAGAAGGCCAAATAGATCTCAGTTCCACAAAGAACATGTGCTTCTCCACAATTCACCTACAATTACTGGTCGGCACTGCAACTACACCACTTATGCGCACCTAGTTGCATACAAGGTAACAAGCACGTGCACGCTGCCCAATTGCTTTTTTCTTTCTCTGGCTTGGTAGAAGACAGAGAAGCCAGTGCTCTTGGCATAACAGGAACCAAACCATGGATAGAAGGACCATAGTTTGTTGAGCTGCACCCACCTGTACAGACACTGACTGAACAGCGAACGAGCTGCTGGCTCATAACCTAGATTTAAAACAAAAAACTGGCTACTGTTACAAGCAAACCAGTCCTTGGAAACTTCCCTCCTCTCTCTCCCCTTCTTTCCCAACTTATAAATAAATATCCTTTACTGAGGATAAGGACTGCAAGCCTCAGACCCTGTACTCAGCTCCCTTCTGACCCTCAGAGAAACTTATGACCTTGCACTGAAAAATATTTCTCTCTCAATCTATACTTTCACATACTTTAAGGTCTGGTATCCAAGGCCACAATCAAACAGATTTGCTAGCAAGTAAGTCCCAGTAAACAGAGTGAGGCTTACTTGCAAATAAAAACACAGAAATGCACTGTCAGTCTTCGTTCACAAAATATTCCCCCTGTTGTACAAAAAGCCTGTTCCAATCATTTACTTCTCCCCTGTGGTGCAGTGAACAGAAGAAGCTTGGGGGAGCAGCATGCAAAACTCTGGCCCACTCCCAATCTCTCCCCAGGTACAATCCCATCAGGAAAATATCATCTGAGCAGGACCAGTGTATTCTACCCAGCACTTTTCTGCCCCATTAGTTCACACAAAAAGTCCATATGTGCTTGGTAGACACCACCAGATGCTTTAGAAAGCCTGCAGAAAGCTACAGGGCTGTTTCCAGCTTAAGTCGGCTCTTTTCTACCCATTTTCTCCAGGTTTAAAGCATGCACAGATCCCTAAGCTATCAGAACACCAGTTGCTTGCTCTGTTCTGTTCCTCCATGAATGTGCCCAATCCTTATTTAAATTCAAATGCATCAGTATGGAATGAAAGCAGCCATAATCAAGCTCAGCAAATACTTCCTTTGGTTTGTTTTAAGCCATCACCTGTTAATTTAATCAAATGTCCTTAATTATGAATAATTTAATAAAAACCAGGTCCCCCTTCACTTGCTTGTTTATTTCATGCTCAGTTTTCTTTCCAAGCTTATTAGTGAGTAATTTCAAATGGTCATGAGGGTTGCCCTACAGGTTACTTTTTCTAACACAGAGATTATTCTCCAGGGAGGAAACCAACTGCAAAGTCAAAAAAGTAAACCAGAGACTGGACATTGTAGATTGCAGTATCTCCTCTCTAAAATGTCTTAACCTTTTCAATTTAATCTGCAGCACAAAGGTATACCTCACGGGTTAGCCCCCAATCCCTGTCTAGAGGCCCCACAGAACCTCAGCATCTGCTGCCACAGAAAATACTGTAATGGGCTCCATGAGTTCTTCCTAGTATCCTAGGGAGCCATGTTCAAAGGCGTTTGCCTACTTCGCTAGAACATTCTAGGAATGCAGCTTTTATGGTAGGAACCACAGAGCATGATCTTAAACCATTTCTCCTTTTTCAGTGGTTGCAGAGGGAAAGGATGAGTTAAAGCAGCCATGAGTGGTGGAGTGAGTGTGCGAATGGAGTGAGTGGATATTGATGTGGGTGGGGGCAGTAGTTAGTAAATGTGAGGGAGGAGGAATGCCCTAAAAGTTATCCCCAAAGGAATGTCGTGCAAAATGCCCACTGATTTTAAGTTGAAGTTTTAAAAAAAATAGTACAATAGATATTGTATTAAGATAAGCAGTGTGAATGGCGGGGGGATGTGTGTAAGAGACAGGTGAATGTATGTACATGCACTCATGGGCATCTGCCTCCCACAGCCCATCAACACCCAATACACTCCTTGGGGCTGAAAAGGTTATGCATCACTAATTTAAATTAAAAGAGAACCCAAGGGCAGAACACATAATTTGACAGTAGTGCCTTTCAAGTTGAACAAGAAAGCCTAATAACACTCCCCAAAGGGTGAGCCCCATATAGTTTAACAAAACCTTAAGAAACATCAACTTGCAGCCATGGAATCTTCAAGATCAAGGGATTCACAACCCTCTGCCTTTAAGACTAAAATAACAACCTGTTCAAATCTTCAGTCTTAATGCAGTGCACTCCTGGTGGTAACTTATAGCATGATAGGCACTAACACATTATGAAGTTAACAAAAGGGAAGAAAAACCTTGCAGCTGTTTATTCCCCTATTTAAAAAACAAGCAAACCATAAGACATCATGGGCAGCCTTGGATGAAGCTTAGGAAATGCTTCCATGGTTATTGCTAGGAGAGTTTTCATTAAATTACAAGTAAGCAACATCACTATTTTAAGATATGCAGATGAGAGCATACTACTGGCAAAAAGTAACAGTGACTCCTGATAAAAGTGAAGAAAGTAAAAACATAGGACTGCAGCTGAATATTAAGAAAACACTACTAAGAAAACAAAAATCAAATCCACAGATGAATTACAGAACTTTACTGTTAATAATGAAGAAATGCAATTGTGAAAGATTTCACATATCTCGGTTCAGTCATCAATTCAAGGGAAGACTGCAGCCAAGAAACGTGAAGAAGATTGAGACTTAGAAGGGCAGCAATGAAGGAACTAGAAAAGATCATCACGTGTAAGGATGTTTAACTGGAGACCAACATCAAGATCATCCATACCATTGTATTCCCAATCATAATGTATGGGTGTGAAAAGCTGGACAGTGACAAAAACATGGTGCCAGAGGAGGGCTTTGCAAATACCCTAGACTGATGCAGACAAAAAAGTGGGTTCTAGATCAAACCAAGCCAGAACTTCCCCTAGAAGAAAAAATGACAAAACTGGAGCTTTCATATTTCAGATGAATCATGAGAAAGCAAGACTCACTGGAGAAGACAATCATGTTAGGAAAAGGTGAAGGCAGAAGATGAAAAGGAAGACCAAATATGAGATGAACTGACTCCATAAAAGAAGCCACAGCCTTGAACATCCAAGGAATGGAATGGAATGGAATGGAATGCTGAATGGAATGACCATGACCAGAACATTTTGGAGGGCTTTTACTCATAAGGTTGCCATAACTTGGAGCCAAAGCAATGGCACCTAACGAGGATCTCCAGTGTTCTTTCAAACAACATTTTAAACATTCAACACCAGCATCATCCAGGAACCTATTACATTTCTGCTGCCTCTTCACACTGCCATCCACTACTAGTGGTATCATTATCTGGTGAGAGAATCACATTTTCAAAGCTAAAAATGCTAAGAAATGAGTACTGGCATTTCCAAGAATAAGCTGCACCAATACTTGGAACTGCATGTTAAGAAGAAGATAAAGAATTTCAAAAGCCTTGATTGTCCACCAAGGTTTCTTTTTCTTTTTTTTAATTCTAAAACAAGAAGTTTATATATGAAGTCAATGGAAAAGCTACTGAAATTCTGAGATGGGAAAGTATTGGTAAGAGCTATTTAGTGAAACATTAGACGAGTGACAATGCAAAATCATTCAGATATGCTGCACTGCAACCAGGTGCCCTCCAGATGTTTTGGCCTACAGTTTCCATAAGCCAAATCAGAATGGCCAATGCTCAGGGGCCCTGAAGAATCATCGTCAAAAACATCTTTAGGTCCCCGGGATACCTGCCCCTCAAGTAAAATCATGCTTCATCAAGGAAGTAACTACCACAGAGATATTTGTTCTCAGTGAGTGGAATTTCCAGAACTGACATGCCACTTTCTGAGAATCTGAAAAAGCATGTTGGCTTCATGTCATGATGGAGAAAGACCACTTTTAAGAAATGGATTCTTGTCGCATTCTCCCAGCAATTAAGGTTAAGTCATGTAGAAAAAATATTTATGTCACAACCACTGCTTTCGCATAAGTGAAGCAAAGAATTATTTAGATTATAATTAACTGTTTGACACAAAACACTTAGAATTTTTTAAAAAAGAAAGCAGTTTAGATTTGTTCAGAGAAATTATTGTTTTGCTGAAGCTAGCAGGAAGACTTTGGCACTCTCTGCCAACTTCTCTAGCAACTTTGTTTGCAGCTGGACCAAAATGTACCCTGCATTTTAAATAAATAAATAAATAAGATTTACATATATAGGATGTATGATTTTCAAGTTTTTTTCAGGGAATATTTTCAAAGGACTATTACCAAAGGCACAGTTACTTCTTGAAGTTTGAGTACATTTAAGTGAAAATACCCTGTGTTGTAGCAGTTTTGAATTTTTGTACTGTCTTTCAAAGTTACACTCAGAGGACCCTGTGCAAACAGAATAATGCCACAAAAAGTACGTAGCGACAGTCAACTAGATTTAAGTTCATTTTCTGTAGCTGGAGGCCAAAATCGACTAAATTGGTTCTAGTGATCAAGTTTTCTGCAATTCCCCATTCTGTGTATTAGCTATTTGACAGAAATTCACTGCGGTATTTAAACTGGCAGTCATCACAGCTAACTCAAATTGTATTGGCTTTCACAGTGTTGAAACGCTGAACTGCAATCATCAATCGGCCAATTCCAAGATAACGCGGTGGTTGAAATTCCCTGTCATGCTGTACAATCCCTTTGTAGCTCACCAGCTCACAAGATGCACAATAAAACCTGCAACAAGAGTGTCTGGCAACACTGCCACAATGTAATATGAGTGCGCTTACGGAGGAGCTTTGCCTAAAAGCAAGATAAAGGAAAGCGTGCCAACAGCCATAAACCTCTAGAGAGAATGTAACATTTTCTTTTGGAAACACACAGAAACGCTGAAATTAGAAACACGTTTAGGATCTCTCTCTCTCTCCCCCCCTCAATATTTTTGCAAATTTCAAACCACTGAAGCACAACATGAGAAGCACCACAGCTTAAAATGTTTTTTATTCTCTACAATGACATTCAGTGAAATTAAGTGTTTTTTAAAATACAACTTTATATGAGCACATGAGCTCCAAATGAGCTTATGTTTTGACAAATAACTTTAGTGTTTCTATGAACGTCTACAAAACCCAAAATATAAGAGTACACAGTTCTGAATTTGGTTATGTTTAGTAAGTTGGTTATGTGTTTTGGGGGGAATCTGTGCAACCAACACACACTTTTCTGCACAATCCTATGTTCCTTGAGCAGCATGCAAGGAACTGCAGAACACAGTGGGTTACCTTTTCTACAGCCACACTCAGAGTTCCAACTGTGGAGGAGATGTGAGCATGGATTTCCATCCTTGGACGCCACTCTGAGACACTGCACAAAGCTCAGCAAACTCAGGGATGTGGAACTAGGGATGAACCAGGAATCCACTCTGGAATGGGAATCTATTAGATTCCCTGGGCTTGGCTCCCCGGACTCCAATCCTCTTTGCAGCAGCACTGAGTTCAAGTTCCAGGTGAGCACACCCAGTGTTCACAGGTACTTGCCAGGAACTGAACCCCTACCCCCTGTGCTAACGGTGCTTCTCTTCTGCACTCACCACCATTGCCAGCAGCAGCAAACACGGAAGTTTGGGCACTAGGAATGGTGCCCTGAGCACCCGCTCACAGCACCCCTCTTCTGTACCCATCACTGGCAGCTTGGTTGCTTAGGAGTGGTGCTTGGTGTGCCCACTCACAATGCCCCTCTTTTGCATGCTACAACAAATCCTGAAAGGGAAGGCTGCCACACTCAGAGGTCCATGAGCATTTGTGAATTTTCTTTTGCCTCAGCTCCTTTTGCAGGACTGGGCTGAAAACAAAGGAAGTCCACAGATGCTGAAGGAACTGATTTCATCCCAACCCTAAATGGAGGCACCAAATCCAATGGCCCCACCCCGGAAAGTGCAAATTCACTAAACTGGCTCAGAAGCCACCTAGTGATCGATAAGGATACCAGTAAAGTGGAAATGGCCTCTGTCACTCCTCCCACCAGGCTAGCAGCAGCCTAGTAAAACAGAGGTTACTCAGAAGTCTCCAGGACTGAGGTCCCAGACATGTAGAAATGATCTCAGAGTACTTTCACAAAGTCTAGAAATATAGTTTTGCTGTGTTGTATTTCTGGGCATGTTAAGAGCAGTAGAAGTGAGACACAAACCTGAAAACACGTAGGCCCCTTTCCTTATCCCACCATTTAAAAAAACAAACAAACCCCTAGTCTCCCGCAAATCATCTTGCTAGAACATATAACTGTTTTTTGACAAGAAGATTTTGTGATTTCCAGGAAAATACCAACATTTATTCCTTCTGGGATATTTACTGTTCAGCTTATAGTGAAAGAGTATGTCTGATCCCCCAAGCACAGTGATTATTCATTCATATATCCCTTTGGTATAGGATTTATATGGTGCCTTTTTATACTACTGCTAGAGAGAATTTGGCACACAGCACTCCAATCTCAAGAATTCCTTTCCAAGTCAGTACAGGTCAGTCCTCACAAAACTCTTATGAATTGATGAAGACACGAAAAACCCAAGAAACGGGAATGGTTTTTGTTGTTATTTTAATATTAAAAATGTTCTTTGGGGAAATTGCTTGTTGCTCCTGCTGCTTCTATTATCATATCGTTATATTGGGAAATGAAATGGAAGTTACACAGCATGCAAGTGCTGTTACACAGGCTGCTAATGAAGCATGGTTTCCCATTCTTTGAAGCATGTATTCCCCAGGCCTACTGATCTGAAGAGATTTGCTTCTTACTCGTCCAAGTAGCCACACCTCAACCATAAACAATGGGAAAGAAGCATAGAAAGGAAATGAAGCCAGGTTTTAAATGCCTTTCAACATGCACAGAATGTCTGCTTTTCATACGTAATCAGTTAGGCACTCTGTTTTAAGACATTTTTGTTTTCAGTCCTATTACACAGGGTGAAACATCTCCCTCACTATAAAGTCCCTGCTAGTACAGAGAATAAAGGAATCCACCCATACACGCAAATTGCATCTTTAAGTCACACACCGTGCACATCTACAAAAGTAACCTAATAGCCATCCAAACCTTAAGGGGTTTTTTTTAACCGATCATTCTGACAACACATAATAGCAATTTATTTTTGTACCATCTACCACATTAGTCATCTGTCCATTCTGATCATGATTTGCAGATCCCCCCCCCGCGAGTGAAAATCTTTTTTAGAATGTAAACAGCAGTAGCTATTAACACATTCTTGCAATCCTACATATTCCTCCCAGAGTTGCCATTAAAACCTCCATACTGTATCATTCCAAATCACGTAACCAACTATCCTCTAGTCTGGTTGGGAGTCTTTCTGAATGAGTCACCATTCATTCATTAGCAGTTCAGAAGGCTCGCCTTTTAAGCTATATGCAAGGCACTTACTACAAAGCTCCATTAGGGTTCTTGGGAGCAGAGAGAGGCCAAGAGAAGAAAACATCTTCTGGCTACACATCAAGCCAACAAAAACTGTCCTCATCACAAAGCACTGCTCAGTAAGACTGTTCAGGCCTCCTTCTGTATTCAACACTCTGTATAACTTCAGTATCAGATGTTCCATGCAGGGATAATAATGTAGAAGATCAGGCAAAGAAGTCTGATGTTCTTTAACCAGCATGGTGAATTCTCTTGTAACTTTTCCCATACATGAGAAACTGTCTTTTTAACCTCTGTTTCATTTGCCACAAAACCAACAGTGCAATATCTCTAAGTAAAACTATCCTGGAAAAACAAATTCTGAATTTTCCTACATGGGACAGGAATATCTGCATTTTGTGCATGTGTGCACTGCAACTTTGAACCACCTTCTTGAGCTTTTGAGAAAGCCACCAAGCTTCTGCTCAAAATATACAACAATCACATATCACATACTTGCTTGCTAAGTTCATTACTGAAAGTATACCACATGTTGCCTGCATGGAAACTACTAATTTTGAAAGAGAGAAACCACCTTTAGAGCTTGATACCTCTATGAGTAAAGCAAGAGCCATGACAATACATATTAACCAACTAAAGACAATTACTTTAGCCAACAATAACTTACAAAAAAACAGTGCAATGAAATGGAGGAGGAGAAGGGAGGGAGAGAGTAAGAAAATCTTCTTATCTGTCTTCATAATAAAACTAAAAAGGTAAAGTACTTAGGGCTGTTACGAAACTGTATTACACTGAGAATGAAAAAAAAAACACAATCAGGATTGTGTCTATTTGCTGTAAGCTTAAAGCAACATGTATTAAAGAAGTTTATGTGAATCATCTAATGCACTCATGCCTATTATTAGAATTATTACCAAGCTAAAAAAGATTAATTTCTCTAAATACAGCAAATCCTCAGACACTATTATAAGGCTGGTACTAGTCTAGCATTACTATATCTTGAATTTCAGTGCTATCCCTACACACCTTACACTTTGGATCTAACAGGTCTCTTTTCATCATGAAAAAATATATTAAGCCACTTTTCATAAGGGACAAACTTACCTCAGAAGCAGCTACAACTTAACATCCCACAACAAAACGTGGCCTGTCTAGCAACTCATTTGTTGCTACATGTAAATATCAACCTGCTAATCCTGAAAAGTATTTACCTGAGTGTTGCAGATGTCAGCAGAAGCTGCATGCATGTAACACTGAGACTGAAAAGCATATATACTATTTCAAACATAATCAAGAAACAGACTTGCAGGGCTGTTGAACAAATGGAGCCGTTCACAAGTGGGGTAGTTGCCATGGCTCAAGGGAAGCACAAAGAGGGTAGTTCCAACTAAGCTTTAGTCTCCCTCTCCTCAGCCTTCCTGGTGACAACAGCACCTGAGAGCTGCCAATGAGGAGCAAGGATCACATGCGCTCTCTCCCCACAAAGGGCTCTGCAACTCGCCCAGCTGCTTAATTTTCTGACAAAAGAAAAATGGTGGCCAAATCATTACAGCAAAAAGTAAGCTATTGCACTTGGGCATGTTTGTTACTAATATTGGTTCACTGTTACCCCTCTCAAGTGAATGACAGTCTCACAATTGGGTGGAGGAAAATTAAGTACTATTTGTGTATGGGGGAATCTACTTGTTGGGGGGGGGTCCTATTTCCTACTGCTGACACTAGGGTCACCAGTGGCAGGACAGAGCTTCGCCTCCCCCAGCACCAGCCCCAGCGACCATCCACCAGTCCTTGTGCAACTGAGCGGAAGGGGCAGAGAGAGGCTGCACTCTCCCCCTCGCAGGACAAACACCGTGGTCACAGCCTGACCCAGCCATCATCCTGAGAGCAAGCATATACAGAGTTTGCTTCCCTGCCCGAAATGATACTCTCACAGCCATTGCCCTGGGACTAAGGAACCACGAGGAAGGCAATTCTAGATGCATCACTCTACCCAAGCACCAGCAGCAAAGGAAAATCACCCTGCCTCCAACAAAACATTGCAACTTGCTCTGCCACTGTCAAACTGATCTCTCACATTTTTTTGCAAACCAGGGGACAGGGCCAGAGTCCCTCTTTTTTCTTTTTGACAGGTGGGATAGTATTTGAATAAAAGATAAATATACAAAATAAATAAATATATTTCCAATTACTACCTGCCACTCCCCAGTCTAACCAGTGAGTTCTATGGGGAATGTAAATTGGGGCACAGGGTACAAACTAGGGCACAGCTGCAAACTATAAGCCAGATACTAGAGTTAGAGTATCGCTTTTCTTTCCTTTTTTTTAAAAGACATGATGCTTTCTGTTATTGCATGCGGTCACGGTATACACTTCTTTGTGCACAGGCATCAATAAATCCAAAAAATAACTTGCAAGCCTGTTCACTGTGGGATCTCTTTACAGATTGAGTCAAACCAAAATGACAAAATCAGATCAATGCCCAACCATTTGCCAATTTTCTGAGAAACACAATCCTACATTCCAGTTGGGGCTGCAGCATCAGGAGGGATAAAATTAACAGTAGATATAATGGCTTTAATGTGACATTTTCTTTTCAAAGCACATGCTTCCAAGTCAGAAGCAACACATAGGATTTAGCATGTTCATGATAAATCCAGAACACCACATATTTCGTAAATGTTCCCACATTTTGCCAGACTAGGAAGCCAGCTTCAAACTTTCTACCAAGAGCTTCTACCTTTGTGTTACAAGAGTTTCAGTTCCAGTCTCTGTGATCCTAAATACAGAAACCAGGACCCCAATTCCCAATTATAGGTTACCAAGAAGCCTGGAGCCACTTCTCTGTTGTTAGGTCTTCACGCCACTCCAGTTAATATCCACAGAGATAAACCATGCAGCATTAGGAAAAATTATACAGCTCTTTCCTTTGCCAACAAACCCTTTCCTTTGCAGCTGAAGTCAACAGCATGCCCTGCAGATTCCAAAGAAGTATGCATCCAGAAGGCTTGTTTCCATAACAGACTTAAAAATCAGGTGCAGCATTAACTGACATCAACAGGGTTGCCTTCCAGGTTTTTAATGTGACTACCCAACTTTCATTCCCCACACTCACTGCCCAACTTTCATTCCCCAAGTTCTCCCTGCATTCTTCTGAGCCTCAATTCAATGTTACTTTGGACAAAAACAGTTCTTTACAGCTCCCACAGTCTGCTTAGACAGAAGGACATAGCAATTTGATTTTTATTTGTTTATATCCTGTCTTTTTTTCCTCTTACAAGAAACTCAAGATGGCTTACATAATTCTTCTATTTTTTCCTCACAATACTCTTGGTTAGAATAGGCATCAGTGAATGACCTAATAGAGGTAGGTTAAAATAGAGGCAGGAGTCAATGAATGACCAAACGTCACTCAGCAAGCTTCAAGACTAAGTTAGGATTAGAACACAGATCTCCCAAGTCCCACTATGCCACACTGGCTCTCAGTCTGATGCAGTCAATGTGGCACAGGTAGAGCAATGGGGTGGAATCCTAATTAGCAAACTTACTTTCAGCAACCATGAAGTGTGCTGGAAAAAAAGGGCAATAAACCTTTCCTTTTACAGAGTATCAAAACTGACATGCTTCTGGGAATTGAGTGCTCTGCCATCACAGGTAACCCAGAGTCTAGGCATCAGAGAAGTTGACACGTCAGAGTTTATCCAGAACACTTCAGCACAGTTAGCTTGGGGCAATGTCCCCTCTAACAGGATAGGGTCAGTGTAAAAAGCTTCTAACGTTATCCTCCTTGGGGCTTGTAGTGCTATAGTTATTCTAAAAACATTTTGTTCTCTACAAGAAAGCAAACTCCAGATTCTTGTATCATAGGCACCTCTTATTTAACCCCAGGGCCCCAAGCATTAATGCAGGGGGTGGGGTAAACCATTTACTGCTTCACAAAAGGGGGGAGCACAATCCTGCAATTCAAGTCAATGTCTCCATGCAAAACGTAGCCACCTTGAAAATGTTTTTCTTTTTGAAGCCACTTTATTCCTCCACCACCACCACCACCACCACCACCAAAAATTAAAGAAATGGGAAGCACACACAAGCAAAACCCTTTGGGCCAATATTCTAAAGCCAACATTACTGGCTCTATGGCTGCAATTCTATGCTTGCTTTCCTTAGAATTAGGCCCACTGAACCCAAAAGTACTTACTCCCAAGTAAACATGCACAGGTTTGCACTACACAGCAAATGTTTAATTAATTCTTATACATACAAGCTTCAGAAAGCTTTTAAGAGAACATCCCTTTTCTAAAGAACATTCAACATTCAAATAGAGCCATTTACTTAAGTCAGAAAGTTTGCAAATGAAATTTCAACATGATAAATATCATCTCTGTATCTCCTTCACCCTCTTTATCCTCTGGTGCCACAGGAAGATGCATGACTATGTAACTGGATCAATATGCACCACCTTAAAGTACTCAAGATAAGTATCTGAGCTAGATTCGCACAACTGTGACTTTATCAAATATTATTCAACCAAGTCAGAATGCAGTGGTAGCATCCTATTTTTCCACTGCATTCACACAGGTATGCCACAACAATATGAGTTTGTCAAAGGGATTAAAAAATTGTTACTCACGTAATCATGAAAGGCTTTTGCTTCACTTGAGTGTTCACAAGTATCTCGCCTTTCAGGAGCTGCACAGTATAGGTCCCAAAATACACTAAATAGAGAAGGAAAGAGAAGTCCTTTACTATTTTTATACAAACGGCAACAAACCTACAAAACAAGTTTAACCCTTCCAGCAGCTAAATAACAAAGGGCCCTCTTGAATCTCATTCAATCTTTAATTGAGGATCAACTGAACACCTCACTTTTATTCTGCTCAAGACTTTCACCTCCAATAATACACAACTAATGACAGCCAAGTAACATATTTAGAGATAACATTTCAGTGTATATACTTCAATGAAAGAGTTCCACTTTCAGAGCCTGTCAAACTTTTTTTCTTCTTAGAAGATCTTCCCTTAAACAATTTAGAATGTTGTGTTTGCTGCTGTTTTGCCTAAGTGTACACTACTGTACATTCAACTATGCTTTTAATCCCCCACTCACTGGAGCCAAATGTGTCCAATTCAAGCTGTGTTCCTCTATTAAACCTGAACATATCTCCTTTTACATATACATCAGAAGGTAATCTATTAGAGCTGTTCCACTTTGACATTAAATGCCATACTGTCAATACAACATTGATTTCATCTTCTGTCTTGGATTTTACACATATTTAAGCATTGCTATTATAGAAACCCTCAATTAATAACATTAACTGTGTACCCTCTTTGTAACGAGCATACATTTATGCAATCTGTAAATTATCCAGTGTTGTGCAATGATTTGAGTGTGACCAGTATTTAGGAGATGCAGTATCATATTCCTACTCAGTTGGGAAGCTCACTGGTTGCAGTGCTCACTGTATGCCCACCTAACCTACCTCACAGGATTGTAAGAGGAATACATTGGGGATGGAAAGGAAGAGAACCATCTACGCTACCTTGAGCTATTGAAGGAATGGGATATAAGTATAATGAATAATTTTAGTTTCCTCAGGCACTCAAATAAGCAAGATAAATTGGTGGAGGGGAGGGATTCCTGTGCTGTGCTTCAAAGTGCTCCTGTGCTATTTTTCACTAAGACTTTAGATGCCTAAATGGAATTTTTGCCTCAGCTCTAAGCTCTTGACTGGTAATGACTACACTCAATAATAGAACCCCAGATATTTAATATGGAGTAACAGTCCCAAGTATTGTTAACATGTGACAATTAAAAATATTTTCCCAAAAATACTGCAACGTAAGATGAGAAGGAAAAAAATACCCATTAAACTTTCCTACTATCTAGGTTTGGAACAAAGCAGACCTCAAAACCTATGCAATTCCCAGTCCCTCAGTTACAGTTATTAGCCAACTCACAAGCCTAATCTGCCTACCGAAGCAGCACATCCTTCAACTCTCAATCACAGCCTAGACATGATTGTGGGCACCAAACTGTATAACATACATCATGCTGAAAGTGTTGCATTCCATGCTAGCAAACTACACATAAGAACAGCATCACAGAAAATGAGCAACTCTTTGAAGAAATGTGTTGCAGACCAGGTTGGGTGTGATGTTTCTATCAGCCAATATCTTGTTACCAGTCACGCTGAACTTGTCCACCAGACATCTCTATGAGGGCACACACTCACAAAGCAGAGTGCCTTATTGTGAGTACCATATGCCAGTAAGCCTAAGAGTAAGCCAAAGAAAAGGGGCCCACTTTTCTTTCAAACTTTTAAACTGAAAGTAGACATTCATCCAAAAGACTAAAGAGGACACTTTTACAAAGTGTCAAACTACTGATCTGTACTACCAGGTATTTAGAGTGGGTGTCTTAAACTTCAAAATGAGAGGAGGACAGGTGATGCATTTAACACCATTAAGTGCTCCACATCCCTTCTTGCCCACAATCTAAAGAAACAAAACACAACCTTCTTGAAATCTGAATCTAAGGGCCTTCTTGTGTCTTTCTATGGAATAAGACGACTGCATGCAACATCCACTTTGTATAGTATGGACACAGTTCCAAAAACAAAACAAAACCAAACCAAACCAGACAACTGATCTCAAGACTCTCCTTGAAACTTCCTCTCTCCGCTCTTCAAAATTTATTCAATTAAATCCTACCTAGGATGAAGAGACAAACTTCCTCTACAATCCTTTCTATGCATCAACAAAGAAGCACATGGTCAAGTCAAAACTTTTGCCTGGGACATTCTTTCCCACTTATAGTCAGCTAATCCCAGAAGTTTCTATTTGAGGAAGAGAAAGAAGCAGCTTACCACCACCATGAATGTAAAAACCCAGGAGGTTCTCCTAATGTGATGTTTTTTTCCCATCGGATCTGCAAACAGCAAAGGATGCAAATAGATTAGGTTAACGCAAGGAGGGAAAAATGCTTCTCCCACACTCTTACCACTACACCCCCCCACACACACACTTTACCTCCCCTTTCCCCCCAAACAGTCTCTGAGGCCAACTAGCAATAATGGCAAAAGGTGATAAAAAATTCAAAATGGAGGCCACAGTGCCTGCTTCTGAAAACAAAGGCTATCTAAAGGGGAGGGGGGAAGGAAGGGGGTCAAAAGTAAACAAAGTCACTCACCTCTGATAAAAAGGTCTGTGCTGATTTCTGTGCTCCTACATGCAGCAAGTATTCATAGACATACAAAGCTAGCCTGTAAAAAAGGGCAGAAGGGGGGTGGCACAAACATAAGAATAAGCAATTCCCCTTCAACGAACAGGACTTTTTAGATTTGTCCCACCTTCACATAAAATGTCCTTTTAAAACCTTTTCAAAAAGTGGGAATGGGCACAGGTTAAAACCTGGGCAGAAAAAAAAATATCACTTCCTTCCTGCCTTTGGTGCAGAGAGAAATGAGTGGTGTCTTGCAACTCCCGCTTCCCCACCACCAACATCCCACCTCAAAAGATAAGTTGAGAGTAGCTCAGTGCAGGAAACAAAATGCAACTTCTTCAGGCACATGCCCGACTTGTAATGCAGCCAGCAGCATCCAAAGCCATTCACCAATGCTTGCTGCAACCCAGACAGAGATGGCTATGGGGATCTAGCTCTCTCCGCAAGCGCCTGGACAAATTTGGGGATGTACGGCTGATTTGGGAAGCGTTTTACCACACATACACATCTCTCCCCCCCCCCACACACACACACCCCAAAATCGTCTGCTACTAAATCCCTCAATTTTGCTATACTGGCGAACTCTGGAAACAAGGTGGAAAGCAACCAGGGCCCACGAAAAGGTTACTAACCGCTCGTTGCCTGGACAAAGCCCTTCACCCCTTCCCAGTTACACAGACGGACAGACACTTCAGACAAAAGGACGCGATGCAAGCCTGCATGCGTTCCTCCATCATGCCTTTTTTTTTTTTTTTTTACACCCGCCACCCTTTTGCTTCTCTACCCGTCGCCTTAAATCACCACGCCACAGAACCCCAGTGGGAAGATTATTTCCCATCCGCCCTCCCCCCAGCCTCCCGCCCCTGACTCTCGGTCTCCACGCTCGTCCCCTCCAGATGCCCGAGCTCCCTTCAAGACAATAAAGGGACGAGGAGAGCAGAACGCCTGCAGAAGGAAACCATGCCCAGCTCCCCGGGGGTCTCGAGCTCTGTCTCGACGCTTACTTTTCCCGAGCTTGCCCATCCGAGGGCACCGCCGAGCCTTTGCCTTTGGCGAACATGGTCCGCAGTAAGGAACAGGCGAAACTGAAGCCGCCGCCGCCGCCGCCGCCGCCTGGCTTGCTTCGATGCTGCTCTGCTTCCCAAACCTCGCTCTTTCCCTCAGCTGTAGCTTTTCCCGGCTCTGCCGCTATAGCTCCACCGCTCGCCCTGGTCGTAGCTGTCAAAGCCCCAGCCCCGGCCTCGACCCCATCGCCCTGCCCCTCTCCTCGGCTCCGGCTTCTTTCCCAGCTGCTCCTACTGCCGCTGCTGCTGTTGCCGCTGCTGCTACCGCCGCCACCGCGGCTACCCCCGGCTCAACCGAACGTGGCTACACTAGGGATAGAACGCGGCGGGCGTCAACGTTCCACAATGGATACATTCTCCGGCCAATCAGCGACCTGCGGGGGGAAGGGCTGCTCCGCCCTTGAACAGCAAGTTTAAGGTGGCACCAAGGGAGATGTAGCAGGCCAGCGGTAGGGAAAGATAAGCCTGCTCGGACTGCTTCCTAAAGGGTCCCCCCAACTGGGAGGGGGGCCTTCGCCGTCGCCGCTTCTGCTGCCTAGGGGCTGAGCTGGGACCAGGCTGCCTTTCTTACACCGCTCCCTCCTCAATCCAGGTACCCTCCCCCGAATCTCAGCCTCACCACCAGCCACCTTCCCGCTGCCTCCCTCCCCATTCACTTTTCCCCTGTATTGGTCTCTGCTTCCAAACCGAATTACAGCCTTTCTCCTAAGCCGTCCTCACTGGCTGCACTACGGTCCCCCCCGCCCCCATTTTCCTTTCACGACTGCATCTGCCTTCCTCTTTCTTTTTCTTCTAACCCTGCTGTTTGCTTATCCCTTCATCCTCTTTGCGTTCCGCCACCCCACAATTTTTCAGCCTTCCTTTTTTCTGCCCCATTACCTTCCACGTTGTTGTCCTCAGGGCTGCGAGGTTGAAGCTGCGATCCTCAACTAGCCCCTTTCACTCCCGAAATACACAGAAGTGGTGCAGTGGGTGTGTGTATGTGTCTTTCTCTCGGTGGGTCTTACGGATTACTGCATAAAACGTGGAAGTAAGAGGGTTGCACTCCATCTTACACGTGTTACTTACTCGGAAGTAATTCCCACCCAGTTCATCAGGGCTTACTCCCAAGGAAGCGTGCGGTGCATGGCTGCAGCTGAAATCCTGCTATGAAGCGGTGGTATACGACCGTTTGGCGGTAGAGGTTTTAACAGTGGGCCTTCTGGTAGCCATGTCTCTATTTACTTTTACAGCTCATAAATATGATTACTAAGAAGTAAGCCTTACCAAGTTAAGCATACTTAATTCAAAGTAAAAATTAATAGGAGCGCTTTCTTAAGCCTCTCTTTAATACTACTTGAATTATCCAGCTCCTCCTCTCTGCCGTCCGCACAACTCGCCTGGTCCCATCGACGCTATTTTTACTTCTCCTTTGGAGTGTTGGTGTGCAAATACTGCCTTCTTGCTTTTCAAAAGCTAGGCTTTTAGTAAAATTGATGAGAAAATCTTGATTACTCTAATACGAGGACCTGTGTAAAAAAAACAAAACAAGAACTCGAAACGGAAATCTCCCCTTTCCCCGGATCAGGGAGATAGAAGATGTGAGCCTGAGGTAATTTTTAATAAATGATCAACGTTTAGGGGCCCTTGAAACATACAGTTTTTAAACTATACAGCAGCAGAAAGGAAATGAACAAGAACTATTCATCTCCTAGGAAAGGCGCTTTCAAACAGCAACTACTCCCTGTCCCTGTTGAAAACTAAAGACCTCGATTTACGGTTCAGTTATTTCCAGAAACCTAAAGTTAGAGCCCTTGGGAAAGCTTTTTCCAGCCTCTACCCCCGCCCCCACCTCGAAAGTTGGTGACTTTCTCTTTAAATGTGATATAACCCGTTTGCTACTGCCCCTTTAAAAAAGACAAGCGGAAAAAGCTGTGTAAGCGCTGATTGGCTGCTTGTTTGGATACATCCTTAGGGGGGACTAGAAACTGTTCGCCTGGGTTGATTTTTTTTTTTTAACTGTGCTGTTCCAATAAACAAGTAACGCCCCTCCCCCTTACATGCCTATCACCAAACAATTAGAGGCTAGGTCAGTGTCCTGGGGAAAAAACAGTGGAAGAAGGAAAACTCAGCCTTAGAGTTAATATAAACTACAAGCGCAAACACGCCCATTAAAGTTCAGTGATGTTGTTCAAAGGTGTCTTTTTATGAAAAGGGCCAGAGTCTTCTGAATGTAGCAAAACCCTTTAACGATCTATGTATCTTTAGAAAACGATTTTATGTTCATTTTTGAAGTAACGTCCCTTCCTTCCTCTGCCCCGTTCTACAATCTTCCAAGAAAACGATACAACCTGGAGCTTTCAACTCGTCTTGATTTAATCTGCGCTGTGCGCGGTTACTGAAGCTTCCAAGGAAAGGTAACATTCAAAAGGGCTGCAAAACAGTCAGTCGGCTGTTGAAACTTGGAAGTTTTAAATAAGATTTTTTTTTCCGGTAGGTGGCATAGAATACAAAGAAGGGAAAAGGCAGGTCCCCCAAGCAGAATTTTTAAATATTTCAAACCTTTACACACACACAGGCTTTGTGTGAGTCAGCAGTAATTAAATTAGGCTATTACTGTTATTTGCTTCAAACTTCCTTAAAATCACAAAGTCTAGCAGTCTTCATCACTCATGTTGCTCAAAACAAATCCCTTTGCCGGTATTTATTTGTAAGAGTGTTATTAGCTATGATCCAGTTAAGTGATTGGTTCAGGGATCCATGATGTGGATTGATAAAATCCAAAGACAAATCAGAGCAAATGGTAAAAAACAGTTGAGAATTTAAGCCTCATACAAAATATAAATTTTAAAGACTGGGATTTAAACTCTTAATAGTAGAAAATATATTCTTGAACTGTGTAAGTTGAGATAGATGAGTAGTAGTAGCAGCAAGGTAGCTATACTAGGCTCTTCAAGCAGCATCTCATTAAAGAATCCTGTGGTACCCTCAATTTTAGTATGGTGTAAATGTTTATAGGCTAGAGCAGTCTTCACCAAATTGGTCCCCCCAGATGTTTTAGACTGCAGTTCATAACATTCCTGTCTGGGTTGCAGGGAACCTGAAGTCCCAAACATCTGGAGGATATAAGTTTGAGGTAGGCTGAGCTAGAACCCACTTTGTCAGAGTCATTAACTCTATTGGAACATGCACAGGATTGTGCGCTACAAACCTTAGTTAAGCAAAGGCACTGATTAGACTGATAATTGAACCTATAGGAGTACATAATATAATTGTCATTTGCCACCCAAACCTATGAATCTGGATAAATGTCTATACCATTTTAAAGGCCAATCCAATAAAACTTTGGAACCAGAAGTTACCTGAAATTAAAGTAGCCCAAGTTCTATCATGTATTGATGTGGTTGCTTCTCTGCATTAGATTTGTTTGTCAAAAGAGATCCACCAAAGTTAAAGGCTTGGCATTTTCAATCAAAACCCCATTTTAAACCGAGGCAGCAAAAGCCACCCATCTAGATATAGTTTGATTTCTGTAGGTTTGACTATTTTCCTCAACTTTGTACATTTTGAAACCCTGGGTGATTCCAACATTTATGTGAGTGGCTTTCCATTTATGCTAGGCTCCCCTAACCCCCCAGCAGATCTGGGGCATACAGAGAGGCAAGTAATTTTAGACCTTAAACTTAATGCTTGTAGGGGTTATCTTTAGATGCAATTAAGGAGTTAAGCACACAACTAAGAATCTCCTGACTCATAGAAAAATGCCACCACTCTGCATAATCATATGTGATATTTCACACAAGCTCTGGGCATTTAAAAAGAGAACGACTAAGCAGGTACCTACATAGACTGTACCCTGTTTTGCTTGTTCCCAGCAGTGGAGGAAATCATGGCATGGGATAGCACTGAAAACAAGAGAGTGCTTTTCCTTTTTTTGGGTTTTATCTAATATTAGTCCTACTTCAAGTAGGCTCATTGGAATTAACAGAACTTCAGCTAGATTAACATTGGATAGAACCCTTTGTCCCTCAAATAGCTGCAGCATAACAGATTGGCAGAATCTATTCTGTTATCTGCTGTTGCTATTTCATTGTTGTTGCATTTAGTGTATCAGATTTTGGCCACTGAAACTCTGTAAATATCAGCAATGGTTATGTGAGGACAGTTATTATTGTACAGATGCATTTCTAGAGAGATGATTTCATTCCCCATAAGAGCAAAATGTAACAGGCTATCCTAATAGCACTGAACCAACACTCCATCTGGCTGTGTACCATCAATGTTGACTGGCAGCAGTTTTTTGAATGACCTCTTTCCTAGCACTGGAATGTGAAATCTTGTCCCAGGGATTCAGCCTCTAGCCTTCTATCTGTAAAGCTTGTATTCTGCCACAGCCATGTGCTGCTAGCAGGTTGTGTGCACCGGGAGCATTTCTGAAAAGCAGGATTGCATTCCTACAAAAGGGTGTAAGCAATGACCTAGGAGAATTATAATTCCTTGGGCAAAAATTTCAGGCAGCAGAACAGGATATGGCAAACAACATATTTTACTACAATTGTCAACTTTTCCCATAAGTGTCAGCAGTTGCTCACAAGATCTGCATGCAGATTGTTGAAGGAGGGGGTGTGGCACTGGTTTACTGTAACCATTTCTGCCAAAATATGAGGCTGTGTGCCCTGAAATACAAACCCAAGTAATGCATTATGAAAAGAAAAGGGTGTTATGTTGCTACTGTGCAGCACCTCAGGTTTAAAGCTTGGGCAGAGGGAGATCTTACAGTGTCAAGCTGAAGGAGGAGTTGTGATGGAGCATTGCTTTCTCCTTTTTTTTTTTTTTTTTGCAGGGGGGGGGGGGGACGAGACAGGAGGGGAACTGCTTTCAGCCTTCAAGCACTGATACTGTGCATATACTGACCAGTTCCCCTCCCTGTTCTGGAAATGCCAATCGATAAGATGAGCAAGCACAAAATGAAGAGCAGCAGTGGAAGAAAGAAAATACCCCCCCCTTTTTAAAATCATAGTGAAGTGTGATCCTTAAACTTCTATCTTCCTCGCCATCTGAAACCTGCATTTTTAAATACAGAAAGAATTTACAAAGTTGAATGGACCATTTTCTACTAACAGAAACTTCATTTTAGATGCCTCTACTGACTTTGCTTTTGGCAATACATGCTCTTTTTCACTGCTCTTTTCCCTTCAGGTTGGAGAGCTGCAGTGAAGTCAGAAAAAAAGCCCTTCTTGGTGACATCACCCTCTACCAGGAGGATTGACAGGATGTGCCAAATGCAGCCTTGTGAGCTCAACTGCAAGGAGAACCAAATGGATGCACATGATGGGCTGGGAAGAAGCCAGCCTTTCCTTTCAACATAAACAGCCTCCCAAAGTGCAAGGAAGAACAAGAGGACTGGTGAAAGACAGGAATTTATGCTTGGGACTGTTATATTTACAGGCCGGATTCCAACTTTCTGTAAAATTTCCTAATTAAATGTGGCTAAATATGATGGGCATTTTTCAAGTAGATCTGAAACATGATCATGACATGACCTGTTCCATTTAAAATCCCCTTAAAGCCATATTGATTAATTCCTCCACTATGAAATGCATGGAATGAAATAATATGGAACATGCTCCTGCAACACAAGGATTCAGCTGTAGAATTCAGTGCCTGGTCAGCTATGGAATTATTTTTGGAGCCTGGACAATGTCAGTTGCCTAAATTGAGCTGCAGTCCATTGAATTCAATAAGACAACACAAGCAGACACTATGAATAGGGTCAAGATGTTACAGCAGCTCATAATAATATTCTAACACAACAGTTATCCATTGTATTTTATAGAAAATGGGAAAATAAAAATGTTACAGGGAAATTTTATATTGTGGAGTAAAAATCCAGGCTGTTGCAATCCCTTCTTATTTCAGAGGGGTTCTTTTTACCATTTCTGAGCTGGTAGTGGTGCCTAAATAATAATAGCAGCCAGGGGATAAAATGATGGGTCACTTTTTTTTGAAAGAAAATAAAAAATAAAAGTGGATTTATTTCACTAGAGAAAAGACTAAATAGTGAGATTCAGTAAAATTCAGTTCTAGCTATACATGGTCAAGTGCTAAGGTGGTAGTTTGGATTTCACTGAATAAGACAACAAGTGGAAAATCATTTTTAATGAGAAGTTTTCTGTGAACAGAAAACCAGTACATTTTTTCATGATCAATGGGAGCAGTCTGTTAAAACCAACAGCACCCTAATATGAATACTTTGCTTTTGGACATCTTTGTAGACACTTTAACATCTTTGCCTAATCCAAGGACAAAAAATGAATTTTTCAACCATGTAAAGACCATAGTTGCTTCCTAATAGCCTGCTCCAAGAAACCCAGCATGCTGCATGAGTACTAAAATGCCATAACTCTGTATGATTAGGGAGAAAAATGTCCAACATGTTCCAGCCAGCCAAACTGGGTGGGGGTATGCTGGGAGTTAATAAAACTTCTTTCTAAATCTGCACAAGATTGTGCCCTAACTCACTGAATGCTTTTTGAACAGCTAAGCACTATGGTTTATAAAGACTCACATGAACTTTCCTACCAATTGCAATCGATCTGGAAGGCCCCGCTCCATTTGAAATGTGGGTAGTGATACAAGCAGTGCTCAAGTTACAAAGGAGTTCCATTCTTGAAAATGGGGAAATTTGTATTTAAGTCATTTGTCTTTATATGCAAGTCAGATCACATATACCGTATTTTTCACTCTATAAGACGTGCCTGACCATAAGACGCACCTAGTTTTTAGAGGAGGAAAACAAGAAAAAAAATACTCTGAATCAAATGGGCACATAATCACAGGCACATTCCCCATCACTTCCCCATGGGCTGCACATCTGACAGACTTACTGCACACACATATTCGCTCTAAGACGCACAGACATTTCCCCTTTTGAGGGGGAAAAAGTCTTGTCTTATAGAGCAAAAAAATACGGTAGTTGGTCCTCCACATTCCACTAGAGCAAATATCTCTAGTCCTTCCCCCCCACACCAGTGCCACCTTTTTGCAGCAAGGAAATGCAGGACAGATTTCCCTCTCCAGATGGGTGGGGCTGGAAGGTCTGCTTTGGAGGCCTCCCTCTCTCCCCTTTTGCTTCCTCTCTCTGTGGTGATGACAATTTCCTCAAATTTTTAAATTAATAGGCTTTATGGCAGTTTGTAAGTGCGGGTTTTTTGTAACCCAGACATTTGTAACCTGGGGACTGCCTGTACAGCCTTCTCTGCTGCGCAGCTCCTTTCCCAGAATGGCTCTCCATTTGCCCTCTCTAGTATCTTGTTGGCATCAGATGAAAATTTGCCCAGGTGTTTCAAAACAGTGCCTTTGATTCTTTTTAATGTATGTATTTTATATTAAACTAAACTACTGTTGCCATCAGTCACCAAGGTTTCACTGTATTTAGTGTAGCTATTGTTGAGGTACTTTGCCATGCCTTAATCTGTATGACGCTTTGACAGCCAAGATTTACCATTTTTAAATAAAAATGTTTTAATAAATCTTTCAAAACTGTTACGTTATTTTTATAAATGAGAAAGATAAGACTAAAGCAAGATAAAGGGTTACTCTATTACACAGACAACTTGGGGAATTCTACTCGTAGTTCTGCTTATCACCTTGTTAGGTTTCCAACCAGTTCTCCAGAGGGCAAACTTTGTACATCCTGCATTGTACGACTTTTCTTTTTCCTTGTCATTGCCATTCTGACATTCATTTCTATGGAAACAGTAGCTGAGACGCAGCTACTGAAACTAACAAAAACTCCTGATCACAGCCATTGGCTTTTGGTTACAGTTTCCATGAGAACAGATGTTTGGTCACCATAAGGGGAAAAAACACTCAAATACATCCTTTTGTCACAGTATATATGAATGAATATATAATCTTTAGCGTGCACCCTCAGTAACTCATAAGCAGGTTGTACTTAATGAACGTGTGATGATAAAAGGCCACAGCATCCAGGGCGAGCATGGGTGGGCACCTGCCTTGGGCCAACACCCCAGCAGGGACCCACGGAAAACCCCCAACAAATCCTGGAGTTGCTGTGCCTCTGCCTTGTTGCAACCTGCTTCTTCACCTGCCTTTGTCTCTGGCCCCGAGTTACAGGGATGAGGCAGCGGCGGCACAGTAGATGCTAGCATCTGCTTCCTTACTGGCTCTCTGTCTGCCAGACAAACAAGGGTAGCATGATGTGAAGGAACAGCAGCTGGTGACAATGGCAGCAAGAAGGTAGACTCATCAGAGGAGGGGGCTCATTAAGGGTGCATTGCCCACAGGCTTCAGAACCTGGAGATGGCTCTATATCCTGGTACAAATAATTGTACATCAAAAGCTGCATGTAAGCAGGTGCAGCAAAGGGAATAACAGCATCCACTGAAAGTCCAGTGTGTCACCTTAATCATAGTTTGATCCTGTCAACATCTGATAAGAAGTGCAAACCTACCCCTTTGCCATCTGGGCTTGGAGGAGGCTGCCATGTTCATTACAGGGCAGAGTTCTTGTCCTGTTAAGAGCTTTAGAGAATCTCAGGATGTTTGTGGGTCTGACATTTACAAAGATTTAACTCTCCAAGGCTCCGGCAGAAGTCATTCACCTCACCTGCCACCTGATCCTTTGAATTGTAGCTGCTGGGGAGTGAACTTTGGGCCTTGTGTCTGTAGAGAGAGAGCTTTGCGCTGAGCTGCCTCCTTCACCCCAACACAATGCCCTTCCAGTCCAGTTTGTTCAGTGTACAGCAATACAGGTTTGCCCCAATTACTTGAAGACATGCGTCCTTTTGGGTAGGCTAATTTGGTTTTAGGTAAGTGTCATGAAAGGCTAGTTAGACAACAACTGGTAATTGGTACAAAGCACAGAAGCGGCTCTTGTAGGCTCAAGCTGGATAGCGTAGGAATTTCTTCCTAGAGGACAACTTAGAGACCAGGACTAATGTATTAAGAACTGTCCTGTCCCATTGAGATGAAGTAATTGGTAAAAGTAATTGAATGGCTTTATGCATCATCATGTTTTCATAACTAGTATTAGCTTTTATAACATGACCCCTGTCCCCCCTAGCATGAACTTGAACAACCTTGCATTCAGCAAAGTTTTAGCCAAGCTCTTCATTTTCCTGTTGGTTTAAGTTATTCAGCAAAGCCCTGTTCATGCCTCTTTATGGGTCATGGTGAGTGTATCAAATGACTGGCTCAGTTGGAGTCATTTCACCTGACATAATAATAATAATACGTTGGGCCAAGGAAGTAACATTTTCTCACTCTGCCATTGACAGGGTGTATTCTGAGCTGAGAACATATCTAGCCTGATTTACATTTATCTTAGCCCAACAATCCTCATCTGTAAGTCTACAGGAATTTACCAGAAGATGTTTTGCTTAAAAAAAAAAATCAGTAAGTCCCACCCAATGGTCTCATTGGTGGCATAGACCCTGCCCAAGAACCCCCCTTCTACTAAGAATCATATAGATCAGGGGTCCTCAACATAATGCATGTGGAACACTTCTCCCCATCTCATTTTTAATATACATGCATAGATTTCTATAGAGCTATGGCATGAATACTTGAAATGAATACAACTTCCTAGCAATTTATGTAAGTGTCAGTGAAAGCAGACCAAATAGTCAAGTAAGTATTCATCTGACGGTAGGATGTATATGCCATCCATTCAAATAATGGAAGTATAGCAATGGCCTCAATCCACTATACTGTTTATTCTCCTAGTCTTCTACTATCAGTCTTTTAGGTCTCAGAAGGAATGGAGATTTATGCCAACCATTTGTTAATTTCCACAAAGCAGATACTTTTAAGGGCATGAAAGACTGTTCTAGCACAAAGTTTATCTGTGTAATAACCTTCTCCGCAAAAGATTAACTACTGGGCTGCCAAAACATTGGCTTGAAAGGAACATTAGCTACATTGTGCCACCAGCAATTACGCAAGTTAGAGAATCCTCAGTTAAGGAGAGATTGTGGTAATAGACACATGAGAAAGGTTTTTGCTGAAAAAAAGACCCTGAGATCCATGGATACAACAGGCAGTTGTCAAAGCAGTGATCCACAGAGCAAACACTTTCTGTTGGTCTCCACAGCAGTTATTGAAATTTCCAAAATGGAAATGTGTTCAGGCACATTAAAAAGCTAAACATAAATTTAAAAGGCTAGTATTAAACTCCAATAGTAGTAAATCTATTCTTGATTTGTGTGAGTTGAGATAGATGAAAAGTAGTAAGGTAATACTTACTACTAGTCTCTTGTAGCAGCATCTCAATAAAGAATCCTGTGGAGCCCTAAATGCAACATTTTACTGTGGCATAAATGTTTATGGGCTAGAGCAGTCTTCCCCAAACTGTTCCCCCCAGTTGTTTTAGAATGTGGTTTGTAACATTCCTGCCTGGGTTTCAGGGAACCTGAAGTTCCAAACATCTGGAGGAGATAAGTTTGGAGTAGGCTGGGCCACTTCATCAAAGTCACAAAACCCACAACAGTTACTGACATTTCCAAATATGCCCATGGCTCCAAAGCTGTTAAGAAACCCTACTATAATTCGCTTGCTCAGTACTAACTATGCCATCACTACCCTCTAAAGTAAGAGTTAACTCTCAAGAAAGTTCACATGGGATGATAACCTCGTGATGAAATGCATGTAGCAAGATTTTTGGATTAGCATATCCCGGGACAAGGTGAACTTAATCGATATTAACTTGCAATTGACAGATATGAACTTTATTATCATTTGTGCAAGTAAATTTAGTTTGTCAATTTAAACTTGATCTAGTTTAATCACAAGCAATCATTTGCAACACTAGGAGATGCTTTGGGTGTTTACCCTTGTCCCACAGCATGGGGTAACTGGAATCACTCTATCTCATATCCTATATTGTACTTTAATCTCACTGTCATTTTTCTAGGACATGGTCACAAAGTGCCTTCTCTAAAATATTCCCAAAGTTTAACTTGCTAATTTTACTATTTTTAAACAAAACAAACATGCCAGGGACACAAAATACCCCAGAATCTCCATAGCTTGCAGGGTACTTTATACCCTAAACAATAATCATTCTGCCCCCCCCCCCCCCCGCAAAAAAAGGCACAAAACAAGGTTCAATACAGATTGGCTTGGTCTCATTTTAAAGCTAAGATTCTTGGCTAAAGCCTCCAGCAAACAGAATTAAGATCTATTGAAGGAAAGCTGTGTTATGTTTTTTTTCCAGTTAAAAGAGCAAACCATTGTTATACAGAGAAAAAGTCAATGGCCCAGTCATTGTTATACAGATTTTCTCATTCTTAAAAGCCTCAGGAAGGATTAAATCTTAAATTACCTGTAGGAGCTGAGAGCTGAGAGCCATTCTTATGTTCATTTCTTTTGAAGTAGATTTCAGTCAAAAGAAAGGTCTTTCAGATTCAACATTTGTCTTCCCTGAGACACTTTTTGCTGGGGTCAAAAAATGACCCCATGATGTGGATGTGACTAGTGCTTTTTGTTGTTGATGCTGGTGATGCTAATTATGCATATTTTAGTAATGTGATGTAACATTGAATAAACTGATTCTGCACAATTGTGTTGCAAGTTTTTGAATATTATTTCCAATTTAGTAGACTGAATTTACTTTCCAGCTCTGGTGGTGGTGATTTTTGTATGCCACCTCATAGTGTAATGTACAAGGACAGAATGTCATCCACACACATGCCCACAAATGTACAAGGGTGTAAAATAGAACTCCATACCATGCTTGGTTAGAGATATTAAAACAAAATTAAAGATGCAACGTTTAGACAGCAAAACCCCCTACAACTCTCCCCAGTCCCCAACCAGCCATGCTGTCTGGGGAATGCTAGGATCTGTAAAACTTTTCTTGTCTAGACATGCACGGAAATGTGCCATGAATTATTTAATGCTTTATTGTTGAAATACATAGACATGTTTGCAGATGTACATGAGCACCTAAAGTAATTTTGCATTTAATGCTGCTATTGCTAAAGACACAGAGCCAGCGTGCTGTAGTAGTTACAGCACTGGAGTGGAAACCTGGGAGTGCCATGAAACTTACTAGGTGACTTTGAGCCAGTCACAGGGTCTCAATGGAACCTATTTCACAGGGTGGTTGTTATGAGAAAACAGAGGAGGAGGAGGAAAGCAGCGTTGAAAGGGAAAAACGTAGAATATAAAAATAATAAATAAATGAACCAATACATTCTACATCACATCTGGATATTGTAAAACAGATTTGCTAGTGACTAAGCAAGTTTAAATTTAAGTGAGTTTTAACTTGCTGAGCTCAATTTCATTCTGCATCCCCTTGATCTCTGGAATCTAATAAATCTTGTGAATGAATACATTTCAAAATGTAAATTTATTAACCCTAAGGAAAAACAGAAGTATACTTTTAAAGTAGAAACAAAACAAAAAATCTTACCTATGTGAAATCCAAGGGCTGTATATATTTTCCTCAAAGTTTCATTATCAGGTTTATTTTTTCCAATCTTGGTCTGTTCTGGCATAGTTAAATCTAGCAGCCAAAGTAAATAATCTAGTGACATCACAGCAGAATAGTATATTCTGAGCATAATCCTAATAATAGGCATATATTAGACACATACACATACAATGAGAAAATCAACCCAGTTGAGTCTATGGAGTATGTTTTACTGACAGTTCATGCATTTAGGACATGATTGCAGCCCATTAGCCCTTCTTCTGCAAGGACTCTTTGAAAAGGTGCCCTACACAAGGTGTTCACTCTTGCAAGGAAGACAAACAGAACTTCAGCTACATCCTGAAGTTCCTGAGTCATTCTGGTCACCATCTGCTGTACCATCCCCATTCTTCTCAAAAGATCCTTTCCATTTCCCTAGAAAGGAGATGAGGATGTACAACATAATAAAGCCAAGTGCAGTCTCAAAAGCTCCCCATACAGCTTTTGGAATAATTTCTTTTGAGTGGTGTTCAATACCTCTACTTACTCAGGCCAGATTCTAATTAACTGATTTGAATTGTTTCTGGACATTGTGCCAAGAATTTCTGAGTTCCAACCACCCACATTTATTTGAGAAAAGGATAGAAGCCCGTTTAGAGAACACCATTGGACTGGATGCAAGGATAGTCATAGCTACAGTAGACCCACTGAAATCAGAGACTTAAATTAATCATTACTAACTTCAATCTCATTTATTTCAATTAGTTAAATCTAGATCCAATTCATTTTATTTTATAGAGGGGTTGTCTTGAGGAAAGAGAGTCTTCAGGTGTCCTAAGTGACTACAGCCATACACAGTAACTGCCCAGATTGGAAAAGGGGCCATACTAATAAATAACCATAAAAATAGTCATCCTGTAAAGAAGTTCCCATCTTAACCTGTGTAGCATGACATTTCAAGGCAGAATAACCTTCCTTTCACCAATGCGATTCAGGTCCTTGTAGAAGAAACAGTGCTGAAGTTAACTTCAAGGAGCTCTTCTTTTGCTCTTTCTCTAGGGACAAGGCTGGGATGGTCGATACACAACTAAGCTCTTTTGTGTGGTAACTTATTGATTATCCCTCATAATCCTCTGGACAACTTGTGGCCATTCTGTTGTTTTGGCCTAGACATGAGTCCCAACCAGTTGAAGGCCAAAATTTCTAGAGAGTCACAAACTGCCCACTTGTCTTACAGCATCTTAAAAACTGGCTTAGTCCAGTTCAGCTGTTCAACTGTTCAGTTCATAATCATACCCTAAGAGTATGATCCTATGCATGCTCAGACAGAAAAAAAGCCCTATAACTGCCAGTATAACCCAAACATTATGGTCAGCTCAGGCATGCTAGGAGTTCTTTTGTTTTGTTTTTGTCTAAGCATGCATGATTGCACCCTAAAATGAAGAACTAATTTGCTGCTTGGACTCTAACAGATTATGGCCAGTAGCAGATTATGAATTAGATCCAAGTGTAGTCACAGTAGGCCCATTTACCTCAAATTATTCTTGACTAACTTAAACCACATTGATATCAATGAGCCTATACCAATTATAATCAAGTTTGGATCCAACCCCAGATTGTTATTGCTTTCCGCTTTGAGTAGCACTACCAGCTTTAGGCTACAATCCAATGCTTCCTTTTGAGGAAGTAAGTTCCATTGACCACAACAGGGTTTACTTAAGAATAGACACACATTGGACACTCACAGCATCATTGTCATATTTACAGCTATACAGACATAACAAAGGTGGAAGCAGTACTCGGGCAGAAGATTCTTGCTGATATTAAGCTGAAGAGCCCCCCTAAGACAGTTTCAGTCCCCATCTCCCCACTTCCCCCAAGTACAAATTTTTCCTGACACATTCATCTCCAGGTCTCTGCCCCAGCTAGTGTCACCACATCTTTTTTAAAAGAAGGCAGGGCTCCTGCACCTCTAATTTCTGTAGAAGTGAGAACTTCAGCAAGTATAGCTTGTATGACAGGCTACACCAGCTAAAATGTCCTAGCATTATCCTCCCCTCCCCACCCCAACTTTTCTTTTTGCATCTGGCCTTCCTATAGCCCCACCACTGCAAACAAATCTCCTAGTTAACTTTCTTTTGCCAAAAGTGGGATCATTTCTTTGGAATGATCAGATCAGCCCAACTAAGTATGGGGTTTCCTCTTTTGATGGATATACATTCTGTGGATCAGATGTTAAAGTAACATTTCTTAGGAAACGATCAAGGACATGCTTAGAATGTTTACAGCATCCATTCAGCTCATTGTACTGTATGAGGCATGCTGGGAATTAGAGGATGGTGCTCTTAGGCTGCAATCTCACACCAATTTATCTGGAAGTTAACACTCCCAGCAATAGCTGGGCTTCATTTTTAGTATCTACTTTTTATTTATATCCCACTTTTCGTCCATTGGAGAATTCATGTTATATGCGACTCCCAGATGGTCTCCTCTCTGTACACTGATCTCATGTTCCATCAGACCATACTATAACACATGTTTACATGCTAGGTATATACAGGCAGGAACTTCATGAAAGGAAAGTTTTCCATCTCTTCTTACCCTCTTCACCCACCTGTGGTCCCACAGGTGCCTTCCTAAATGACACAAGGGTTTCCTGAACAACATGGGGTTGAAGACTGCAAACAGAGCAGAAACTTTTCAAAACCTCCTTAACATTTTTGGGGATCCAGACTATGTGTTTAATAATTTCAGAAATCAACAGGTAAAGCTTTTCTGAAATGAAAATATCATGATTCTCTATATAAGTATTTGACATATCATACCATGAAAAAAGAAAGTGAGAATGCTCTGTTTGATGTGAATTTCCCAGACATCATTAAGAGTAATTTCAGTTTAATCACTCCACCCTTTTACCTTTCAATTACTTAGAGTAAATGTCATTGAACACAGTGGGGCTTACATCCAAGTATACATGCATAGACGCTCCCTGTAGTCATTTTTCAGATACTACTTCTGTGTCACTTTAAAAAGACTATGGTTATTTATTTATAAGATTCATGTTCTACTTTTTGTGTAACAAACTCAAGGTGTCCTACATCATTCTCCCCCTCCTGCTCTCAATATTATTCCCACAACAACAGCCCTGTGAGGTAGGTCGGATTGAGAGTCTGTGACTGGCCCAAAGTCACCCAGTTGGCTCCATGGCCAACTGGGGACTAGAACCCAGATTGCCCAAGTCCCACTCCCTTAACCACTGCCCTGAACTGGTACTCCAGTTAGGAATAGTTATAGGCTTCCTTGTTGCTAAGGTATATATTTGACTTTAACTTACATATAGCAGAGTAAAATACTGGCTTCATTGCAAGAGAAAGCAAATCTAGCCTTTTGTACATGAGTTTCAGAAGTAGTTAACTTCATACCTATTCAAGTGAGTTATAGAAGCACTTAGCTAAATTTAAATCTTATACTCTTGTATACTAACCTAAAATAATGCAAGCTTTTAAGTGAAAACATTACTAGTAACAGTCATCCAAGCAGTGCTTTATGAAGCCATATTGTTTGCTCCAGAGACTGAGCAGAGCCATCACGGATAGGACATTTTGGATTGCTTTCATTCATTGGGCCACTATACATCAGAGATGACTGGATGGCACGTAACTACAAGCTGTTTGTTCTATAAGGTCAAGGATCAAGCAGTTTTTCCCACATGGAATGGTGTCAAAATATTTAATGTTTTGTTCTCTAAATGAGGCTTTATCAACAGATATGGGGTATTTAGGAATTACAGTGTGAAGGCCCCCTCAGCATGACACCCTCCAGATAATTTTGATAGTTCCCAGCCAGTATGCATGGATGTAAACATTACAGTTATTCCTGAAAACAGTCAAGCTAAAACTAGGGGATTGTGTCCAAGAATGTCTTTAAACATCTGTGTAAGACTTTGAAGTATTAGCACCGCATCCTGTATTATTACATTTCTATACTGCCCAACAGCTGATGCTGTCTAGGTGATTCACAACAGTTTAAAACCATAAAATACAAGCATTGAACATAAAAATTAAATGTTTTAAAAAAGTATAAAATAGAAGTAAAAACCAGAGTAAAACTTAGCAGCAGCACAAAGATGAAAATACAGTATAAGATTTAAAACAGACAGAAACTAAAATTTCTGGGAAAATAAGGTCTTTACCTGGGGCTGACCATCTTCTTCACAACCATCCACCTAACTTCCTTTGGCAGGGTCTCGTATGTAGCATATTTTCTGCCAAAATGGAAAAATGTACTAGAAAACTTTATTTATTATTTATTTCATTTCTACACCAGCCCACAGCTGAAGCTCTCTTTATTATTGTTATTACATTGCATTTCTATCTGCCTTTTCTCCTCTTGTGAATAGTCCAAGGTGGCTTATCCTCTGTTCCATATTATCCTCACAACAACCATCCTGGGAAGTGGGTTAGGGCATGTGGCCCAAATGAGCAACATGATTGAGTGGGAATTAGAGTCTGGATCATTAAGGTCCTTTCTGACATTCTAACCACCACTCCACACTGGCTCTCAAATGTCTCCATGGCATATTGGGGGGTGGGAGGAAGCTAGCATGCATTTTCCAGTTGTTCCATGTTAGGTTGGTATGTGAATAATCCAATATTTGTTCATTGCTTGCATTTATATATTCCCTCCTGCCGGGGTGATCCAAGTAAGGTACATAGAATATCTCATCCAGGCAAGGACCATCTCAGAACTTCCACAAATTTGATGCTTCACATGCCTTCAGGATTATGCCTTACATGTACCAGCATGCCTGTTTCTGATCCAGGGTTGGTTTTCCTAATAGGCTAAGTGAGAATCTCTTCCTGCTGGATTCAACCATATTGTTTCAAGGTAGAGAAACATTGGAATGAGATGCAACACAACTCTTGAACTGATCTGAATGGGATGTAAATATTAACCAGATCAAAGTATCTCATTTCCTTTCATGGAGGGTCAGAGTGTAAGAAATATCAGAGCAGCTTTGTTAGTCAAGATACTAGTACTCTTCTTTGCCCTAAAGGTGTTTCAAATGTATGAGACACCAGTCCACTTTTGCATTTCCTCCTAGGCTCCAGTAAGTTCCCTTAACCATCGTGGCTACTTTGCATTGCCAGCTTGGTGACTGGAACCTGATTCTGCAGAGTGCTACATCATTAGATGGGTAGATAGAGAGGCTGTCTATGCAGCAAGCTCCCCTCTCCACCCTCTACCCACGCAACGTGTATGGGGAAGCAGGCCTGAGACTGTCATCAGATGAAGCCTCTCCCTCCCCCAAATGAGGTTAATTATATACAGCAGGGGTGCAGAACATTGTTCAGCCTGAGGACCAAGTTCTGTTTCAAAAACTCTCTGAAGGAGCCCATTCCAGTAGTGGTTACAACCAAAGACAAAAAACCCAGTTTATTTTGGATTAAAGCTTTTACTGCCAGTAACTAAGCTCTAAGGGAACTGTATTAACCTTTTAGAAGGAGCAGAAAACTGCACAAAACCAAGGCACTGCAAAAGAATCAGTGGTCAGTTTTGGCCCCTGGGGCCTGAGGTTCTGTGCCCCTGATGTAAGGGACAAACTAGAGCTACTATGTTTTTGAACTTGATGTGCTTTGTGATGTTCACAAAGTCCCACAACACTTTTCAATGATATGCATATATTTTCACCATGTTCTATAAAACTTTTGTACCTACAGATCAAGATCCTGATTACTAGATAAAACATAAAGATATGTCCCTTGGATGGTAAGGAAAGTTACATGCAGAGCAATCCTATTGTATAGAATTAGTGGCACAAAAATGATCACATCCAAAACTCTACTGGCTCACTGTGGCCAGAGTGGAAGGTAAGCTCCATTGGGAGGTAAATTAGCATGCCAGGTCCAAGGTGAATGCAATTTGAGTTCCTTTTCAAAAGGGTGTTAAGTTAATGCAGGGGCAGAGGATCATGTGAATCCTCAGGTGTGCCTAAGCCCTCCAAAACACTCTATTTTCAATCCTGCCATATTGTTCTCTGCTGTGGAGGAATGCAGGATTTTCCCTGGCTGTACATAGAACCTCATATCACATAAGGGCTGTTCCATCAGTGGGCTTCTCTCTCCTCCCAGAGAGTGAGACTTACACTGCTTTCTATTGCTGACTGGGGCATGCTGGGAGTTATAGAACTTCTTTTCTGTCTAAACATGAAGATAATTGTATCTTTACTGTCCCTAAATTAGCATATCTTAGGATCCACACCAATGTCCTTATGAAAAAGCAAGCAATTAATCTGATATAATGCTGAGGTTTCCACCCAGTGTGATGCTCATAGTGACTGGTGTGCCTGCAGATACTTCCTTTAGGACCAGACAAGCTCCTTGTTTCTCCTGCCACCTGCCCCCTCCAAACTGTAGCTTTTAAAAGTAATTATTAAAACCCTGGAAGGCTGGTATGGTGCAAGGGATGCACCAGCATCTAACACTACTTTTATGCTTAATAATTCCTCTCAGCTCCTCGCAGAGCCCAGAAGCATCCTTAAAAAATGAGCATGGTGGATGAGTGCAGCCCCAAACTTCTTTCTGACACACAATTGGAAAAAAAGAAAAGAAAATATGGCTGTGGGTTGTGTGGGGAGCATCTTTACCTGCTGTGTGTGGATTTTACATGGGTTTTGTTTAGATGTACTGTGGTGGGAGTGTTAGCTAGTTTCTTTGTTTTGGGTGTGTGTGTGTTGCCTCTGGAGAAGGAGGTGTAAGTGTGTGTTCTGAGCATCACCAATTTGTCTGCTGAGAAATTGGTATTGTGCTATTCTTTGAGGAGATAAATAAGTGATTGGGCATTTGAGTCTCTCCACCTGCCCTCCCCATGGTCTCAGTTTCTTGGCTGCCATCAGTTTTCCTTTTGTAAGAGCATCAGCTTTAGGTTCAAAAGAATGTGTTTTGGACTTGAGATTCCACCTCTTGCTAGCATTCAGTTTCTTGGGCATATTACTTTTCTCTTAATCTCATCAGTTTGCCTTCTGACAAATGGGTATTTTGTGGTTACCCACATTCATTATGCCAGCCATCTTGTGAGAGTATCCATGACTCTCTCAAAACTTGAAATGTGCCCACCCGCCCTGGTAGAATCTATTCCAGAGTCACATGTGTGCATTACTTTAGACATGTGGCTTTGGACAAGTTTGTCCCTAAAAGACACTTGCATCAAGGGAAGTGGTATTCTAGTCCTATTTGTGGGCAATAAGATTGACTTATAGTCGTGGGTTTTTTAATATCATTACAATGTCATTTGCTCAGATGTGGGTGGCCTCTTGCACCTTTAACAGTTGTGTTGAAGAAGGAATGTTAGCAGGTGTGGCTTGTGATGTATGTTAGTTTGCCTGTAAGTCTTTTCAGGTGTTCCTGAAGTATTAAACATTCAGGAACACCTTCCCTTGTGTCCTTTTTTTAAACCTCTGGCTACTCTATCAGGTACTAAGGCTTTTGTTAGATTTGTTATCTTCATTTGTTTGTAGAGACACTCAGGGTGATGTATGGTCCATAATTCATAACTAAATATATTTGTTCACTTAAGAACTTTCTTAGCTATAAGATATGAATGGGCTCCAAATGTGAGCAATGTTCAAATATAGGAGATAGTTCTAAAAGTCAAAGCAACAGACAGAGGATTGTTTGCTTATTTGTGACACAATTGTTGCCAGGATAGGCAACATGGACCTTCAGATACTGCCCCATCAGCCTTAGCCAGAAGATCAGTTGCTGAAGAAAGATGGACACTGTAGTTCAAAACATCTGGAAGATCACAAGTTGCTCACCCCTGCTCAGAACAAATTGTCAGGTTTAGTTACTATATATTTTTTTAAAAAAAATTCGTTTCATTTTTCGGTGTATTACATAGGCCATTTTACAAAGCACATGATAGAAGTTACATTTTCTTCCATTCCTGTATTGTATTCTTGGCCTATACATATTTCTCCATGCCTGACACTAAAGTTTAGAAATATTAATGACAGAAACTTTTTTTTTCAGCTGGGAAAGATACATGGCATGCTTTCCTGTACTTGATTATTAACTCATGGTTTCCGTGCATTTACAAGAAAGAAGGCAAACAAAATGAAGTCTTGTTGCACATCTCTTGGTCCGAGATAATTTTAAGGAGAACATAAGTGGAGGTGAACAAGCATGTACATGTTATTCTTGCAAGCCCTAAGGAATTTCATGGGGCTTGTGAAAAGCAGCTCTTGTCGTCAGATAGAGATGCAGATGGAGAAAGTGCGCTATTGCTAATGTTGAACACAAGAACTATAGTTTGATATTCAGGCCTTTGGGAATTCTCCCACTGACCTATGCTGCTGTTTGGTTTAATAATCAATAGTTGGCGGTTAAGACATATTTTGACTATCCAGTGTATACTACTTTGTCAAGCCTTTATTCCCCATTCTTATAAGAATATTGCATCTTCTCTCATGATTGTATTGGGTTATTATGTTTTAACAGAGAACACCCCCCTTTAGATTTACTAATGGTGTAATGCTGTGTGATCATGTCAGTATCCCTTACTGCAATGGAATTTACTCCCAGGTGACTCTGCATAGGATTGTAGCCCTGTGTACCCTTACATTGGAGCCAGTTACACAGTCATGAACAGGCATGCCTAGGGTTACAATGCATAATAGATAGGCTCCTTTGTGAGACTTCAGTTTGTAACTATCATGTTTTTGGACTGTAGCTCTTGGGATTCCTTACTGCTGGCTATGCTATCTGGTACTTATGGAAACTGAAGTCTTAAAGAATCTGGAGACCAGCAACTTGGGGAAGACTATTCTAGGTTTGTAGTCAGAGTGTTGTGCTGTTTCTTTGCCTCCAAATTACTTCATTTTTCATGTGAAGCTAGTTGTGTATAGTATTTCTTCTCTGATTAAGTGGGTGTGCCCCCAGAATACTGATCATGATCCAAGATAGCACCAGTGAAGGTCTGGTTGCTGCAGGGGCCCACCAATGCTTGAAGGGCCTCTGCATCATCCATCAATGCTACTCTGGATGTTGAGGGTAAGAATCTCTCCGGCTATGCATGGGTATGAACATTTGTACAATCCTTCTCAGACTGGTGCTCGCCCTCCAGACATTTTGGATTTCAGCTCTTATCAGCCCTGTGTTACACAGAGTTGGTGGTGATTCTTTTAGAAGCAGCAAGAACTGAGATTGCTAGATTGTGGGAAAATGCCCAAGGGCTCTCATTTCAAAAATATCTCAATAGAATATGGACAGTGGCATTGGCAGAGAAACGAACCAGTTACTTTCATCTGGCTAGAGGGGAAATAAAGATAATTTTCTAACAATCTGTTACCCATTCTTAATGTATTTTCAAGAACTCAATGGGGAAAATTTCTGGCATAGGAAACAGACTAATTCATAATTGATATAATATGCTAATTCTGTTATTTATAGATATATAAACAATGATGTGTATGTAGCTGTATTTAACATATTGAAATACTACTACTAATACTCTAATCAGCCCCGGTCAGCAGCATGGCTGGTTATAAAGAGTGCTGGGAAGTGTAGTTCAAAATTACATTTGGTGGGTTTGGAAAGGTTGATTTATCATGTTATCATGCAATCTTATATATGTCTAATTGGAAATAAGCCCTAGTGAGTTCAACAGGGCTTACTCCCAGGTAAATAGATTGCAGCTGTCTTGCCAATACTTTGCTTAGAAATTGCAAACATTGTGCAAATGATTTGCTGAGGAAGAAGCTGATTTCTTTCCAGGCAACCCTATCCACTCAAAAAGTAATAATTCTTTTTCAACCCTGCATCTTTTTATTCCATACATTTTTTTCCAAAATTGCTCTAAGTTTCTATACACAAGGCAGTGCATGCTGTCTGGCTCAATGTATGTTCCTTCTGTGGGACTAGCAAGGGTAGGTAGGAGAGCGCAGGGATGAGAGCCTTGGATCTGTCTCTCTGTTTGTGCCTGTTTTTCCTGTTCTGCCTGTACAAGGTCCTGCTGATCTAGCACTCTGGTGCATGGCTCTCTGTTCAAACACATCAGGCACACTTTTATGTAATCCACTCTAGGAAGGTTGCAGCAATCAGCTTCTTACACATTCAGGTAATAGAAAGGGGAAAATATGCATATGCGGGCAAGGTAGACATGGATGCCTACATTCAAATGTGGGTTGAAGTTAGGGTTAGAGCTGCTGTTTATGAGCAGCTTTTCAGCCAAGTTCTCACAAGGACTTCAGAATCAGCCATGGTCCATTCAAAGAACCAGAGAGCCCTTTGACAAGAGTGACAGAGCAACTTGCTGCTCTAGCCAAGGGGCTAGCAAGCAACTGCCTTTTCCAAGCACCCCAAGGAGCCAAAGCAGCCCTTGGAACAGCTGGGAAAGGCATCCTCTTCTGTTAGCAGCAGGGAGCACTTCAACGTTTGGAGAGACCCCCCTGAGAAGAAGCAGGCTCATCCCTTTCAACTGCAAGCATGTTGCCACCCTCACTAGGGCTTCCCTCAGGTTTTGCCATTTGCCAAGGCGCTAGCCACTTGGGATAAGCTGCAAAAGTGAAGGAGCAGTTGTGGCCACCTAGCAGCTTTTGAACACTGGGGGACCTTCTTGGAAGGGGCAGAATTGAGGGGCTCTCCCCCAAAACACTTTTTGCCCAAGAACACACAAGCACCCTGCTAAAAACCCTAGGATTCTGTAGCAAAGGGCACTTTCCATAGACTCCCACTTTAAGAAAATAGTTTAGATATAATTAGCAGTGGGCTACAAAGTTGCAGTTTGGCATGTGCTCTGTGTCCATGCAGATCAGTTAGGGGTAAAACAATGTGCAAAATTAGCAGTCTGATCAAGGGAAAAAGTATTGCTATACAACAGTCCAGATGATAGCTACTTTTTTGTACTGTTGCTTGATTTTTTCCTGGCCTGGTACCTGGGCTACTTCCACCTTGCCACCATGCAAAAATTCAATGAATGAAGCTCTTTTAATCACTTTAGTTTCATGTCAGAAAAAGTTTCCACATGGTGCTTTCCAGCATGTTGCACTGTTGCTAAAAGCATAGGAGCAGAACCAAGAACAAAAGTGGCAAACTTATTTTCTTGTTGGATCTCTTACTAAGCATTTCTTTGTTCCTTGACTGTCTCTTCTATCAAGAGGAGCTGAGAGTGGGGAAGGTCTTTAACCACTTTTGGCACATTTCTTCCACAAGCTAGTTTTGATAATATAAAGTTCATAAAGTCTAGTTCTTAAAGTCCTCTCCAAACTGCAGCATTGAAGACCCGAATCTGCATCATCAATTTGCTCAGTTTGCTTTCTTGGGGGCGCAGGAGAGTTGGATTAGGCTCCATTGTTTTGGTTTAGTTCTGGTGTGTATTGTTTTTTAATTCCTCTGCCTAAAACTTTGGCGACTTTTTAAAGCAATTCTTATTTGTAGCTGAGTATAGTACAGGTCAAGGAAGGCTGTTTTAGTGGAACTTAACACGTCCTTGCTGGCTTTAGGCTTCCACTGAAGGCTGGTCACAGGGATGGGAAAAGAACAACTTCAGAAGGTTTATTTCCCGCTAGGGTTCATAATAATCAAATCTGTTAAATGCCACAGTGCCAGGTAATGCAAACATTACTCGGCGTGTAAAGCCTAAAGTAAGGGTTTCCTTGCCTTGGACTACAGGCCTTTGGTATGTTTCTCATTATGAGGTTGAAATGGATATGCACAGTTATGTAGCACAGCCTGCCTTAACTGCACTTTATGAGGTTAGGAAAAGATCAGGCAAAAATATACTCTGTGGGTGATGGGAGTGCAATTCTAAAGGTTCATAATTGAGAGTCAAATCAAAACCAGTTTTCTCTGGAATAAAGCGACATAGTTATTACAGTGCCAAACTACAACCTTTCTACCCCCTAGATGTCTCTTGCATACAGCTGTTCACAAAAAGCATTGATTAAACTCCTTTTGAGGAGAAGGAGGAATAGGAAAAGGATACATTGCTCCTTTCCACTCCCACCATGCAAAATGTCGAGCAATTTTTGTTCGATCATGTTTTGCTTTTATTTTAAAGAAACATCAGACTGGAAATCTGCCTAGTAGAAAGCTAACATCTCAGACAGCATCCAGCAACAGGAGAGTAGAAGATGAGAGCTGAAATTTGAATAGCTCCTGTTTTTCTGTGCTTGCAGACACCATTCATTTTAAATTTGAGGGCTGTTCTGCAAAGGTGGCAACATTGTGTGTGTGTGTGTGTCACAGCTCTTGCAAATCAAGTGGCACTGACAGACAGCGAGCTTTCATATCGCCTCACATGCTGCCCTGGATCAAATAACACAACTGCCCAATTTATCCGCTGGGGCTGTTGCATCATGCTGTGGCTTCCAAACATAGGCAGGAGGAGTTGTTGGAGGGTTAGACAACCCTTACATAACCATGGATTGTTTGTTCAACCCTCGAACAAGTCCTGCCTCACAGTCTGCAAACCACAGCAAACTGGGTGCTCGCAGGTAAATTGACCCATGGTAGGCTGCCTTGTCATGCAATGTAGGTCATAGTCTCTCTACTTTCAAACTGAGGTGGTTGATACATTCAGCTAAATGTGATCAAGTCATGTCCCTCAGTGCACTAGCCTCGGAGTGGATCATTTTGAGCTATGTTGAATCATGGTTTCTTGACTGGACTATTTTTTAAACAGTGGTATTGCACTAAGCTGCTAGTTCATTGTAGAGAAATCTCTCTTAAATCTCTTCACCTCCTGCACCAGATCTCTATAACCGTAAATTGCTTGTTTGTTTATTCATTTTCTATACTGCTCTGGGCAGTTCACAAAGCACATTTTAAAAAAAGAATAAAAGATACAGTGTATTAAAACATATTAAAGAATTATTAAATTTTACAATACAAAATTTAAAACCACATAAACAGGTTAAGAATAGAAGAAAACTATCCAGACCTGTTTAACAGCCAGCAGGCCCCAGAAGCTACTTCAATGTCCTGCAGTAGAAGATAGTCTTTATTTGGCACCAGAAAGATAGTAAGGTTGGTGACAAATGGACCTCAGGAACTTGTTTCTTAATTGAGGGATCCACCACGGAGGTGATGGTCAGGGGTAGACCCCAGAACCTAATCATAGTGTCCAGTAGAAGGAAGTCAGAAGAAGTCTTCATCAGGTATTGTGGTCCCAACATTTTAGAGGAAGAAGTAAGGCTTTGCTCCTTGAAAGACTCAAGACCATGACTCCAAGCTTCCTCCAGCCAAAATGAATGGCAAGGGAAGGTTGTGGTCCTACACATCTGGGGGGCACCCAGTTGGGGAGGGCTGCTTCAGATTGACTTCTGTGTATTTGGTTTAATGTCCAAGAGCCAACTTGTTGATGTATTTGGATATCTCACATGTGTTATAATTTGCATCTTTGTCTGGCATTCCCAAACCAGTAGTAGAGTCTCCATTTTCTCATTGCCAAAAAGAGGGCTAAAGCGAATATTGGTTTGCATAAAATTTGTAGCAGTTAGTGTATATGCACTTTATTTCTATTTAAACTCTAATACTAATTTTAAATGTGCATCTCTAAGTATGTCTACATTATGTCTCTTTGTTGTCTAAGAGCTGTGATGGGCAGCCCTTCCTTCTGATGACTTGTTATCTTTAAACTGGACTGGACAACTCTTCAATACAGAGGATATTCCTCTGGCAGTCTGTCAAACAGGCCACTCTAGGGTAGCCTTTAAAAAAATCAGACCTCTAATTCAAAGAGGAGTTCTCAAGCACAGATAAAGGGGAAGCCATTAGAATTACAGGTAACTCAAAGTGACTGCCATAGCCTGTCCTGTGACTTTGAGACCCTAATAAATGGGATAGTTACTTACTCTAAGTGTCCAATAAGGTTTCCTGCATTGGCTGTAACATGGAGTGCCTGTTAAGTGGTATCATATCAATTATTGCAAGAGGTACAAGTACTGAAGTGCTGCAGAAGAGAAGTTACAGTATGTTAGTTGCGAAGTCATGTCCGACCCATCGCGATCCCATGAACAACATTCCTCCAGGCTCTCCTGTCCTCCACCATCTCCTGGAGTCCACCTAAGCTCACATGGACTGCTTCAGTGACTCTGTCTAGCCACCTCAGCCTCTGCTGTCCCCTTCTTTTGCCGTCAATTGTTCCCAGTATTAGGGTCTTCTCCAGTGAGCCCTTCCTTCTCATTGGATGGCCAAAATATTTGAGTTTCATCTTCAGTATCTGGCCTTCTAAAGAGCAGTCAGGGTTGATCTCCTTGCAGTCCAAGGGACTCGCAGGAGAGAAGAGAAGTAACAATCCCATTTGTCAATCAATCCTTTTCACCCCTCCTGTTTTTTCTGATGTTGGAAAACCAGGGATAACAGAGCAGCATGGCTCAGGCCAGTGGGCAGAATGCTAGCAAGGACTGGCAGTGATGTTTACATCACAAGTTTGGTCTTTCAGGTGGGACTTAACTTTTTTTCCCATCAGGAGTACAGAGGCCTGCAAGGAACAACCTGGAAAGTTTCAGCCTTCCCCATTCAAGTGCCCTCTGAGTGATTCGGACTGCAACTTCCATAATCCCTGACCTGTGACTGGGGCTGGAGTGAGTTGAATTCAAAACATCTAGGGATCCCCAGGCTGGGAAAGGCTCTTATGTTTAATAGATCCCTATTGCTAGGAAGGACAGAACAGGCAAGACTTTGATAAAACAAATGGTGTCATTATGCACACACATTCTTACTGCTTTGGTTGCCTTTTTCCTCTCTCTCCCACTTCTATTGTTCTTTCTCCTCTCCTTCCCTCTTTTGCAGCTTTTTCTACTAGTGCCACAGAGGGGCACATCCTGGGAAATAACCAGGGGAGGAAGTCAAGTTAAAAGGCTGCAACATCATAGCCAAACAAACTCATACCCTCTAGATATGAAGGTTGGGGAAGTTGGAATTAGTAGTCCAATATCTCTGGGAGGCATTGGGCTAGAGAAGTTTTCTCAAGGTCTTTGTTTCCTAAGTTATTGCAAAAGGAAACTCTGCACAAACGGGATAGAAAACAAATCATGCTAGATTACTGGACAGCCATTGGGATACCAGCTTTCTTCTTGCAATGGCTAAGTTTGATATCCAAAGTCCAGTGCAAACAGCAGAGCAAAGTTATAGTCTATCAGACAAATGCGGGGGTCTCTGCTCACAGGAAAGGAAAAGTTTCACTAATCTTGGAGGTGAAGGTTCCTGAGGCCTTTTCTAGCAACCCTGCTTTGCTTTGATCTGGGCCTCAAATTATTTCCTCAGGGAGCCAATTGTGTATGTGAGTAACTTTCATACTTCTTCTCATCCACTTTAGGGAGGGTTTTTGGTGATGTGCAAAATCCAGGTCTGTGCACAAGATTTATAAGCTACTAGCTGCATTAGAATCAATCTTTTCATGTGGAGTAATTTCTCATTAACACTTTACATTTTATTCGAACCATAATTCCTTTCATTATTTCCTGTTTTTATTCAATTTACATGGGAAGTTAGATTTCTGATCCAAGTCAATGTTTATGAATAAACAACCAGATATTGTAGATTATTTAATGTGGAATAAAATGGGCTTTCTATATATTATCTTTAAACCCCAGGTCTCACATGGGCGGATTACCCTTTACCCAACCACAAATGAGGCTTGATCTACTCATTCTCTTCCATTTTGTTGTATTTTCAACAGCTATGAAAATAAATGTGATGCAAAAATATATGACCAGGCATTTATAAGGTACAGTGTAAGTAAACCAAATGAGAGTCACTTTCATGAGGTATGGCATGCAAATTAATATTGGATAACTACAGATTTTAGACACTACATGTTCTGTTGTCACAACAAATCTCACTGCCCTGATCACAGTCAAAATACCACATGCCTATTCATGCTTTTGAACACTTCTGAACTCTTCTTTAGGCTAAGAAGTACAAAAAACAGGGAATGGATGTGTGAAACAGAAGTCATAAAATTAGGCCAGTTGCTGTAGCAGCAGACTGGTGCTATGCAAAGGTGGGGTAAAGCATGCTTAAGATGACTGCCAGTTGCAGGGGACATTCCTGTACCTTTTAATGGCAGCTTTAAGAAACGACATGGTCACTTGTGTAGGGACAACAAAAATGGAAGTTCTCCAAAGGACCAATTCAGGGCTTGAATCAACAGTAGGAATGGTCAGGCACCTGCATAAGGTCTACACCTGAGTTGCTCCTTTTCGTCACCATAGCGACCTGCTTCTTCCTTTGCTTAGGCCGAGGCGGCGGTGGTGGTGGTGGTTAGAAGGAAAGAGGGGAAGCAGCGGCTACTCTCTCCTTGCTCAGTGGCTGCCTGCCCACCTGTCAAGCAAGCAAGAAAGCAAGTGGCAGCAATGATGGGAAAGAGGATGAGAGCAATCATAGCTGGTGACAGTGGCCAGGATGAAGGGGGCTGGGTGAGGTAAGGGGCCTATTGAGGAAAACTGCCCCAAGCACCCTCTAAAGCTGGAGCTGGCACTGCTTCTAATCTATACAATTACAGTGGTGCCTCATACTTCGAACGAGTTTAGCTTCGAATGATCCAGAGTTCGAATGCTAAAATCAAGATTAAATTGCTCCGAAGTTTGAATGATGCTTCTATGTTTGAACTGCATGTGAAGTAAGAAAATGCAGTGGTAATATAAATGTCATCTGTAGTGTGCCCAAGTTGTGTTGCTGTTAAACATCTCTTCTGCAATGTTCATGCATTTTCAGTGCATGCGTTTTCAATGCTTTTTTTCACTTTTTTTTGGTTATATAGATAACCACTCACTAAGGTACAGTAAATGCACTAATAACATTACTATCATAAATGCTAATACAGTGGTGCCTTGTACTTTGAACTTAATTCATTTCAGGAGGCTGTATTTAATGTTTATCAAAACGGATATTGCTTAGGGTCTGGGAACAGGTTAATCCACTTTCCATTATTTCTAAAAGGGAACATTTATTTGGACTTTGAATGATTCGGAGTTCAAACAACCTCCTGAAACGAATTAAGTTTGAACTACAAGGCACCACTGTATTAGAAGTTATCAGGCTAGGTGTAATGGGCATCTTCTATTTTATCAGTGTCTGCCCCACTCTGGAATAAGTGGTGTCACTAGAAGGTGGCCAGGGAATGTTTTTTAAACATATGGCACTTGTGGGTGAGAGCAGCCACGTCAGGACCTCCCTCCCACTTTCCCTTGTTGCATTCTGCTGTGTGGGGCAATTTCTTCCCAGCTCCAAAGAAGAAATTAATTGCATTGGGAAGAAAATGGGTTGAAGCAACTGAGGGCAATAGTGGAAAGAGGAATGGTTTTATTCCCTTCATGTGTGTGCCCCATTTCATGTTTTAAAGAGATCCCATCTCTGCTGCCCACTGTGCTTTCTCACCAAAATGGAGTATACACATAAGTAAAATGCACAAGACCATTGATCACATTTAGCTTGGCCAAAACGTTCCTGTTGAATTTGGGCAACGTAAATTGAAATTTTGGGCACTGATGAAACTCAGCCAGGGTTGCCACAAGCTATGTATTTGAGCCAATGATTCCTGTGGTGCATTTGCCATTCTGCCAGGTAAAGAATGCATTTGTTCTCTAAAAATGAAACCATAAAAATCCAAGCTAAACCTGTGGGGCATGGTTCAGTGCTAGCAGCAACTTGACAACTTTTTTTCATATATATATGAACTTGGCAACATGAAGAGTTACACTTCTTAATGTTGGTGTGCTCTCTGCACAACTACTTCAAGCTGCAAATAGTTACTATTATTGCCTTGGCCCTTTTTCTGTTTTAATTCTGTTGTAATCATTTGAAGAATCCAGTCTTATATTTGTAGGACTTCTGAAATCTGATGATGACAATGTTGCAGTAGTATGAAAAAACAGGCTCCTGAGATTGTCTTTTTTTTAAAAGGGCCCTGAAGAATGCATTAGTTTCTGCTGTTTATTCTCCCCCTCTTCCTCCTCCTTTTCAAAACTGAAACAGGAGTTCTTTGTCGCAGTGGTCAGATCAGGCCTGATTTACTTGGTATACAGGAAGCTAACCCAGCAGGGAAGTTGGGGTGTTGCTGCTTTAGTGATTTGAATGGGGAGGGGCAGAACACAAGGAGTAATGCTTTGGAATGAGCAGAATGGTTTACTCAAGAGATAAGGCACTTTGCTTCTGATGTTGCGCTTGCTACTTTATGTTGCTGCTTCATCAATCTTGTGAAAAGGGCAAAGACCCCAAATGCATTTGATGTTGCTTATTTCCTTTCCACTGTGGGCATGTTCACACATCATGCCCATCCACTCTGACAATAAGCTACAGTGGGTTGGTTGTTGGAGAAGTAAATTATGGTATGCCTGGCAGATGATTGAACTCACTATGGATTGTTCCTCCTACCCTTCTGCTCTTCCCGTCTTCCCATAGCTATCCCTGGAACCACTGTAACAGGAACAACTTGTCTACTCTGCCCCCCACTGTGATTGCAAGCTGCTTTCGGCTTGCTGCAGCTTTCTTACCCTTTACCCTACCCCCCCCCCCCCCCCCCCCCCCAGATCACAAAAGCTTTAGTGATTCTATTTTGACAGCCCCTACAAAGTCCTGAGCAGCACCTTGGCGTGTCTGTCAGTGGCTGGCAGAAACCTTTTTAAAGTGCATAAATAGTGTTGTTGCTGATAGCCACACTTGCACAACTGCAGAGGTTTGTAGTTGTGCAAGTGTGGGAATTTGAAGCATTGGCTGGGACCACATCCTAGGAATATTTGCTGTCAAGATCCACCAGGTATCAGTCCTGGACATTGCACCAAAGAAGTTTCAGATCGTTCCCCTTTTTTGGTTTCTGTTGAGCGCTTTCAAAAGGCAAGCTGTCAAAAGAAACAAAAAGCACCAGTGATCTTTTTTTGCAAAAGGGGTGGTGTGATTTGCTTCTCCTTCATATAAGACCCTTACCACCTTCCCTGCACACCTTCTTGGAGTGAGCCACAATTTGCACTGTTTCCCAGGACTTGGTGCTCAGGAAAGTGCAAAAGTGCTTCCCATACCCTTTTTCTGAGGAAAAACAGATTTGACAGCAAACTGGAGGGCATTCTTCTGGGTCCTTCTAAAGAGTTTTGACAAGGTAATAGGAGTTTTAGACTTGGACATATACAGCCATCTATCTCAGTCCCAAACTCCCCATTGTTCTGTTAAAACCACCTTTCAAAAAGACCAACAACAGAGGAAACCTCGGGGTCCTCCTGCATCTCCACCATACATTGCCAATGTATTCAAGTACACAAAGTAATGACCTAATACTTACACCATAGTTTAGTACAATGGTGGGAAAATTGGTGCCACAATTATTGCACCACAATTTCCATGATTCCTGCCCATTGGTCATGCATGCTATAGCTTATGGGAGTTATTGTCCATGCCTGCCCCTGTGTTTGTATGTAGTATTCAGCAGTCATACATTCATTAATAACTATGATAGATAATCCTATAAATGGAACACAAAATGCCTTTAAGTTTTAAGATGCAGTTTTAAAATAGTTTTAACCACAAACAACCCATGGTTTACTGTTGGGTTGTGAATTGTGAGCTGTGATAACTCATGTTACAACAAGATGCTAAGGCTCAATGACAACCCATACTTAACCCTTGAGTGTAGTTATCATGTCATTCCTCAAATAAGCTAAGGTAAATAGATTGCTTACAGGACAATCCATGGTGTGTCTGACAAATGATTTGGCGCACTGTGTGTTGCCCTCCTGCACCTTCCCCCTTGGTCCTCCAGCCAGTAACCCAGTGTCCTTTATGGAAGACACTGTCTCCCTTGGCCCATTCCGATTGCCACTGCTTTTTGTCCATGACAAAAATTGTTCAGTTGTGTTTGTAATTTTTGTCTGTCTTTTGGACGTGTGTAAATGTCCACATATGGCTATCCGATTGATGTAGTTTCAACTGGTTGATATCATTGTAACTTTCAGCTGTAAAAGCAAACAAAGTGCAGGTGGTAATGTAGAAGGAAACTGGCAAGGAGAGACTGTGATTGATTGCCAAGTGAAAATCACACATAATGGGAGTAGGTACACTGAAAGGGTGTGGTAACAAGACTTCCCCCTTGGCAATGCAATCCTTTGGATTTAAAGTGTTGAACAGACAGTTCTCAGTGCCCTCCATATTTTCAGATAAAATGATAACCTAGTGTGGATCAAACAACCCATGGGTTGTCAGGATAACTTGTTGCCTGAAAATAAGCCTCCCTGAGAGTAGCAATCTGGGTTTGGACAAAAGAACAAAATACTGCAGCTAGTTACCTACAATAAGTTTCCAAGTCCTTCAAACCCAGTGTATGTTAATAAGCCCCAGAGCAGTTTGCTCCGTATTCCTCCCCCTGTATCCCTGCATGATGTGAAGTACATAATGATTCCTGAGAATTTAGATTAGAGAGTGCATATAGAGGTGCAACTATTGACACCACAGATTTAATGAACTCAAGAAATTGGTCTTCTCATAATCATGTGGTATTTTGACATATGCCTAAGGGGTATAGGACCATTCTGGGACAACCATCAGTGCAAAACAAACAAAACCAGCAAAAGATTAAAAAATGAAGCAGAAGAGCAGGAAGAAAAGGGAAAAGTAGTAACAATACGGTCTAGTTAGACTTGCCTACCAACAGTAATGCTTTTACCCATTGAGTACTGTTTGGTCCATGTGGGTCTTAGTATCTGCAGTATGGACAAGACAACAGAGGGGTGTCTTCTGAGGACAGTGAAGGAATAGAGCATTTCAGGATATGTTAGACTCCTATATAGATAGGTCTGACCAAGAACATTTTCCTAAAAGGGGTAATTGATACCATTTTTAGATTTCAGCTGTGTGGCTCTGAATGCTGTTAATGAGATGGAGCAAATAGAAGATTGCCTGGAAAACCTACATTCTGATCAGGAGTGCCATTTTGGTGTGGATAACAGAGATTTAGGGAGGGGGCAAGATCCACAGCCAGCATTAGTTTTAATGTGTCTGGCAGACAGTGCTGATTGTTATAATTACTTTATTTATTTATTATTAAAACATTTTTATGCCGCCCCATTTGCCGAAGCCTCGGGGTGGCTTACAACTTTAAAAATGGCAGCACACATACACTGTACTTGCAGAATAATTGCATGTGATCTAAAAGCACATATGCTTGTGTATCTGGGCTGCTCTCCTGATTCCAGTCACTGTCTTTTTAAATTTGAATTGTCAATTGGGAAGGTTTGAAATCTTTCCCTTAGTATTGCCAATGCTTGCTAGAAGATTCTGTACACTAGGAGTGCCACTGCTCAGGACATTTTAAGGGATCTGATTCCCAGCGGTGCAATTGCTGGTCTTTGCCCGTCAGCACTGGAGCCAGGGACAATTATTCCTAGGCCAGCATATTCCAGCTTGGTGCCCTCCAGATGTTTTAGACTGCAATGACTGGGGATGATGGGACTTGGTCCAAAGCAACTGGAGGACACAGCCTAGGCTTCTAGGGAGAACAGGTTTTCTGCTTTTCATGGTGCTCAGACTTAGCTTATGGGACTGCCTGCATATATTCTTGCTTTTGTGCCTACATATGCCTACCAAGCTAGTGCGTTCTTTTAGTATTTTAATACAAATACATCATATGTTACTACTGTTTTCTCCTTAGAAGGAAATTTGTCTGGAAAAGACTGCCTTCTGCTATCCAGGGATAGGTGAAATGGGAAATGCTACTTTGGGGAAGTGATGCAAAATATATCTGGCAAATACAGTTCTGTCTGCCTGACCAAAAACCATGAGAAATGAAGATGATCTGCTTGCCACATGTAAAGATTTTATACCACGTGGCTGCTTGATTATCAGAGTTAATGAAAGGTGGTAGCAATTTCCTGTCAGCACTTACAACAACTCCGAACCAGACTTGTTCATATTTAGAATTAGATCCACAGGAATCAATGGGATTTAGCCAAGCCCATTGGTTTCAACAGATCTAACTCTATGACTGGATCTAAGGCATTGTGTGATAGCGTTTGGGGGCCTTATGCCTAAGGCTTTTTGTCTGTTTTTTCCTGTGAACCTGGGGTGGCTTGCTTGAGTATAGGTGGTAAGTACAAGGCACAAGAGAGGAAAGGGGAGAGATGGAGAAAAAACAGCACTGCGCTGCCATTTCCATGTATTGCTTTTGTCTATTTTGCCTGGACCAGATCAGTTACTAGGAAAACCGATTTCCATCTTTTTTTCTGATCTGCCATCCCCCCACCCTGGATTGTGAAACCTAGTATTCTCCATTACATTGGTGGGTTTTTTTTTTAAGGTAACCTGTATAAGAACACACCCTTAATCCAGTTAGGGAAGAGATGAAAGCCACAATAAAAAGCCACAGGTAACGCATTTTACCTGGGATAAGTACCTCCTTGTGTTAACTATAGAAATGTAAAATTGCAAAAGCCTCCTCCCCTGTCCTGGTGTAGGATGCCCACTGCCCTATAACCATTGTATTTCAGGCAGTTGTTTGTTAACTGCATCAGTGCAAGACTTGTATCTTATGCTGAAGAGTCTGCCTCCCTAGGCAGCCTTTTCTGTTCCTCTACAGATCTGAGTCATCAAAACTCTTCGCTGCTTCTTCAAAAACTCTTCTGCTGCTTCGATCCCATTATTCCTTCTTTAAAAAGATTTGATTATCATTCAGCCCCAAAGAGTACTCTACTTGCTACATTTTCATCCATTGTCTCAACATGTCACCGGCCCGACCCATGAACGTGGACACACTCTGGACCTGGTTTTCTCGACGGGGCAGGAAGAGGGTGGTCTGAGGGTGGCGAATTTATGCTTGACTCGCCTGTCATGGTCAGATCACTGCCTGGTGAGGTTTGTGCTCGAGAGTGACCTCTCCCTCTGTAAGGGTGCGGACCCGATTGTGTGGGTCCGCCCCCAGAGCCGGATGGATCCAGAAGGATTCCTGAAGGCTCTGGGGGAGTTTCCGGCTGACAAGACAGGTGCTCCTGTCGAGGCTCTGGTCGAACTGTGGAATGGGGAGATGACCAGGGCTGTAGACACGATCGCTCCTAAGCGCCCTCTCCCACCGGGCAGAGCCCGCTCTTCCCCTTGGTATACTCCTGAACTGAGGGCGATGAAGCAGGTTGGGAGACGGCTAGAGCGTAGGTGGAGGAAATCACGGGATGAATCTGACCGAACACACTTAAGAGCCCACTATCGGGCCTATGCTGTGGCGGTGAGGGCGGCGAAAAAGAGATTTTTTCCGCTTCCATTGCCTCCTCACAATGCCATCCGGCGGAGCTCTTTCGAGTGGTGCAAGGCCTGGTCCATCCAGGTCCGAAAGAAGATCTGATTCCACCCTCAAAGGCCCGCTGTGACGACTTTGCCAGGCATTTTAGGGAGAAAATCGCTCAGATTCATCACGAGCTGGATTCCACTATTGAGTCAGAGGTCTTAAGGGAGACACCGATGCTACCGTCTGGTCCAGAATTATTGGATGAATTTCAGTTACTGCGGCCCGATGATGTGGACAAGGTGCTTGGACGAGTACGTCCCACCACTTGCCTTTTGGACCCTTGCCTGTCTTGGTTAATAAAGGATTCCAAGCACGGGATTGGAACCTGGATCTTGGAAGTGGTTAACGCTTCTCTGAGGGAGGGTCGGGTGCCTGCCCCTTTAAAGGAGGCGGTAGTCCGACCGGTCCTGAAGAAGGCGTCACTGGATCCAGAGATGGCCACTAATTATAGACCAGTGGCCAACATCCCGTTTCTGGGCAAGGTGTTAGAGCGAGTGGTGGCGGGACAACTCCAAGCACTCTTGGATGAAACTGATTATCTGGACCCATTTCAGTCCGGCTTCAGACCCGGGTACGGTACTGAATCTGCCTTGGTCGCCCTGTACAATGACCTGTGCAGGGAGAAAGACAGGGGGAGTGCGTCCCTGTTGGTTCTCCTGGACCTCTCGGCGGCTTTCGATACCATCGACCATGGTATCCTTCTGGATAGGCTTGCGGGATTGGGGGTCGGAGGCACTGCTTTGCAGTGGTTCTGCTCCTATCTCAATGGCCGATTCCAGAAGGTGGTGCTGGGGGACTATGGCTCTGCACCATGGCAGCTATGCCATGAAGTACCGCAGGGGTCCATTTTGTCCCCCTTGCTGTTTAACATCTACATGAAACCGCTGGGAGAGGTCATCAGGAGGTGTGGGCTGCGGAATCACTAGTACGCTGATGATACCCAGCTCTACCTCTTGTTTTCCACCAATCCAGGTGAGGCAGTGGCTGTACTGAACCGGTGCCTGGCCGAGGTAATGGGCTGGATGAGGGCCAATAAACTGAAGCTCAATCCAGACAAGACGGAGGTCCTGTTGGTAGACGGTTCCGGCTTCGGAGAAGGTGAATTGAACCTTGTCCTGAACGGGGTTGCACTCCCTCCTAGGGATAAGGTCCGCAGCTTGGGAGTGCTCCTCGACCCAGAGCTTTCACTCGAAGCTCAGGTAACAGCAGCGGCGAGGAGCGCTTTCCTCCAGCTTCGGCTGATTCATCAGCTGCGCCCCTATCTGGAGTACGACAGCCTTGCAACAGTGACTCATGCACTGGTGACTTCCCGTCTTGACTTCTGTAACGCGCTCTACGTGGGGCTACCCTTGAAGACGGTCCGGATACTTCAATTGGTTCAAAATAGAGCTGCCAGGCTGCTGACGGGAACTGGACGTTATGCTCACATGACTCCAGTTCTCCGGCAGCTTCATTGGCTTCCCATTGAAGTCCGGGCCCAATTCAAGGTGTTGGTGATGACCTATAAAGCCCTAAACGGCTTGGGTCCTGGTTACCTGAAGGAGCGCTTACGTCCATATATGCTCAGCCGCCCCTTGAGATCAGCGGGAGAGGCCCTCCTCCGGGAGCCTTCAGTGAAGGAAATTAGGAGGGTTGCTACTCGGAGGAGGGCTTTCTCAGCGGTGGCGCCTAAGTTATGGAATGCGCTCCCCAGAGAGGTCCGCCTGGCGCCGTCGTTGTTTTTCGGCGCCAGGCGAAGACCTTTTTATTTAAGCAGCATTTTAAATGTTAGTATTATTGAATTTTATTCGGCCAGGGCGGCTTATTTTATTTTACTGTATTATTTTATTTTACTCTATATATTTTAATTGTTATTGTTTTAATGTATTTTGTATTTTATTTGATGTTGTAAGCCGCCCCGAGGCCTCGGCAAGGGGCGGCATAGAAATGTTTTAATAAATAAATAAATAAATAAATAAATTAGGAATGACTAAGAAAGGACAGGCAGTGGGCTGAGACCTTTCCTCTTGTGTTCAGAAATTGTAGACTGGAGTTGTTTAGGTGTAGTCAGCAGCAAAGCTATCCAAAGTGAAGAGGTTGTCTCTTAATAATCCATGTGTACTCTGCGATTAGCCTCATGTGCTCTGGAACTTTGCTTTGACTCTTTGCTTTGTGTATTTTATAGGTGTGTAAACAGAATTGGCTCTGTTTCTTTGAAATGGACCCTTGTTAGGAAGTGCCAATTCCAGCACAGTGGGGGAGGAATAATGGGGTGTTGGTGACTCCACCGAGGCTGAGGAGGAACTTCAATAAGGTCCAAAGCACTACAGTTTATGCATTCTGTCTGTTTGTATTTCTGGTTTTATAAACAGTTTGCTACTCTTGTGTTGAATGAAGGTGTTGTCCGGAAGGTTTTTGGGTCTATTTTCTTAAATTCAGGCCCATTTCTCTTGCCTGCAAGCCCAATTTTTGCATTACTTCTCAACATTGATAGCAGTTTTAATTTTGACAATGAATGAAATAGTTTCAGAGTGTATTACTTCTAATCTACTATTTGTTTCTGTTTTCCATGTCAACAGAAATAATCAAGGCTTTTCAGACAATTTTTAAATAAAGGCCTGCTCTACCTGTTCCATTTAGTTTTTAATTCACATGAACATACAAAGTTTACTATTATGTTGGAATAACTGGGTTTAACCTTTTGGTTATTTTTTATGTTGGGCCAGTTAGAATGGTAGAGCTAGATAATTTTAGATCTTGGACTTAATGGACATATGACATCTTCCTTTAGCTGTCCCTGTGAAGTATACATGTCTCTTTGCCCACCCCCTCATCATTCCATGGTTTACAACTTTTATGTTAAAATACTAGTGAAGCTGCTTGCTAATCCTGATCTAAAATATAAGGAGCACATGTAGTATATATTCACCTAAATCATAGTATAATCATGAATACAAGAATAAATACTGTTTGTTTCACAGGCCCTGATTACTGCCCTTCTCTAGATTACAATTTGGGGGTCCTGGGCTGTGGTCTTTGGCCACAAGATCAAGCCCTAACTGCTCTAGTAGCTGCATCGTGTTTTGAGGATTGACTAATGGAGGGCTAGGCAACATGGTACTGTCCAGGTGTTTTGGTTATTGTTGTATTCTTTTGACTTCAACTTTCTCTAGCATGATTGTCTTCTCCAGGGAGTCTTGCCTTCTCATGATGTGACCAAAATATGAGAGCTTCGGTTTTGTCACTCTTGCTTCCAGGAAAGGTTCTGGCTTGATTTGATCTAGGATGCACTTGTTCATCTTTCTGTTGTCCATTCACAAAGCTTTCCTGCAGCACCATGTTAGGAAGGCATCAGTTTTCTTCCTGTCAGCTGTCTTCATTTCTGCCTTTCACAGCCATAGCTCCAATCAGCCTCAGTCGCCATGACCAATGATCATGGAAAGTGGAAGCCATGGTCCTAAGTATTTAGACAACACTGGGTTGCTTATAATGTGTAATTGTCATCCAGTGGCTGTTTATTGGTTTTGAAACGGGTGTTTTGTAAAATGTAATAATCTATGTAAGCCATCTAGAGAGGAATGACTATCCTGTATGATGGCCTTGAAGTTTTACCAATAAATATTCTTGAGTGGCTGCTGAAGCCACAATATTCTGGAAGGGCTCACTGTTGACCTCCGACCTTCTCCCTCTCCTGTTTCTTTCTACAAATCTTTTGACTCTGTATTAACTGATATTAATATATCAACTGAAATTCATATAATTGATACACACACACACACACACACACACACACACTACTTACTGTCCCTTGAAAATATCTTAAGTTTACAGAGGAAGATTAAAATACAGATAATAAATACAAAAACAATTATATAAAACATTAGAAGCATATTCAGTACATTATACTTAACAAATTTGGCAGTCTAGTCAGTCAGGGAAGGGTAAAGGAGACAGGTTTGACACAAAAGGGATGGAGGCAACTTGGTACACACAAGAATTTAGATACCCATTACACTTGGAATGTACAATGTACTTCAAAAGTTTTATGTTTACATTTGCATGGTAGCTTTTAAAAAGGGGGTTTCTTGTCCAAGGCTTTTAAAGTGTTCCATGAACACCATATGCAAGGCTTGGCTGGTCTTATTTTGGTTTAGAAAAAATAGAACTCTTGCAAGTACTATGGCTGAATTCACTTGAGAAAAAATGTCTGGCTTAAAAAATTGCAATCTATTGAAGTGCATGGCTCAGATATTCAGTTTGCTATTGACACAATGTCTGGGTTTGGACAATTACTGAAGGAAAAGAACCCATGGTTGCTTTTCCCACCTTCTGCACCTGCTGCTTGCATGTCGCATAGTTTTCCTAGTTACTCTTGTGGAGGTGCAGCTTCCCTTGTTGTCTGAATGAGGAGCTGCAAGGCAGAGAGTGGCTTTGAAATGACAATTTCTACAGCAAGCCATGGGTTCCAGGGTGGTTCTGAAGGCACCCTTCCAGTGTACCTCCCCAGGTTCTGATGATACAAGAAGCTGTGTGCTACACAGCTAATTAGGTAAGCATGCCACACATGGACAGAGTGTAGGAGGTGGGGAAAGGAAGTGTTTTTTTTTCTCCTCTGTTTGTCCAAAACTGGCCGGTGCTGTCTAGTGCTGGAAAAAAATTCAGCTTGCCATATGTGTATTTGACATGGTTAAGTATGCGAATTCAGAATACATCTTGTGCTTTTCCCTTGCATTTTTCAAACTTTTAATCCTAATATATTTGTATGCATAGCAGGCCAAATGTGTCTTGTTTATTAGTTTATGATTTAGAGTACATTATCCACTGGAACAAAAGTGTAGTGCTAGTCATTAAGGTACTTTAGATACAGTTCTGCAAGCTCTTCATAACTGGTTCTGGAATGGAAAGCAGCCCAGTCGTGAGATGCATGGCTTGAACTCACCTGGTGAATCTAGAGTAGAGTGTGATTTAGGAACCAAATAAATAAAGTACAGAATATTCCACACTGACTCAATGTTGGCTGACATGGTGTGGGAGGAAGCAAAGGGTTGCTGCCTGAGGCAAGGACCTGATAGCACATGTTCCTCAATTCCACATTCTGAAACAGTGGCTGAATGTTACTTCAGCTTAGGACAGCTTCCTTCATCATACCTGTAGGCAGCAGGCGAGCTTCAAGGCAAAAGGCAGGCCTCACACAACTCTTATTTTCCAGTACCTTGTCACCACTCCCCAATCCTGGCAGCTGCTGTATACTGTAGTTCCTTTACTTTGCTTCATGGTAGGGCCAATGCTGCCTGCACACAAATGCATGTGGCTCTAAGCAGATGCCAATTTGCACAAGATAGGTAAGGGGAACCTCTGTGCCTGCTCGGTGCCTTTTCTGAAACTGCTCATCACTTGTCAGCAGAGAAACCCGGCCTGATATGCCCACACAGTGTATCTAGGGAAAACAGGCGTACCTTCTTCCCCATCCGAGGCAAAAGAAAGCAAAGGCCTTCCAGTGGCAACACCACCCTGTTTACCTGTCCTAGTGCCATTGTCTTCTCTAGTGGAGGGGAATGAAATATGTGGTTGCTTAGCAACTGCAGCATGCTTTCTCTTATTCTTGGGAAAAGAACTAGCCCAATTGGGGTTCAGGTGCTGAAGCTCCTAAAGCAGATTGCAAGAAAAAAGCTAACACCTGAGGCAATTGGGGCTTAAATCAGAAATATCCATATGGTATTAAACCCACTTATCCTATTTGTCTACAGGTGATCCACTGAAAACAAAAATGAGCAAAATGCCACAAAAGAATGGCAGCAGAAAGCGTGGATGGTTCTGGGGTACTGGAACTACAAAACTACCAAGAACTCACAAAACCAGCATTTTGGTAAGGCACAAATAAGTGTAGCAACTGTAACCATGTGATGATTTGTAGAGAAGTAATTCATGTATTCATCATTTTCTGAATGAACTCCACATTCAGAGAAGAATTCTATTTCAGATCTGAAATATTTGTACAGCTTTCTCTTTGGTATCCACTATTGATCTCTTGATGGGATTGCCTTACATGGAGGTACTATGATTCTACAAATTGTTGCCTGGAACAAGTATTTCAGTTTAAATTCATCTTATAGAATAGGCAACATTCCATACTTCCTGTGTGACTTGCTTTTGCTACAGTGGAATAATCTACACTAGGGATTTTACTAGCATTGTAATTTCTGTCTCACTGGCATGTCACATAATGACCCTCCAAACTGATCCCCCAGTGCTTTTTCTGCTATTATATTCTGGATTTCTTCAGGACATGACTTGTTCATATGATGCATTTTTTTCCTGTAGTATACGTTTCAGTATTTGTTAAAGTTGTATTATTGATTTGGTGAGGAGAAAATGTATGGGTTCAGCAGAGTTACTAGGTGAAAATGCCACAATATATGTGACTATACAGAAGTGAACCATATTGCTCTGAATAGCACTTATTCCTGCAAACAACAGCATGGGGGACAGAGGGGTTTGCTTTGGCTTTGGAAAGGAGCTATGAATTACTTCGTTTAAAAAAAATCTGCACCAGCCTACATGCATAATGGATTAAAAACAAAACAGACAACAAATGAACCTTAAGAGGCCATTTTTCTACACACATCATTTTTCCAGCTCCTCTTAGCTCTCCCAGAATTGCAGTTGGGTGTGACACAAGCTCACCCTTTCAATGTGGTGAAAACTGCCTTCATTACCATATGCCCAAACAGTGGTGAATGCATTTTGCATAAATATCATGGAAGGGGCTGTAGTGCAGATTCCCCTTGAGTGTGAGTTTCTTTGGCAAAGCATAGAGAGGTTTAATTTTGGCAGATGGCTGAAACCTTGGCTTGGTGTTGCCTCTCTCTCTTTTTGTGCAAAAGCAGGAACAGAAAAGAAGAGAAGAATTGGAAGATGGATTTGCCCAAAGGTATAGGTGAATCATGGTACTAAGAACTCTCCTGATTATCATATCAGTAAATGATATGAGTGTCTCTATCTGATAAATCTCTTGTTGGCAGTAAAAGGGATATCCAGTCTTCTCTGATACATTAAATATTGCATGGCAGCAGGACTAGACTGGAGAAAAGAGCTGAACTGTGGAATTTTGTGATTAAAAAAATTGGAGGAGGAGAAGAAAACAGCTTCATGCAAATCACAAAACTGGAAAAATACGGGAAGGCATGCGTGCGTGAGTGTAGCTGGCTGCGAAATCTATCTGGAATTTGATGAAAAGTGGTACATGGGAAACAAATGAAAGATTTTTTTTTTCTCTTTTGCTGCGGCTGAGAGCCAAACTAGATATGGTAGAGAAACACATTTGTTCATATGTCAGCTTAATTAAAGTATAGAGCATGAATGGAGAGGCTCTAATTTTTATATCAATAGGTGAGAGAGACAGACCCAGGCTGACTGCTCCATGCTCTCTTGCCCCAGGCACTTTTATACAAGTCTGACTAGCTTCTGATATTGGAGCTGGCATGAGGTGACAAACGCTTGGGGAGGCGGAGGGGTCAATTTCCCTTTCTGTTATGTCCCTTCTATTCTCAATTAGCTCTCCCTCTGCTTTATATATGAATGGGGAAGACACATGGTTAAACAGCTCTTGCAACTATCATTATAGGTCGGCCTTGAAAGGTAACAGGAGCTTCATTTATGCAACATAAAAGTTGGTGTAGCTCATCAGCAATGATGCAACTATCGTCTTTGGAAAATTGTCCTGATGTGCTAACTCAGGAACCTGGGCAACTTATTATGTTTAGTTTTTTAAACTAATAAATTGTGGTAGTGGTGGTAATAATAATAATAATAATAATAATAATAATAATAATAATACCACACTCTGTCTACAAATAAGCTTGTGAGCCCAAGTGCTGTACAACCTGCATGTCCCAAACCCCACAGCTTGAGACCATAAAGCATCTTTCCTTTGGCAGCAATAATAGTAACAGTTCTGTATGTAGCTTACATCATTTGTGCATTTAACTTTAAAAGTGCAAACAAATTAATGGGAAATATATTGCACGTGTTTGGCTGTGTTCATTGTGGCTTTGCAGAAAATGGTTACGGACAAAAGATAAGAGAAATTAAGAAACTTGTTTAATATGGTTGCATCCACCACCAGCTGATTTCTTCAGTCGATTTTGGCATGCTTAATAATAATTATGTCTATAACATCTGGAATGTAAATACTGTACAATAGGGGGTGAGATGACTTAAGGCTTACATGTTTTTAATTTGGTGTTATTTTCTACACAGTTGGGGTATACAGTGTGTATTTTTAAAATTATGATGCAAACATACATACTCAAGATCTCTTGACCCAAGGCATAACTGATGTTTATGTTACTAAGGCATGCTGGATCGGGAAAAGTTGCACATTGCCCAGTGTTTCTTGCAAAAATTTCCCCAATGTTTTCCTGTTAATGATTTGCAAAATTGTGAGGTTTTCCTAATGCAGATGAACCAGGAAATGAATGTCCAAATTGTAGACAATTGACCATGCACTCATGTGACTAGTTCATCATGCCGCTAAGACATACCAGGAAGAGTCTGCTCAGGTTTGTTTCACCACATAATACAAAATAGTTTTGTGAATTGGCTCCGAGACCATGGATTCCAAGCTTTTATTACAACAGTGATCAACAGAATTGCTGTAAAATATATTTTAGAGCAATTTCAGCTTAAAGTTTGCTGCCTCCATACTCATTATCTGCAAGATTCAAAAAGAACTTTTGAAATCTACTCCAATGTCTCCAGTTTGGGCATAAGACATAGGAGGATGGCATCTTCTGATACTTGGCCGCTGACTATTCTCATACACTCCAGTAAAGACAGGACTTGTAAAATATTGCCATGGGTCAGTAAACCATAATGAGCCAAAGGTGAGACTAAAATTATTCACAGATTTCAGTTAAGGCTGTTTGTCATACTGAATTATTGAGATTTAACTGTGCATGTGAAAGAGGGAGAGAGGGTTATGTTCTCGAGAGGTCCTCCTCCGATCCTCCCAGAATGGCCCATGTCAGAAGTCCGGGAGGGACCTGGGGGGTGGGGGGCAGTGGCCACAGGCCCATGCACAAAGTAGCAGGGGATTCTGCCTCTAAGGCAGAAGCTGACTAACTTGTCTGACTTTCAAGTGCCTCATTGCCTCAAGAGGCAGGCCAGTAGAACTCTTATGGGATGAGTCCTCAATTACAAAGGACTCTTCCTCAAAAGGAAATGGCTCCTCATGAACAGGGACCTCTTAATGAGTAATGTTGTATACTGCCCGAAGAGTTTCAGCTGTTCGGTGATATAGAAATAAACAAGACTTTGTCAGAGGGCTTTAACTGCAGTTGATGCCCAGGAAGCTCTACCTCTATAAGCCTTCCATTTCAACCAGTGCTGGAACAACATTTTTTCCAGTTTCCAGTTTTCTATCTTATTTCTCTGACTTGCCTTGTGATTGAACCTCTGAGCTAGTGAACCTTGGACTCCTGCTTGACTTTGCTTCCTGCACTCCATATTGCATCTAGCTACTTATCCATGTTTTTTCCTTAACTGCACTTCAGGCTTTTCATTTGGAAACCACCAACATGCTTGGTAGCAATAGTCTGTGTGACTATTTGCCTGCTTAACTGACTTGCCTATCAAATTCACCCTTGTATTTAATTAGCATAGAGACGCCTCATCATAGCAAGACAAGACTGGGTGGGGTGGGGTGGGGATGTCTTTTATTCAGGGAAATCTAAATGTTGTTCTCACATCACTCAAAATTTTGTATCTAGCATGCTAATGCTGTCAAACCTGTTTTGTGGAATCTGGAGCTATTATGGCAGGTGATGGGACACTGGAGGAATAAAAAAGGGACTCAAAATAATGAGGAGATATAAGCAGCATGCTTAGGGTGGTCATGTGTCCTACTTCACAGAGCACCGGCTCTATTTGATGCTGTGCCTTCTAAGTTCAGTTCCAAGGTAAAGCACCAAAGGAAGTGAGCAGGGCTCGGAGGATGCTGTGCAGTGCTCAGCACCAGCATGGCAGCCTGGGCAACAAGCATGCAGGTCACCTGGCCATAGCATTCCCCACCATGGTGCAATACATTCTATTTATTTTAAATTATAGTCATTGTTTCCAAGTGTACATCTAAACAGAGATTGAAATATGCACATTTTTGGCACCTGTTTTTGTCCACATCTATGGAGGGGGGCAAAAGTGGCCACCCTATGCATGTGGGGCTTCAGTCAGTTGTTGATGAATCAGCTGCTAGCCCCCTTTCAAATCCTAATAATGTAGGTTAACAATTTCAAACTTCTCAAATCCATGGCAGTTAGAAACTCTTCCTTTGAAAACAAAACTACTATTAAAGCTGAGAAGCTTAGGCTTGCTGCACACCCTTCCATAAGACTGAGCTAAACTTCAGTGATCTGAACAGGGCAATGGTTAAGTCCGAGGTTTTGTGCTCTCCCCTCCTGCCCCACTCGCCACCCTCCTGCCTGGCTCCTCCTCCCCTCCCAGCACCCACTGTGCCCTTCTGTGAGAAAGGGCTGCCGGCTTCAAGGCTGTCAGATTGGAACTTATCACAGGCGAAACAATGCTGCTTACCTCACAGTGAAAGCTCTTGGTCTGAATAGATCGTTGAGCAGGAAGTGTGCCCAAGAGAAAAGCAGCGAGAGAGGCCTGCAGCTTTGAATAAGGAGCTGGAATTATTATGTCAAACTAGAACAGTCTTTGCAAATCAGAGCTCTGGGAGGCTGCACTTACTGACCCATAACTGTATACTTCTTTCTCGGCTGCACGATTCCTAGTGTTGCGGGTGAGGCACCAGTCCCATGGTATATGGTGCTCATAAATGCAAGTAGACTTGCTATTTAAAGCAGTGTATTCCCAAGCAAATCTGAAAAATCAGAGTGGTATCTTGGAAACCAGTGAGCCACAGCAAGTCTGTATGTGGCACAGTAGCTACATTTTGAGGAATGGATCAGAGGTTAGATCCTACCAGTTCAGTCTACACATTTGCTTCTCTGGAGTAAATATATTGTCTGCATGCCTAGGTTTATGATTCCTCTATGCTGCTGGGAGACTCCTGTAATAAGGCTCTGACCTGCTTTGTTTGTATGGAGATCTGGGAATTGGTATGGAGATGATCTAGATGTCACCTGGTCTAAAAAGCTGCAAGTTTGCAGTAAGGATTTTTTTCAACTTGTCATCATCTTGCAACACTACAAAAATGTTTCCTGAGAAATTCTGTTACTTGCTTTGTTGGCTAAATCATGAGGGATTTGTCTTGCATGACAAAATGGGCTTTCCATACTCAGACCATAAGGGGCCCCTAAATTCATGAATTATGAACATCCTTACATTATCCAAGGATCCTTGAACTACCCCTCCCCACAACTTGGTTCTCTCCATATGTGTTGGATTGCAGCTTATATTGCTCAAAGTTTCCTGCTCAGACTTTGTGATGTGCTAGCAGTCATTGTCTATAACTTGCCCTTGAATCCTGCCACCCAGTTCACTTTTTGATAATGGGATCCCATATGAATGGATTCACTGATGTAGCTCCAACAACTGCCTGGGGTTTGCTTGGCTAGCACTCTCCATTTTCTGCTCTAAGGCCCAACACGTTTTTCTAGGGCAAGAATTCCGCTCCCCTTTGCTGCTTTGAATGCCTAAATAATTTGTCACCTTGTACACCAAGACAGAGCTTCATACCCATTGTTGCATTTTACATGCATCCATTTTTGTCATTGGCCATTTGCAATCCAGCATCTCAGAAAGGCATCAGGTTGGAAAAGAACTATTTTAGCTTGTGCATACAGTTCCATTCATGCAGCTGCAGACCCAGTGGCATGCCCTTGTACACCTACTACAGGGAAGCAGTGTCTTGCAGAGGGAAAGTTAAACTTGTGGATTCCTACTTGGTAGTTTCTTTGGAGGATATGCTGGGAGCCTAGGACATTGTGTTCACTTATTAGGGGTCTCAAGCCCACCACTTAGCTAACTTCCCTTCCCTGCCTTTCTTCCATAAGTAAATTTGTCTTTCATCATGTTCCTTTTCCTTGGAATAGTCTGGACCAGTGGAAACCTTGCTCTAGCTTTCTCCATCCTGAATCCGACTTTTGAACCACATTTCATACTCCACCCATTCCCCAAACTTTAGGAACCTAACACAGTATAAGCAACCATGTGGTTATCTATCAATACTCCCAGAAAACATTTTGTTACTGTAGGGATTAAAGTTCTAATATAGTAACTACCTTGGAATGTATTGGAGTGGGTGGTTGTCCATCACAATCTTCAGTCTCATCTAAACTGAAACTTAAACCCATACAAGAAAACTGATAATAGCCAGGATTGACTATGGCCTGGTGTAGCATATAGTGGTCTAGTTGTAATATTATTTTCTTTATCTGAAATACTTTATTTTTGATTATGAGAAGTGGCATGGTTGTAACCTGACTTGTTCTAGACTTTGCCTTCTTAATGCTTTTTAAAAATGCTTTTTAAATTTAGTTGGCTTCTTTCCTTTCCCTCTGTTATGACCTTCTTGACATGAAGCTATTATGTGATCACATGTAGAATACTGTGCACAGTTTTGGTCACTGCACCTATTGTAGAGTTGGAAAAAGAGCAGGAAAAGTGGCTGAAGCCATCTACCCTAGGAAGAAAGTTACAACAACTGGGATAGTTACTTTAGAAAATAGCAGAGACACAATAGAGATGCAGACAATACTGCATGCTGTAGAGCAGTGATGGCCAATCTTTTCAGAGACCGAGTGCCCAAACTGCAACCCAAAACCCACTTATTTACCACAAAGTGCCAACACCGCAATAAAAACTGAATACTGAGGTTTTAGTTTAGAAAAAAACAACTAAATATGATGTAGCAGATTCAAACATGCCAAAGGGACATATTAAAAGAATCTCAGTCTCTTAATTAGAACATCTCTTTGCTAAATCTTACATATCAAATTTCAATTTTTCATAAGAAAACTCAAAGCTAAAACCTTGTATTAATAAAAACAAATGTATTAAAACTCACAGCCAGTCCAAGCAACTCTCTCTCTCTCCTTCCTTGGCAGCCCACTGACCAGCCATGTGAAAGCTCAGACAAGTCTTGACTAATGAGTCACGGCTCGTGATGTCATCGCCTGGCACTGCTACTCCTTTCTGAGCATGTGCATGGCCCCTATGTGTGCTGTTATCCGATGCTTGGCTGCTGGGGCGATGCTGGGGCGACCTGGCTCGTGTGCCAACAGAGAGGGCTCTGTGTGCCCACTGTGCCACAGGTTCGCCACCACTGCTATAGAGAAAGTGGATAGGGAGACATTTTTCTTTCTCTCATAATGCCCATGGGCATCCCATCAAGCTGGTTGGTGGGAAATTCACATCAAACAAAAAAGAATCCTTTTTCATTTTGGAAAATGCAGTGATGGCTACCAACTTGGATGGCTTTAGAAGAGGATGGCATAAATTCATGAAAGATAAAACTATAAGTGGCTAGTAGTCCTGATGGCTATATAGTTACTCCCTCTGATACTGGTACTTCCAGTATCAGAGGGAGTTTACTTATGCACACCACTTGCTGGGGAGCTTGGGTGGAAGGCTGCCCTTGCACTCGTGCCCTGCTTGTGGGATCTCTTGGGCTGGTTGGTCACTGTGTGAACACAATGCTGGAGTAGATAGATACTTGATCTGCTCCAACGTGGTTCTTTTCCCAAAGTAGGCACACTCCTGAGTATATCATTCACTGGACACCAACAGTTAAATGTTGTATTGTTTCCTAGGTCAGGTGGTTTATCTACTTCTAGGTTTGAATCCCAGACAAAAGGGTAGTGAATGTAGGTTACCTGCCCATCCACATTAGTAATCCTGCAGTTATGTGATCATGTAAAAGCAGGTATCTGTGAGAGCCCATAGGTTACCTCCATTGTGGATGGGCTCAATAGGCCATCCTCTGTCTAAAGCAGGTGTGGGCACTGTGAAGCCACATGCAACCCTCCACCTAATTTCATGCAGTTCTTGGCCTCATTTCAAACACCCTCTGCTGAAAGAATTAGTTCAGACCCCTGGCAACTTGCTGAGTGGGGAGGCTTTGGCCTCACCCACTGCAGTTGTGCACCTGCTGGCAGATGGTCCCTGAGGAAAGGTGGCTCTCAACAGGGAGCACTGTTAAATCCTATAACTGTGGTGGGCATCTCTGTGCTATGTATAGCTGAGTGAAGATGACATGGAAACCAGATGAACATAGGAAGCAGCTTTATGGTGTGTCAGGCCATTGGCCCATCTTGCCCAGTATGGTTGACAGTGACATGTAGTTGGTCTTCAGGTTTCTGCAGGATTCTTTCCTCACCTTACCTGGAGATGCTGCAGATGGAACCTGAGGCATGCAACAGAGGTGCTCCACCACTGCATTGCATCTTTCTAAAACCAAAATGCTGTTATAGAATGTATAACTTTTTCAATCTTCTCAGTGTGGAGACCTCTTCCCAAAGAACTATGTACCCCTAAATGCTCCCTGTAATCTTTAACTAAAATTCCTGTGAGCTTTCATTGTTGCAGCAAATAGACCAGATAACATAACATTTCTTTTTGTGGGAGTGGGCTTTAGCTGATAAGAATAAAAGAACTTGTTCTTATCTAGCAAATATCTATGTTTACTTGTGTCCTTAAGTAGTCTAGAATAGCCTTACCACATGTTGGGTTCTGAAAACAGACAATTCAGGCTAGTCCCCCCTTAGTTTATATCTCTATATCTATAAAGTTTCAGTTCATACAATCATAAACTTTTTTAAAGGGAAAGAAAATTATGTAAAACCTGCATTATTCGAATTTCCTTTTTGCAAAAGGAAATTAAACAAGAAATTCACATTTGTCAAACATTTTCTTTTCTTCCAAATTCTAAAGAAATAACTATTTCAACAAGAACCAAGAGCACACTTGGTTTTCAGGTGGACCTTTAAGCTATTTAAGTAACCCTTGAACATACCTTAACTGTATTATTTCCTGTGTGCAGGCCTCCACCGTGGGAAAAATTCATTTGTATTCAAGCATATGAGAGGCCTTCAGTGGTAGTCTGGACACCCAGCATATGTGCAACATGTTACTAAAGCATTCCTGGTCAGTTACCAAACTTTCCTCTCTCTAGTGGAAGCAGCACCACAGCTGTGAACATTGCCCACGATCCTTAGCTGGTCAAGGACAGTTAACCCTTCAATCACACAGCCACCCACCAGCTGCTCTCTTCCTTGCCGTTTGAACTGTGTGGCAGAGCCCTACTTCTGCAATAGCTTAGGTAGCTTCCCTGGCTGCTGTGCTGAAATAGGCTTATCTTTCTTTGTCTTCAAAAGCAACCAAAATCTTAATAACATTTCCCCTTTCCTTTCCTCTCCTTTCCAAAGGCTAACTGATCCAAAGAAACTGGGCCTTTTGAATCCTATATGAAGAAGGTAGTTCTAGACATTAAGGCCAATCCAGTCTGGAAGACTCTACACCTCTGAATCTGGAGGATTATGGGCCTCCTTTGTGGAAGAAGAGAGTGACAAAGGCCCTTGTCCTTCTACTTTGCATTTTGCTGGACAGCCATTTTCAGGAGGCTGCAGAGGACACAGAATGCCCCGGCCTCCCCACCTGCCAGGACCTCCCCTTTACTCCTTCCTTAAGGTTGAGTTCTTTACCTCAAAGCAGTGGCTAGCATGGTTTGTTCTGTGCTGCCTCTGGTGCGGGGAATGGGGAGAGTGTGGACTTCCAGCTCCAAGGCCAATGCTCTGTTTTTGACTTTGTATCAGGGGACCTAAAGTGTAGTATTCCCCACTCCCCCACTCCCAGACAACGTTTACGGGTCATGGGTTAGCTCTCTATGAAATTTTCTGGTTTTGAAGGTTAGATCAGGGGTATCTGAAATGCAGGCTAGCATATTATTTGAAAAAACAGTAAACTGGGATGTTCAATAGGCAGCTTAGCTCCCTGGCCTCTAGTGCAGCCTTTTTACCCTGCTGCAAAAATATGGCAGTGTAGTGGCATACAAATAAGCTGTTTGCTTCCAAAATTGATTTTATTAGGATTGTGTTATAAATGGTTGTTGGCTTTCCTTTGCCTCTACCACCCCATCCCCTCCACCCCCACTTTGCTTTTTAACCAATAGCCTCCTTTTTAATATTTGGTTGGGTTGCCTGAAAAGAGAATTCTCACTGAAGTCTTTGCTGTGTGAGGAACAGCATAGTTACAAGGCTTCCACTTCTTTAAAAGTCTTTCTTAAGTTCTCTTTCTGGGCATTGGGAAAGAAAGTCCAAAGCACCTTTCTTTATTGGTTTCTAGGAGTGGGGTAAAGTGAAGGGAGAGTTCCTTGGCCAGAGGACTCAGACACTGTTCAAGCAGGAACCGTCTAGCATGTGTTAACTGGTCCCTCCTGACTGGTAGCTTAATTTTTCTGAGGAATCCATCAGAAGATAAAGTTATATCTTTTCGCAGTCATGTTAACACAGACATACATTGACTTGGGCTGCTTTAATTGAAGCATCTCTCCCAAAGAACCTTAGGCCAGGGGGTATCTGGGCCAGGGTGCTTAAGAATTGTGTTGCAGATCCCCAGCCCACCTCACAGGATGGGGGAGAGGGACTGTTGCGCTGCCTCAAGCCTCTAGTACAGATTTGCCCTGAGAAAATCCCCAGGATGGGGACAAAGGATTAGAAGGTCCATTGTGGCTGTGGGATGATATGTACTGTTCCTTTAAAGTTTTGCCCTACTTCGAGTTTAATTCCTGTGTGGTTTTCATTATTGTAAAATGAATCTTAGACATGGCTGTTGGGTTACTGTGTGAGTTTCTTGGGAATTGTTTCTGAAGTCAGACTGCATCACTTGGCAGAATGTTTGCCGCAGACAAAGTTCAGTCTGGTAGTTTCCAGGCAGGTGACTGAGGAACTGTCCTGCAGACCCAACAGCCCAACTAAATAGCCTCTCAGTGCTGTCAAAGCTAAGCAATGTTCAAAGTTTGCTTATTCAAGCCTGTACCTCACACAAGCAGGTATCACAGTAGCTGAGAATAATATCTCTGCTAAAAGGAGTCAAGAGTTCTTGAGTTTGTATGCTATATAGGGATCCATGTGGCTGAAGTTATTGGTGATACATCAACTCTGTTTTTAGCTGGAGGTGATAAAAAAGGTAGGCACTATCTGGCCAGCCAGAGCTTCTTTCTTTCTATCTCTCCTTCCCTCTCTCTGGCTGTAGAAAAAGAGATGGTAGAAAGGAGTCTATTAGAAATGCTACTTCATTGAGAAATGGCAAAGCAGAAACAGGTTTCAGAATTTTAAAATCAGGGGATCTTTAGCATATTTGGAAAAATTGCATTCTTTATCTACTCTAGATCCTAATACATTCTGGGTTGTGCCCTCTATAAAGGATCAATCAGATACCAGTAAGTCAATCATTCTTACTGGTTCCTTCCCTCCCATTTTTGTCCCTATATCTAGGCACAATATCCCCCCACACCCACATCTTTTTTGTTACATAAGCTTTTTAAGATCAGTTCATCAATAAAACTTGTATTGACAGAATAAACAACTGCAGCAATCTTAAGAGTCTTTTACAATGTAGAATATTAAGTAGAAGGCTCAAGCAGAGATCTTTTCCCAAGAACAGGGCATTATCAAAAGTGCCCCTCTTAATATTAGTATTAAGTATTTTTTCCCCCTAAGGCCTTAGCCTCCTAAAGGAAGTTTAAATTTTAACCAAATGTGAGCAACCAAGGTAACCAAAGCCCTTCTGGCAAAAGTTTCGGAATCCACTCAACCAGTCAGTACTACAAAGTGCCATTTCATGTACGTTTATGGGAGTGATACCCGGCCTTTCTGCTCCCCATAAAGCAGTCAGGGTAGCTCACAGTGCTCTCACTCAAAAGTAATAAAAGCAGTGCTTTCTTGCTTGGAGAACAAACTCTGCTTCTCAGACTCCCACACTCTCATCCTCTGCCCCTCTTTTGTGTCCACAAGGAGGAAATCACACCTGAACTGTGAATTGCTTATGCTGTGGTGAGTGCAAACTAGTCAGAATCAAGCTATGGCTTCAGATCCTGGTTTGTTTGGAAACCATCGTTTTAAACTACTCCAGAGTTTTAACATCAGCGAACTGGGACACAAAAGAGGTGGTGGGGGAAGCACATGAGCCCAAGACCTGAGCTTGTTCATGTGGGCAGGGCTCGGGAACCTCTTTCAGGCCAAAGGCCATATTCCAGTGACAGGTGGAGTCCAAGGCAAACGGGGTGAGGCACCCCCTGCCAGAGTATTGAAGGTTAATGACAGTAACTAAGCCTTTGGGGAGGCACTTCAGCCACTTAGAATGGGAAAACAATTCTAAACAATTTCATTGAAGTCCAACACTGAGCAGAGGATTCGACCCAAAGGCCCTTTCACCCCTTCTAACCCTACTGTTCCGATTCCTGCACAAAAGCCAGGAAACCACAAAACTATTGGTGTTTGGGGCATTTGGAGAACTGCAAATAGCTAGCCCTGGACCTCAGATTCCTCTCCTTTAAGTAAAGCAAAAGCTAATATGCACAAAAAGCTGTTTGAAAATATAGTAGTCTAAATATACATGGCTACATGTTACAAGATCAAAATCAAATTGATCTTTGATCAAACTAGCACAACTGGAAAGAAAACATGGATTGCAAGACAAATGTTTTCATGAGCACTATAAGTCAAACTCTGAGCAGTGTTGCATTTCTGGTTATGCCAGAGATATAGCAATATTTCTTGAAATTATTCATCCTGCTCTAACTTGAGAAGAGCCCTGCTGTCTTTGACCAAAGGCCAATCCAGACAAGCAAACTGTTTCCTATAGTGGCCAGCCAGATATCTGTGGGAAGCCCACAAACAAGATATAAAGGCAAACAGCATCTTTTGTTGTTGGTCCCCAGCAACCAGTGTCCCTCGGCATAACGTCTCTGAACCTGAGGCTCCGTACTGCTATCCTGCTTGGAGCTAGCTTTTTACTCAGTGGTGCAGTGGTAAGTTCAGAAGTGCTGAAACCCATAATTACAATCTCCATAGTCATAGCTCCAAGGAGACTCCAAATGTATAGGCAGCTGTGTAGATCCACATCCTTAACCAGTTCTAACAGTTTCCGTTTCCACCAGGAGCAGGTTATTTCCTAAAGTTGATGCGTTTTAATTGCCCACTCAAGATCAAGTTGCTGCAATATTGTTGCTGGAAATATTCCTTCTTTCTTCCATCCACTTGCTACTGTGAGCACTGCAGCTAAGCTCAAAGTCTGAAGGGAAAACTAAGTCTGAAGGGGAAACTAAGCAAACTAAGTCTGCTTATAAACTATCACTGACACTGCATCCCTGTGAGTCCTGATTCCACTACACCACTGCTTACCCTCCATTTTTCCCTTTTAAAGGTTAGTAGCCATCATCACACCTTGTGGCAGTAAATACCACAAATTATGCACTATGTGAAAAGAGTACTTTCTTTTGTTTGTCTGTCCTGAGCCTTCTATTGATCACTTCCATTAGATAACCCTGGGATCTAGTATGTAGCAGGAGAAAAAAACCATTTCCCTATCTTTTTCCACACACCATCCATACCATGAATAAGTTTATATACTGTATCTTGAGGATTTCCTTCCACTATCTTTCACCATATCCTCTGCAACCTGAAAAGTCCCAGATGTTCTAGCCTTAACTCAGAGCAGGTGCTCCAGCCCCACAATCTTGTGTCGTGCTCTTTTGGAGCTGTAAGATCCATTTTTTGTTTTAAGAAGGCATGGCCAGAACTGTACACAGTATTCAACTGCAGCTGCAGGACAGATCTGTATTAAGGGGTTGATACTGCATATTTATATAAGCATGCTTCTAAACTGCCTTTCAGGATTTAAAGCCCTCACAAAGTGGTATATTAACAAATCATACAACAGAATAATGTAAATATAAATCATTGTGTATATGCAAACTCCTTTAATATGGACAATATTAAAATTGAAAACTGAAATTAAGCACCTGCAAAATGTTAATAATTACTGAGAATGATGGGGAGGGATCGAAAGCTCCACAAATGTGGGGCCACCACTGAGAGTATCTGGTATATATTAGCAGTTTTACTGCACTTCTAGGCTGCTCTTTAGCTATTTTCAAGCAACCCGAGCCTCAGTTCCTCACTTGCCACATTTCAGCATCTAAAGTCTAGATTCTAAACATTTAAGTAATTAAAGCCAAACAGCAGTAGCAGAGCATTCCAGTTCCATCTCATTTGTTCTTGCTCTGTATCTGTTTTGTTGTTCATTTGGATAAGAACCATTGAACAGTGGTGCTGGAATGCATCTCTTGCTTGTGCCTAACAGGGTATCTATGTAAAATAGGTTGTGATAAAATCTGTTATTAGAGTGCAACCATTTGGACAATAATTTTCAAATGAATAGATTTAGGGCACAAGGAAGCCCACCAGAATTAATTTGGACACAGCAGAGTTGGTCAGCATGTCATTGTTTGGTAATAGGAACAATGCTCAATTTCTAAAGAGTCCCAGGGTTCAACAAATGAAAAAAAAATGGCACTATATGCCTTGCAAGGACTCGGCCTTGATCCTAACACCCTAGAAATCAGCTGAGTTTGTTTTTCAGGGCTGGTCCTTTCATTAGGTTGCCTCAGACAGCAGATGTTAGGAGCTGGCAGCAAGGTGATGGAGAAGAGTTGTGAGTCACATGGCCTGCTCTGGGACCCTTAAGCCAGTCTGTCGCTTTAGGTGTGGTGGAGGCTGCCCCATGCTTAGCAGTGAAGTACGATTTAACTGCCAGTCCAGTGAGCTTTCATACATGGAATGGGAGCGGAACCATTTTGTCTGTTGTCTCAAGAGACAAAATGTCTTGGGTCAGCCCTGTTGCTTGCAGTGTGGTAGGGGAAATGCTCTGTGAACATGCTCAGAAATGCTTCATGTTTTTGAGGACTCACTCTGCCCTAATGCCGGAAACTTGATTATGGAACTGAGCCCCAGTGAGGCCTTATACAGCTGAAGTGCTATGTCAGGAGTTGTACTAGATGACTGAGTTCAATGCTACTTTTTGTGGGTGCTTCCAGGTGAAGGACTTTGCAATGTGCAGTTATTCTATCTTGTTTTTCTTAGCAGATTTTTATGTAAGAAAAAAAGATGGAAAAGGCCATGGGAGGGTTATAAATTTAAGATGTCAGCATCTGGACCACCTTTAAACTACTGTAAATACAGCAAGGTGTACTATAACAACAAAAATTCTGCGAATACAGCAAAGTACCCATACAGTAAAAGCTTTGGCTAGAAGCACCCTATGTCATAGGTTCAGATTGTTCCCTTCAAGTGGTGGTGAGGCACATAAATGCAATGGGCTAAAAAACAAAACAAAAACCTTGTCTGTGTCATCTGTCAATATTTCCATTGCCTTTTGGTAAGGATTTACTTGGCCCATTTACAAAGCGCATAACTCTTGCTTTCTGTGAGACTTCCACACATCAGTGGCAGTGGGAAATGCTGAGTACAGATTGCATTTAAATGAAGTCTTGTGAAGGAATTGTTCCAGACGCTGTCTGGAGAGGCTGAAATCTTCACCTGATTCCTAAATGTCTGCAAACATTCAACCAGTTAAGAGGAACTGTTCTTTATTTCGGGAGCCCAGATCTTTGTCAGGAAAGACATGCAGGAAATCTGGTGGATGGGTAGGTGAGGATGTAAGATTTATGGCTTTTGGGAAACTGTTCCCAAGAGGGCCGGATGAATGGTAGAAGCAGAACAGAAGTGAAACATCCAGAATTAGGCATATCATCTTTTCGTACAGCTGTGGTTTCTTTCATGCTAGTAATATAGAAGTTAACGGTTTTTGCGGTAGAAGATCCCTTTACATAGACTAGTTCTATCACTGTGTTTTGCAGCCAGTTTCCTAGAAAAATCCATAGATTTCTTCTTGATGCTTTGGTTTTGCCACAGGATGACAGTCACACTAGCTACAAAATGTGTGTAAGAGTGAATAACCCAATCTGGTGTCAAATTCTCCCTATGGAGCATGTGGTGCCTGAAATATGACATGCTGCACTTCATCATTAGTTATTTAACACAGAATGAGTCCTAGTCAAATAACCCACACATAACCCATGTTGCCCTGGTTTGCACAATGCAACAAGCCTGGGATGTGCCAGTCACAGCTTGCATATTTACAGTGGTGACCAGGGTTGCCATTTCTTTAGCTGCATTTGCACATTGTAGAAGTTTCTAGAGAAGATAGCTGTGTGCAGGCTTTCTGTTGCCAGTGCCACAATTATATGATTCACTCACTACCTGAATCTACATCTTGAAAAACTCCACTCATATTTTGACTTTGTGGAGGTAACAGCAGCTGGCAGGCTTTGGGTAAGGTCTGACTTCTGAGATGGGCAAGTCTGGTTTTCTACTTGCTTCTTCAAAAGCAAGAGACACTGCAGTTTCCCAGCAGGCTACTCTGGAACATGATGGCAAAGAAGCACATGCCTTGAGTCACTCTCTTGGATGTGGCAAAGCTAGCTACCAATCTAGGCTTACAGCAAATAACTGCTACCTGGTCAGGGCTTCAGAATATTGATCAGTCAACCCTTACACTGAGGAGTACTATGCAGCATATCAGGGCAGGCAACCCTTTTAGGGCATATTTGGCAATTCAAGAAACTATTTTGGGCACCACCACAAAATGCTGCCCCTGGAGGCATGGTCCTTCACAAAGGAACAGTAGTAACCTACCTAAAAGACTTTAGTACAAGGCAGAGGCGAGGGCTGAGTGCCAGCATCCTTCTGGAACCCATAGTTTTTCAGCATCAAAGGAAAACTGTTTCACGCAATGCAAACTATTTCTCTGTCCTGTGCTGCTTTCTGCCAGGCAACTCATTTCTGTCTGCAGAGACACTCTGTCCTGGTTCACTACCATAAACCTGTGTGCCCTCTCTCTCACCCACATACTCTCTCAACCCCCCCACAAAAAATCTAGCCATTGTGCATGCATATTTATCCCTCCCTCCCTCATTGCAAGCATATGAAAACCACACTCATTCTTTTTCAAAAGCCCTGCAAAGTCCCCCCACCAAACCCTTTCTTTCCCCTTTTTCACACACACAGCCTTCATCCATTCAAATAAACAAGTACACCAACCCCAGTTGCTACTCTAGAACTCCTTCAGGACCACCAGCTTCCTGCAGCCTTCTCTGAACCTCCACCTGGTGGGGTGGTGACCAGCTGGATATTATGGATATTTGGCAGAAGACAGTTCTCCAAGACTAAGGTGGAAGGGTCCATACACAGCTCTGCTCACCTCTCCTCACACATATGCCACAGCTTGTTGGGAATACCACATTCAGCTAGAGAGTACTTTACTACCTTTCCCTCACTTCCTCACCATCTCCATTGTTGCTATACTGCTGCCTGCTTCCTGGCTGCAAAAGTAGGGAGAAATGGCACTGAGACAATGGCTGGGTTTAAACTTACACTCAAAGACTGAGTATCAGTTGTCACTTAACCATAAGCTGTCTTTAAAACATGGGTTATTATGTTGTTTGAATCCAACATCATCAACAAATAGTGGTTGGTTAACCACAAATGATTAATGAAGAGAAACCATGGCTTGTTAGGTTGTGAACTGGGTTGTTCATAGTTAACCAACCATTGTTTGTTCGGCTTCAGACAGCCCAATAATCCATGGTTCAAAGACAACCTATGTACAATCCATACTCAGTCCTTGTCTTTGGAATCTTTGTCTTTTTCTGAACCCAGCCAATGAGGGGTGAGGAAGGAGGTGGGGTGGTGAGGAAGGTATCTTAGTGCCCATCATTCCAGCTTGTGCTTCCCTTCCATGCTACACAGTAGTGAGGTTACATTTTTGTTGTAACCATGCACAGGAAGAAAAGTTAACCCCCTTTCTCTTTGTACACTGTGGTTCCAGTCTTGATCACTTCTGCCTGCTGCTGTGATCTACAATTTGAAAGGGTACCTGCAGCATCAGACCATGTGTTTCTAATGGCATGTGTACTTTGGCCCTGAAATTCAGGCAAGTTGTGTGTCAAAACACCTTTGATTTGTAAACTAGAGTGTAGCTAAGCATAGTAATCTTAGCTCAGCTGTACACAGCATTGTTTTTGTTCATGTCTGTTCATGTTGCACAATATTGTTTTTGTTTGTGTGAGCAGGCCTGGCTAATCTCACAGGTGCATGGAGAAGAGTATGGTGAACTGGCCATTCATTTATGTGGCCAGTAGCACTTTCCCCAGCAACCTGTGTTAAGGGAACTTTTGCCAACCCTTTCATGATCTCACAGTTCAAGCAAAACGTTTGTTCACATGGTTGCATATCCAGAACTGATTGGGTTTGCTCATGAACATGAAGAACACAGAGTAAACAGGTCCATAATAAGAGATTTTCAACTTCATAAGGTACATTTGTGGAAATGTTTGAAATATTTCCACAAAATAATAATCATCTAAGAAATGCAGTAAATTTTGACCTATGCAAAAATTTGAAAATAACACCATTGTTCACCTATTGCCTATAAGCTGTCATATGCAGGACAACTGTCTTGCTTAATAGCACATGTAGATCTGTTTCATAAGCACACTGGGGCTCACTGTGATTATTTAATGAGCTTGTGAGCACCATTTTGCATATGCAACCCATGATTGGATGTTGTTGGGTCATCCAAACCCTGCTATTGGGTGTTAAACAACCTTCACATGACCCTTGGTTTGGCCTTGATATCTTGTCTGAGCCTGACTAACAGCCTGTCAACTGGACACTGCATATTCAAGAATGCTGGTCAGCAGCTCCTTGTGGGATAGGCTGTTGCTCTTGCATTACAAGCCCATAGTGTGCAGTACCATCCTGAAAAGCATATACCCTATTTTGCAGAGTGAATGCAAAAGAAGCTTTAGAGGAAATTTCCGGCGCTATAACAGGAACTGGAATTCTTTGAATAGCAGAAGAACTTTTTGGAAGTGCTAGGTTCTAAAGTAAAATGCAACTCTGGACTTGGGCTTTAAGTATTCCAAGATTTACAAAGCTGAGTCCTCCTGTTTGAGAGTGTTTACAGCCCAATCCTACACAAATGTAATCATAAGCAAGTTGTACAGATTTCGCAGAACGTGTGCATAGAATGCCATCCCTGGTCATGAGAATAAAGCTTAAAGTATAGATGTGCATCCTGATTGCCTCACAACAGCAATTAGAAACCCAAGTGGTAAAACAGGCTCTGTAAGAATTGCATTGAGCATCTCTAGCAATGCCTCATTGTCATTACACAATGTAATTACTGATGTACATGTTTAAGGAATATCTTGACGCCACTTAATGCCACAGTGCAGCCCAACAGGCTCAGTCTGTTCTTTAAAGTCTTGGCTGAACAGTAGTAACCCTAAGAGGGGCGGGACTGCAGACTCAGAGATGCTCTAAGTACCTGGATCTGTACTTGTGATTAACTCTCTTCTTTTGACTGTGGTGCAGCAGGTACAACTGAGTGCAGTATTTGAGGACTCCATTGTTTCCCAAGGGGCAGAAGGACAACTGGTGACTGTGTAGGTCCTGCAGGCAGCATACACATTTGTGTCCATGAAGACCCACAGAAATTTCAACATGTGGCATTTCTTCCCACAGGTTCTTTGCGCAGAACTTTAGCAGTGAAGCTAAACACAGGACCTGCAACAAAACCAAGTATATCTTCAGTTACTTGTTTGCCTCCATTCTGTCCCCTCCTCTATTTTCTGTTCCTTCCTTTCTAGAAGATCCTTCACATTTTACAATTACTGAGTGAGTTCTTCAGTGGAGTTTTTGGATGCTTGTTTTAAAAAAAACACACACAAAAGGTATTTTTATTTACTTTTGCAAATTTAGGGTTCCTTTGAACATAAAAATATTTCCCTTTTGTTCATCAGTGCCATTTTAGTTCTGTTTCTTTCCACACTCCTTTGAGTTGGCTATTTGAGGACGCTAAGTGTGAAAAGACCTTAAAGAAATAAAGCTGAGTGTGTGCTCACACTGAATCTCTTCCATATGGACTTGCACCACTTTCTGTGCTTCACTCAGTTAAGCTATGCATGTGTTCCCACGTGCAGCCCAGGTGGCAGGTGACCAGCTTTAGCCTAAATGCGACCCAGATACCTTACTCATCAAAAATACCTGTGCCCTACAGATGCCTTTCCTTATCTGTTGGCTCCCTGCAAATTTCCATTTCTAACAAACCCATTTTTAGTATAAGTAATATTAGAAGAAATGTGCAAACAATGAGAAATGAAATGGTCCTCCCTCCCATATATGTATAAATATATTTCCAAGGACAGATTATAAAGTGGGCTTCATAGTCCGTCGGAAACTGCCGTCTGTCTTTTTTTTAATTGAGTTCCGAAAGAAAAAGCAGCAACTGCTGCCCACTCCAGCTACTGCTAGTTTCCTGTTTACTGGAGCAGCTGCCTGGAGATTTTTACGAACCTGAGGAGGGTGGGGGGAGGTGGCAAGCGAAGCCACTGGATGGTAAACACAAGACAAGCACCTCGCAAGTTTTGATCTCTTTCCCTCCCCCGCTTGCCTGTCTTAACCTCTCGTTTGCTCCAGCCATTTTCCAGTTTGGGTGAAAGATCCTATAAATGTTTGTTCCTTCTCTTTGGAAAATGTAGGGCCCTTGAAGTTTTTGGTAGCTTGCAGAAAAAAGCTTAAGCTCTTTAAGCGTATGAATGGTCCGTTTGCTCTTTTTTTTCTTTTTTTCCTCTTTTTAATCGAGTACTTAGGGATGAAGAAACTAGCAATCTGCTTGCAGCTACTGTATATGCATAATTAATACAATCTTGTTATTCATAAAGGGTAGGAGAATTGGGGATGTTCCTTTTAAAAATAATGAACTACCAGATAAGAAGTGAGGAGCTATTGTGATTTTAATATCTTGAGAGATAGGCACATGTCATGACAATTTAGCTACCTATTTTATGAAAGCTATACGACTGAATGCATTCTGTAAGAAGCGTGGTTAGACTTCTCTCAGATGCCTCTTGTACTGTTCTCTTTCTCCGACACACTATTTTTTTTCCTGTAATTCTTTGAACCGTAGCTCGTGCGCGCGCGCTCCCACAATACAATTTGTCTCTAAATGTTTTGAAACTTCATGTGCTATTTAAAAAAATCTAATCTCTTTGCATCATCAGCTACATTTACTGAACTAGTGGAATCTCGTTTTCCTTTAATATAGTGTTTTGTTGTCATAAATATCTGTGTGTCCTTGGATTTAGCAAAGTCATCTACATTATTGTACCTTGGCCAAGTCTTGACAATATTATTAAGAGGAATAGTTGTATAATTAACCCTTCATGCTAGGAAAGGAAGGAGCGAAGTTTTGTTTTATATATTGATTGCTTGCTTGCGTGTGGGTGTTTCTGTGTTACACGTTAAGAGCTTTAGAAGAAAACTAAAACGTGGGGGGATAATGTTGTAACGCTCCAAACTTGTGCAGCTTAGAGCTGAGGAATGTTGTAGCTGCATGTATGTTTTGAAGAGGGGACGGGGAGAGTTGGAAATCTCTCTGCTGCTGCAGCACTCTCAGGGTTACAGAGACGTGTGTAGAGAAACGTCTCAGCAATTCTTGTGTAGAGCAGGGGAAAAGGGAGGGGAGGTGGGGGAGAGCAAGGGGCATTTTGAAACTGCTGGCTGCTGCGCGCTGATTGGTGGAGACTCGTGTCTCAGCGTTCCAGCCATGGCGCTCTCCTCCCTCCACTCCGTCCATCCCGGAAGGAATTTCCTTTGCTGCTTGATCTATTGTTGTTGTCACGGCTCTTTGCTGCATGTTTTGGTCAGATCAAGTAACCATAGTATCAAAACTGTGTCCCAGTGCCTGCAGGATTTTATCCTAGCCTCCCACAACCCTATCTCCCCCCCCCATTGCACGTTTCTTATTATGATTTCATAGGACACGGGGGAAAAGGGGGGAGCTGTTTTTTTCCACTGCAGAGATGGTTTCAATTAAAGGCGCGCTCGCTCTCTGCATGTGGTTTTCTCTCTCTCTCTCTCTTTTTTAAAGTTCCCCCTCCAGTGATTAGATGCAAAGTCCCCTGCGTCCCCACAACAAAACTTTGCTTTCTTATTTTTCCAGCCTCGATTTTCTTCTGGTAAATAAATACATAGGAGAGGGTTATGGTAGCAGTTTCAGGACTCCTTTTCCCCTCCTGTTTGACTTGCTTCCCGCAACCGCTGTGCAGGGAAAGGGATCTAAAACGCAAGTGCTCGTCTTACCCTCACGAGTGAGCTACTTGCAAACGTTGGATCACCCAGTTAACTACTGGGGGTTCCTTTTCTGCCTCTGCAAGAGGAAACCTTCATTCATACGGAAAGGTTCACTTTTTTTTAAGGAGCCTTCAGCCTCTTCATGCACGGCGGGGAGGGGGGGAGAATCTTGAGTCAGAGACTAGAGTGGGGGGGCAATGTGCCTTGGAGAAATTCATTATTGCAGATTTTGTGCAGAGATGCCTAATGTAGCCATTCACAAGAGTGAGGGAGGGGGAGATATTAATGCGAGAGGCGTGTTGGTTTGTGTCTGCTATTTTTCACTGCCTCTTAACTTGCAAAGAGGCGAGACGGGAGAACAAAAAAAAAAAAAAGACGGGTGGTAAGCGAGATTCCCCTTCTGTTGTCCCTTACCCTCCCCGACGCACACTTTCCAAAGAGAGGTGCAGCAGGTTTGCTTTAGAGCTACTGCAACGCCCGCTGTGGTGGTGCGGGGCGATTCGACGGTAAGCGAGACCCTGGCGATTTCTGCTCTGCAACACCGGCTCTCTCCTCCTCCCTGGGGGTTTTGCAATGGCTAATTCCTCCTGAGGCTGACATTTGGCACTAGGGAGGGAGGAAAGAGGATGCAGAGCTGGGGATGAAAGGCGGGGTGGAGGAGGAGCGGGGACGACGACATTTCTGAGAACAGAATAATATTTGCCGTGCGAGCCCGACCGGCCACTACAAGCTCGGGGCAAGAGTGCCCCCTAGAGACCTCTCCGCTTTCCTGCACCCATGACCTGCCGGTTCTTGACTCAAAGGAAGTGGGTTTCATTTCCCAATTTGAGGAGTGAGAGAGATTAATTTTGCAAGGAGCAATATGGCTTGCGGAAAGATAAAGCTGGACAGCTAATCCTTGCCGCGGTGTTCCTCGGAACTCCCGCTTTTTTAAAAAGTGCACGTGGTGCCAGGCTAATTTGACTTTCTGAGCAGGCCCCCTACCCCCTATTTCTCCTCTGTCAACTGGTGTATAAACTGCGGGGATTGCGGGGCCAGTGCGGGGGGGGGGGGTAAAGCGCATCCAGTGTAGCAGGTCTTTATTCTCTCGGGGAACACGTCTTTGTCTTGCCGGAACGGCGTGGGTCATGGAACTGAACTGAGCTTACATCTGTCATTTTCAAAGGGAAGAAGCCACAGATTAACGGATGCAATAAAATAGTAACAAAGGTTTTCGAAGTAGTGATGTGCAGGTGCCACAGTTGCTGTGGGGTCCCTTGTACAGCATGAACAAGGAGGTGGGGCTGTTTCACCCATGTTTGAAAGTTTTGAAACTGTGCAGCTAAGACCCACTGTGTGCTCCAGACTTGCAGGACACTCTGCAGGGCTTTCTGAAATTAAGTTCATCCTTCTCCAAGTTTCGTTCTTTTTTTGGTGGGGAGGATCTGGAATTATGCTCCTCCCTTCCTTAAACTATATAGGAATCTGTTCTTCTTTGGGTAGCTTTCCATGAGCTGTATGTGAATACAGTTAAAATGGCCTAAGGGGTAGATAGAGCTTGTTCTAATGGATGTCATGCATCAGTTGCTGGAGTTACCCTTGCTGGACTAAAGAATTGAAGACCACAACTAATTAACTACACAAATACTTCAGAATTAGATACAGTGGACTGTTCTTTCTCATGTTGGTTTCTTAGCTTATCAGCATAGGTCTTGCTTGCTTTCATGGGAGCTGAAGTGAGGATTTTATTTATTTATTTTATTTATATCCCACTTGTTTCCAATGAACTCAAAGCAGTTTACATCATTCTCTTCCTCCTGCTCTTAATCTTATCCCCACAACAACCTTGTGAGGTAGTTTGGCCCAAAGTCACCCAATTGGCTCAATAACCAAGCAGAGACTAGAACCCAGATCACCTAGGTCCCAGTCCCACACTATTAACCATTATACCAGACTGGCTGTCATACTGAGTCAAGACCTCTTGCCTGCATAGTTCAGTATGGTGGACTACCTGACTGTCTAGGCCAGGGCAAGTCACCAACCACTTTGGACCTGTGGGCACCTTTGGGAATTTGAGAAACTGCTGTAGGTGTCAGCATAAAATACCTCATCTGTGCATTGCCAGTCTGGTGTTGACCTGTAGTGTCTGTGGATCTTAGGCTGCATCTTATTCCACAAAATCTTTTTAATTTGCAATGATTCTTTTATAAGGGGTTGCCTAATTTATCTAATTGCAGACAGTGCAAACAGCTAATGCTTCTTGTAAACATATGTTTTGACTATGTTTGGTCGCTTGCTTCTTTTGCTTCGATTTACGCAGATACATTTTATACTGGAATAGCTTTTAATATTGTGGATATACAACCTCTAAATTATTTCCATACTTCATGCAAATTAGAAGTGGCAAGGGAGATGGAGCTAAAAGACTGATATTACAACTTTAGAAGGATGAACAATCACTTCCTATAAAGCAATGTACTAAGGATCCTAAAACACTCTTGATATATGAACAGGATGCCAAGGGAAGTGTCTGGAATTTGATCCCCCTGCCCTAGAGTTTCAAAGAGGGATCTTTCACAGCCTTACTTAGAGATGTTGAGGATTGGACCTTTAGCGTACAAAGCCTTGCTATGCTCCTGTACAATGGCCTCGGGTCCTAATTGGTTGCAAGACCTGGGGCATGATGTAAGTTATGATACTTTCCCTAGTGTACACCCAGATCAGATGTTTCCATATTTATCTACTTGAACAATAAGATGGTGTCCCCCAAGTGCCCCCACCTAGTGAGGGAAGGCAGGTGGCTACAAGGGCAAGTGCCTTTTCATTGGAATACTTTCCCCGGGGAGACTTGACTGGGGCCTACATTGTGGCACCCCTTTTTTAATTTTTCCAGATCATTTAAATGCATATTATCATGTTTAGTACTCTAGTCTGCTGGTTATAATTTGTATTTTGATTTATAACATTGTAATGGTTTTACACTTTGCTGATGGTTTTTATCTTGGTTTTATTCTGTACTGTATTTTTGTTTAATATTTCTACTACATGTTTTTAATGTATTGTACACTGTCAAGCCTTATTGGATGGTTTAAATGTATACTAAATAAACAAAATAAATGCACAATCATGTGCCTTTACTGCTGCATCTTTATATTGGAAAGAGCATCACATTTTCCTGAAGCTACTGTTTTGGTCACAACAAAATAAACTCTGGTTTATTTTATTGAATTGATTGAAGCATACTAATGTATCCAGTTATTTTGACATTGTGAGAATCACTCTTGTACTTCTTTCTTCAAGAGAATAAATTCATGACACTAATTCAAGCATCACTAAGTTTATTATCGCGATTGCAATGGCGGGTGTCCCACAGAGCAGGCACACCCTGAACACTAAAAGCATGCCTTATATTCCCTATCCCATCCGCATAGTCCCTCCTCCTTTCACCTATTGGGTAGGCTTCTAGGAGGTCACCATCTTCTCTGTCCGCCTCTATCATACTACTCCTTGCTATGTTCCCCTCCCCACTCATGCATCCCATATTTATGCTAATAAGCCTATTATCTATGAGTGGTGTGTCAGTTATTATTCATAAGCCTATTAAGCATGCGCACTATTCACTATAAGTTCACTAGTTCATCTTGACCTTACTCAGTTTTGCCCTGCGACCCCCTGTCTCATAAACTACTGGGAAGATGAGATAGGAAGTAGCAAACTTCCTTTCAAGCCGATTATCTTTTTCTCCTCTCCACCTTCTTGTTTTCTTTGAGAATAGCCTGCTGCAAAAAAGACAATTACCTGCTATTTTCTACAAAAGCAACAGTTTGATCCTTTCCTACAACATGTTAGGAAAGGTGAACTGGTACTGAGCATTAAGTATACATGCTGGGGAAAAATTAAGTTTCCAGATGCTTGTTTTTACTTTTATCCTGATCACTATAGTATCACTAAATACTTTGACCCTGTCCATTCTCCTGGTGTCTGTATACCACAGTTTGCGATTACTGGGAGGAATTACAAAAGGTTGGGCAGGAGCTAGGCAGCGCAGAGAACATGCAAGCTTACCCTTTTCCAACTATTTAGAAAATAGCTGGAAGTGTTTACTGGTCTCTAATAATTGTTTTAATTTTTAAAGGGTACATCTTCCCAGCCACTAGTAGTATACAGGAATAAAACAGCATAAATTTGGAAGGGTAACTAATTTTCCCTAAGCAATTACAGTATTTGGCAACATTCTGTTTGAGTGTATAGACCATAATAGGGTGGAGGGCGGGGAACAACAGGGTTTTTTTTGAAGAAAATTTGGAATTGTATGGTGGTATGTGATTGTAACTGATATGCATAGCAAGTGCTGCTGCAATATATCTGTGTTTTCCTTGTTTGTGTGCTTATGCCCTGTCTACCTTACAGTCTTTTAGAATTACTGAATGTTGCTATTCTATAAGAATTTGGAAGTGGAATTGCAACTGTGATTCCAGTCAGCAGGTAATGTAGTGCTGTATTCTCATGTCAATCTTGTAATGCTTGTTCACATGGCAAAGGCAAGAACTGACAGTGCATTTACTGATCTGGCATTTAATGCTTTCTGGAAATGATTTTCCTTCTCCACTTTCCACTTCTTGACTCAATAATGACTTGGCTGTTTAATTTTACTCTTTCCCCATTTTGTTTTAAATATTTGTACCTTAGTGAAGTAACAAATAAGAACACACTTTTTGTTAACACTGAAAGTGACCCTCAAGTCAGAGAGTTGAGGATGGGATTTCTTTCTAGTCTGGACAGATGCCAGCTTTCTCTTCTGCTTCCTTCATCTCCCATTACAGTCACAACTTAGGGAAGAAAGAGGGGTATTATTTAAGAACACTTGATGGAAATGTGTGTTCTTCGAAAGCATTTTGGTTCCTTTTGACCACACAGTTTCTCCCCCCATCCCCCATCCCAGCATTTGTATATAAATTTGTCAGTTTGGCCTAAACAAGTTCGTGCAGCTGATGAAATGGACAGAGCTGGATGACACTGCCTTCCCTCATTCATTATGCCGGAAGGAAGTAGTCAGTATTTTGACATGTCACAAGATTTAGTTAATTGTGCTATATTAAATGAATGTTTATTCTGACTCAGTCCATATTCTAGTTAAAGAGTGGTTCTCCTCTAATAGCATCCCACCTATGTTTTTTCTTTTTCTTCTATGGGTGATAGTTGGAATAAACATGGTGGAAATCAGAACTGGAATGTGATGCTTAATACACAGTGCAGTGTTCACTTCCTTCCAGGAGAGGGCAGAGTTACATGCACAAGCTGGTTAACTACAAAGCTTTACAGGCTTCGCTACGTTCCCTTTCAAGTTTTTGTAATTCGCTGGAACCCTGAGTTGAACTTAAAAAAGGCTGCAGTAATCTGGCATCCATCAGATGGGTGGGACTACAGCTCCCATCATTTCGGACCAAGCTAACTGGGTGTGATGGGAGTTGCAGTCAATACATTTGGAGAACACCAGACTGGAGAAGCCTGGCTCAGACAAGTCTTGCACTGCCCTTCAATCAGTGAGTTTAAATGCCAATGCTGCCCTTCCCTTGTGTTTTAGATATACCATGTAAGTCTAAGTTACAGTAGGAACCTCCAGCTTAAAAAAAAAACAACTTCTTTATTTCTTCACCATAGGTGAATTCCTTCAGTTCCCATAAGGGACTGTGGTGATCCTGATATTAGGGATGCACAGTTAAGCTTAAAGCTGAACTGGATTCAGGAACTAGGAGGGCAAGAACTGTGTCTTTGGAACACTGGTGGCATAAACTGCCTTAGCCCACTTTGTGGTGGTGGTGTGAACATGGTATGAGCTGTAAACTTGGGTTTGTTCCGGATCAATTACATTGCTAATTTAGCTTGTACTAAACACTGTTGGTTTTGGCAGGAGAAGGACCCCTGCTGTTAAACCACAGGAAGAAATGTACACTTCTTCAAATGGCATAATCAGATTTTAAAGTTTCTCACTTTTTAAAATTCTTAAAGATAAACTGTTTAAACTGCTAGTTTAATAGATTAGTTTGTCCAGTTTTTTGAGTGTGTTCAAAAAGCAGATCTAAACATGAGAAAACAAGCTTTTTTTTTTTTAGGTGGCCAAGCATTTTTGCCTGTAGTTTGCAAACAGGCTGCTTGTGTATTCAAATTGAAAACTAGGCACTCAGCAGGCTATCTTCATGAGGCATTTACCTGACTTGCATGCATATGATGCATATGTCTAAGCTTTAGGCACCAGGCTATATTTCCCTTTTCAGTCCTACAAACTGCAGCTATTTAGTGATTAGAGTAGCACCTGTGTGTTGTTTCTGCAGTCTACTGAATTGACTGTTCATACAAAACACTCCTTGCTAGCCAATAACAAGCAGTGCTTCCCATCCTAAGTGAAAGCTGGATCTTTCAATTTGACTGAACCCTGCACATAGTAATATGTATAGAACATGTTGAACAACATGTTTGATTCCCTACTTATAGAAGTACTGATTCTTGGTTTTAATGCAAGATGCTCAGCCTCACTTCTAGATGAAATACTGTAGATTTAGAAACATAGAAACGGAGCAAGTCAGAAGGGATCTCCTGGGCCATCTAGTCTGACCCCTGGCTTTGGATTTCCCACACTAGATGAAAAATGAGTGGATCAGTTATGGTTACTGAAGAATGCTCCTGGGCAGTGTTGAGTGGACTAACATTGGCTACAACCTGCTGAAGGGAGATTAGCAGGAAGGTTAGGAGAAGTGAGAACTCTCAAAACAGGTTTCAGTCTCAATCAGTTACACCCTAACTTTGGGCTGTCCCAGTTATGTTGGTCTGCCGTTCTCCTCTTTCCCAGTTGGTATAGCAGGCTGCTCAACCCAACCTTCTGCATGACTGTAGTGGAAACTTCCTTTAAATAGTTAATTTGTTGGCCACAGCTGAACTTGCCAGCCTGTGAGCTTGTGAAGCGTTCAAAGGAAGCTTGAGCTGAAAAAGGGCAGTTGTAGCTGGGAATGGACTGAGGGAGAATAGTTTACTAGCACAGCCGCAAAGGTTTAATACTGTGGTTGGGACTCCCATCTCTTTGCCAGAAACTCAAGCTGTCCCAGAGGCTAGGCTAGCTAATGCAAAAGAATCCACAAGGTTTTGATTTATTAGGCTAATGCGCCAACTAGTGCCTCTTCCCCATTTCATAATGAGCCTTTTCCACTAGAGATGCCTGCAAAACTGCTTTTATTATCCACTTTGCAGATGGAAGTGTAAAGTTTCCAGGTTGTAGAACACTCTCTGTAGAGCTCTTTTTCACTCTTCCTCCTCCCCCACCCTCTTCTGCAAAAGAGAGTTCTTGCATCTTAGGTGGAAGGAGTAAAAGGAGATTATAGTTTATGTCCATCTTTGAAAAGTCTGCATAGTCAATGCAAATAGGTGATGCAGACAGGGGCTGGTATAGGCATAAATGTTCAACACATGTACCGGGAAGTAGTGCCCAGTTCAGCCTTAAATACCCTGGTTGGCTACAGAAAACCAGCAGTTCTAGCCTCAACAGCACTTCTTTCCCCATTGGAAACATGGGCATGGTAGGCCTGTATTACCCCTAAGATATTAAGAATTAATAGGACTAGAGCTACACATGCAGTGACTGTAGAATTCTGAGCTAATAGAAAGGTTTGTACCACTTCAGATTACAGGTGTGGTTATAATGAGGTGGGTTTCCTGAAAAATAGTCCAAAGAAAAGTAGGAGAATTTACATAGTGTCATTTGCATAGGAAAGGTTTTGGTTTGCATTGGAAAATGTCTTGATGCCATAGTGCAGGGGCAGGCAACTTGTGGTCCTTCAGATGTCTGGATAGCCGACTCCCGTGGCTATACTGAAGGTGGTGCTATGTAGCTCATAAAACATCTTTGCTTACTAAGTTATTGTCCTTCTGACTACAGTTGTTTATCTCTATAAATTAGTACTAAATCACTACTAAATGATCCCTCATATTATACTGATACTTCACTTCTGCCATATCAAGACTTCTCCACTTCCTTCCGTGGTGTGGGAGGTCCAGGCCTGAAAAAATGCATGTAAAATGCTGCCTTGCATACAAATCCATACAAGTCCATGGGTCTCAGCCGTATCTGCTAGGCCATAAGCTCTCATACATCTTTATAGGGATTTGTGCCACATCCACGGTTTGGAAGATGAGTGTTGCCGTGAGGGGAAGGACCATTTTCCCCCAGTTTACAGAAGGATCAGCCAGCAGACAAATAAGCTTATGTGCTGGCGCTAACCAGGTTGAGTGACTATTAAAAAGATCTTGCAAGAAAATACCTGGCCATTTACATGATATTGCATCCATATGATGACATGGACCATTTACATGAGGTTCTCCTGTGTTTTCCCAATCATTTTCTGTCTCTTTTAAGTTTACAGGGAATCTAGCTTTTTAAAAAAGAATAGAACAGAGCCGAAACCCCTGCAGTTGTAAATTGCCTTAGCCCACTGTGTTTTTAAAGAGGTGTAGTTTTGAGATGTGCAACAAGTGCTGGACCAGTGAAGTTAAGGTCATGCCTCTACCTTAGCTCACCTTCACAATAGGATTTGGCAGCAGTGCTGTTAAGTAACAAGTTAGTTGAATGTAAACTTAAACTGTTTTTAAAAATGGGGCATGCTTGGATACCCTACTCACAGGACTGTATGAAGCCCATCAGCGTGGGCAGAAGATAGCAGGATATGTGCGCAGAAAGCACTGTACCTCTGAAGTGTATGCAGTCAGCTGCAGTTGTGAACCTTGCTTGCAGCAGAAGACCATTTGTGAGGATTCACCAGCCTAGAATCAGCATCATTGTCTTCTGTCACCTGAAGCATCAGTGATACTTCAGTTTAAATAAAATTTGCAGTTCCTTGTTGGTGAATTCCAGAGAACAAAGGCGTTTCATGGTTTCTTTGGTCTCTCCTTTGATTTTCGTTCTGCTCATCCTGTGTTTTCCATTCATTATTAGGACCAAAGTGCCATATAAAATGCAAGCATACTTCTCAACCCAAAACAGATTAGCTCTTGTTGGCTTTGTTTTCTTCTGTGCTTGGGTTTCTTTGCAGTTCGATTGATGGGGAGCTCTGATAATGAAGTTGTGTTTCTCCGCTTGTGTTTTTTCAAGAGGGTTTTCTAGATGCAATATAACCCGCTCGTTGTAAGAAGCAGAATAATGAGAGCCTCTTAAATGCTTGACCTGTGATGAAGTCTGAAAACCAAAACTCTACTGATGTTCTGATATCCTTCTAGTGCCATGTTCATGTGTTGATAATGTTCAGGCACAATTAGCATAATGTTGTAATTATGGCTTATAAAGACTGTATTCCCCAAGCTGACAGCATCTTTTCATCTAGGGTGTGCTGGTGTGCTAACTTAATACACATGTGTCCCCCCCACAACTCCATGTCTGCTGAATGAATACACACCAACAAGCTATATCTGTTCCAAATCTATTACCATATGCCTGTCTTTTTACAGTTCTTTGGTGCATGATGCTCATAGAGTGGATAATTAGCTAAGTGAATTAATTGACATTCATACGTGCAATTAGCAAATGGTTACAAGCAAGCTATTCTCTTTGGGATGACTAAAATTTCTAGGGGACTAGTGTAAAAATACTGTAAAATCATTAAGAGTAAATAATGAGGGTTGATTACTATGCATGATTATAGAGGCTGTTTTCTTTCCTCAGCTATAAAAGTGCACACATTGTAAACAAGTCTGTGTGGGGTTGGGGGAGAAAAGCAATGCTATAAAATGTTCTGGAAAATGCCACCTCTGGGGAGATGGTTGGATATGTATTCCAGATAAAATATGAACCAGATGGATGATATGCCATAAACAGTGTGATGATAGTTGTTGCTTTAAGTTCTTCATCTTCAGTGGGCAACAGCAGCTTTTATGTAACAGGTTTTCTCTTCGATATTTACTACAGAACAATGGGAAATGCTCAGTTCTCTCATTATCGACTAATGCAGAAACTCTAATTGAGTTGGTGCTCTGGATTTCTAAGGCACAGTTCGTATGTCTTACAGTAAAGAATACCATTCCTTGTGGTATTAGAAACTAAGCAGCCATATTTCCCTTTGTGTAGGGGTCTGTGGGCCATGGTCCACATGCAGGCTTTTGCCCCTTTCTGTGTTCTTCTCAGAGCCTGCATGTGGGTGTTCCACTGAGTTTGTGCTGCAGCCCAGTTAATCTACTCCATTGCAGGGAAAAGAACAGCAATCCCAGTTGTGGTTGTGGGGTGCAGGGGGGAGGCTTTAGCCTCCTTTCCCCACATCCCCTAAGCAGCCAAGATCTCCATTTCCCACTGCTAATGGTGGTGGTGAAGTGAAGAGCCAGTGTGGCGTAGCGGTTAAGAGCATGGGACTGGGACTCAGACGACCTGGGTTCTAGTCCCCGCTCAGCCATGGAGCCAACTGGGTGATTTTGGGCCAGTCACAGACTCTCAGCCCAACCTACCTAACAGGGTTGTTGTTGTGGGTTTAAGATGGAGGAGGAGATGTAAGCTGCCTTGAGCCCTTTGTAGGAAAAAGGGAGGATATAAATTGATAAATAAATAAATAAATAAATAAATAAGAAAGATCCCAACTGGGTTTGCTGGGGTGTGAAGGAGGTTGTAACCCCTTCCTTCCAGAAAGTTTGAAGCAGTTTCCCCCAGAAACCTTGAAGCAACCTCGAATTGCCCCTCCTCCTGTGGACAATTGAAATTAAGGGTTCAATCCCAAAAGAGGCTTGTGCAAGTTGAATGCCATGGAAGGACGTAATGAGAAGTCATGAATAAAGGCTCAAGGAATTTGGCACAAGTGCATTCGTTGGTTGGTTGGTTGGTTTGAGACAACAGGAAGGTGTGCATGACATACAAAGCCACCCTGCTAATATGCTACACAGTGTGGTTTGCTTCTGAAACAAGTCACAGTATGTCTGACAGACAATCAGGTTCACTGTGGCTTGGGCTCCCCTCTGTGCCTTTATCCTCCACTTGGCATGTTAGTGTGTGTGTTGCAACACAACCTGCCTTGCTTCCATTGCTGCCACTTTTCATTCGTCACTTTTTAAAAATTTTCTTTAGACCCTCAAAATGCACAGTGGGAGTCATCTTTGTTATTTTATTCCACCCCTAGAAAGTTGCACAAATGTGTTGATTTAAAAACAACAACAACAACAACAACAACAACCTTTCAGTCTATTCCAAGTGCCTCTTATGCCTCTCAGACATGTGCAGCCTTGCCTGGTAAACTGTTGTTCCAGCTGCTAAAGGGAGCAGCCAAGTGGATTAGGTAACATAGCACATACATGGAAATTGACAAGACTAGACCATATAAGCTGATTTGCAGGTAGTTGCGGGGGACCAGTTGCTGAGTTGTCCAGTTAAAAGGCTCTAGAAATCAGCAAAAGTAGGTGCCCCATAAAGAACGGGAGACAGTATCTCTGTCTTGGCAATTTTACTACAGCTTCCAGATGTTGCATTGACACATCTCAGTGCCTTCTTGAGTCTCCAACTTCCCTGCTGATACAGTGGAGGGAATTACCTGGAAAGTGGAGGGCACAGAGAAATGCTAGTTTTAACACTTTAAAGCAACAGGATTATTTTGGCAAGAGGAAAACATGGCCCTCCCGTTAATGCACCTACTTTTGCTACTTTTTTCCCTTCATGACTTGAAATTAGCCACTGACAGCTGTGTGCAAATCAGACTATATACTTCTCAGCTTGTTAGTTCCCATATAAGTTACTTATTCAGTTGTTCCCGTTGACGGCTGAAACATACAAAGCAATTAAACAGGCAAGATAGCCAATAATAATGCACTTAGGAAGGACTGACACCAACAGTTACAAATACAGTTGCACAGTTTCTTGTGGCTGTAAAATGGATAGCAAACCAGTTATGATGACTCCAAAGTGCCCCTTGGGTATTGGTGAAGAAGCTGTCACTGGTGACAGCAATGGTGAAATCAGGAAAACTTTTGTCTTTTTTCCCCTTTTGGCTACTCTTTTCAAAAGGCTCACTAGCAGACTCCCACACCCCACAATGAAATTGCTCTCCCTGGTTCAGATGACACTACAAACCATCATGGATCCAACAACCCATAGAACAAGCTATGGGTTGTCAGGGTGGCTTGTTGCTGAAAATTATCTCCCCTGTGGGAAGTGATCTAGGTTTGGATGACAGGACAACCCAAGATAACTGATTATTTGTGATGGTTGTTGTGTCATGTGAACCAGCTCAATGGATGCTTCCAGACAGATGGCTCCTAACTCTCGGAAGGCATCATGCAGCTCTTCTGCCTTTCTATCTTTTATTTCGCATTGGATTTTCTGCAGTAACAAAAATGACAGAGGAACTGGTGAGAAAACATAGAAATACGAGTATTGCAAGTGGTTAACAATAACATGTGGACAATCCATAAAATTCCATGAATGAGGCAGAATAGTTGCATATAAAAACCTTCTCTGGAAGCACCCGAAGTTGCTGTAATGAGTAGTCTATATGGTGCTCCGCAATCTGGGCATGGATCTCTCCCAGACCATGAAAGTGTTTCTGTGGTTGGGCTTTGAGGACCCAGCAGTCCAGTATGAGTTTAGGGCCTTTTCCAGCTATGTTTATATATGCGTGCCAACATAGGATTACATTTAATGCTTCCAAAGAAGTGGATAGCCATGAAAGCTGACACCGTAATAAATCCGTTAGTCTTTATAATGCTGCAGGGCTATTTGTTGGTCTGGTTTCCTCTTGGAGCTGTGTTCCGAACCCTATTGCTGTGGATGCTGCTGTCTGAAAACACTGCACAATGCTTGCATAGTGAGCTTTTTCTTTATAACGTTGACTCTCTTTTTTAGGGTTGAACAAAAGACAACACATTTAATTCTTTGCAGATTGTTCAGCTCTGGACATAGTTTGTCCTTCAGATCCATATTCCTGCCTATGTAACCCTCTCTACGTACTCTTTCTTCAAACTAAAGCCATATTTGTGCAATCAGGCAACACCCAGCGGCGAGTCCCCGGGGTTCAAGAGTAAATATCCAAGTGAACAGGAAAGAGCAACTCTAAAGAAATGTAAGCATATTGAGAAGAAAAACAAGTGGAAAGGTTTAGAAGGCAAGCCTTCCCCTCCTGTGGATCATGACAAGGGGGTGTTCTTGCCTTGCTCAATTCCTTTTACCCTTTTCAGTGTTTGAAATATGCATTAATAAAATTCCTCACAAGTATTTGGATTTCTAAGGGCAAAGGGGGCTGTTCTGGTTGGCTTTAGAATGTCATCCTGGAATTACTGCATCCAACATCTACATCTGGCTTGAACTAAATGTATGACTTGATGCAAAAATATCCCTTCTCAGTTTCAAGATTCTTTAGGGATGGTGCATCCACCACATCCGTGCCTAATCAGTTGCAGTGGTTAAACTTCCCACATGCTTAAAAAGTATTTAATGTTGTTTCTAATGCGTGATTCTGTAAAGCAGTACAATGTAAAGGCTGCATGGTTACTATGGACTTGATGGAGTGACACTAGCTCTGTCTTCCCTAAGAGCAGCTGAAAAGCTAGTCCAGGGCTTTGTTCCATGGTGCTTGTGCTGAGACAGAATTTTGGGGTTGGAGTGGCAAACCTGCCAGATGGAATCCAGGCATTATCTCATCTCACTGATAATTTGTGAGAAAGAAAAAGTGCAGTTCTATGAAAGCAAAGAGTAAGACTACAGCTTGTATGCTGGAAGATGGCTCATTCACTGGCAAGAGCCACTATGATGTGCCTGCAGCTTTACCCAGAAGCTTACAATGAATGTGTTGTCCCATTACCACATGTTACACTTATTTATATTTTCCTCTGTGATATATAGAAAGACAGTGAGGGTGTGTGTGCACATTTGATGTACTGGAGATTAGCCATTCCTTTCCGATTTTATTTGCACTCTTCAAATGAAAATATCTTGTGTGGATAGACAACAGTAAATCCTTTTGTTCAAGAATTAGGTCTTAGGATATTGCAAAATGGGCCAAATCTCTCTTCTGTCAGTCCATCCTTCTAGCTGATGCAGAGCGATATGGGCACTGGAGTCTAGGTGGCTACTTACCCACTGTCTCCTATGATAAATGCATCACCAGAACAGAGAAAGAAAGGGGACAGTGATTTGTGGATAACGCTTTCATTTTCATATGCGAATTTTTATATATGGATGCAAATTTCAAAGTAAGTGATTTAATAAAGAAGACAAGGCACCCCACCAAAGTGGAGAAGACTGGCCAGCGGGTGGGAGGGCCTGCTCAGCCTGCTGTCCTGCTCCACCCTGTTGATGCCCCCCCCCCCCCCCCCCACAGTGCTCTCCTCTGCAGAGTTGCCTTTAAACCAGACTTGGTCTGGACCGCTCTTCAAACAGAGGATACCTTCAATAGGAGTACTGCCTTCTGCCAGCTCTTCAAGAGGGAAGGCGGCTTGTGATAAGGACACCACACCACCCTAGAAATATGGTTGCCCACCTACACAGCATTGTGTAGTCATTCTCTCCCTTCCGCACTGCTGCAGAAATACCAAACAAGCATGCCAGGCGATATGAGATGGGAAGTTCCACTGGGTTCTTGCTTCAGCACAATGACAGCGCAGGTTTCCCTCTCTGGAGGGAGAGTCTCCAGAGAGAGCTGAATCACTGGGTGGCAAAAGATTTGGATGGGCAGAAAAGTAGGATGGAGCAGGTGCCTGCTGCCTTTTGTTCCCTGCTGCCCAGCCCACTGCCCTGTCTATAAACAATTGTCATAGCATAGCTTAAGTCCTCTTGCCTGTATGCTCTGTTACTCGAGGTGATTAAAAGCCAGCTTAGAAAGTGTGTTGTGATGCAATCAAATCATTATGCAATAAAACCCCCTAGTGGTTAGTAACTGCTGCTTTATACAGCCTGGTTTCAAGCATTAATTTTTGGCAAACTTCTTTCTGCACATTCACAAAGCCACTTTTCTTCACAACCCTGTTTTTTCACTGTAATCCTGTGTGTACCCATCATTTTCCATTCACATGGTGGACTGGATTTCCCTCTTGCCTGGATTGATTCTGCATTTTTTCCTGCAAGCTAGCTATGTAGAACATTGATGTGTTCCTCCTCTTCTTTCTGAAACCCTGGAGTGCCACTATCAATCAGCATAGAAAATATACAAATCTATGTTTGTGTGACACATGAATTCTCAATCATTTTGCAAGAGCAACAGTTGTGGCTTTTATTATCTCTTTGTTGCTCAGCTCAGATGATTCCTGTGCTTGCAACAAACCCTGATCACTTGGAGAGTAACTTTCGCTCTGTACGCATTGGTTGTTTCAGGCTTAGATGCCTGCCTATATAACTTTGGTCTGAGGGTCAAACTACACGTGACATGAATTGAGTCTGTTGCAATTGGGCCATTGTTTTTTCTTTGATTATAGGGTGTGCTCTTGTTCAACTGCGGCCATATGCAGGGAGTGGAGGTTTATCCCTTTCACAACATGATTGTGATTTGTTAAAAAAAGTCCCTTGTCCACTGCAGTTAGGCTTAAAGGGAGGTAAGTGCCCGGTGGGAAAAGTGGCAGGCAGATGTTGTAGAATAACTGCTCCCTCCTGCTTCTGTCTTCAAATTCCCATGATAGACATTTTGACAAGACTGCAGACTGCCCCGTGTGTTCCCCACCACATATACATTGCATGTCTTTGTGAGCTAAGATATTGACACTTAAATTACAAACATTTAATTTGAATTTGCAGTTAAAAAACGAAATCAGAACAACAGTGTGCATTAGAAACTTAGAAAGCAAAGGATTGTTCATTTTATACTTTCTCCCATGAACTTATAAGGAGCAATATGTAGGCTTGACTTATGGTTAATGTTCAAGAGCCTTGAAAATTCTGAAGAAATCTCTCAGAGGAAGAGTTTTGCTTTGAAAGATTTTGAAAAGTAGTTCATGATGAGAGGTTTATGTTCCACCTTAAAAAAACTTCAGCAGGATTTTTTTTTCTTTACGGAAGTTGGGGATAGAATACTTTTCAGCGATCCAAAGAAGCGATCTGCTTGGAAAGCCCTTAGGGCACATGCACCTACATACTTGGCGTAAAGAGCGTGAATTTGAAAAATACTGCGAGCAGGTGGCCCGACGTTTCCGTTTGCCCATAAGTAACTGCCTGAGCTGATCATTCACTGCAACTGTTTCTCTCCTGAGTAAGAATACTGCTTTGTAGCATTCTGCTTCCCCGGCAAAGGTGAGAGGGGCTGGGGGCCAGGAAGGAGGGAGAAAAGGAAGGAAGCAGCCTGATCTGACAGTTTTGCTGGGCTGTGAGGGGATGGGGAGGCTGGAATATGACCTCTCAGAGTTCCCTGTGCGCTTTTGATCTCAGAGCAGATTATCAAGAGAGTGCTGTTTCAGTCACAATATGTATAAGTTCAGTACTTTGTGCAGATCGAGCTGCCATTCAGGCAGAACTGGAAACAGAGTTCTTTATGAGCTTTATTTGCTGGTAGCTTTGTTTGTTTTAAAAGTTACTTCAGTAGTCAAGGGTTTGGAGGGAAAGGCACACTTTAGTTTGGAAGGTATTGATGAAGGAATGTGAACCTGTTTATTTTTGTTTCTTGGCGTGGGTTCTTTTCTCTGTATGATGTAAACTTAAAACTGAATTCTGCTTTGGTGGTGCAACAGTTGCCAGACTCTTTGAAAGCCTTTGAATTTGAGGTTCCTACTCCTACTCATTGTGCTGCATCAACAGAGTGGTTAGTCTGATAGTTGGGGCAAGACATCCAAAACTCTATCCATCATATCAACTTGGGGTTGAATGGGCCTGGGAACTTTCCCAGACTGGATAGTTTAGGAGTTGATAGGAGTTGTTGCTAAGTTGGTTCCAGAGCGTGGGAAACTGACTGGGAGGGGAGATCTGAAATTTTACCTCTGTAGTGGGCTTTCTTCCTCCTTCATGCAGTATGTTGTTGTTCCTTAGAATAATTCTGGAACAGAACTTTTCTAGCACTCAAACAGCAGTGTTCAGGTGCTTGTTCATTTTGATTGCTATTGCTATAAAGAATGCAGTTGCATATATGTGTATCACTGAATGGCATGGAGAGCTTCTGTTGAAGGACTATTTCTGGCTTCCCTTGCAATAAAAGTGCTATTAACTTTCTGTCTGGAAAGCTCCTATTCCTGGAAAGAACACAGCATGACAAAATGCTCACCATCGTTGTGTAAGGGTACATCTGGGGGACACACAGCCTGTTCTCTCTGCCCTGTTTTTAGGCAGGAGCTGAGGCCTGTGTACAGTTAGATATGTGGCAATCCTATGACTGACCTGTCTCAAGGTCTGGGGTTAAGGGATCAGCATCATTTTGAACTAGCACCGTTCTGATCCCTGGAGCTTGCAAGCTGTGCTCCTCTGCCTCAGTGCAGTCTCTGCTTGTTCAGCGGTTCTCTCTGAGCAGGTGAGCAGTGACAGAAATGAGAAGATGGAGCTGCTCCTTCCACGTATCTTCTGTTGTCCTTCTGGACGTGTGTGTGAACCATGCTTGGAAGGTATGACATCTGAAAGGGCAGCTGTGAGCAGCCTCCTCCCACTGAAGCCATCTTGTTTGAGGGCCCCTAAAACTTGAACCTGGCACCGGCTATCCCATTAGTATTTGTCCATGCTGCGTTTTGAAACCACAATTGTAAGCACCCTCAATTGAAGTCAGTTCTACTGAAGTCAGTCAGATGTGCTTCCAGGTAGATATGGTTAGGACTCTACAAGAGCTCTCTTTACAGTTAGCTAGGCCAAAGCATTTGTATTTAGATTGTTTCCATCAGATGGACAAATAGAAAGGGCAGTAACTCCATGACAGAGCTCTGCTCCGAATACAGAAAGTCACAGGTTCCATTTGCACCTTCTCCAAGCTGGGTTGGAAGAATTTCTGCCTGAAACATTGGAGTGCTGGTGGCAGTTAGTGTCATCGACAGATGGAATAGCACCCTAGGCTGGCACTCTATTAAGCGGCTTCCTGTGCTCTAGTATATAATAGCTTGTGCTATGTTTCTGCTGTACCATAAAGGTCTGTATTCATTTGCTGCTACCTCTAGATACTATGTTAAGGCAGTGAGCAACAGGTTTATATGAGGGCCATATACCCTGCACCACTCGGGTGGTAGTGGGGAGAGACTGTCACCATAACAAAGATTGTTAAACAAACTGCAGAGAGATTAGGAAGAAATGACATCCATTTTCAGATTGCTGTTTGGACCTAGCTTTTATGGAAATCAGTGCGTAAGCTGAATGAGGGCATGCAGCGGGGAGCAGTGATTTTTTTTCAGGTACTGGTTGGGTGCATAACTGAGTGTGCAGTTATTTATTCTGGGGAGGTGCCAGGGGTTGGGGTAGCAAGGATGCATTCCTGAAGTTTGGCCAAACAGTGAACTTCTTCCTGCACCATGCAGTTGCATTTGCACAAGGACTGTCTTCTCCCTGACCTCCCCCATTCATATGCAATCTTACTAGCTATGTGGAAAAATGCATGATAAGGACTTTGGACCTCCTTGGTAGAATGTGTCTGTTTTCTCAAAAATCTTATTGCTATGTGTCTTCTGAGCCATTAAGGACTATCTACATCTTTGGAAGAGGAAGAACCCAATGAAGTTGATCAGAGCCATGCATATTGAGCAGACTTCCTCAAAATGTTGATCCTCCAGATGTGCTAGACTGCAGCCTCCTCGATTTCAGCCAGTAAGATCAATGACTAAGGTCCCTGGGGATTGTAGGGATTGTAGTCTAGCACCTTTGGAAGACACCAGATTAGGAAAGGCCACTGTAGAGAGGTGTACCTTGTGGGCTCTGGGAGATTTGGCCAGAATGGAGGGCAGTGGTTACTGCAGTTTTTACCCAAGCGCTAAAAACCCTTTCATAATGATATTACTCATGACATTAGCAAATTACTTTGCATATGTTCAGATAAGTAGAAAACTGAAAGCAACTCCTCTGCAGGACTTTGATAGTATATATTTCATTTAACCAATGTCTATCTCACTTTTCAAAATTGTTCAAGGTGGGGTGGGGTGTGAGTAGGCTTTGTGTGTTTGTGTATATGTGATATACACAAAAGAAAGTAACATCTGAAGCTGTCATAAATCTAGGGTATCCCTTTACCTTATTTCTTTTCATAGTTCCAGGTTTTTATTTTTATAAATTTGAGCAGAGAACTACTCAAGTCTAATTAGGTTCTGCTTAGCTGCCATGGGAGTCCTTGGTTCTTAGTTTTTGTTGCCTTTTCATTGAGAAGAATTAATTGCCTAATCCTTGTTGTGTTTTCAGAGTTGGGGGAAACTTTGAGCAGATACATCATTGCCCCAACAAGCTTAATGGGTTTTTTTCCCCCCAAAATAGGTCAGGTTAATGAAGATTTGCTTGTTACTATGAATATTGCCTAATTATACACCAATAATCCCCCATGAGTATTTTATGATTGCAGCTCATGTTTGCATTTTTAAACATTCCAGGAAAAGTGTAAAATATACTCTGATGTTTTAAAATTGGGAACACATGATTTGAAATAAAGGGGAATCTATGTTAAAATACAAAGTGAAAAAGTGACAGCCTCCCAAGCAGCAAGACATGGAGCTTACTACTTTAAATCTGCTCCCCTCCCCATGCTTTATTTTTGCGCTAGCAGAAGTTGGTAATCAGGGTTCAGAGAGCTAGCGTACTTCTTCATGAAGCCTTTATTGTACATTCAGCTCACCTCATTCATGGATTTTATGGATGGGAGACAGATGATATCATCTTATGTTTGTATCCCTCTCATGCTTTTCCATTACTGCTTCCATCTCTCTTTTTTCCCCTCACCAGGAACAACAAAAAAATTAGGAAGGAAGAGATGGAATAGTTGCAGAGTGCTTTTTGAATGGTGGTGCCTAGGAGCTCTCCATCTGGAACCACCCCTACATGGATGTGAAAAATGATCTAGGGTAGCATCCAACTATGCTGTGAGACTGTTCACCCAGCACACTTCAACAACATCCCTAAGCAATCTAGATCTCTGTGGCCCACAAGAAGGAAGGCACAAAGATATACCATCAAAGTGCTTACCACACAAAAAGGAAGGCAAGCCATGTGTTAACAGAAAGGTTGATGTTACTGTGGATGGGCATGGGGCATACCTGCCTGCACTCCCTAAAGAGGATGGGCCAGCTGGAAGTGAGGTTAGCCTGGGCATGTGAGCCTTGGGACTGGCTCTGACACACTTGCCTCCCTTTGCTGGGATTTAAAGTCAAGCAAAGGAATCAAGTGGGGCCAGCAACACGAACCAGAGAAGGAGCACCACCACCATACACTTTAAGGGAGGTTAGACAAAGCAGTGAGGAAGGAGGATCTTCTAAGGGAATTTGTTAAGAAGTTGATGAAGTAAATGGCTATTGTTTCTGTGCATGGAAAAAGAGGGAAAGTGCAGAGTGATGCTGCATTCAGGAACCCAGTGGCAAGTGAAATTTCAAAAGAGAGAAAAGAATAATGTCAGTGTTCTTCAGAAGGATCGAGAAAGTGGCATAACAGAACCAGCTGAGTGAAGAGAGGCGATGTTAAATTTTAGAGTTAATTAAAATTCCTTTAGAAAAGTCCTGTGATGAGCCAGGGCTCTTAACCCTGATAGGAAGGTGAGAAAGACCACACACTTTGGCTGGTTCAGAGTCCATGGTAGTCTACACTCAATGGTTGAGTGTGGGTGGTTGCTGAAGTGTGGGTTATTGTGTTGTTTGAACCCAGCTACACTAGCAAACCATGGTTTGTTAACCACAAAAAGCCCACAGTTCAGTAACAAATAATGGGTTCTAGCCATGGGTAGTTTGTTGTTTAGAAACCATGGTTTGTTAGTGCAGCTGGGTTCAGACAGCATAATCAGACTGAATCCTAAAGTGTGGGTTACTTATGTTGTCTGAATTCAGTGTCTGTCCGTTTCTTTCTTAGAGCAAGAAGTGGACTCTGAGTTTTTCTTAAGAGTAAGAACATCTAACTTTCTCCTACCCTTTTGAAAAGTCTGACCACAGTCTATACAGTTTAGGTTTGGGGCACCTCAAACCTTCTCTCTCCCACATGAACTTGCCAGATGTGGAGGTTTACTTCAGAGGCCTCTCTTTGGATCGCCTTACCTTTGATGGTGAAATGAATGGTAACTTTTCAGTAGCAGTGCACCTCTGTATTTGCAAAGTCCTCCCTGGGTAATAGTGACTTTGTCTTCTGAATCCCAAGTGATTTTTAAAATTTGCCCAAACCTATAAGATTCTAAGTTAATGAATGTTTTTATTCTGCTCCTATGCTTTTAGTTGGCTTTTAAAACATTCATTGCAATGACAAAGATTTGCTGTTTTGTTGTTGTTTTGTGGGATTCTTTGAGAATCAGTGGGTAGTTTAAAAGTTGTATATAAATTCAAAGATAAATTTCCAAAAATGACAGCAATCCTTGTTCCCTTTTTGGCCCAAGTTGTGTCAGCTACCACTTGAGAAAAACTCCAGCTCCAAACATCTGTTAAATGGATAGTGTATCGTACAGGCTCTAGCATAAGAATTATTCTTATTCAGTGGGTAGTATAGAAAACTTTCCCTGCGTCCAAAGGCCAGAATAGTTTCTTGAAGCCATGCCAAGTTCATCAGGTGATTAGGAAGAACACCAGAGATAATTGGCTTGAAAACTGTTGCTGTTGTGTGCCATCAAATTGTCTCCAGCTTATGGTGATCCTATGAATGAATGCCCTTGATAACGTCCTGTCCTTGACAGCCCCTCCAAGCTCTTGCAAATGCATGGCTACAGCACTGATCCGTCTCCTAGGTGGTCTTCCTTTTTTTCTTCTGCCTTTGACTTTCCCTGGCATTATTGTCTTCTCTAATGGGTTTTTCTGCTTGAAATATCTGAAGTACAAAGTGCCTTAAGTATGGCAGCCTCAGTTTTGTCATTGATGCTTCCAGGGAAAGTTCTTGCCTGATTTGATCTAGGGCCCGCTTGTTCATTTTTACTGGTCCAGGACATTTGCAAAGCTTTTCTCCAGCACTGTGTTTTGAATGCATCCATTTTCTTCCTGTCAGCTTTTTTCACTGTGTAGCCTTGAAGGTAAGGACTGCTTACCTTCAGCAGCCCTTTCAGCAGCCCTTTCGCTGTGAAAATGAAACTGTTTCCCTTATTGAAGCAGCTTTGCTCCCAGGAAGATGCAAGGGGGGGGGGGCATATATGTGTGGTTAGAGCATGTGTGCATATTGACACAATCTGCAATACTGTGAGAAAGGAACTTTAGGAAATCCATGGCAAAAGGTGTTGCCTTTGGTTCGCAGCCTGGGGAGAAGAATTGTGTCCCTCACTCAGGCACCTTCAGAGACTCATGGAACATCCCCTAGCCTAGCCTATTCTGAGGATCGATACAGCCATAGAAAAGGAGACTATAAACTTTCTTGTTTATATTCTACATCTCTATTTTATCACTGTATTCAATAAGTTGTGTATCATCACTGACACAGGTGGTTTCTTTCTTCTTAAGTACCCTCAAATCTGAAGTGAAGTGCCTTGGCTGAACCAGAGCCCTGGAGTTAAAACAGAAGGAAAATTTTAATTTGCCCCAGGATGTTTCAATCCAACAATATTATCCCTGTTTCCAATAATTTCTATGCTCCAAGACTGAATTGAGGAACTCCCCTCCCACTGAACCTGTTATTTAATAACCATACATAATAACTTCCTTCGCTACATAAGGACTCTCACAATTTGTAATTTCTAAATGGAGTAAGTGGAATCAGTCAAACTTTCTAATGGCTGTTTTACTCTCCTATGTTTGTAGTGCCCTTACCTTAGCTGACATTCTGTATTGCTGGGAAAAGGTGTAAATTGTTATATAACTGGAAGATTGAGTTGTTTTGTCTGATGCCAGGGTGGTGGGAAATGTGGTGGGCTATGGGCTGAATAGTTGCTCTCATCCCTGGAATTCAAACAGCTTTCAGTACTGGAGATTAAACAGTTGCAAATGAGAAGTTGATCAGCAAAGCTAGGCATTGACAATTGACTCTTCTCATTCTGTTTGGATGCGCAGGTCATTTCACTGGTCAGGATAGGTTAGTGTGAGGCTTCTTTTGGCAACTTGGTCTATGACTCATCCGCTAGCCATTTGTATTTACTTCTAGTAAAGGACATGCTGCACCTTGGTCATTTCCAGTATCCAGTTCCTCCTGATGGTCTGTTCTTTTTACAGGCTAAATAAGCCGATTATACAAAGTAGCTTGCTATACATATTCAGTGATATGTCTTAAGAGTTGACCAACACAACCTTGAGGTTCATTCCATTTGTACAGGAATGCCATGAATGGAATTCATTCATTCTCAAGCTCATCTTTCTCTGATCAGTCCTCCTTTCTCCTGCTCTCAGGCTACTTGGTCTTATAGGAGTTTTTTATAGGTGGCAGGAGAGCTATGGTGGAGGGCTGCTGACCATCACAAAGTTGTGTGTGTGTGTGTGTGTGTGTGCACATGCCCTTCAAGATAGCTTACTATAGATACATGCTCTTAAAATAGGGCCAATATATGTGGACCAGTCCCTATAAGCATGAATACTCCTGTACCGAGGCTGCAAAACGTGGCCCCTGCCCTACTATTGCAGCCTAGGCCAACCTGGCACCCTCCAGAAGTATTGTACGATGGCTCTCATCATCCCTGACCACTGACCATGCTGACTGGGAGTTGAAGGGTTCAAGTTAAACTCATTAAATTCATTGTGCCCCCCTCCCCGACTCCTTGGGAAAATCCAAGGCTTACAAAAACACAATGAATATAGAATTAAGAATGGGAGATTATTTAAGTTCTCCACTTCTCCCTGGATTCAGAATCCAAGGCAGATTACAGCTTTGAGGTGCTTTTGAAGCCCCTCTGACTTGCATGGGTTCTCTTAGTATCATAGGCTTATCTGGAGAAGTAGAGAGCAGATGCAGCATTGTAATTGAGCTACCATTTTAATTTTTCCCATTATATCCCTGATGTCTCATTGTTTCATGGCATTCTGGGAAAGTGAAATAGCAACTCCCAATGGGCACAAGGAGGTTCTGCTCAGCCTGGTATCCTCCAGATGCTTTGGATGTTTACTGCCAGAAGCCCAAGTCAGCACGGCCGATGGTGCAGCACTATGGCTGTGATGGTCATCCCACAGTGTCTGAGGCACAAGTTGCTATTCTCCTTAGGGAAGATGGGGCTGTGAAGCTAGCCTGAACATTCATGTGACCTCTGCTCCTGTGATTGTGACTGCGTGTCCATCTATTTCAGCTTGCCATCATGAACTGGGATGAAACTGCAAAATGGCAGATATTTCCTGAGAGATTTGGAGCACTACTTAAATGATAGTTTCACAACTGTTGTCCTTTAGAGAACTTAAAGCTATTCAGCATTGATCTGATACTTGTATACAATGAGCAGATGTACACTGAGCTGCATCAAACTGAAACTTATTGTTGCACAGGCCTGTATGATCATGCAGCTTTTCTACTTTTTGTATTTTTAATGCTGCCTCCACCTTGCAGATGCCCTGCTTTTCATTACCTCTCTGACTACAGAGAAAACTAACATGACAGCATGGGAGGAGTGATGATTCTGCTTGAAGGCTTATATACAAAATGTAATGCCAGCATTTTGGGGGGTGGGGGGCCAGAACTAGGTCATCCAAGAGGTGATGCTGGAAGAACACTGCCTCCACCCAGGTAATGTATCTTGTTGCTATGGTGACCCTAAAGGCTGTATCAGTCAACAGCTTTCAGAATTTTGACAGCTGACTGAAACTGAAGGTTTTAACGAGGACAGACACTTGGTTAGTTTCAATAGGCAAGTACTCTTAAAAAATACTCCTTCACCTTGCTAATGTTTCTAGAATCTAAATTAATAATTTAGGCACACTCAGTGCAGCTTCTGACACTCCAAAGAAGGCTTGTTGAAGGATAATAGCATCCTCATTGGATGCAGTTTCTACTGGTCCTGAAACCCTGCAGTCAATAAAGTGGTATTTGCTGGTCTTTTTGTCATATTCCTGGAATACCAATTATGCCTGTGCAATAAGGGCTCTCCATTTCTTTCTGAGATAATGTAGATATGTGTATTTTATACTAGCAGAGTGGGCAATATCATAGCTTTCACTCATTGCAGGGTTTAGTTTATGGCCTCATCCCTATCCTAGACCTTCATATTAATTTGTTAATACAGTCTAGCATCTCCCAAGCAGTGATGTCCCATGTTTTAGGACTGAGGCAAGGGACACTCATCTGAATAGTCTTATTTCCTATCCACCTGTCTTTAAAGAACAAGCATACCGTATTTTTCGCTCTATAAGACGCACTTTTCCCCCCCTCAAAAGTAAGGGGAAATGTCTGTGTGTCTTATAGAGCAAATGTGTGTGTGCCTGACACCCGGGATGCTGCCGGCCCACCTGCACCACGTGGCACCACCTGGCCGGCATGCGCTCGGCGCGCGCTGCTCTGCCCCCCTCTCTGGCGCAGGTGAGGACTGTGCTGCTCAGGGGGAACAGTGTGGAGGAGGAGGAGCCGCGGGCTTTAACCTGCCGGCTGCATGGAGAGACGGACTGCTCACCCCCACTGCCCGGGAAGACCTGCCGCCACTGCCGCGCCACCTGGAAGACCACCGCTGGCACGCTGCCGGCCCGGCTGCACCACACCTGGCCGGCACGTGCTTGGCGCGTCCTGCTCCGCCCCCCTCCTCCGGCGCAGGTGAGAGCTGAATCACAGGTCGGTGTGTGTTTTCAAATGGCAACCCGTCTTTTAATGAAGCCCACGGGGAAGTGATGGGGAATGTGCCTGTGATTATCAGGAAGCTTTCCATGGATCCCTCCTCTAAAAACTAGGTACGTCTTATGGTCAGGTGCGTCTTATAGAGCGAAAAATACGGTAATTATCAGGGAGCTTGTTGACCAGTTTAATTTTTCCTGCCTTTTTAATAAATGCAGTGCTATAGTATCACAGTACCAGCATAGTTCTGAGGCTATTTAATTAAGCTAACTGTAGTTCATTTGCTAATGAATGCAAGCAGAATGCAGATTGTGACTGAATCAAAGAGCGAGGTGCAGGAATCTGCTGTAGGAATGAAATTGGCACTGGATGTGCTTTCGTAGGGACTAGCTAGGATCTAAAGTTGATTTAACTTTTTTAATTTCAAGTTAGAATATTAATTTCTGAAACTATTATGATTTTATTTATTTTAATCTATTTTGCTATTGCGTTTGATGACCATTTATTTTTTACAAATACCCCATCTTTATATTCTATAATATAGCCTATATTTATATTTTACGGTGGTCACACAAACCTGTAGAACATCCAAAATTATGCAAGAGAATAAAGTGACAACATCTCAGGATATCTAAAATATCTATCACAGGATTTTGTAGACAAACTTTTCAGAGTGATCTACAGGCATATTATTTTTAGAAATAGTAATCCCCAAAAAGGGCTTTCAGTACAGGACTAAAGCACTTTGGATTACTTCAAAGAATGAAACTATATTCAACATCCTCTTTTTTTCTTAGGTTAAACTAGGAGTCTAGTGATGGATGAACCAAAAGCAATGGGAATGGGAAACACAGAAACAGCAGAACATTTTAGCTAAAAACTCTTACTGACAGTAACTAAGTCTTAGAAGAACCCGTTCAACCTTTGAGAATGGGGAACAAACTGGGAGAGTCAAGAACCCACCAAATAATCAGCAGTTGAAGTGGGGCCAGCAAAAGGGTGCATGGTCATCCAGTGATTCCTGTTGCATTGGCTTTTGACCCTCAAGAGGACCAGATTTAGCCTATGAGATTCACCCCTGCCTTAAATGCATAAGCCTCCCTAAAATCTGGAAGTTTGTGTACAAAGCCAATGTGCACAGACATCTTCTTCCTTACCAATATCCACACCAAACACATGGGCAAATTTGACAGTTTGCCTCTGCTTCCCTTTGATCACATGGGCACATTTTCACATCAGTAAAGCATCAAGGAAGCACATATAATCCTTCTTTCCTTCCACACCTCCAAAAGTAGCAGAATCTATATAGGTTCTGATCTTTCAACCTGAAGGGGCATAGAATGTATTTAATACGCTGGGCATATTTTCCTTCATCAAAAAACACAGGGGCTAGCATTACTTTGAGGCTGAATTCTGGGTTGCTGTTGCACATAAAAAGCTGAACCTGGTCATATGGAGAGTTGTCCTTGCGTTTAAGTGGATGCAGGAAGAATGCTGTTTCAGAGGCATATGGTGCTGCAGAGTGTGGGTCTAGCATTTGCGGGCCTGTCCACCACACAAAGTTAGCTTTCATGTGCAGGTGTTGCTGCTTCTCCCTCCAACATGTGTGTCATGTAGGCACATACTTTTCTATGGCAATTATGTGACCAGGAGGATGCCTTCCATCATGTCCTGTGTTTAAAAATTGAGATATAACTAGTTATAGCTGGAAAAAAAAGCGTTTCCAAATAGAAAATTTAACTCGGGATATCCATAATTTATTGTCTAGGTGACTTGGGATGGGGTGGAAGTAGCTCAAAATTTGTACGAAAAACACCATCCAGAGAGGATGATTTTTCCTAAGATGTTTTGGTAAGAAATCTTTATAGACTGACTTTGGGTGTGCACACCTGCACATATGTGCTCCGTGCTCAGACAGCTCATCAGCAAGCTCCACACACAAAGATTGCTCAATAAGTCTTGGAAATAGAAACTTTTTGACCTTTGTAGACTGGCTTATGTATGTTCCTTGAAGCATGACTGCTGTTTGTTTTGCAACCAGTGCCAAAAACTACCAGCTTGCATCTGGGGAAGAAAGCAGCTCTGTAGGAGTTTCCCTTTCCTGGCTGATTTTTCCTAATATTATTATTAAACTCTCTCTTTTGGCTCTCTGGACTTGACAGCCATGGGGTTGTTCTGAGATTGAACTTCCATGGTGATCGGACGAAAATGGATGTTAACTGTTGCTATGCTGCTATACCACAGAAGGGCAATTATTTCTTGCATTTATCCATACTCAGAGTTGTGCTTCTGATGTCATTTTCTGCATTCAGGAAATGCAGGGTCATACTGCATTTTCTGGGCATTGGCAGAGCTATGTTTTGGACCTGCAGACAATGTAGCCCTTCCATGAAGTTAAGCTGTTGTGATTGTGGTATGGAATGTATCTATGTGAGTGTCAGGAGCACCTGATAAAGCATTTTTTGTAAAGCAATTAACAATGAATGACCCAAATCCACTCTGCCTGCTGTATGCAACTCTATCATGGGATGACCCTAGTTTTAAAATTGTTTTAAACTGCCAGACCCCTGCATGCCCCCACAAGCAATGTTGGATATTCTGAAAACCTGTTCACTTTTATTATTATTAGATTCATTTAAAGTGTTTTTAATGGAATTTCTGCCACTGCAAACTAACAAGTAAGTCAATCCAACCAGAGTCTGATATACTCTAAGAGTGAGGATGCAGGCCAGACTTGAATATCTTATTTTATTCATGTTTTTGTTTGTTTGTGATACTTATATTCTGCTAAAGATAATAAACTCCCTAAGCTATTCACATAAATATTAATATTTGTAGGGACACGTGAACCTGCACTGGCTCCCTTGAGAATGTGTTTGCAAGCTGAGGTTCTTCCCAGCTAGTAGCACTGGCATCACCTCGGGGCACTGAATAATGGGCAAAAGGCACTTTACTTTGGCAGCCTGCCACAATGCGGCCAGGGAGTGATTGGATCTGGCTTGAAAAGTCTCAGTACTTTAGGCTGCAAAGAGACTTGCAGGTGTATCTGCAAAAGGTACAGTGCTGTCAGCGCCTGTGTAATGAAGCTGCAGCCAGCCTCCGTCTCTGGGTTCAGGGCAGTGCTGGCTACTTCAGTGGCCAAGAATGGCAGATGGGCAGGAGGGATGGCAGAGACCATCCCAGCCTCCCCAGCCTCTTGCTCTGCATATGTGCTGGATGGGCTCTTTCACCAATCTAGCTGGGGTATTTTGGAGGGGGGAAGCCTGAGAATGGCTCCTTTCTGAGGTTGCTTTCCTAACCTCGGTGACCAGGTAGTGCAGTTTTTTCTTCACTGCTGCAAGCAGACAGAAGGGGACTCCCAATTCCTAGCTCTGAGGTTGGCTCATTACCCAACCTTGGAGCTGGAAACTGAACTATCCTATGGCCTCTGAGATGCTGTCTCTGACAGCTTTGGCAAATGGATTTTGGGCTGCCAGGTTGAACGGTCATCTTTCATTTATGTTTATACTCTCCAGGATTAGAGAAGACATCCTTCTCTATCCAAGCCCTTTCTGGAGTTTCTAGGATGCAAACCTGGGAATTTTATGTAAAGCAGGTGCTCTTGGGGGTGCCTGGGTGGGGAAGAGAGAACTATAGTGTCTGTTGTTGGCTTTTCACACCATGGGAATATACTGCATACACTACTCTATAACTTTTCATTCTGGAGTTTAACAAATAAACCATTATTTCAAATGGTAATTGGCCAGCTTGGCTGGTATTCAGACACAAGAGTAAAAAGGGAAGGGGAAGAAGTATGTATGTTTCCTTGAGCTCCTTGGAGGAAAAAGGATGCTAGCAAAGTATTAATTAAAGTTAAAAATGTGAGGTTTAGTTGACATTGCAGTGCTCCATGTGGAATAATATGGCTAGAAGGAAGGGAGCTCCTTTTGTCAAAATTAAAAATAGGTATCACTTTACATAGCTGTGAAGTGGTCAATCACTATCTACACATGTGAGTTCTGTGTCAATAATCTTAATGGATTGGTTGAAATCTGATAACTTGCACAACTGATGTTTCTTAAACTACCTTCTCAAACATTTTTAAATTTATCATTACATCATTCCAAAATTATACAAGTTGACAAGCGCAAATCAGGTACAGGGGGTGTATATGTTGCCTGGAAGATACATATAACGAATGGCCTGTTCTTTCTCCAGTGAGCACAGACCTTCTCAAAACATCCTGGTAAATAGGTTAGGTTGCGAAATAGTGTCAAGGCCAAGGTCAACTGTTAACATAAAAGAATCTGTTGTACCCATTTTTGGTATAACCTCTGATTGCTTTATGACAGTTACATTAGAAATAGCCATATATGGGAGCTTCACAAGCTATTGTTCATATGCAGTGACAGGAGGATCTGCTGATTATTAACGCATTACACTATCCTCTTCTCCCCTTCTTCATATGAACTGGGCCTCTGGAGCTTTTCATCTTGGCTAGCATGAGTTAATGTACTAGAATTTATAATCCAAAAAGGTTAGTTTTGCTGGTGTTGCTCCTCATGAATTCTCATTGGCCTTCTTTCATTTCAACCCTCCCCCTCCTCCAGATGCAAACATCTGCATGCTGCCTCTTCTCAGCCAGGGAGGAGTAGAAACTAGCCATGAGCAAAGCAAACTCACCCACCCTCCTTCACAACAATACTTAGGGGGCTGTGCATAAATATCCAATCTCTGCAGTGACACAGACGTGCTGTGACTTCTTATGAATGTTGCACCATGAATATTAAGTTGCATTCCAACACACTGAGAGGCTGCTGCTCTGATCCAGTATTCATGTGAAATCAAGAGAGGGGAAAAGGCCTATTAGGATGTCTAATTCCTGTTAGGAATACCAAGTTCTCCCCTGCAGTGGGTTCTCTAGCATTCTGCCTGTTGGTTTTTAATGTCTTCTCTGCAGAGACCTGCAGTGACTTCGAAAATCACTGCCTGACTCCTGCTTGGCTAGACCAGATTTCAGTGGTTGACTATCAAAGGCTTTCTAATCACACCCCATGTTAACACCAGATCCCATTCTCTAGGCAGGATTTGTTAACTTCAGGGGAAAGTACGTGATTAATGGCAGAGATCCTGTCTAACATAAGCTCTCTTTTTAAAGGAAAAAAATTCCTTGCAGGAGACTGGAGCAATTAGAACCTGTCGCTTAATTCCTTTTTATGTAGCTAAATATGTTCAGGAGAGGGCAATTTAATATAACAACAAAGGTGATGTCAAATTTCTTTCTTCATTACATTAGACGTTCTTTATTTTAATGCCTAATTTCCAGAATGGAAGCACTCCGCTATAGCTCCAGATTCCTTGTTCTCTGATGGGGGAAAATCAACCTTCACCACCAGCCTGGCCTTAATTATACAGTTTGTCTAGTTAACAGCTTGTCACTTTTCCTCTCTCTTATTGTTCATATTGAATAGTCATTTATTAGTGTCATTAGCTTTCCTTTCCTGAAGGGCAGTAAACAAAAGCCTATCTTCTGTGAACTGATCAAAACCTCTGTTAGAATTAATTCTCAGGCAGGGAAAATTAGCATCCTGCACCTCTTCCATTTTTATTCCTAGGTGTGCGTTTCTTTTGCTTTTCAGCTGGCATTAAGGAGCTGTCTAAAGTCTATCAAACAGTCTACTTAATTTAGCTTGCTATTTGAGTAGCAACTAGGCCCAAGATTTTCAGGGCTGATTATTAACAGTGCTTCTAGGCACATTATCGAAAGTAAATTCCAGTATTTTGGCCCTAAAAAGGGAGCAGGTAATCCTCAAAGAGGTGCAAGATCTGATTTGTCATGGGTAAGCTTAATTTTAACTCTGCCTCTTTGCCTGTACAGTCTTTGCCCATTATGCATTTTGTAGATTTTGCACTCTTGGATTGCAAGCCCCCAGGAAGTCACTGTAGAACAGGGGTCCTCAAACTTTTTCACCAGGGATCCAGTTGAAAGGTGCCGGTGCTGGGTGCAGGCCGGAAAGGTGGTGCTGGCGGTGCGTGTGGGCTGGTGAGGGGGTGGGGGTGGCACGTGCAGGGAGGGGAGGTGTGGGTGGGCACGTGGGCACACGAGGCTGCGGCTTGCTTGCTTGAAGATCATTTTCTTCAAGCGAGCAAACCGCTGCTTCCCTGCACACAGGGTGAGGTGGGCAGCGGGTCCAAATGGGCATGGCGGGCCGGATCCAGTCCCCGGGCCATAATTTGAGGACCTATGCTAGAATTACGTTTCTGGCGCAAACACATTAGCTTGGATCCAAGCTTCCTCAACCTTCCTTTCTGTGGCAGCCCTACCAAATGCTACACTGAAGGTTTAGGGACTCTCCTTGATGGAGAGAATGTGAGATGGGGATCCCCCAGATCAGACAGAGGCACCTTCTGTAAGCAGAGAACATGCCTCCATTCAATTGCCAGGAATCTTCCTTTCTATCACAGCCTACCCATTCAGCAGTTCCCTGATTCTCTGGGACGTTTTGGGGGATTGGATGGCCTTCTATGGAGGTTGTGGAGTGTGAAAGCTCAGTTCTTTCAGCCAAATTACAAGTGCCTAAATCTGAACCAAGTCTTCTCAGGAGCAGGATGGAGTCTCACAGAGATGCAGAAAGATTCAGGTTCCTGTCCCCACTTAGCAGGAAACTGATTACAGCTCAGCTGACAAGAGATTGCTGGAGAGTGTCAGCAAGGTGAAGGACTGAGAGAAAATGGTCCCATCCTGGTAAGAAGAATCAGATTTGAGAACAAATGGATGGCTGAGTTCATTGAGGAGTTAAAGATGGAGCCTGGAAACATTATCTGGTTCCCTGTTTCTCAGGCAAAGGGCTGAGCTTAACTTTGGAGCTTTTATCTTTGGGAATGTTACTGTTGCCCTTTCATGGGAACCATAAACAAGATTGTCCCTGTAGGCACAGTTCAAGTTCTGCCACATTCAAGGGCTGTATTACAATATATGACTGAAATGAAAATAGGAGTTCCTAGAATCAGATGTGTGTCTCCCTGTGGCCACACACACCTCCCATATATTCCGTCTCAATTCCAAAAGCAGAAACTCAAAAGGGCACTTAATATTGGTAACACTGCAAATAGACTTTCCTTTGGCCCTAAACATTTGGGCATGCATCAGTTCACTCCCCCAGGGTTTTTTTCATTAGATTTAAAAAAGGATAATGTGATTGAACCTAGAGTAATTGGTAGGAAAAAAGTTTAAACCCACATTTACATTATGAAATTGATAGCAGAGAGTTTTTCAAAGTTAGGATATAACTGCTATGCACTCAGACTACAGACAAATTTACTCTGTCCTAAGATGGACAATGATACATCTTTTTTTCCAAAGATGTATCATTGTCTAGAACAGGGGTGGGCAATTAATTTTCCTATGGGGCCACATGAGAAACTTTGACAGTTGTTAAGGGCTGGACCAATACACTTACAGCTCTGCTCAATATATATCTCTATAAAAACAGTAAATGAAACATTACAATGATACAATGAAAATGTGGAGCACAGAACAACACTATTTAATGAATATTCACAAAAACATTAACATTACATGAAAAGCAATAAATTCAATTTAGCAGATCCTTCAAAATAAAAGCAGTGCAGTTGTACTGCTTGCATCTATATTACGGCGATATATATTTGCATTGACTTTTAATTTGCCAGTGACCTCATGTGGGCCAGTCAGGGTCAGCCATCGGGCCGGATGTGGCCCGCGGGCCATACAATGCCCAGGTCTGGTCTAGAAGGTTGGCTGCTAACTTCTGTTTTTTCTAAGCACAGGTTCTATGAGAGAACAAAAGAAGCAAGGAAGTGAAAATCAGCCCATGTCCACCTTGTCCAATAGAGTTTCAGTGGCATCTGAATCTTCTAGGTAATGGAGACCTACTTTCTTTTGTGAAAATGGTAGCTACTCTCCTGATGATTTGGCCTAATTAATAGTCTGGATCCCACAGTGTCCTCTGAATGGAAGGATTTCAGACGGAGGAGTACATAGGGACGACAGAGGGAAGAAGAGTCTGAAAACTCTCCATTCCATAAGTAGAATGCTGGATCCAACCCAATATCTCAAAGCCAGGCTTGTGATAAGCCACTTGAGTGGGTAAGGCATGCATGAGGTCATGCCACCTGAATTATACCAATTCCCTCTAGTGGTGTCATGGAACTAGAGTTCACAGGGAAGCAATGCCAGCACTATTTTTACTACCATTATCATCTGCCAGCCCTGTCAGGATTCTCTCCTTCCTCTCAGTTTAGCTGCAATCCTCCTAGTAGCTGGGGAGAAATGAATTTTCTCAGCAAGACATTGTTCCCTGTTGTAATGCAAAGTACTTTGGGGTGGCTTGCTCCTGAATGGGCAATTAAAAACTCATTAGCTTTATAAAAGACCTCCTCCTAGTGGGGGTGAAGACTGTTTTGTTAATATGAATCCACCCATCTGCCTGTGTTCTTGGACTTTCTTTGGGGGTGTGGCTATGGAGGCTATCATGATGAGCGCCTACATGTCAAAACTGGCCACTATGCAACTGATTACACCTCTTCCAAATAACAAAGCATATAAGTGGGTAAAAACATGAGGTAGGTAGGCGGGTAATATGCAACAAGTTCCTGGAGAGTTTGGACAGGGAAAATACATGACTGGCCCCTTGTACTCTGAGATAAGATACCTATAAAACTAGATGTGACTCCCCCAAAACAGCATTCAGGGATTTTAAAAACAAGCCAGAATATCAAGCTGCACCATAATGGTCAATATTACAAGTATACAAATTTTACAAAATATTATTGAGCAATAATCTGATGCAAAGCTCTCCTCTATATGACATTTATTGTGGACTTGAAATAACCCTATTCATGGTTATTTACAGGTTCTTCAGACAGAATTGTGACCCTTCAAGTTTCATTTCTGATTTCAAACAGCATTTTCAAAAATTGCTTGTCTGTTTAGAGCAGGGAAAATGTGGTATTATTTAAAGAAACCAAAATAAATGACTGTTTTGACTGGTGTAAATATGCTGTATATTACAGTGCCACCTAGAGGTTATGTACCAGAAAGACAGGAACTGAAATAAGTTCTGCAATGAAACTCAAAGTACAATGGTACCTTGGCTCACGAACGCCTTGGTTCATGAACAAATTGGGTCACGAACAAAAATTTCATTAAAATTTTGACTTGGGTTGTGAATGCTGCATTGGGTGGCAACCAAGATTGCAGCCATCTCCCCACACCCCGAGTGGGGAGATGGCCACGATCGCAGTTGCTTTCGTGCAGGGAAGGCATGCGTGATCACAGGTGTGCTCCTGCAGGAAAGACAGGCACAATCTCAGCCAATCCTGCCCCCCCCCAACCAGCACGATCGCGGCCATCTCCCCACCCCAGCACACCCCATTCACGCCCGTCTCTCCCTCCCCCAGCACACCTCGTTCTCGTCCGTCTCTGTCCCCCAGAGCACCTTTTGCACCCGTCTCTTCCTCCCCAGTGTGCCCGCGATCGCGCCCATCTCTCCCCCCCACTCCCCAGTGTGCCGGGATGATGGGCACATGCAGGGATGACAGGCATGATCTCGGTTGTGCTGGGGGGCGGGGGGGGATGGCCGCACTTGTACTTGGGGTGACGGGGGAAGATGGCCACGAACTTTGTTGCTGTCACTTTGCTTCACATTTTTCTTATTTTAAAAATGGTTACAGAACTGATTAACCTTATTTACATTGAACCTTATGGGGAAATTTAACTTGGCTCACAACCAATTTGGGTCACGACCAGAGTCCTAGAACAGATTAAGTTCGTGAGCCAAGGTACCACTGTAGTACACCTTAGTTCACAACCAAATTGGGTTGCAAACAAATTTCAGAAAAAAATTGCCTCGGGTTGCAAACACCGCATCAGGTGGTGATCATGATCACACTCAGGGGAGAGATGGCCCCAGTCGTGCTCAGGGGAGAGGGAGATGGCCCTGATCATGTTTGTCTACCCTGCCCGAGTGCAATGTAGTAGGAAGTCGGGCATGATTGCGGTAGTGCTCGGGGGGTGGGGGGAGAGATGGCCACAGTCTTTGTTGTTCTTTGTCACTTTGTTTAAAATTTTTGTGATTAAAAATGGTTACAGAACAGATTAACCTTATTTACATTGAACCTTATGGGGAAATTTGACTTGGCTCACAACCAATTTGGGTCACAACCAGAGTCGTGGAATGGATTAAGTTTGTGAGCCAAGGTACTACTGTGCATGCAGCAGATTAGTCCTGGGTAGAGAAGCTCTTAGTATAAACCCTCTTCAGCAAATGATATAAGGACTGTTCTGCAATTAAGGCACATGCTATGGATGTCATGCCTTAACCACTTTAAATAGCTGCATTATTGCTGTTATTACAGAACCAGCTGAAGAAAGAGATAATTTCCTCTATATGGTCATCATCAGGTTAAGGCTGGGATGAACCCTTTTGAAATTCATCCCTTCAGGATCCATGGACTTCCTGCACCAAGAGCTGAGCTGAGCCAAGAAGCAGCCTGAGAATGCTTGCAGACCGCTGCTTGCACAAACAGCAACCTTCCCCAGCCACCATGCCTGGTGATCAACCTTCTTTCCCACTTGTTGCAGCTGGCAACAGCAGCCAGTGTAGAAGAATAATGCTGCTTGTGCAACTTGTGGGGCTTGATTTCTGGGCATGTGCTCCAAGAACTCAGACTCTGGGCCCTTGCAAAGTAGACTGGAGTCCAGGAAGCCAAAACCAAGGAATTAGGCAGATTTTCTGCACAAAACAGATTCCACACCTCCCTACATTATGTGCGCCATCAAAAAATGTGCCTGAAGTTATGCAAACACGAGCTGAAAGATTGTAAGTTTTCTGTCTGTGGTTAAAGTTGTTGTTTGACTTCCTTGCTGACACAATTTGTGAAGTAATCCATGCTTACTGTGTCACTGGGAAGCTGGCAAAAGTTAGCTATACTGAGGCAAAGGAATTCTACCACTCTTTCCTCTTGAGCTGAAGGCCTGAGTCTTGGTGGTGCAATGAGGGAATAAGTCCCTCAAGTACAATCACACAACCAGTTGCTGGGCCCACGTGTTGTCCAGTAGTTAGCATTCAATTTTAACTGGAGAATTCAGGATCTGCTGCACAGATTTAAATACATCTGAGAAAGGCAAGGAGTGAAAACTGACTTGTGAGAGTTCAGGTTTCAGAAGACCAAGCATAGCAGGTATCAGACATATTGCTGTGCATGTTTGGTCTGAAATACCTTTGACTGTATTCAGTAGGGCTTATTTTTAGGTAAGTGTGTCTACTATTGCAGACTCAGTCCCTCTTTGAACACTCTGCTTCTCAGAGTCCCTTGTTTATATATCCTGATTACTGACAAGATATGATTCTTTTCCTACTTTGTCCTCATGTGATCTTCGCAATGTATTGCTTCCAGGACACAGTGTACAAAACAATAGTTGGTAGTTTTTGTTCAGTTTTGTGCATGAAGGCAGAGGCTTGTACTCATGTGTGCATGTTTCTGCTGAGTGATAACTAGGTGGGTCTCTTGTAAAAGTGTGAACAGGACAAAGGGTCTCTCTCAATCCCTGTTTGTTCTGGTTGGGGACTCTCAAAGAAAAAAAAAACCATGCTCGACTCTTATGGCTGAAAAAGATGATATGGTAAATAGTCTATTCTGTCTGCTAGACTTCCAAAGCTGTATCATTGCCTAGAACAGTGGTGGTGAACCTATGGCACATGTGCCACAGTGGGCACGCAGAGCCCTCTCTGTTGGCACGTGAGCCAAGTTGCCCCAGCAGCCAAACATCGGGTAACAGCATACATAGGGGCCATGCGCATGCTCAGAAAAGAACAGTGGTGCCAGGCGATGACATCACAAGCCGCAACTTGTCCAAGCTTTCGCATGGCCAGTCAGTGCACTGCCAAGGAGAGAGAGAGAGAGAGAGAGATTTGCTTGGACTGGCTGTGAGTTGCTTTTTCTAAACTGAAACCTCAGTTTTCAGGTTTTATTGAAGTGTTGGCACTTTGTGATAAATAAGTGGGTTTTCGGTTGCAGTTTGGGTACTTGGTCTCTAAAAGGTTTGCCATCACTGGCCTAGAAGGTTGGATGCTAACTGAAAGAATCATTGGGGATCATTGAGGTATGCAAAGTTTCACAAGCTCAAGAAACCAAAATACTCTTGAAATGCAATTATAGATCGGTTTGAAGCCAGCATCTTCATTCAGCAAAATTTTGAGATGCACATTATGCACTGCTGTCATTTCAGTACCCAAAATGGTACAGGCTAAAGAACAGACCGGAAGGTGGCATGACTCAAGTCAAAGTTTACACACACATTTCCCTACAAATGCATGTTTCTTTATTTAAAATTTTTGTATACTGCCATTGACAGTGTCTCAGGGCAGTGATAACAAATAAGATGCAGCATTGGAATAATATATAAAATCAACATTAAAAACAAGACTAACTTCTAAAATGCTGGGAAAATAAAAAGGTTTTGACCTGGTGCCAAAATGGGGAAAAAACATTTGGGCCAAATGTTCACAGGTCCAAGATCTTTTATGGCAGATCACGGAGCACAATGGGCCCAAATCAAGAAAAGCAAATATATACATAAAAATCAGAGCCAAATCTAATCTGATTAGAGAGAAAGTATACAGAACATAGTTGTTACTATCTGCTTCTCTTTTGAAATATGACACTATTAAAAGTATATTTCTGATGTGATGAAATTCAGTTGCTTCGTCACTGTACCTAGACTTCATATTGCAGATAATGACACTTCCTCCACATACAAGCTTGAGCTATTCTGTGATCAAACAATGGTGTCACTGTGCTGGTACACTTTGTGTTCACTTGTAAGGATTGCTCATGGATTTCACAAGTGACCTAATGATCATTATTAGGACTGTGATTCATTCAGTTCCACTGAAATCAGGTGAAGTAGTTTGGTTTATTTGTTTAAGTATTTGTTGATTCCTATTCCTGCAGCAAAAAAGTAGCTAGTGATACCATATTTTTAAAGAGAAGTTTCCTTCTCATTTTCCAACTTTTCAGGATGTGATAACTCTTCCTGAAATAACTTCCTACGAAAATGTGAACCAGGAAAGTCTTTGCACTATAATGACCAATGGATTTTTGATTCACTGCTAATTTGGTCCCTACTCAGCCTTCCCATCACAGCTTCCTAGTTGGACTACAACACTCATCATCCACAGCAAGCACAACTCTTGACAGAGGAGATGGGCATCATAATCCAGTATATGCAGAGGGCACCAGGTTGTGGAAGACTGCTGTAATATAATCCCGTTGAGCATTATCAAGGATGATCTGCTCCTCTCATGTGATTTTTGTGAATTGCTGGTGTCATGTGGTTTCTGTGGACCACTAAAGAGAGCATGAGGCAACCTCACTTGGCAAGGGACAGCAAGCTGTCATTGACTCTTGCTGTGTGCCCCACCTTGGCCTGTGCACATTCTGGAGGTCTGGAGCTTGCTTCTCCTATCAGCACAGGGTGTTGCTACTTATTGGTGTTTCCATTGGGCTGTTTATGTTTATTAAGACCAAACCATTGTTTCCATGTTGATGCTATGCAATGAACAATGAAAAATTGGCTATTGGTACTTTTTAGTGGAATAATGCCCGTTATTGTTATTATTATTATTAATAATAATTTAATTTCTATACTTCCCATAGCCAAAGCTTTCTAGGCGGCTTACAACAAAGTATAAAAACAATAAAATATAATAGCTATAGCACTGACAAGAATTAAACATTAATTTTAAAATAGCATAAAATACATTCTTACACTGTAGGAATAAACAAAACTTTCATATTGCACACAACTCTTTTCCAGGCCTAAAGGTGCTGGAAAATAAAGGTGCTACCATAATAAACAAGTGCAGGCTTATTCTATGCTGTACCTATGAAATATCAAGCAATCTTAGTAGCATACATGAGTAAAACACAACCATCATGATGATTACAAGTACTTTAGCATAGGGAAACTCTTCTGGGCCAAAATGGCTTATTATGTGCTTTCTGCATTAGCCCACTTTAATCTCTTTCATGTTATGGTACATTTGGATGGTTGACAACCAGTCATAGGGCAACTTCTTCACAATAGGGCTAACCAAAATGATTCTTTCCGTTTTTACTTCAGCTGACAAGGTGACAACCCCCCCACCAAAAAAAAATGAATTGCAAGAATCTTCACTTACTCAGTCTTGTTGGCTGCCAAATTTTTCCTGATGTGCTGCTGTTTCTTTAGTGGCACTTTTTGTCACTTCTGTATCATCATCCTCAGGTTTAGTTATACATGCATTGTAATCCTCGCTCACATGGATCACAATCTATAATGTTTTACATCACTATGTACCTAATCATTGGCTGTGCCAACTCAACCAGGGCAAATTAAGCCAATGGAGAATGAGGACAATGGCCCCTGGATCAGTCACAAGGGTTGTCCCAGCCAGCAGGGCTGTGCAGTCAGAGCTGGAAACAATTCTTGGGTTACTGGACATGGGAAAAATGTGCTGACTCCAACCCCAATTCCTATTAAATTTAAATTCTAATAGAAATAATATATTCAAATTCCCTATTTCACAGATAATAATTTGATTGGCCTACTTTTTCAGATTATATATTTAGAATATATTTTAATTTCATATATTAGTGAAAGCAATGCTCCTTGAAAAAATTCACAATGACAAAAAAGTGTGAACAAAGTTGGCTGTTTCTGAACACTTTACAATTGCAACAGATGAGAAATATTATGTGTGTCAATGTATTATAGTTGATGATGATTGTGAAAAGACGTGTTGCAAAAATTAGTAGCATAGCTATAGCCTTTAGATCCAAACCAAAGTAGCCCAATGATTCACATTGGCAGTGATTAATTGCCTTGTAGATTGAGTGCTTTCAATCAATATAAGAAATAAATAATTAGTATATTTATTTCCGGTACTGATGTATAAATAAAGGAGTCTGAGTCAAAGGTACCATAAATTGAGGAGTCAGAGTCGGGGTCAGAGTTGCAGGTTTTATGTACCAGCTTCACAGCCCTGCCAACCAGTTGGGAATCTTATAAGGAATGGAATAATGTCATACTACAGCATAGCTAATCAGACTTCCTGTTTTTTTTTAACTTGGTAGTTCCAGATGTGCTCCATTTCTGGACCTACTAACATCAGCCATTCCAGAATCATCCCTCAGTTCAGCTGCTAAAATTTAGCAAAGAGTCTACAATGCATTCATGCTACTGATGGCAAATAAAGCCAGAGTGAGGGCAATATTGGCCTATCCAGGAAGCACTGATGGATTTTTGGTGAAAGCAAATTGGTGAAAAAGGTGTTTTAAAGCTGCTGAAAATATTTGTCCCCTTTTCAGCTCAGCTCTTCTTTCTAAGTTGAAATGTGGCTTCTGTGTAACCATGAAGGAAGGAGCTTGTTTGTAGCCTTGAATGACAGCATAAACCTAGTATTGCCATTTCTGTTTCCCTGTATTTTTACATGGCTCTTGGGGAGTGATGCTGCTGGGTCGAAACCATGCAGCCGGAGACCCTTTCTTCTTCCTGGTGCTAAACAAGCACCATGCAATAAGCTTTCAAGAAGCAGCCTTGTGCCTCAGAGTCCTGGATCCACTCTTGGTTCTCAGTTTGGGAAGAAAGTTGTATTTAAAATGCTGCTAAATAACCATATAACTCAAAACCATGTCCCCTTTTTGGCCCTAATGAAAGCTTACATTTTGCTCTCATATTTGTGCAAAGGAGTGCAGCAAAATTCGTAAAATATGTATGAAGACTCTCGTTGTTTAAATGGTATCAAAATGAAAGATTGATACGCCACAAAGCTTATGTCTTTAAGCAGCCAGAAAGCTGCTAAAATTAGATCTCCCTTGCCTATCACTTGTACATAGACATGAGAGTTGGCTTAAAATTGGACAGTAGGCTTGAGTTAGAAGACTGCTAGTTACATACAGTTGGGACAAAAAGGTTTCATCTAATGGCTGGGAAACATACTAGAAGGAATCTGCTGCTGGATGGCAACATCTGCCTAACTTAGTCAAAAGACTGCAGTGTGTTTCCAAACATTAGGATGAGGATAGTTCTAACATATCCTGCATCAGAAGGTAGCTTTATTAAGGTTAGCTAACTTTTACATATAGCTAGTTGAATGGAAGTTGTTAGCATTATAAAAGGGGTAAATCTGGAAGTAGGAGAAAAGTACTATTTGCCCAAGAGGATAGCCAGCATTCCATTATTATGGACCCAGAAAGATGGAAATGCCGCCTAATGAAGCTTAGAGTTGTATTTCTTTTCTTTCTTTTTATTACATTGACAGGTTAATTCCAAGCTGCTGCAGTTGAATTCATAGATGTTCAAGTGGGGTACTACCTATGTTAAGCCAAGAAAAGGAAGAAAGTTCAGAAACAAAATGCTAGATAAGCGGCTGCTGTCTGTTGAATTACTCATCATCAAATTAAGGTCTTTGCAGCAGTATTGGCATAAAAAGGAACTGCCAGCTCAACAACTAAGTATTAAAGAAGACAGGCAAGAAATGACTGTCTGCAAATGTTTCAGCCTATTTTAACTGTAAGGTATTTTTCCTGCAAGTAGGAAAAATAATCTCTTGAGCAGTCAACCTATATTGAAACAAGAATGTTTCTTCTTGTTTCCACAAGCAAATGGAAGATATTGAGTTGATTTAATACTAGAGATGGAGGACACTATTTTAATGTTATATCTGGATCTTATAATTATGTGTATCTGTGTGAATCCTATAAAAACATACCTGGGAATAAGACCCATTGAACTTACTGGGGCTTCCTTCTGAGTAGACCTTTATGCAATTGCACTGTCAGTATATAACAGTCTTAGACTGTTTCTAATAGAAAAGCATACACACAATTTACTGGAAGATACAGTGCTTTTAAATGCTCTCCTTTAATTAGCTTACACAAGAGATTTAATTTGGCTGCATAAAGGTTCCTTAATTTGTATATGACAGAGAAAAGATTTTTAGGCTAGTAACCTGATCTGTACTGAATAGTTGATGAGCCATTCAGAATGAACATCAAACATTTTTAAGTACGCTTAGCACTTAAAGTTTCAATCAAATATGCTTTATATGTTATAGAACATTCTATCGAAGTTGCAGTTGTTTTTTGAAATTATAACCTGTCTTTTTGATCCCATGTGGCCTGCAAGGCTACTATAAAAAGCATGCATGCTTTATGTTGCCTTCTTACTGTGATATTAGCAAATGGGGACCCTGGTAACTGCCCTTTGGGCTGCCCCTTAATTCATTTATTTAAATATATTGGGTAATTTTTTTCAAAGTTCCAAGCCAACTTCTTTCTATGCTTTGAGGATTTTACCCCACCCCCAACAACTTTTTCAAGTACATAATAAATTTTTTGGTTGTCAAAACTCTGCTGTTGTGTATATTTAAATGCTTATATCCATAAAGAAGATTTGCCGCTAGGGATTGCCTGTACTAATTCTTTCCCTACTCTTAGCACCTTTCTCAAGTTGATAGACCAGAGGTGGAACAGAGTAAGCACTTCAGTAGGGATGTAGCACAGGCCTCAAATTCTTTACTGATAGAGAACAGAAGATTTTGAAAAAGATGCTAGATTTTATATGAATGCTATGGGGTAGATCACTTCAGGGAATTACCCTAAGCCTGGGCTGGCCCTCTTGTGTGTACCTGGCATAGGTGAGTCAATGAACTTCAGTGGCTATCTCATACCTAAGCCTCTCAGTGAACATCAGCTTTTGTGTTACAATATGTGAGATATCAGTTCTGTGTATGCATGGTTTAGACACACAAATGGGAACCTTATATGTGAAAAAGCCCATTCATATGTGCCACCCAAAGTTCAGAAGTTGTGGAGCCAAGAGCCACATGCCTCTTATTTCCACACATTCCACATTGGGATGAGAGTGAGAAAGGACCAAATATTGCACTGTTGTTGCAGAAATTACCTGTTATGAGCAAGCAATGCACTCTCCCTGAGGGCCACCAACCATCCTCGCTCGAGTTAATTCCCTGATATGAAAGCAGGGAGGAAAAACCTTTCTAATCTTGTTCATGCCACTTCCTTGCTATATCTCTGTTGAATCTGGAAAGTACTGTTAGATACAACCTAACAGTGTGCTTCTAGTAGAATGGATATTTCTGATGGATGAAATTTCCCTCTCTGATGCTGCAGTCATCCTACCCTGCAAGTCATACAGCATCAATATTATACTACCTCTGGGGAAGTTACTGGTGGTTTTCAGAATTTCAGTAGTTTGTAGATGTTTCTTCCAGGTTAGGATACTGCAGATCCCTGTGCTAGCAGGCATTATGTACCAGCACTTTCATGGAGAAGTGGCAGAGCAGGGAGGCCAGCCTGAAAATCTGCCAACCTGGTCAGTTCAGACAAGCAGTTGCTTGAATGAAGGAATGCTTTGGTTTTGCCTCTGTTGGGGCTCCTAAGAAGGCAGTGTGCTGTTCTTGTGGGCCTGCTGCCCTGATCCCTTGCACACACGCAGCAGAAATTCCTGCACATGCTCTGGCTCCCAATTGGACTTCACTTAAACCAACAGAAATTACCAAATTTACCCCAGGGTTTGTAAACTTGGAAGGGATTGGCAGGTTGTCTCTGCGGATTATGAGCATGGAGAGGGACGGTTAGCTGGAAGTTCATTTTGTCCTGGATTTTAAATTGTGTCTGCTAATTCGGTCCAGCACTAGTGCCTCTTCTTTCTTGCCACCTAAGTCTGCAAAATTTTTAAAGGGGGCTTTAGAATGGCAGTGTAAGTCAAGTTTCCATGGAATAGTTTTCCTTTGACAGTCATTTAATTAGGCTGTTTTGTTTTTGTTTTTGTTTTTTTGTTGTGGGGGGAGTGGCAGTTGCGGGGAATGTTGCCAACCATGCTAAAAAGTACCTGGAAGGGCGTTCCTCTCCTTTCCTCCTCAAAGTGTGGAATTCCGGCACTGATTTTCAAATGCAGCACAGGGACCCCTCTTCTAAGGGGCGTTGCATTCGTGCACGTCTGTTTCACTGCATTGTGCAGCTTGGGACTGGAGGTAAATGGGAACGGTCCGCCTGGCGCCGTCATTATTTGCTTTTCGGCGCCAGGCGAAGACCTTTTTATTTAAAAGTTATTTTAACTGTTATTTTATTATTGTATTTATAGATTTTAATATATATTGTCGAGATGGTACCAGGTTTTAGATTATTGATTGTATTTTTATGTTTATTTTGGATGTTGTGAGCCGCCCCGAGGCTTCGTTGCAATGGGGGCGGCATAGAAATGTTTCAAATAAATAAACGATGTGTGCAACCCACGCCGCTCGCGGTGAGGTCGGGGCATGGCAGGCGAGGACCATCCGCTTCGGGGCACCGGCGGCGCCTTTGCCTCTTTCAATAGTGACTTGGCGCTTTGTTCTCTCTCTCCCGTCCCGGCCTGCGCTCCCCCCATCCAGGGCCCCGCGGCGGCGGCTGCAGCAAGCTCAGCGCTGTCGGAGGACGACGGTCCCCACCGGCGGCACCCCATGGAGAATTACCGGAACGCCACCGAGGTTCAGATGAGCCAGATGGTGCAGCCGTGTCACACCAACTATCGCGGAGAGCTCAGCATCGGGCAGCTCCTGAAATGGATCGACACAGCAGCCTGCCTTTCCGGTAAGCCGCCGTGGCCGCCTGCCGTGGACGCACGGGAGGGGAGGGCGGGTGTGTCTTGGCAGCCTTCCCTCGGCTAAATTCAAAGGGCGGACGTGTGTGCGTGCGTGCGTGTGTGTGCGCTCGCTTGCTTGCTCTCTCTCGGGTTTTAAGGTGGTCTGACCAAGTTAGGCTCGCACAGGCACCGCGCGCGGGGAGGAGCCTTCTGGATAGAAAGCCGGTGGGTGGGCAGCCTTCAGGCTCCAGAGGAGAGCAGCCAGGATGCCGCTGAGCACATGTTCAGCCCGAGAAAGTTTCCAGTAGGAGAAATGAGCTCAGAGTCCTTTCACCCAGCCAGCCAGCCAGCCAGCTTTCCCAGGGTGCTTCTAGTTTCTTCCTTGAAATTTACGGAGGGTCCAGATGATGACCCTTCCCGGCTTTTTCAGCCGCTTTGCTCTTTTTCTTTCTGCAACAATCCATTAAGGATATTCTACAATAGCTGCACAGTAACAGTGACTTTTGACTGGCAATGCTAGAAGCCCACATCCAAAAGCACCCCAAGATGTCTATGTTAAGTCTTGTCATATGTTTGACCACGTCCAGCTTGCCTTGATTCATAGATCTTATGTTCCAGGCTCCTATGGAGTATAGATCTTTGCAGCATCGGAATTTCCTTTCACCACCAGATACATCTGCAACTGAGTGTCCTTTCGGCTTTGACCCAGTCGCTTCATTCTTTCTGGCGCTACTAGTACTAGCCCTCTGCTCTTCCCCAGTAGCACATTGGACACCTCCTAACAACCTGAAAAGTGCTGGTAAACTGCCAGCATATACTGCCCTCTGTGTGTGCTCACATCATGTGTCATGTTTATAAATACCTGTCACGTCTTTAAGAATTTTTAAGGGAGAAAAAGGTCAACCAGCACTTTAACCATTACTCATAGGAAGATGTTGCTTCTCTGCATGCTTTTTTGCTATATGATACACCACTTGAGACAGGGCATCAAAACTGCACAGTGTTCCAAATACAGTTGTAACATAGATTGTATGAAAACATTAAGAAAGTTGCAGTTTCTTCTGATCGTGTTATTAATATTCCCAAGCTGAATTTTTCTTTTGTTTCTTTCATTGACACCCCACACTGAGTTGTGGTTGTCACTGAGCTGTCTGCTGTGACAGGATCTCAGGTTTCCTGAATAGTCAGTCAGCTCAAACCCAATCCATGTACATACTCTGTCAGTATTTTCCCCCATAGGCCTCATTTAGTAATTGACTTTTCAGATTAATTTATCAAAGTAACTGTGACTATCTTCAACTTTATGCAGTTTTTTTTACTCACATAGATGTTCAGTTTGATAACACTGCAGCTGTAGTTGTCAATTTTTAAAGCACAGAAAAAAGCAAGCAAAGAATGGGCATTTTACTGCCCAGACATGGACAGGATTGCCCTCTAAACCAGGGACCCTCAAACTTTTTTATCGGGGGGCCAGTTGAAAGGTGCCGGTGCTGGGTGCGGGCCGGAAAGGTGGTGCTGGTGGGATGCGCGGGCCTGCACAGGAGCGGGGCTAGGGCCGGTGCTGAGATGGGGGTGGGGCATGTGGGCACAGCGAGGGGGGAGGAGGTGGGCAAGTCGGGGGCGGGCATGCGCCGTGATGCAGTGGCGGGCGCGTGATGCAGCAGCTTGCTCACTTGGAGATCATTTTCTCCAAGTGAGTCCAAAATTATCTCCTTGCGAGCAAACCGCTGCCTCCCCACATGGGGGGGGGTGCAGGCAGGTGGTGGGTGTGCGCACAGCGTGTTGAAAACCTCTGAGGTGGACCAAATAAATGGCCATTCCGGCCCCCGGGCCGTAGTTTGAGGATCCATGCTCTAAACAGCTTTCCCAACACTTGGATTTCTGGTTAGAGCATGGGTACTGCTAACGCTCAGTTGCTTTGTGGGTTTTTAACAGATTCTATCAATTTGGATGATTTGGTGGCTTATAACTGGTGTCTAAAAGTTAGGTCTCATAGTATCTGCATTGCTGCAGAGATCAAGGAAGTAGGTGTCTCCTCTGAGGCTCTTCAGCTCTATTTGTACATTGCTCAAATTGAAAATGAAAAGAGCAGTAAGGACTGTGCATATATCCCTGCTCCCAGTCTTGCCCTACTCTGCCTGCCTCACCTTGGCCCTATTTAGCATAATTTCTGAAGATGGGGGCAGGGGGGCTTCTTAGGCTTGCAGAAGCTTCTCTTAGCCCCTGTTGGAGTTGCCCTAGTAAAAGTTATACATTTTATAGGTTAGAATATGGAAACTTTGCCTGTCCCCCCAGCCCCATCTGCAGGGTTTTCCATTCAGGTTCCTTCTACTAGAAAAGGAAGAACAGCCCCCGGGATATGCAATGATTCACCCACTGGCAAATTGCTCTCAAATGCAGAACACAGTGGGCAGGGGGATGATACAATGTAACTAGTATATTCAATACAACTAGAATATTCAAATACTGGGCCAGCTCATTATTGTCTTTCTGCAATTTCCTACCTTGGACTGTAAAAAGCAAACACAGAGGCCTGTTAATTCTGTAACTTCTGATTGTTTTATCTTGTCACTCAAGACCTTGATGCATCATGATGTTTTTCCAGTGTTTCCCTGAGGATTTTTCAATGCAGTTTCCTTGAGTGTTTCTATATTGCTCTTGCATGGCACCCATTCAAAGTGTCATTCCCCTCCCTGCCATGTGTACATGACTGCAACTCCGTAAAACACTGTGTATATTCCGTTCCTCATAGCCACTCTTGGACTATGCCCCTTCTGTGCTGTTGTAATTTAGGGATTTCTGTTGTTGTAAATAAACTGTTGAGTGTACGCTTCCATTGAATCCAGGTATTAATTCCAAGCAAGCCTGAAATCCTAATACCCCACTGCCTACATTTTGATATCATTGAATAAAATGGCCTTCCACTACACTGCTGTTTAATCAACTAAAGCTTTAGTTGATCTAGGGCATGAGCCTTTGCATGTTTAGCCATCTGGCTGGGCATGCTGGGAGTTGTGTGTCTTTCTTCTGCCTAAATGTGTGTCTTTAATCTGTCAAGTAAACTAATTACAATTTATGGCCCAGGTGTTATCAATATCTTGGAAATAGCACGGCAGAGGAAAAGTATCAGTGAGGGCATATCCCCACATAGCACCTTTTATGATCCTTTTATGATTAAGACAGCAATACTAATAGGAATGGACAGATCATCACCATGTTAGAAGAGATGAATAGCCTTTAGATAAAGGAACATATTTCAGATGCCCAACAGCCAACATCAAATCATTACAAGCCAAGCTCATAAAGAGCTGAAAGATGCTTCAGATTCCTATGTTCCAGCAGAAGGTTTTTAGCCAACGGTACAATAATCTGCCTGGGAATTTTTCCCAGTCCTGTGTACTGGGCTAATCTTGACACTGTTTTTTTATATAAAGGGCCCATATATTGGGTGCTGCCTTTTGCTTGCATTCTACTACGGTGCTGATTTCTGAGTTCTTGCAAAGAAAGGTTTTTTTTTCCCATTCTAAGCCTGTAACTATAATTACTGTGAACAGAAAGAACCACATGTTTGGTGCCATGATGTATATAACCAATGTGGTTTGTTTGCCTTTTCAGCCGAGAGGCATGCTGGCTGCTCCTGCGTCACAGCTTCAGTGGACGATATCTATTTTGAGCACACAATTAGGTAACTGCCTCACTTCCTTGTCATTTGCAGTTTAACTGGATTTTTAAATGGATTTTTAAAATGTGCCCTCAGCAAATGCAGGAGTTGTAGAAATTTGTGCCATGTTAATTAGCTCATTAGAGTCTACTTAAATTTCCCCAGTCCTCAGCCCATGCAGCCAGTGAAAAATACTGGGGAAAACGCATGGATCTGACCTATCAGTTAAGATTCACCTGTGCTGTGTCAGGGCATGATCACAAAACAAGACAACTGGTGTGGTGTTTTGTGTGTGCTCTTAACAAAGATGTGTGAACAATGGGGGCTTGGACATGTTTCTGTGAAACCTTGTTCAACACAAATAGACATCCTAAATGCACTGCTTAATTTGAGTCAAAGCTCAGACTTGAGGAACTTCCTTGAATTCTGGTGCTAAGGTTTGGCATGGGTTGCATTCATTCTAAGAATTTAAAAAAAACAAAAAAACAAAAAACGCATTTTGGAAGGTTTACAGAATGCCACCTCCATGACAGAATTCAGCACACCTGGCATATCTGTACTTAGGGAAAAAGCTTCAGATCAGAGATTTATGGCTTCTAGATAGGCCATCTAGGTGATCTAAAACAAGCCAGCACTGTCATATGAAGTTCCAACATCTTATCAAGTGATTATAGAGTAATATTGTGGTTCCCAAGTGTGGCATCCAAGAAGAGGTTGCTAGCATGGTGCCTGGAGGCATCTGACTTTTACATTTTATTTTCCTAACCTTTAAAATAAATGTACACATATTCATATGAAATACATGCAACTTTCTAGCAATTTCAACAAAAGTGGAACAAATATACAAATGAATATATTTGAAGGTAGCATTTCTATGCCATCCATTCATATAGTGAAAACATAGTAAGGTCCTCAGTTCATTGCATTGTAAGACACTGGATGTTAATCCTTTTGATGGTGTAATAGCAGTCTTTCAGCTTTCAAAAGGGTGTCGAGCATCCATGCCCCTCCTAATTTGTTAATTTCCATGAAGTAAATCATTTAAAGGTGTGTGTATATCAGAGAATATTAAAGACTCTTCCATTACAAAATGTATCTGTATAATAACTTCCTCTCCAAAAGAAGGAACTACTGGACTTGGCTAAAATGTATGTTTAAAAAGTGTATTGGCTGTATTGCACAGCCATCAATTAGCTGAATTAGTCCTGAAAGAGATATTGCAGTGTTCAATAGACACAATTTTTTTGCTGAAAAATATGCAGCCTAAGATACCCAGACATGACAGGTCAATGCCAAAGTAGTGATCCACTGATTAGGGTGTTTTGTCATGGTACACACTGTGGTTTCTCAAATCCTGGGTCCAAAAGGTTTGGGAACTCTTGAATTGTGTGTCACTGTAATAATTTCTCCGATCAAGCTGTGTTATTTATTACAGCCTGTTGGAAGCATATCACCTAGATATGCCAGGAACTGAGCATTGGACCTTTGGCATGCAAAGCATGTACTTTACCAGCGGACTTTGGCTTTTTAGATCTAGATTACAAAACATTATGTTTAGGGGGAAGCTATTTCCTTTAGGACATGGTATGCTGCTGTATGCAAAGTCAGCTCACTGGGCCCTCAAGATCAGTGTTATCTGCAATGACTGGCAGTAGCTGTCCAGGGTTTTAGACAAGGGTACTTCCCAACCCTAACTGGACATGCTGGGACTGAACCTTCTAGGTAATGATATCAGAGAAATCTGTAACGGCTGAGCTCAGATTTGCAAGAAGCCAGCTGAACCCATGGATTTCACAGTGAACTGGCTTTTCTGTTGATTCACAGATTTTTAAAAATTGTACCAAATAGTGCACATACTTAGTGAAATTAAAATGGATAACATGAAATAACCCTGATCAAAAATAACATTCTCCCATAGACTGAAGCATGGAAATATACATTTTGGCAGAGTGTTGGGGGGGGGGGTGACAGGAGGGGTGAATTTGTGTATTTCTGAGAGTGCAAATTTGAGCAACTCTAAATGTGTGCAAAAGCATTCAAATGCTGTTTTGCAGAATCCAGTTCCATCAGTGAATGGAGGTTGGAATGAAAGGTTCCTGACAACTGCAAAACATAGGCAGAATAGATTTACAGTGTCTATATGCAAAGCATGTGCTCTATCACTTAGGTATTGCTTTTTCCCAAACTATTTACATTTAAAGATGCGGTTTTTCAGCAAAGGAGTAGAAGTGGGGTGGGGGTGGGGGAGAGAGAGAGGGCAGGGAGACAGCTTGGAAACCCTCACTTCGCATGGTAGCAGTTCATGTGACCAGTCCCTCTGGATATCAGAGGCATCAGCAGGAATGCACAATCTTTCATGTGGAAGCGTCCCCCTCACAGAAATGTGGGCACTAGAGCTCTGGGCTATCAGTACACTTTTCAATCTTGTTTGAGATACGGCATAGTTAGCTTATACATACATGAATTCTAGCAGTCTATTAAATAGCCATGGAGTTTGGAAAGTGGTAATTGCATAGTAATTTTTGCTTATACAGATAAGCTTCAGTTTATGGCTTAGAAATAATATTTTCTAGAAATAACACCCAAGCTTATTTTTTGCCATTATATCTTTTATTGGATCTATTTAGTGTGTTATGCAAAAGGCATAATTTCATTAAAGTAAGACCAAGAATTGTAATTTATTTGTTTACAAAATTTATTAACCTCTGTTCAGGATGAAGTGAAGGCTTAAAAAAACTAGTAGACTCTTTTTCCTATAGAAATATGCAAAAACTCTAGGTATTTTTCCTGGCCAGTGTGGTAGGTGAGCATGTCTTTGTTTTGGGAAAGCTACTGGAAATTTTGATGAATTTGGAAGTTTGCCTTCAAGAAAATAAAACAGACCATAATTTTATTATTCATATATTTATTCTATTGGTAAGAATTGTATATCACTCCAGTATAAGCAGATTTCAGTCCATGTTTGCCCTTATCTTGATCTTTTCAAATGGTTCGATTTATTATTGTGTGCTTGCTCAAGATAGTGAACGATGCTGACTGGTTTCACCACCTGCATGGCTTTTGTTGTAAAACAGAGGACTTTGCCCTTGCTCAGCAAATGTTAGGAGGGGTGTCCCCTAAACAACATGCTCCTACCCTGCTGGTCATGTGATGCTGTGGACCCCGGAACTTCTGTGTCATGTATACGTAGGCCACATTGCTTAACCAGTTCTGTGCTGTAAGGCTACCTATGGTGATGGTAAGCAATCTGATACCCTCTGGATTTTTGAGCTACAGCTTCCATAAGCAATAGCCAACAGGGCTAATGGTAGTGGTAGGTATGGGCGCTGTAGTCCAAAACATCTGGAGGGTATCAGGTTGCTTATGCCTGGGCTGTGGGCATTGCCAGAGTGTGGCTCAGACATGCTTTCATCAAACCATGGTGCACTGGGTAGACCTTATAGATCTCTAGAGAAACTGTGCCCTGCACTTTAGGTAACTTTTCATGTAGTTTAGTTAGGTATCTCTGTACTACTTTGGCACAAAGGGCTCTTGGGGTGGCTTATAAATAAATTAAAACAATACAAGATACATCTCAATAATAAATAGAAACACAACAGAGTAATTGTAATTAAAGCAGGAGACTGCAAAGCAAAATGATGAAAAGATTTAAGATACCCAGGCAAATAAAAATGCCTTCATCTTAGCATGAAAAGGATGTACAGTTTGGTTGGGAAAGCATTCCCAGGGAGGGCATTCCAGAGTTTGGGTGTCACATCTGAAAAGGCTTCATCTCTGGGCACTACTTACCTCAAAGGCCTTGGTGTGGATCCTAGGTCCTCCATGTACTAACAAGGCGGGTTAAGCCCTGAGGTACCTGGGCCCCAAACGGTCTGTGACTTTAAAGGCGACTCAAGCATCATGACTTATATTTCATATAAAAACATAAGAAAAGCCATTCTGGATCATACCAGTGGTCCATCCAGCCCAACACTCCGTTCATATGGAGGGAAACCAGCCATATAGCAGGATCCCTTAGTAGCCTACCTGCTGTATTTTGAACCAAATGGCATTTTCCAAATGTTCTTCTAGGGCACTTTATGTGTTCTGCCAAAACACTGATACAGTAAGGTCTGCAGCATGGGCAACCAGATAACAGATAATGCACCAAAACCCAGGCAACAAGGCACAAAGCCAGAGTCCAATTACTAGTCCAAATCACAAATCCAAAAACCAGGAGTCAGTCATAGTGCCGTCAAGGAAGCAAGAGCATGGTCAAAGATGAACCAGAGGTCAGGAGCCACGAAGACAGCACAGTGGAGTTGGGACCCTCAGGGCAGGGGCACTCAAGATCAGGACACAATGAGCACCAGCATTCTAGAGACCAGTGTTGCTGAGACAGCTTCTGGAGGGAAGATTCAGTTCTTAAACAGCTCTTCCTCCAGGGCTCTCAGGTGGTGCTTGTGAAGGCCCTGGAAGCTGCAATAGAGCCTGGGACTAATCCTGCAACTACCAAGGTGGTTATTCTGGTCCTTTGCTAGCAGGAGGAGCCCTGAAGCTGCCCAGACCCTGCCAGATAGTTTTCTATAGTTGAGTAGAGAACATTTGGAAGCAATTGTACTGATAGCTAGTTTCTTGGTGAAAATGGCAGGAGAGTTCTGAAGATATCTCCAGAAACCATCCAAATGCATCTGTCTCTGTGGTTGGTCCATCATTTTCCCACCCCTGTAGGGACTAAGAGTGGCTCAGATTATTATCCAGAGTCATACCAACCAAAGTAGTTCCAGCTCTCTTCTTCATGATCTGTTATCTCCTAAACCAGCCTTCCTCAACCTGGTGACCTTTAGAGTAGGGCCATTGACTAGGAATTCTGGGTGTTGCAGTCCAAACGTGTCTGGAAGGCACAAGGTTGGAAAAGGCTGTCCTAAACCAGTACCAGCCAGTCCAATATATGCTGTGCCACATGCACTGGGCTAGATATTGAGAAGAGCCCTTGGTTGTCATAGTTGCTATGAAATCCCAAACATGATGATCCTGATGTGTTTTTTGAAGTTCCCTATAACCACAAGCCTTGGATTCCTCTAAATTTACCTCTGTTAATGCAGACAGGGAGTCTTGTGGGGTGGAAATACATCCTCCAAATCTATGTCCGGCCTTGAATCCCAAATGTAGATAGAGACATTCCAGACTGGTTGGTTATTGGATGCAGCATCTGACCTGAACAGTGGTCACACTGATATCTATCTGTGTAAGACTAACCCCACCTTGCCAGCAAGGCAAAGCAGGGTCAGAGATGAAGGCACAGTGCAGAGGCAAGCTGAGGTTGGATACTGGTGAGGCAAGGTCAGAGAGGACAAGAAAAAGGAACCTGGCAAGGTGGGGTCAGACCAGAGGCAAGAGCAGAGTCCGGTGCAGGCAGGAGTCAAGGCACAACTGGAAGCAAGTCAAGACTGGAACCAGGATCAGGACCACAAAGCAGCTGCCATGAAGGCCTGTGTTGCTGTGGCAAAACTGAGCAAGGAAGCCTTTGGCAGAACCTTCCAGAACTTCCCGCTGTGCCATGTGATTGCACAGGCTCCAGTCCCACATGTCTGCTCCTGGTCCTACAGACATTTGCAGAGGGAATCACACTGCTCATCACCATGGGAGCTGTGTCAAATCTTCAGAACCTGACAGAATGCAAGCAAGACATTCCTCTGTGCAGGAATGGTTCAAGGATCAGCACTTAGGCCCAGGATCTGTCATCTTAATGTGAAAGTGTGTTTTGGCAGGGATGGGCCATGCCAACAGGCACCTCAGGTTGTTCAGGTAGCCCAGCACAGTTCAATCATAGCCAGGGCTGCTTGTAAATCACATTGGCTAAACTTCCTAATGATTCTGTAAAGTCATCAGTGAAACAAAATTGTTATGGACCAGGACCCAAAGCTGCCCTCTCAGCAGATCTTGACCTCTTGTCTTTAGAAGAGAGGCTTCTGAGTTAACTGCTCAGGGTGAAGCCTTACATGAATGCATCGTGACCCTTTCATTTCTTTGGGACCCAATTCTCCAAGAAGACTCCCAGGACCCTTGCATCTAGAGGCAGCTGCATTGCCATCCTCGGACTCTGAGGATTCTAGCCATGAAGACACCTTTACTCCACATCGTTGCACCCTGAGGCTGCTAAAACAGACTGGTCCCTTGAAGAGAAGCAGGCACAGGGCACAGTGCAGGCATGGGGTTGCTCACCCTAAAGGAGGCCAAACGACTGACTCCTTCAGTCTTGTTGAAGCAACATACAGATAAACTTTTCTGGCTTCTAAGTCCAACACCATTCAGAGTTCTTAATGCAGTCCTTATTCCGGTTGTTCCTTTCCAGGAAACCCGACTTGCCCACAATCCTATAAAGACTGGTGCATTTCAGAATCCTGAAACACAGGCCTCAGCAACATTCAGTGACCATCAGCTCTGGTCACAGCAGAGGCAGAGCAGAGAAGACATGTTAAAAAAAAACCCAGCCCAGATACAATAACAACAGTGTCTAAGCCAATACAAATTCTTCTGGGGAGATTAAGAATGACATGTACTCATGATCCTTCTGTATTTCTTCCCGAAGTTGAGAAATAAAAGCCCAGTCAAGTGAGAGTCAGTCTATTTCTAGTCAGCTCAGATGAAATCAAAAGGTGCAGAAGTCTTGTGTGAATTGTGTTCTCATGTAATTAGATAGCTTGAGAGGCTGAGCTGGTGCATCCCATCCTGAGTGTATTGGATTGATTGAAGTCAGGCTGTGTAACTGTTGAAGAGTCTGTCCTTAAGTCTGAGCAACTCTGACAGTAGGTGTGAAACAGAAAGAGAAGAATACATGTAAAACCACAAGTCCAATATGGTTTTCTAATTGATTGAGCAAGCTACCCTGTATCAAATTAACTTGGATTAACAGGAGAGTTCTGGACAAGCAAGAAGTACGACTTTCTCATGCAGTGTGTGGTACAGGATAGATTATGGGTTTTAACTGTTACGATGAATGCTTTTATACTCTTATTGCTTTTATTGACCCTTTTGTTTATAAGCCACCTCCATAGCCTATTTAGAGTGGAACAGTGACAGATAAATTTGAAAAATTATACTTGAGGGGTTTCTTTCTTTTGCTATAGGATGTTTCTAGAAAGGATTAGACAATTGACCGGTCTGTCAGTGCCTGGGAAGACCTTTTGACATGCATAGCAGGAACTGCTGAAATCTCAACTGGTTTGTAATGTGATTGTCCAGTATGTTCCTCATTGACCAGAATGTTGATTTGTGGTACAACGTCACTCTATTTTTTGCATTCTTTTCCTGAAGAAGAATAGTAATAAATTCATGCCCAAACTCCAGATGTGAGAACACTTAGTCATATAAGCACGAACAAGACTTTCATTTACAGAGGGTAAAGTTTTAATTATCAATTGTGTAAGACAATCAACTGGATAGCTGTTCACTTATGAGCTTTCCAGGGACATCTGGCTGTCTCTTGGAGAAAAGCATGTGGACTGGCACTGTTTTCATGAGGCTTAAGGATATGGGATGCACTAAATTGGCACTGCCCTTCATTTGGAAGTCCCCCTTGACTGTTCAGCTATCATACTGGAGTAGTTAAAAAATAGAATCAAGGACTTTTGGTTGGTCTGAAATTCTGTTATTTCTAAGCGTTGCTTTTATTATTTTAAAAACTAGATTTTCTATGATAAGAATAGAAAATATGAACAGCAGCTGCTGGTATTTTCTCTGTCCTGTCTTAATTCTGTTCATCACCCTGCTCCTCACAAATACAAAGCATCTAATGTTGTCGCAGGAGTGCTTCGGTTCTACTCATCTGTGTTGATCAGGTGGGCAATTAAAAAGCAGGAATAAAACTCAGTTTATATAAGAGGAAATAAGTACTGAATGGCAGCAAATATTCAAAACATTTTCTTTTTAAATCTCTGGCTGGGAGGAAAGCGCCTGACAATAAGCATACAGCAAGTTGAAAGGCAGGAGAAAATAAAAAGATTTTAGCCTACTGCCTAAAAGCCAGCAGACTAGGTGGCAGGAAGACCCCTCCAGGGGAGAGAATCCCACCATTGCAGGGCTACCACGGGGAAGGCCCATCATGAGTAGCCTCCAACCAAAACTCAGTATGCAGGGACTCACAGATCAGAACCTCTGACCTGGACCTCAGGCCTTAGGTGGAAACATAGTTACTTCTTGGTTGGTTAAGATGTCAAACATATCTTACAGTAAACTCCTTGGATCCTACAGAAACTATGTAATGCAGATGTGTCTTCCTATTCTGATGGGTGACTTCTTTTTCACCCTCACTTTTCTTTCCCTCTTACCCCTTTGTATTAGACAGCTGCGTATAAGTCCTCTCTGGTACTCATGTGGAAAGAATGAAGCCTGGTATGAGCCTTTGTGGTACACATTTTACAGCAATAGATTAGATTGCTGATATCCTAACCTACTGATGTACTGAGATACTTGTGTTGATTAACCTAACTGATACAGTGTTCAGAATGTACCTACCAGCCTGCTTTTTCTGTTCAGAGTCATTTCTTAAAGCTTAACATTATTCTCTTTCTGCAGTTTGCAGAAAAATTCTAGAATCTAAAGTGAACTTTAACTCTTTGATGCTTGGAGTGACGAGATGTACATATGACTGCAAAATTGTCTGAAAAATGAAGGGTTCCTTTGCCCACCTGCTGCTCTGGTTTCTAGAAAACAGACAGGTGCCAGATGAAAACTTCTTTTACAGGAATGATTTTTTTCAGAGTGCTCTAAAACAGACTAGAAAGAGAATTAATGACATCCTATTGGACCAAAATTTCAAACACCAAAAAGTTCAGTGGGAGGACTTTACCTCCCCTAATATTTTAGAATTCTTTGTATGAAAGCAAAATCAGCAGTGTTTAATGGTGAGAGATCCTGTTATAAAGACATTCATATTGTTTTGTGTTACTTGCATTTAGACAACCAAGCACAGAGTGGGGTTTTAAAAACTTCATCTGATTAGATCATTCAGAACATCTCAATTTGTACCACTTAACTGGAGCAAAATTGCTGGAGAGTTATGTTTTCTACCTACTGTCATATGAATGCATTTCCCAAGAGTCAAGTGATGGAAATGTAGCTCATTCCTGTGGTGTCACATGGAAATAATGTTCTGGTCATGCGCAGAGAATCTAGAAATAGCTTCTGCTCCACTCTGCCAGTAGAGTTAATGTGCAAACTAAGCATTTAAAAATACCAAGTAGACTTGTTATATATGTTGGTAGAAACAGGCTTAGAGAGGGAAGGATCATGAAATCCTTTGTGCATTACCCTTGGGAGGAAGTTCAGTGGGACTTGTGCTGCATGAACCACCATTGGGAAGAACTTTGTATTAAGTTAAAAATTTCCTAAGTGATTTCTTCTCACTAAAAAGGCATTTATTAAGGACTGATATGTACCCACAACTTTTAGTAAGACTTGCACCAGTGCATGTTCTTTGTGGACTGTGTAGCCATGAACAATTTTATTCTGGATTAGTTGGCTATGTTTTCAGGTTGGGAGTTGGCACCAAACTGCTGGCCATTCTCAAGGAGAAGATTGATCCAAGAGCCAAATCTTCTGTTGTATGTTTTTAAGCAAACTCATTCCAACAGTAACCTGCTCACTCAACAATATAAATAATTTATGCTTCTGATATGGAGCAATATCTTGAATAACCTGAGACAGACAGATATATTTATTTCTTTACTGTTTGTGTGTCAGGAGCCTTTGTTACAAAATAAGTAACTTGCCTACATATAATTTCTACACATTTATCAATGAAAGGAAGATGTGTGTATTCAAATAAGATGGGTTAGTAGGTGAACCTGTTCATTGTCATAATACACGATCCTTTGTGTGCATGTGCCAGCATGGAGGTGGTTCTGCTGCAAAGCCCAGCTTAGCTTATACAGCCATAGTTAGCCTGCAGCTTAAAGGGGTGCAATTTTAAGTGGTATGAATTCAGTTTGTTTTGCACCATTTGGCTCCAGTAGTACACTGTGTATCATCACTTGAACCGTCACTTTGCATTTCATCATCTATTGCACTATTTGTTTTATTGTGTTACTTAAAACATTTTTATACTGGCTTGTATCCTTTTTAGGATTTCATGAGATGTACCATGGATGGCATCCTGGATAAAACCCACATAGGGCTGCTTAAGTCTGGTTTCATACCATGCAAATTCGTGAAGCTTACAGCAAGAGGGTGTCTTCACTCTTAACTCTCCAGTGTCAGGCTTGCAGCATGCTAATGAGCATCCATCACTTCAGTCTAGGTTGATCTGGTGTCAGCTTATGGAAGTCCAACAGGATGTGTTGAAGTGAAATACCTTTATCATCCTGTATGACCTTTTTCCATGAACATTGTCTTCCTCCCTTCGCCCCCAAATTGGATTTCTGTGCTAGAAATCTGAAAAGGGGAAGAGATTCACCATCACCCATGAGAACGTGCAATAAAACTGAACATCTCTGAACCCAGACAGATGACTTTTTGAAGGACTGCAGATTCGCTTTCCTTTATTGAGTAGTAGATATGATTAAATATGCATTTAGCCAAGGGTGAAATCTTATCTGTGTGCCCTTTCTGATGAACCAGAAAACTACATGAGGTCTGGGCCTGCTAAGTCTCCACTTGGGACCTAGAGAAAAATACATATAATTTTCATTCCATAAATCTCTAGTCGAGGTCTGTGCAGAGCTGCCTTCCGACCCTTACATGAACTGTCCAGGTGACCTAGCTTGCAGGCCTGAATTATTCTGGCACCGTGGCCTTTAGGCAGCCAGTGGGACTCATTTGAGCAGCAACTGTTCTAACAAGTGAACCATGACACCAATATTATGAAGCAGTGTCTACTAGATATCATGCAAGATGCTTTCTACCCAGTGCATTTTAATGTTTTATCTTAAGTGAGTTTTTTGTTGTTCTTCTATCCTAGTGTCGGGCAGGTTGTCAACATCAAAGCAAAAGTGAACCGAGCCTTTAACTCTAGCATGGAGGTTTGTATACTTCAGCATGCTATCTTGGATGTGTTATTACTTTTATTTTTAGGTCTGTGTTTCCGTGACGGATATCAGGCCGGGTGGGACTTTCTATAAGTGTGCCTTGTTCCCAGAAAGAATATAAAACTCTTCTTTCCCCAGGACTGTGCCACACACAGCCAAATTTTATTGTTGGGGTATATGAGACACATTTTTAATGGATGATAAGTTGATGAAATGTTCTTGGTGAGGTTGAGCCTTTTTAAGGAAAAGAGTGAGGCAGCAGAGGGAGTTCTGCAACAGTAATGAATAGCACAACAATGTTGTCATCTGACCATTAAAATCAGTTCCTAGGTAACAGAAGGTTGTCAGGGCTTCATGTGGAACTAAGGTTAAACTCCAGATTTATTTCCAGACTTCATAAAGTCCTGACACTTGGTGCTGGTTAATGACCCCAGTATAGGTGCAGGCAAAACTTACTGATGTTCAAAGGTTGGGTGGGTATCACTGTTTTCTTGTATGACATTTCATTTTATTTTAAAATTATACTCCACATTTCTGGCAAAAAAAGACATTCATAGCAGTTATGCATTGTGAACAGTTAATTGCTTTATAAAGCAATGACAAAAATGCAAAAGCAATAAAACAGTTTTAAACAGCTACTATTAAACAGATTTTTTTAAAAAAAATCAGAAATTTATGTTCTCAATGTTTTTCTGCATGAAATTATTAATCTGCTGTATCTACTTTCAATTTTGTCCCAGAATTGAGATTCAAGCTCTACACAGGGCTTTATTTTCAGCTACATAACCTGTAGGTAGTGCTAATCCATAGCAGAATAACGCAATTACATGACTAAATACATTATTGTTCACTTTCAGAAATAATGTTCCATTTTCACTGGTATAAAAACTCAGGGAAGTGATCTGGCAAAGAAAAAGGTGGCAGGAGTACAAGGGGGTGATTTCTAAGGAACTCATAAAGAACCATGATTAAGAAAAAAGGAGCTCACAATAAATGCCTTGTGTAGAAAATCTCTCAGCGTGTGAGCCGATACAGCCACAAACAGGGACAATATAGAAAATTAAAAACAAAGTAATTACTTCTACCACCCCAAACACTTGAGCAAGCAGAACAATCTTTGATGGTTGTCTGGAAGGTAGTAAATATGGCGCCAGGTGAACGTACCATGGGAAGGCATGCCGCCACCACCTCTAACTGATGAAGTTGGAAGCTTCCTGGGAATCCCTCCAGGGACTGGTTCTCGTAATACAGTGAATGCCAGAGTGGCTTGTTGTGTTGTCTGAAATTAGCAGGGTAGATTTAGCATGGCTCGTGAACTATGCAGCCTGAGAACCCATGGCTTATTGTTGGGTTGTTCATGGTGGCTTGTTATGACATCCAAACTTGGCAGGGTGACTTCAGTTTGTCCAGAAGGGTTATGGAGTCTTCTGACAAGGTCGATGAAAAACTTGACCGCTCTTTGTGATCTTACTTGGGGAGCTCTGCCTGGTAATAGCATGTGCTATTGATACCTCCATTTGTCTTCTTCCTCCTCCAGTTTGGGCTTTGCATGACACTGGCCAGCTTTCCCCCTTTCCAGCTGAGGTCTTCCTCTTCTTAGCAGAGCTATGCACATAGGCACAATTGTTTTACTCTAGGAATACCTGTGCAGCTCCAGTTTGGAACCACAATGATTGAGGCAATGGGGGAGGGGGGAATTTAAGCTTTCCTCTTCCTGTTTTCATGCTGAAATCCCTTCCCAGAAAGGGTTAAGAATAGAGGGGAAAAATCAGAATGCAAGAGGGGAAAGGGACCTCACCAAGGTCCTAAACTGAGCTGGTGCGTGCTTACCCAAAGGTAAGTGAATTATGCCTGCACACCTGCAAGCAGAGAGGGAGGGAGAGAGCGAGCGCTCTTTAGGAAGAAGAATATTCTTGCTGCACATTCTTACTCACTTCTTGCTAGAAGGAGAATTTTTTTTAAAAGACTTGAAGGGCAGCCAAAAGCTTTAAAAAAGAAAGAAATTGCATGCTGCTGAAATGCAGGGGGAAGGCTCTCATTGCTTAAAAAACTCTCTGCGGGTAGCAGAGGAAGACAAGGAGGGTGAATGTGGGCTTCTCCAGTAGATGCAGCAAAAGGCTTTAAAAAGTTTTTAAAACCTTTTTAAGAACTCTTCTTGCAAAGTTTTCATAGATAGCAATCTGCAGGGGAGGGGAGGGGAGGGGAGGGGAGGGGGAAAGGTTTACTTTCAGAGTTGCCAGAGGCAAACCATGCCAGCACATAGTGTACCAACAGTAACAAGACTGCTGATGGAGTGAAGCCATGAGGGCTCCTGGGATACATGCTGGGAGTGGGTGGGAGGATTAAGGGGAAAAAACCACAAAATGTCTGATCACCTGTCAGTAACGCCAGCTAGCAAGCCGCTGCAGCTTATTTTCAGCATGTCTTATTATGTCCCACAAACTGGACCACAGTCTATTTCAGACAAGGCCAACCTTATGAAGCAATCACCCTCATGTGGCAGATGCTAGGTGATGGCAGCAGCTGGGTTTAGGCGGAGAGACCCGACTGCCATTTAGCCTACCGTGCATGCCCTCCGTTAGGCTGCGGTGCCACAACAGGTGCAGTGGGGACATGCCCTGAAGCCAGATTGATCTGCTGGTAGGGACCGGACCTGCTTCACCCAGAATGCTGCACTCCAAGGTGATAACCTCAGAGTCTGAATCTGCACTGGAAGAAAAGATGGAGTTGGAATGCATAGGATTCCTCCAGATAAGTCAAGCTGCTGATAAGAAGCAGATAATGTGGTTCTAAAGAAAGCACTGTTGATCAGGAAGAACCAGAAGGGGACAGATGTGATTTGACCAGTCCTGGTGTCTGGTGTTAGATCAAACAAGTAGGCCAGGTGAACAGCATCTAGCATTCATTTCTTCTGGCCCACAAGCACTGGGAATCACCCTGAAGGTGGAGCTAAGTCAGGAAGGGAAAGGGGGGGACTTAGACTGGGAATTTTTCCTTATTAGCTGGCTGAGCAACTTTGCTGCTGTGTTTTGTTAATGACTTCTGCAATACTCCTTTTGTATCACAAAGCCAGCCTAGCTGGCCAGCTTTGCCATAATAAAGACTAGTTAGAAACCACTTGTCTTGATCTGCTTAGAAGGAGAAGTGTTGGGAGGGGGGATCTCCGATATCTGCCAGTCTAGGTGGCTTTTATACATGGACTAGAGGGGGCTTGTTCTTCACAGGTGGCAAAATATGTCAAGCCAGCCCTAATTTCAGCCATCAGGCAAGTTCCCATAAGTATTTGGAGTTGCAGATGCCTGTGCAGTTGACCTCGCCCATACTGAGGGACATGAGGCAGGAGAGGGAGAGTTTTACAAGGAAGCAAGTCAGAATCACCCTGCTATGCTGTCCCTGACTGGTGAAGAATGTTGCTGCAACCTGCATACCATTCTTTTATTTCTAGGTGCTTTGGAAGAGACTTGCTGAGCTCCTCAAATGCACTGGCAAGATTAATGTGCCACAATGAGATCCAACCACCTTCTTGTGCTATTTTCCATCTTGTTCTGTACTTACGAATCCTGGAATACAACAGGAATTAGCCCACACTGTATGTTAGCATTATGCTAAGTGTTGTATTGGAATAATAGCACAGCAAGCATGAATGCAATGGGTTGGTTTGCATGTCACAATAAGCCATGCTGAAAATAAATCAAATTGTCGGTTGTTGAGATGCTAACCTGCAATACCCCCAGCAGACAACAAAGTGCTCTGCAATATGTTGTAGCTTGTAACAGACAATAAACAGCTACAACTTGTGGTTTGTTGCCCCCTTTTTCTCCTGCCGCCTACCCCAAAACCAAAGCAGCCTACAACACTAAAGAGCATAGATGGTTGTTGTAGGGGTGAGTGTGTCGCCTTCAGGGAAGCGTGCATATGTAATCATATTTGTTTGAACTTCAGGGAGATTTGCACAAATGTAACTTTTAGAAAACTGTTAGGGATATACTTGCTTTAGGGATTCACTAAAGCTCAGTATGCAAAGGAAAAATCTCATTGAAGATGGAAAAAAATAACATGAAATTTGTGCAGATCCACCCACCCAGACAAAAACTGTAAATGCTCAAGATATACCTGAAAGTGGAAAAAAAGTGTTACTGTACAAGGAGTCAGTGAAGTGGAGGACTACATTAACTGGTGTTATTTCTTACCAATGTGTCCAAAGAGGGGTAGGTGATAAGGGAGGTGGCACTGGGTGACTGGAGTATTTGGCTGCTCTTGCCAGGCAGCTGTGAACCTTCTGCCGGGTTCACACATCACACTGAAAACAAGCCATGAAGAACAACTCTGCAGCAAGCCATGATTTTTCAGGCTTACCTATACATGGTAAAGAAACCACGTGGAAGAAACTGTACCAGGTCCTCACAGACAAACAAGGGTGACAACCCACCATGAGCTGTCATGTTGTTTGAACCAGGTCAGTGTTTGCTGGGGGTGGAAGAAATAAAATATCAGAACCTTTAAAATGTGTGTAAACTTTTCTGGAGGAAAGTGGGTTGCCATAAAGAAAGCCTGAGTCCTGCGTGTGATATGACTTCCATGTCACCACATATCTTCTACAACCATAAGAGCTAGAAAATTTAAAATACCAACAAAAAACCTAAAACCTGATGTTCCCTGGAAGCCAGAGACCACATGTGCATGGCCCTGGTTTAGGCAGTATTTATTTCTCCTCCCTCCCCACCCCCTAATTGTGATAGCTTTTCTGTAATAATCTGCAAAGTCTACCCAGGCCCAAAGGCGCCCTGATTGCTGCTCCTTTTGTTTGCAACTCAAGTTTCGTTTGTTAGAGAAAGGAGCGGTTGGATCCAAGGGATGTCTGGTTTTCATATTGCTGCCCTAGGGGGAAAAAACCTTTGTGTTTCTTTTGGTTAGGAAAGCAACAGTACATAGAATGAAATAATTGCACCTCCTGTTCTTCCTTTAAATATTCAGAAGTATGACTTGCCAAACCAGAACTAAGAATTAGAATAACACAGAGAGCTGTTATGCAGTGCACGTCCTTCTGGTGCTGCAAAGTATCTTGTGAGGAAGAGAATGTATCTAGTTCTTTCAAATTTTCTTCTTCTGAATGGGAATAGCGAGGCTTTAAACAAAACATTAGGCTTCTGCCCCTCCTTTCCTTTGTCTCTAGGTTGGTGTACAGGTGAGCTATGAGGATTTGTGCAATGGGGAACAATGGAATGTGTGCAAGGCATATGCAACATTTGTTGCACAAGGCAAACCAACCACTAAGGTAAGCATACATCTCAGAAAATTAAGTATGTGTAGCTTCACCTTGTATCATAGGATAAATACGCTGTTCCTGCATCCCACACACCTGATCATTTGCTTTGGAGAAGCAAAGACTTCTGTTGACTGTTCAGGCTATTGTATCATGAGCTTTAATACTGAATTATAAAATTAGCCCTTTAAAATTATTTCCAGTTTTGCACAAAATACTTTTGGGGCAGCACTGCTGATGTTCAGTTTGAAATGTGGAGCCTAGTATTAAAACAAAAACAAAAACTAGTAGTGTCCTGCAATACATGAAGAGTATTATTATTAATTACATTTCTGTATGGCCTGTAGCTGAAACACTTTATGGGCAGTTCACACCCATCTGGATTTCAACCAGGCCCCACCCTGCGTATTTTCCAAGATTAGGCAGGATCAGGGACTTCAGACTATATGAACACTAGATGTCTTTTAGAGACTAGACATGTTATAGATTAGATGTGTTATAAAGTCATTCTCATTGTTGGAAATTCTGACTTTTAAGGGCTGATGTACATCCTGGGAGCCACAGACCTTCTTTTTCTGCCCAAACATGAATAGGATGGTGCACTTAGTTTTCCGTGTGACGCGATTTCCCCTTATTCTGTATAAAGGCACATTATAGTCAATCTCCTTGTGAGCCCCAGTGTGGTACAACCTAACTACAAGTTTACCATCTCTGAAGATTAGACTTCACTCACAGGAGGGTCCTATAATTTAGTCAATCTGTTTGGTTATTTATTTATCTATTCATTTTTCAGTTTGTATGCTGCTACAGTAGCCCATACCTTGGATCTCTGTGTGGCTTACGTAAATTAAAACAGCAAAATATTCTAAATAACATATTCAAAATGTATTAATGTATTCAAATGTAAAAATGTAATCCATCAAAATCAAAATATAACATAGAAACTTTGACTAAAATCAACTATACACCAGAAATAAAAAGATACAGTTTTCCCTTTGACATTAAGTCCAGTTGTGTCCAACTCTAGGGGGTGGTGCTCATCTGTTTCTTATCCGAGGAAGCCGGTGTTGGTCTTCAGACAGTTTCTGTGGTTATGACTCACAGAACGCTGTTCCCTTCCCACCAAAGTGGTACCTATTTATCCAGTCACATGTGCACGCTTTTGAACTGCTAGTTTGGCAGAAGCTGGGACAAAGCAATGGGGGTTCATTGCATCATATGGATTCAAAGTGCCAACCTTTCAGTCGACAAACTCAGCAGCTCAGCAGTTTAAACCACTGTGCCTTCCACGTCCCCTATAAACCAGAAACGGTCACTTAAAATCAAGTTACCACTAAAATCAGTGATTAAAGTGACTGGAAAAGAGATATGTCTTCATCTGGCACCAAAATAATAAAAGCTCCGGGGAACCTGTTCCAGCAATGGGGAGTACCCAGCAAATTTTGTAGAGAAAACCATATCCGTAATATTTCTACACTGTGAGAAAGTCAATATTGTTGGTATGTATAAGGAACAGTTCACACATTTCCCTGCTTGTGCTACTTTTTAGGGTGATATTCCATTGAGGAATGACCAGACATGCTATGGATCAGGGTGGGGAACCTGGAGGTCAGGGAGAAAATTCAGATTGCCTGGGTTCCAGGTGTCCTTCCAGGCTCCTCTGATGGTCAGAACTCCTTCCACTGGTCCCACCCCATCCCTTGGCCACCAATTGTTTAGTTGTTTCTAGGCTTGTGTTAGTTTTTTCCGCATTCTAAAAACTTGCGATGTGTCTCCTAAGGCTTAGTTACTACCATAAGAGCTTTAAGTTAAAATAAGATGCAGTTATTCTATTCTATATTTTACCCTGCCCTCCTGTCTTTCATGCTACCTGCCACCAGCATGTGCCCTCTGGAAATGTCTCCAAAACTGAATTTGGACCTTGAGCAGAAAGCAGTTCCCCACCTTGTTATACATAATGGGCGCTATACAATGGTGCTGCAGCACTGGTGGTGATGACGTGGTGCTAGTATCAGTTTATGCTGGCACAGTATCTTTATTGCTACTGCTGCACCCCCACTGGATACTACCCAATGGATGGTATGTTCATGGATATAATTCATGGATGAATGAGCCAGATCTTCATCCCTTCCTCAAACACATTCTTTGCTCATTCAAGTATAAGTTGTTTGGATGTTCTGCACTCTCCCCTTCAAGCTGACTAATCCCATCTTAGCATTTTCTACCATACAAGTTGGTCCAATCACCAGTTCACATCATGCCTGCCGATTCCTGATAAATAAGGCAAGCAGTGCTGATTTGGGAGGAGCCTTATCTGATCCAGCAATGCATTTACAGTCTGAAGGAGAGTTCCTGCCTAGAGTCACTGACACTGAATATGCTTGAATGGTAAAGAGGGCCTGAGTATGAACTCTGGATTTATAAACTTAAAAAGTACTGATAGACCATAGGGAGACTAGTCTGCATTTGCTTAAATGTAAAAGGAGAATCTGCAATCCACTCCATTCTACAAGGTCATCCACAATTTGAATGGATATGTTTCTGCCAAGTCATTACTGCTGTTGTGTATTTTCAAATGCATCTGAATCAACATTTCTGAATTTACATTGTGTGGTTTGTTCATGCATAGCAAAGACCAAACCATAAAGCTATGTGAGTAGCATGTTTATCTAAGGTGCACAGGGCTGAGTACATCTCTTTTTGTAGCAAGCAATTTTGGGAGCACCCAATTTGGAGCAGAACAGCACTGTGAGAGATAGAGGTTTAACTGCTTAGCCACCAAAAATCCCTCTGCCAACAGCTGACATTTGCCCCTGAAAAGTAGCACATGCTCTTAACAACAGGTTGTTCCATGCCATCAAGCCCAGGGGTCTCAAACTCGCGGCCCACGGGCCAATTCCCGGGAGGGGCGGGGCATGGGGGAGGGGCCCTGCGGCCTTCAAAGTGCCAGTGGCGCCTGGGCCGGCCGTGGGATGAGCGGCCCACCACCACCTCGGTGGTGGAATACTTGGTGCGGCCCAGCCTCACCCAGACTCTACTTCCAGCGGCCCCCAGGTAAGTTGAGTTTGAGACCCCTGATCTAGCCATTTCTGTGAAGATAGGAGCAGCTGTATTGTGTCGGAAGTATGCAAATATGGGAAGGGCCAAAGTACAGAGCATAAATGCTGCTGGGGAATGTTTTGTGTGCTCACATATTTATTTATATAAAACATTGGTAAGGCTTGAAGATATTAGTTCAGCATGCAGAGAAGTAATTGTTAATCTTTTTCCAAGGAGATGGGAATGAGGAGAATTCAGGTCAGGATACTTAAAAACCAGCAAAGTTCTGTACTAAAAGATATATTGTATGCTCTCTTCCCATACGCTCAGATCAAATTAAAGCCCTTCATTCCACAAACAGAAGAGGAGAAGACTGAGTACAGCATTGCTGCAGAGCGCCGCCGTATGAGACTGGCCCATACAGATACGATCAAAGATCTCTCCACCAACAGCCCTGTGCAGTTTGGTACAGTAACCCACAGGCTCCTTTTTGATGCTTTGACTGAAACACAGTGGCTGTCTAGTACATGAGACTAGGGCTGGGGCAGAGCACATCCCTCTGCACATGCATGCTCAGCCCCATCGTGGAAAGCAAGCTGAGTCAAAGGAAGTCCATGACCACTTGTGGAAGGAAGCTTCTGTAACCAGCGTCCTCCTTCCGCGGCAGGTGCAGCAGCACAGGCAAAGGCTGCTGCGTGTGGTGTGGAAGAGGGTCGCTGCTTGCTCAGCGGTCATGTGGTGTGCCACTCCTGGTGAGTCCTACATGAGCATCCTTCTTCTGCGTCACATGCAGCAACACCGAGGATGCTGTACACAGTGCAGAAGACGGACGCTGTTTGTGCAGCATGGGGGACTCAGTTCCTGGTGAGTGTCCTACCGACTTGGGGCACATTTGCAAGAACTTGGGCTCAGGAACGACCCATATGCCAGCACATGGGACTTTGACCATATGTATCTGTGGCCATCCCCTCCTTTCTACCTGATAGACAGGCGTGGGCTTTTCAAGTTATAGTGTGTATGTGATATGCAATTGTTTTTTCTTTTAGTGAAGCCTGTTGTCATTGTAACAGAAAGCCATCAGGGAATCCTCATTTCCCTGGCCAACTGGGCAAAAACCTGCCCAGCATTTCCTTGGTCCCTCAATTCCTGGACCAGACACTGGATTCAGCACATGACAACCTGAGCTTGGGGAACAAAACAAGTTTATTAAAAAGATCGAACACGGGGTAGAAGACACTAAAAGATTCAGGCTAAAAAGACAAAACAGGGTAAAATGGGGAAGGGGGAATTGGGGATCAGCAATAGTACAGTTTACAGCCAATGAAGCACCCCCAGTCCCAGAGCCTTGTTGACCCACTTGGACCGGAAAACAACAAAACGAGCCCTCGCCTCAGCAATACACAGAAGCTCTACCTTCGCCAGGTTCAAGATAGGCAGAGAAGATCTGTTTTTCAACACAGGGATCAGGCAGCAGAATGGACCTCCCAAAGAGGAACAAAGAGCCTCTCTGTTCCTCAGCCTTTATTCCTCCCGCTCTGGTCAGTTGACTAATGGGGAGATGGCCTACATCCCAGGCCAAACATTTCCTCCAGATGACTGATCATTAACCAGTCATTGCTGTTATCTCCAGAGTCTTTTGGGCCATAATTTATGCTTCCAAAAATACATCACAAAGGGAGGAGGATGACTCCCAAGACCTTGGGTGCCAAATTCCTGCTGAGCTGGCTCCAAAATCTGTAACATTTAACCATTACAGTATTAACCCTTCTCTTGCTCCCTGTGAGCCACAGGTGGGTTCACACTGCAGTCATGTATTCATGGAGAGGGAGAAAGGAGAAGTTGGTTTGGCCTCTGCATATTTTGTGTGTGTTTTTTTCCAAATAAAAACATCAGTTGTGCGTATCTTTGAAATGTATACATTCTTCTCCCATTGGTTAAAGTGTATTTGTATGCATTTTTAAAAGTAAGTGCTTTTTTCCAAATGTATACATGCTACCAAACCCATTTTTTGTCTGTGAATGACATTTCAAGCTCAGGAATGTACAGATATTGTCTAGATTTCATCCAAGTTCACATTCAGCTTGGTGCAAACTGGGTAAATCTTGATCAAAAATGAACTGAAAAAATTTCTCATACATCCCTATTGCAGAGAACGTGTTTGGCCCTGACCGGACACCCGTTCACCATCTTTGTGCCAGGCTGTTTCAGGAGGGACAACAAAGATGTCAGAGGCTTTCTGTTAGGTGCTCTTGTATCAGCTACTGCAGAGCTTATTTTAATTGCCAGTGCCTGTAACAAAGGAGGAATCATTCTGTGGTGCAAGAGGTAGAATTTAAATGGAACAAGAGTGAATGAAAAGGCACAGGAATAAACCAGATTAGAGGTTAAGATGAGCTGTAGCTTCTCTGCTGCCCAAAGAAATAAAATCCAAAGCAGACTCCTTGGAGACATGGTATGGGGCAAGGGATCCTTGGAGTCCCACAATTCTGTTTCTGGTATCTGCTTTCTGTTTGATAATGTAGACACTTCCTTACAAGAGCTAAAGATCTGTGGCTTCCTGAGGCTGCGTGCTCTGTTCAATGGGTCCTGCTGTGTGCTTGCTATATGATAAGCCTGCAGGTATTTCTGCCCTCCTGTCTGCCATATAGGAGTATGGATTGAGTGTGTGTAGTTGTTGAACCATGGTTTGGTGAAACCCGGGCGACTGTATTATTGCAGCCCAGACAACATAACAAACCAGGATGAATCACTCACAGTTCATAAATAAGTAACAAACCATGGGTTCTCTTCGTGGGTTATTCATGGTTAACAAACCATGGCTTCTCAGCTCAGTTGGGTTTAGGCAACAAAAGGGTGCATGTGGCAGCAAGAATCCATGGCTCAAAGACACCCATGCTTAGCACTTGGGTTATCATGTTGTATGAAACCAGTCCCTGGATCCCTAGAAATGGGTTCGGGAGTGGGAAAAGAGACACAGAAGTTGCTCCAAGTATTATCTAGCCATTCAGCCATCCCTTTCGAGGTTCCTCTCTGAAAAATAATGCATTTTCTTTTGATAACAGAGCTTGAGAACAGGGAGTGCACTTCGGTGGTACCTGCAAAAGAGACCCGAGTGGAAAGTGTAGAGCTAATTCTGCCACCACATGCCAACCATCAGGGGAACACATTTGGAGGACAGATCATGGCATGGATGGAAAATGTGGCCACAATAGCAGCAAGGTAGTCTGTTTCTTTATCTTTGGGGTGAAACGAAACACTGGGGCAGTGCTAGTTTGCTGTTAAAATGGAATGCCACAGCTTCAGCTTTATACATGAATAGGACTGACCTGTTTGAGGAACCTCAATCTCTTGCATCAAATTCAGCCTTAATGGGGTACCAAGCTGGCCCTCTGTGGTTCCCCAGGTGGCCATGCCCCTTTATTTATTTATTTAGGAAGCTTCTATGCCGCCCCATTCGCCGAAGCCTTTCCCCCGCTCGTACCTTTTCTGCCAACCAGCAGCTGTTTCACGATATCTTAGCTTTTGCATGGTCCTTTCCCTGATTCTAAAAGGCTGAAATGTCTCTTCTAGTTGCTGTCAGTAAAAGCCTTAAGTGAAAGTAGGCTAGTATTTTGAGAGTCCCACCCCTTTTGCCTTTGCAGTCGAATGCAGTCCCCAAGGCTTCTCCAAAATGGAATTTGGTCCTTTGGTGGGAAGAGGTTCTGTGCCCCTGACCTGGGTCATTTAGCCGAGCTTGTCCCACAGGCTGCCGGTTGCTGAGCACTACATGCCTGATGGACCTGTTTGGAATTGGGAGGTCACATAGATCTCATCTGGGTGGAGTTTGAAATCCATCCAGTTTCCACCCTAGAAAATACCTGCAGACTGAAAAAAGGCAGATCTCAGGGCTGTTTCACATGGCTGTCTTTTGGAAATGTTCTCTATCCACAGAAACTTCTTTGAAAATGCGATCTGTTGGAAGAGGTAATAAAGTGGTCTGCCATCTCCATACTCCTAGGATCTGAATTGCATGTTGCTGTCATCACTATGGTGACCTCCTAAATTAGCATGTAGGTGCATGCTCAGATAACTTTTTCACTACTTCCATGTTTCATCAGGAGAAGCAGGACTGGGGACCCAAACCAGTTTTTGATCAGTTCTTAACTATCTCTTCTTTTCCTGCTGCCTCCACCTCCTTTATCAAGCATCTTTCCCTCAGTGGCTGTAGGTTTTATCCTGAGTGCTACAATGGAAACTGAGGGAAGCTTCCTACAAGTATGTACTTAGGAGTAGTTTGTGAGGGAACCACTGTTCCAAGAGTAGGAGTGTGGCCCAAGGACTAATCATCAAGGAAAAGGGCAAGGGGCTTGGTATTAACCACCTCCACTAAGTCATGCTAGTAGGAGCACCAAAGGCTGACTCACCTTAAGTTTGGAAAATCTGCAATCATTTAGCTTACTTCTTGTAACCCTCCAGATGTTTAGACTTTTAGCTTCTAGGTTCCCTCACCATTGGCTCAGCTGGCCAGGGCTGATGGAGCTGTAGACCAAAGCATCTGGAAAGTCATAAGGTGTCCATCCCTCTTCCAGGTTCTAACACAACCTGTTGCCCTCCAGATGTGTTGGGATAAAGGCCCCATAGTTTGATAGGAGGTGTATTCCAAAACATCTGGGGGTGCCAGGCTGAAGAAGGCTGTTCTAGCGTTTGCTGTTGCTATTTGTTTTCCTGTTTAACTAAAGTGTCATCTAAGTACTTTTCACTTTGAAATGTGAAATATGTTAGTTTAGGCTGAGGTTTAGTTGCAGTTGATGAAACTTAATTTCCACAGCAGGGCTTATTTAACTACCTCCTTAGAATACAAACCAAAACATTAAATAACCTGACCGGTTCTTGATTTTTTTCCAATGCCTTGCCATTCGAGCTTCCCTGGGCTCCTTCTAGTGCTGTCTAACCCAACCACCCTTACAATTCCTGTTACAGCCAGTTAGAACCTAGTTTCCAAGGGTGTAGGTGAAGCATCCTAAAGGTTTAGGCATTACACTTGGCTTTGCTGCTGCAAAAGCAGAGTAGAGCTCCTTTTTCACTATTGTCCCACAAAAGACCCCCTTGCTGCAACAGGTTCCACCTGGATACGTGTGGGGGAAATGGATCGTCTTGAGAGGCATTGCCCTTTCTGCCACCAAAGCTGTTCTCTGTCTGCTGTCGTTCCTTTGAGGCAAACTGGTGCTCTGGTCTGCCCCACACCACTGCATAAACACATCTTTCTTCACCCTGTCTGAGAGGTTGGTGCATGCGCTCTTGCATTCTCATGAATGGGCGCACTCACAGCGACTCACTTTATCAGGGACAGCTTGTTCTAGTGCTGGCAGCCTCCTTTCCCTGGAAGTGTTTTTATCTAAAGATTTGGATAGTAGAACCAAAGCTTGTCATTTACTTTTCCCAGAGACACTTACTGCTTTCCTTTAGGTGGCACTCTCTCTTTGGTAATTCAGAACATTTGGATGATAAATGTGTGGAGAAGAGGGGTAAAGATGTCAATTGTATAATTCCTAGCCTTCTCGTATGGACTGACAAGTAGACTTTCTTTTATAGCAACAGGTCTAACAAAGTGAATATGGCTTGAGATTCTAGGTGACTTTGGTTCTAAATTGTGTCATAAGAAAGGATTGTGTTGTGAATGGTGATCCATTTGCATCTCTCATGCGAGATTATAGCCTATTGCTAATTGGCAGTAATTTCTGAATTGTCTGTGAATTCCTTATATGCTTCAGAGAAAATTGCTTAGTTCTCAGAATGAACTTAATTCATTTTCTCGGTTTTCTCATAGCCGATTGTGTCATGCTCACCCCACCCTAAAGACAATTGAAATGTTCCACTTCAGGGGGCCTTCTCAAGTTGGGGACCGACTCCTGTTTAAGGCTATTGTCAACAATGCATTCAAATACAGGTATGCTTTTCTGTTCTCTAGAGCAGAGCTGGGAACCTGTGGCCCTCCAGGTGCTGCTGGGCTCTAGTTCCCATCAACCTCAGCCAGCTTAACCAATGGGGATTCTTGCCCAACATCATCTGGAGACCCACAGGTTTCACCACAATAATCTAGGGTTGGTTCAGAAGTTGTTGGAAAGCTTACTTCAGTTGTGCAAGGGCCAAAATAAGCATGACTTTCAATCTGTTTCTAGCAGCTCCATTTCTTCATTTTCAGGAGGCTCATTCCAGATATTTAGCCTCCACCACCAGCCACAGCAGGGCTTTGGCCCCATGTCGAGCCTTTTTATGGTTCAGTGGGACAACTGTACATGTTTAGAATTGTGCATGTTTTCATTCTGTTGCAAGTTGCAGTGAAGCTTTTTGAGAAGTTGATGATGATGGGGTGGGTCGGTGGGTAGAAAAACACCAACCAGCTAAATTCAGGTGTTTTTTTTTTTTTTTAAGAAAAAGGATAGATTAACAGGGTTTTTTTAAAAAATGGACTATGTAAAATATTTCTCCAGTGAGGACATCACTAGAATGAATCAAAAGAAAAAGCTCAATTTTTCTATAAATAAATAACAGTTTACTTATGTTGTTTGGAAAACTTATCCTTAAAAATGAATTCCGATGAAATTAATGGTTTTCTATTAATGTCTATTCCTGCATTTCCCAATGTTTCATGTGCTTTGAACTCTGCCACAGATGTCTGTCTGTCTGTCATCTGTCTAAGTTGTGCTTACCTTTCCAGCATGGAGGTTGGTGTGTGTGTAGAGGCCTATCGACATGAGATGGAAGTCAACCGAAGGCACATCAACAGTGCCTTCATGACCTTTGTGGTCTTGAATGAAGAGGGTCAGCCACGCACACTTCCAGTTTTGAAACCAGAACCAGGGGTAAGAACTGGGAGTGGTATTGTGTGGTTTTGTAAGTGGTAGACAATGGTCTTGAATCAAATGAGTAATAAACTCTGGATAAATTACTAAAACTGAATCATGTTTGCTGTGCAAAATCAGATTTCTCCTTGAGGCCACCCTGCAAATGTGACTCATGAATGTTGAAATCAAAGAAATCTTTTCGGGAAGATGCACAGCAGCATGAGGATTGAGATTGAATCAAATAACTGCAGTTCAGAACACCATTTTCTATTGCAGAGTGGTTGTACACTCTGACTAGATTCAGACAACATAAGAACCCACACTCAAGAGTTGAGTGTGGATTGTCATTGAGCTGTGGGTTATTCTTGAAACCTGAATGATAAATTGAAAGCAAACCCCTGGCTTGTTGTTAGGTTGTGAGCTGTGGTTTGTTTGTGGTTAATAAATCATGGTTAGCTTATTGTGGCTCAGATCACATAACATAATATAACCCAACCCCCAAGGTTTCTGATCGCTGGCCAGCATGACTCAGACTGATGGGAACTGAAGTCCAAAACATCTGGAGGGCACCATATTGGGGGAGGCTAATAAATACCACCCTCATTAGATCCAAGATTCTAAAGCCTAACATTTATATAACATGCACCTGTAAATATTTCTTTCTCCTGACTCCTGTAACCAAAAACAGCAGGAAGGGAGCAAGTTTGAGTGGAGGAATAACATAGTGAGGCTGCTTAAACCTTTTGCCGTCTTTGTGTTTTTTTACTCAAAATGGTCCCCGCCAGCTGCTTTCCTCCCTGAGAAAAGGAATAAAGGAATAATGTAATTAGCCAGCCTGTTGAAAGGACTAAGACAATCATCCTAATCTTGACTGATTTCCATGAGGCTGAGGTTTGTTTTTACCTTCCTCTGTCTGCTCCTTACAAAAATGCAGCTAGGCTTGTCTGTAGAATGTATGTGGAGCCAGTACTTGTATATTTTACTGTTTAAGCAACTGAGGGCTTTCATCACAATCTTCCACATGCCTACTCAGGAATATGAGACTTCCTTCTGAGTATTTTTGTACAGGAGTGTGGCCTTGGGCCTAAGCCTCACTGAAACTTAGATGACCATAGTGATGTTGTTTTTGGTCTGAGGCTCTGAGACTAGCTCTGCTGACTCATCTTACCACATGGGATGCAATCAGATAAAGAGCACCATGTGAAATGTATGGGCAAAAAGCACATTGCCAGAAGTTATATTAAGTCAAAAAAGTGTGTATGAAGTATACCTTTAAACAGGTTAAGATTGATTTTCTGAAAGATTTATATCCCACCATTTTTCCTGCAAGGAAACCAGGTGGCTTACATAATCCTTCTGTTGCTCTCCATTTTACCATCACAACAACCTTGTGAGTTAGGTAGACTGAGATTTGGTGACTGGTCGAAAGTCACCCAGTGAATTTTACAGCCAAGTGGAGACTGGAATCTGGATCCCTGCAAGTCCTACTCTTAACACTCTGTTCACTAATCCACAGTTGATGCTACTGGTTATATACCCACAACAGCGCCGCCCCCCCCCACAAGATTAGCAGATATGGCAGAACCCCAAGATTTGCACAGGTATAAGAAGTAGAGGAAAAAACCCCTAAGGGGAAGGCAACCCTAAAACCAGACCAATGAAGTCTGAGCATGCTCCGTGATCACAGAGTGATAACTACCTATTGGAAAGAGACAAAACAGAAGACTACACGGGAAGAGCATGGCTGACTGGCTGGTTGGCCTTCAGAGCAGTGAAGGGGAGTGCCCCACACTGTAACGTTTGGGTGCAAATCCTACTTGGGGTGTAACACCTACCATGTTGGTGCTACTTGTCAGTGGATCCAAGCTCAGTAAGAGTCGCCCCCCCGCCCCACCTCCCAGTCTGTTCCTTTTGTTGCAGGGCAAGCAGAGCAAACCTAAATCCTTTGCGTTAAACCCTAACTCTGGCCAAACTATTTTACTCGTTTGGTTCCTGTGCATGCTTCATGGGTTTCCAATATATAATCCAGACATTTTATTTTCCTTTAATAGGATGGACAAAGACGATTTAAAGAAGCTAGCGCTAGGCAAAAAATTAGACTGGACAGGTAAGTGGAGGCAGTATCGTGAATACACTAGAAGCTTCCTTGCCTCAGTTTTTCTCCTCCCTGCCAAGCGCTCTCCCATCTAAGGAACACAGATGATTAATGGTATCCATATATGATATATTTTCCTATGGCATGTTCCCAAGGTAGATTTATATTGATGTGTAGGAGGCTGGATCTATTACATGTAAAGCAGGGCTTTCCATGTCCCAGGCATGTTGCTGCTGGCTTTGATCCACAGGGAGGGAAGGGTGACGTGTTCCACAGAAACATTCTGCTCTCCTCTTTGCCTCAGCAACATGCTCATGGAAGGAGCAGAGGTGGCGTAACCCTTGGGCTGAGCACTTCAGAGGACCCTCTGATGGGAAAGCATGTCTCTTGGCAGTGCTTTCCCATCAGAGGGCCTAAATATGAAAAGCCTGAAATGTTCACCCTTTTGGGAAGTATCAGAGGCTCTGTGCTTTGGGAACTGTTGGCTTGGGGTGGGGAATTTCACTCACACACCCAGGAGTCATGTATACTTGCTCTCTGTTTCCCCAGTCATTTTTTCTGTTCAGCCCACTGAAGCTGGCAAATGCAATCACTGTCACAAGGTAGGAAGGGGCTTGAGCCCTGAGTGGATTAGTATGAAACTCTGTTAGGAAACACCACGAAGGAACACAAAATGATTCTCAATTCCAAATCTGGAAGAAACGCGTTTGTACTAGAAAACCTGACCCTAATCTCAGCTATGTAGGAGCAAGTGTATTTATTTCTGTGTTACGTTACTCTCCTACCCCATCCCAAGGAGCTTGTATAAAATAGCATTGTGTACCTCTCCATTTCATCTTCAGCAGGGAAACAGTACTTTGCACATGTTCAGGAGCACACTTCCTTTTATTATTACTTCACACCCTGAGCCTGAACTTCACACCCTGAGTCTAAACACTCTAAACACGCTGGAAAAGGAGAATGGTGTGGTAGCTAGAACAACCCAGTCCTGTAATATGTTATCTGGAAACCATGCATGGCATGTAAATTCAGTTCCTTTGATGCTGGAGCTCTTCGCAAGCACTGCCTATATACAAACATATTTCCACAATGGAAGGGGATAGAATTTGTTCCTCCTTCCTCCATCCTTGTTTTTCTTTTGAAGAATGTTAGTATTCTTTGGAAGCTACATTCCACACTAATTATGAAAATTGTATGTAAAATATGCTGAATCAAAATGTTGCCTGGGGTGATGGGGGAAGAAGGGCATAGCCACAGTTTAGTGGGTATCACCCAGCCTATTGTGTTTTGCTAGCAAAACTTATCAGACAGGTGGGAAACTAGGGAGGTGTAAAGGAGAGGTTTTATGGAAGAAACAAAAGGTGAGATACAAGCAATCAGCAAAGAGAGTGCAAAGCTGAAATAAATTTCCCTTTCCCCCCACACCCCGGCTCCCAGTCTGTTTCTTTGTTCTGCAGCAAGCCTTATTTATAAAGCAAATGCTCTTCAGCTCTGTGCTTGATTCTGCTTCCAGCCCTGCCTTGCGGTGACATCAGAACCCTCTCCAGTTGTCTCCTGTTATGTCACTAAAACCTCATAGCATCTTTATAGCCTTGTTGTTTCGTTGTCTCTAATGTATAATTTATTACAGAACACACCCAGAGAGTGCGTGCATTATCCGAAGGCCACAGTTCTGGGGGGCATTAATGCCGGATCAATGCATTCTCTTGGGAGCACTGAGGGAAGAAGGCTCAGGAAAGAAGGAAGAAAGAACCAGGCATGGTGTGCAAGCAGCCGAAGCAGTGCTGCATGAAAGAGGATGCTTCAGCTTAGAGTTTCAAGCCTCTTCTTGCTCAAGAGTCCCCGCTTCTTTGTCACCCCTGGTCCTTAGCTCTGTATCTGTCACTGCTTACAAACCCACCCAGAATGTATAGCAGTAACATAGTCTATAGAATAACTTCATTCCAGTTGTCTGGGTAAGGAGGAGTGCTGTCTGAAAAGGGTACTTAGAACAAAATACCGTTTTGGGATGGGAGGGTGAGTAACTTCAGAATACAGAAGTCTGAATATTAGATTTTATGAAGTTATTGCCAAAGCTTCACATAGAACATGTAACTGTATTCTCTCCCATGTCTGTTCAACAGTCTTTGTTTCTCTCTAGTCCATCCTCAGCATTCAAATGGGTTTTAAAAAATAATTTAAATCACATACACCACCAATTAACATGGAATACATGTTTTGTTTACAAATATAATCCTGCATTCAAAGATGGTTTTAAAATCTTAAATTAAGGGAGATATCTGGAAATCACAAAATAGCTTGCAGATTTCTTAAAATCTTAAATGCCATCTTACAATTGATCTTGCGGGGAACACACAAATATAGTCCACATAAGATCCACACACCAAACTTTTACTGCTCCCTGTTAGCTGTGGTTCAGAAGTGCATGTATAATCGCCATCATCAATATAACAATCCAATCTTCACTGCAGGGACCTCTGCATATTGGGTGTGATGACCTGAGACAGAAATGAAACACTAGAGAATTCAGAAAGACTGGACTAAGCACTGACTGTTTCAGGGCTGCTTTACATTCAAAGAAGCTCTGAGTAGGAAAAATGCCATGTTAATAGTCCCTGAAAAACTGCAGGAGGGACTATTTTACTGTGATTAAATATGTTTGAAAGCCACAGCAGAATAATTTATTCCTGTGCAACTTTCACCCTCCAGTGAGTACAAGCCTGTATGCCTCTTCCCTCACCACACGCATGCCCTGTAACATTATCCTGCAGATCACAGGTCACTAAAGAAAGCCTTTCAGCACACACATGGCATCCATCAGTGTGGTCACTGGGCTGTGAGGCGTGCAGGTGGGAGCAAAGGTAATGGTGCTTCAAATATGGAGTGCCTCCAAGAATGATTAGCCTTTGCCACTGAGGCAGCTTTTGGGTCATCGACTGTGTAGAGGGTGCCTTCTGCTGCTCTAGAACAGACCCACCAAGTGTATGCATGTGTATTACTTGCTCCCAGAGCTGTTACTTGAGTACCAGACTGGTGCATGTTGAATTCAGGTTCTCTAAATTGGCTGCACAACTTCCTGCTCAGTGTCCTAATTCAGCCTGCTGGGGATTTCTAGATGATCAACCCCCTCCTCCTGCACCACACTTTCTCCCAACCACTGATCTTTTGGTAGCTTCCTGGCTTTTGTCCAGTTCCCCCTTCTATTCTAAGAAGTAGAAATGCCATTCCTAAGGCTTAAGTACTGGCAGTAGGAGCTTTAAGCAGAAATAGGCTGGTATTTTTGGCCCCACCTCTTTTGCCTTCACCTACCACTGGAATGCAGTGCCCAAGAAATTCTGCAAAATGGAATTTGGCCCTTGGGATGAAAGCACACTGCTTTCAGTGGTTTAAAGGGGGTTCTTAAAACCTGTGCACCAAAGGCGTGTTTCTGTTTGGTCTTGTATTAGGTCCAGCCTTACAGGCTACACATCCAGGAAATATATAATCTTTCAAAATAAGGCATTGTACAATAGAAAGCATAGAAATATAGCAGAACCATTTCTGCAAGTTTGCCATCAAAATGATAAGTTCGTTGCTAGCATTAATATCCAGTTAGATGTGCCATTTATTACTCTGAGGCCCATAGTGTTCTAGTCTCAGTAAATACATGGATGCTTTCGTTACAGAGCAGAAGGAAGTGCAGAGCCATGCCAGTTCTTGTAAACTGGCCTGCCGGTGTCTGTGCACATGTGTCTCTGAATCTCCTTGTTCAACTTACCTGTGGACTTTGGCTCGGCTAATCTCTTCTTAAGATATTCTGTGTTTAAAGTATCTCAAATAATGTAGCTTGTCAAGGTGAGATCTCTATTATGGGATACTTTGGCCTCCTTCACAACAGCTGTTTCATCATGAAGGTCACTGGTAGCGGTTATCAGTCAAATATCCTTTCCTCAGCCTTTCCTTATCTTAGACCCTGATAATGAGATTGTAAAGGAGGGATAGTTGAGCAAAGAACAAGAGCATCTCATCATGAAATGACCTGGTGCCACCTGAGTCCAAGGCTAGTACTGGTTTCAGAACAGCAGTGTACTCCACTGGGCTGAGTCAGATCCCATGCTCACCATTTGCTTCTGCCTCTAGTTCCTAAAATGAATCCCAATAGATTTTCACTTCACATTGCAAACCCTTTCTCTGGGTAGACCTCAATGAATGCCAGCATCTAAATGTGAGATGCTGTCTTTCCTGTGCCAGGTTCTACAAAGCTATGCTATTGCTGATTTAACTTTAGGACAAGGAATCTAGTGCAGTATATTTTTGTAAAGGCAGAGCCATCTGTAGACCATCTTTACGTGTGCCTCCTCTTGTTCCACATGTAAGGTAAAGCAATAGAATTGATTGCTGTGCACTGGACTGAAACTGAATTTTACCCAAGTGTCTGCCTGTCATACCCCTTTTCATATATAGCCTAGCAAAAGGCCAGAGAAGGGCTACACTTACATTAAAAAGGAAAACTACACTTTGGTAGCTCATTTGAGCACATTGTGGCCTATACTTGAGGTAAAAAGTGTTTTCTGTTCTCCTGGCATCCCAGGTTCTAACTTGCCCCTTTGTTCCCTAAAACTGGCCTTGGTGAGCTCCCAGAGGTTCTCGGCTGAGAAGTACCTATCTCTAAGCTTCTTCAAACTATAAGTGAGCTTTACTGACTTTGGGCACTTACCAGTCTTTGCCTCATTCCCTTTTTGTGAAGTCTAAGAAGAAATAGGGAAGAACCACCCAAGTTTCAAGAGAGGAAATCTACCCTCCTCTCTTCCCATTTCATCAGTTTCCCTCAACACCCAATCTAGACTAACCATATGGCTAGTTAAAGAAACCTATCTTTCAGGATAGGGTATAACTTAAGATAAGCTTTTAATAACGTCCTCCTTGAAGTGGTTGGTAACCTCTCAGTTTGTCCTCACACATTTCTCTTGTGAAGCCTCCTTCTCAAGCCCTCCTCAAGCATGCTCAGTTTTGCTTTTTTCCCTTAATGGTCACATGCTCTTTGGGCCAGGGGTATAGAACCTCTTTCATCCTTTGGGCCAAATTGAATTTCAGAGGGGCTCCTGGAGACCATATTCAGGAGGTAGATGGGAACAAAGGCAAAAAGGGTGCAGCCGGAAATACAATCCTTATTGCATATTGTAGTATAGAACCAGTAACAAAGCCTTGGACAAAATATCCACCCTTTTGGAAAGGGTGGAAAAAACTCAGTAAAGACCAGAAATTACACCAAAAGATGGGTGGTTGGGAGAAAGGAGGCAGGAATCTGAAAGGACTGAATTTGAGCTAACACATTCTTGCTATGTCCCCTGGGTCTGAGGTTCTCATCTCTGCATCCTGCTCTTTAATCGCTTAGAAAATGCATCTACCATCTTGTATTTCTGAGCCAGCTCAGGTGGCTTGACTAAGCTGGCTTCATAAGCACAAATCAAACTGATCCAGCAGAAGATGTTTGACCCTGTGGGTGTGGAAGCAATACCCAAGGGGGTTTCCCAAAAAGCATTTAGTCTTGGGTGTTGCTCATAACCCATCCCTTGCTTAATAGTCTCATCTCTATTGATCCAGAGTGGCCTGTGTGTTTTCCGTTGCTGATTCTTGCATCAAATCTACTCAGGTGGTGGTGGTTTTTATTATACTGCATTTACACCCTGTCTTTCTTCCTCTTGCAAAGAACTCTAGGTGGCTCACATGGTCGTCTTCTACTCCATAGCATCTTCACAACACCAACCTTATGAAATAGGTCAGGCTGAGAATGAGTGGCTCAAAGCCACACAGTGTGCTTCATGACTGGGAGGGGATCAGAACCCAGATCTCCTGGGTTCCTAGTCCAACACTCTAATCATTATACTACACTGGCTTTCACTACTGCTGCTACTTCTAACAAGACGTCCTATTTCTTGTAGATGATTTCTCAGAAAGGTCATGTTCAGAACACATCTGCTATGTTCCTTTGAGCATGATATTTAAGCAAAGCATTTGACTCTCAGCCAGTAACCAGCACATTCTTTTTGCTTTCTACAGAAAATATGTCATTTCCTGTAAACATACAGAAGTACCTTTGTCTGTGCCTTGGGACCAAAGTAACAAGGTAAACTTTGAGACTTCTGAGTTGTGAACTTCTGCCAGCAGAAGGGACTTTAGATATAGGTGCTGTGTGCTTTCTAGAGTAGAAAGCTCAGCAGGTACAGATTCCTTCCAAATGTTCACCCAAACAGAGTGGGATAGCTAATATCCTGGGAGATAGAAACAAATTTCAGATTGATTCTGGTAAGTTGGAGCATTGGGATGAAAACAACAGAATAAAATTTAATAGGGATAATAGCCAAGTTACCCAGGAAAAAGAACCCAAATGTATTATTACAAGATGGGTGATAACTTGGCTCAACAATACTCCAAAGAAGAAGGATCTTGGAATTGTAGATCACAAGCTGAATATGGATCAACAATGTGATGTGGATGCAAAAAAGGGCAAGTGCTATTTTGGGCTTCATTAAGAGTAATACTACTTTCAAATCACACCAACTACTAGTTCCCCTCTACTCAGTACTGGTTAAGCCTCATCTTGAGTACTGTGTCCAGTTCTGGGTACCACAATTTAAGAAAGATGCAGACAAACTGGAAAAGGTTCAAGGAGGGCTGCAAAGATCTGGAGACTGGAAGGTATGGAAGGAGAGACTGAAAGAATTGGGCATGCTTAGCTTCTTAAAGAGAAAACTAGAGGGGGAGACTTGATAGTACTCTTCAAATATTTGAAAGGGTGCCACACAGAAGTAGGCACTTTTCTCAATCATCCCAGAGTATAGGTTATAGAATAATGGATTCAAGTTAGAGGAAGTAGATTCTACGTACAGCTGAACATCATGAGAAGCTTCCTGATGTTTAGAGCAATTCATAAGTGAAAGGAATTAGCAACGTGGGCATTCCCACCCTGGAGGTATTCAAGATACAGCTGGACAGCCATTTTAGGCATGCTTAACTTGGAGCCCTTTATTTAGCTGGGGGTTAGATCCAACACCCTTTTTGGCCCCTTCCAGCTCTATTCTGTGATTCTATGATATCCCTCTGGTACTATAGACCTTCAGAGCGGCTTCAAATCCATACTCTTTCAACATCTGGAGAAAGTGAAAGGCTATAGTGAGCTGCTTCATGCCACAGATACCTGGGTCCTCTTCTGGATGGTATCCATGAATCAATATACAGTTAAGATGTTGGGTTTACTGGTGTCTTGGAAATGGTACAGTCAGAATGAAAGCTGGCTTTGAGGTTATGTTTTTCCTGGATATATAATAGAGGTGAAAGCAGTGAGAGAGCAAAAAACATTGATTTTATAGAATACTCTTGTGTGAAGAAAGAAAAAAACTCTTTCATATAATGTTAGGAGTTCTTCCACAGGATCTGCAGAATTCCCAAGACCACAACTGTTCTATGGGCCTGAATGACAAAGAGGACAGGAGGAATTTGGCTCTGGGGCACTTGACATATGCTAGTTGCTTAGACCAAAGCTATGTAATTTAATACAGGTGAAGGTTACAGGACTAGTAAGAGGAAGGATTAGAGTGAGAGGGAGGCTCTGAAAAACACTGTGGTGGTGTTGGATGTGCTCAAAAGTCATACTGTAGGAAACCAGAAGCAATCACTGTATGATGCATGTTTTTTGTATTTCCAATGCAGGTTTATCTGAGTTACAACAATGTTACTGCTCTGAAGACATTAGTTGCTAAAGCCAACTGGGTACTTGCATCAGAAAGAGACAAGGTAGTTTACTCTGTCCTCCAGCAATTCTCCTTAGCTTGGAATGCAGAATATGTGGTTAAGCGAAGGAGCTTGTCCATGGGCTTTTCTAACAAATGGCGGTTAGGACAGCTTCTCCAAGCTGGCAGCCTCAGGATGTGTTGAGCTACAGTTCCTATCATCTCCCAAGAGGAGCATATGGTTGAAGTCCAACACACCTGCAGAATTTCAGGTTGAAGAAGGCTATCTTAGGTGACGCAGTCCTAGCTAGCACTACCGTTGTGGGAGAAATCCTGGTTGCTAAGCTGCACAATTGAATTGCTTGCATACTGTGGTTGTTTCTGTAGCCAGCAAAGGAGTGTGGTAAGCTGTGGGGCTCACATTTGCACCAATCTCACAGGCACCTCTTGGATAATGCTGTGGTGCACCTTACACATCATTCTTCTGCCTGCTGCTAATTTTTGTAAACCTCTGTTATCGCAGACCATTTTTCTTCCTGCTGACATTTGCACATCTGCTTTCCAGTACTAGACTGCCTATCTCCCATAATATGACAAAAAGCCTCCCAGCAGGAAGGTTATTTCTGCCCTTTCCATTATCAGAGATATTGCTCGATGTGACTAATTTATAAAAAGTGCTGAGAGAGAGACAGGTCTTTTCCTATTAGGGTACAGGCAACATCTGGAAGGGCTCTGTGAACTTGCCTTATGTCCCAGACTAACTGCACACATATAGACACTATTTGCATGTTAAGATTAGCAAATACTTCTTTGTTTGCAGTGCTTAATTTCCAAGGCCAACTGGATGTCACAGTGGATTGGATTTTGAGTGTCAGATTAGGGCACCCGTCTACCAGGCCTCATGTGTTCCATGCATGTTGAAAAAGTCTGGCTGGGTGCCCTTCAGAGTGAGTCCTCTGTGCAGTGCAGAGAACCGGAGGCAGGGAAGCAAATCTGAATGTATCCACTCTCATCTAGAACAGAGCTTGCTTATTACGGCCGTGGTGGGAGTGATGAGGGAAAGGTGGCATTGGGAGTTCTGCAGCAAGCCCTATTCATTCATAAGAATAGAAGACTCCAGTTCATGCCAGGGTAGAAGCAATGCCATCTGCTCTCTTCAAAAGCCAACATGAGATAAGAAAGACTTGCTGTCAGTAGTGGCCCTTTTGTACCTAAATTATTGCATCTCATTTAAGGACTGGGCTCCGGCATTGAAAATAAGTCTTGGGGCTGATCTCTGACTCAAATAATGTGTGCCACGGAGAAGGATTGTGTGTGTGTGCACATATGTTAGGGAGGGCTATCATGCTTAAGGCTGACAACAACACTTGGAATAGCTTTGGAAGGTACACCTAGACCTCAGAAGCACTTTCTCCAACTGCACCTATTACGTTGTTTGAACAGAAGTGACACATTCGTTCAAGGGAACCAGCACAAGGCCTTTTGAAAACAGACACTGGACCTTGCAGAACTTAGAGACTCTTTTATGTTTGTAAACACAACCAGTTGTTCTCCATCCCATGTCTACTATAGACAGTGTTTGCATTTGTTGTACATTGGGTCCATTTGCATTGAACTGGAATCGCTGTTGGATGAAGAAATCTTGTTAACATTCATTGTCTCTCTTTGCACTCATTTTAGGTGAAGATGTACACACTGGAGGAGGACAAGTTCCTCTCTATCCGAATAGAGATGACCATCTGCATTGATGCAATGCGGGCCTTCCTGCTGCTCTCAGACCTGCGGCGCCGGCCTGAGTGGGATAAGCATTATGCGTAAGTACTGCAGAGCAGAGTTGTTACAAAATGCTCTTCAGGTAGAAACGGCATCCCTAATTCCATCTTCGTGCATAAGGGGTTTTTCTGCCCAAGCACTTGCTCTGAACCTCCCCTGAAAAGCTGAGATTCTCATAGCACTGGGTTCACTGCCCACCACCACAAGCTGTGGCTTTTCCATGCTCTCACAAATTCATAACAGAGAACAGGTAAAATGAATGACTGAACCACTGTTCCAGTGAATATAGACCCACCCCACAACTTTCCTCCTTTTTCCCGGCTTTATTCATTTTGATCAGCCCATAGGTGATCTATTTATTTATTTAAGGTATTTGTATGCCATCCTTTGCAAGAGCCTCAGGACGGCTTACACAAATAAAATTCCGAAGTACATAAACAATATAATATAAATAAATTGACAACCCACTCTGGCTGCAAATTAAAATATGGTAATAAAATTCAATATTAAAACTTATTAAAATATTGATTAAATAAAAAGGTCTTAACCTGGCGCCAAAAAACATATAATGACGGTGCCAGGCGGACCTCTCTGGGGAGCGCATTCCATTGACGGGGCGCCACCGCAGAGAAGACCCTCCTCCGGGTACTCTGTCTCCTGATGTCTTTCACAGAGGGTTCCCGGAGGAGGGCTTCTGCTGCTCTTTCCGTTTCCATTTCTTTCCGTTGTATTATATGATCAAAGGTGCTGCTGCAGAAATGCTAACATAAGAAGAGTGCTGCTGGGGCAGATGCAAGTCCTACCTTGTCTAGCATCTTGCTTCCCAGTGCTGCTAGCCAGACACCTCTGGGAGGCTCATAGCACTCTCCTCCCATTGTTCCCTAGCATTCTTACCCACCTATCTGTTGACCTGGTTCCTGCTTGTTGAGCGGTTTCATCTTTTGGTTATAGGTATGTGCAAAAAAACCCCACCTGGGTTGGATTTCTGGGTTTATAAATACATACATATTTTTTCCAGGAGTTCTGAACTTGTCCAGCATGTTGACAAAGATGACATGATCTATCATGTAATTAGTCGAACGATGAGTGAGGAAAAGAAGGTTCAGGACTTTGTCATTCTGGTGTCACGAAGAAAACCTTGTAGCAGAGGGTATGTCAGCAAGCATTCTCCCCTCATTCTGACCTTTAGGATGTCAGCCTAAATATGGTGTGTGCACACACACACACGCACACTTCTTTTTACGTGTACCAAAATGAACACCTGCAACTAGACTAAGTTGCTGTGGGCAATTTCAGCCCATTACTTAAGCAGAGCAAGAATGTATTTATTGCTCTTGTGAACCTGCTGATCTTCAGAACAGAAGAGGATAAAAGTTCATTTCATGTGCCCTAAACAGGCTTCCTTCTTTTTCAGTGATCCGTATGTTGTAGCATTCAGATCAGTTACGTTGCCAACACATCCAGCAAAGCCAGAATACACACGAGGGGAAACTTTATGTTCTGGTTTCTGTATTTGGCAGGAAACAGAAGAGCTCGCTAAGGTAAGCATTTATCTTTATAGGATAACTAAGCAAACTAACAAGCAACAATAGCACAATTTGAACAATCCTAAAACATATTTAGACAAAGTTTGGACCATGTTGGAGGATCATTCATTTCCTCCTTTCTTATGCATGGATTGTCCCTTTCATTTCCAGATTACTCTAACCATAGCTTGCTGTGACATCAAAATTAGACAAGCCATAGTTAGTAATAACTCTGAAACAATAGTTTGAAACCATAGGGTGGAAGTGGGTTTACAAACCATTATTTGAATCTAAGCATTAACTGTTACAGTTAAAGCAATCTAGAAATGAGCAAAAATTGGCATATGAAGACAAGAGGGGAAGTGTGAGCTTAGAAACACATGCAGACTGAACCATACTCTGTGCAATCTGTGTCCTACTTGTCTTAGATTGTTGAAGCCAGTATTCCACTTTGGCTCCCTAGGCTACGCTCTCTGTTACAGAGTGCATGCTTTCCTCTTTGTGCTGTGAACAGTTTTGCAAGACCCCTTCTGTATATCACGTTTCCCTCAAGTAGTCTGCTGGATCCTTTTTTTTTTTTTTACTATCCGGTGTTGGAAATGCTGTTCTTTGTGGTCCTTTCCAGACCACATTTCATGTAACAGAACACCTAGATTGCAGAAGCACATTATATTGGCCAGGCTTCTCTATGGGATGCATCCTGAATGTGTTCATGCATGCTATCATTTGGAGACAAGTGTTGAGATCCAGTGGTTTTTAGATAGACTCAGCTGCGATCTCTGCAGTCCTGACTCTCACTTTTGCAGCCGCTGTAGTGATGGAAAGCACTTGCCGAACCCATCTGTGTATCAGTGATTAACACAAATACTCACATGTACCAACATGTTTGGCATACCTGTGGAGGACAAAATGCCCAGGAAAATGCCTGTGTTGAGGTAGCTGTCAGTGTTTTCATTTTCAGCTCCAATGTTATTTTGGCTTTACACTTTATGGTTGTTGTTGTTAGTCGCGAAGTCGTGTCCAACCGATCATGACCCCATGGACAACATTCCTCCAGGTCTGTCTGTCCTCCACCATCCCCCGGAGTCCACATAAGCCCACACTGACTGCTTCAGTGACTCCATCTAGCCCCCTCATCCTCTGCCGTCCCCTTCTTCTTTTGCCATCTATTGTCACAATCATGTTGTTGTTGTTGTTGTCGCTAGTCGCAAAGTCGTGTCCAACCCATTGCGACCCCATGGACAACATTCCTCCAGGCCTTCCTGTCCTCCACAATCCCCCCCGAGTCCACTCCAGCTCACGCCAACTGCTTCAGTGACTCCATCCAGCCACCTCATCCTCTTCCTTTAACACTTTATGGTTAAAGGAAGCTTAAACCATAAAAGCAATGCTTCATATGTGGAAGGGTACCCATGTGCTTTGCTTTCTTATTGGCAACACTGCCAGTGTATTTTTTGGGGGTCAGGCTTGAAAGTTGCTATTCCAGGGCACTTGTAATATCCACAAATGACTTAAGATGTTCAGGTGCTTAAAGCAGAAAATTCATGCAGTGCCCATCCTTTGAGCTGGTAAAAATATAAAGCCCAGCTAATTGACTCTTTGCTGCCCTTTTGTGGTACCTTAAACTGTTTTGTGCTTCATTCTGTCTATGGACAAATTAATGTCATGTGCAAGTTATGATTTAGAACAGAAGTCATGAAGAAAAAACCCTTTGCACTGCAGTTAATACTTTTGAGGGAAAGGAAGGACATGCTTTGCATGGGGCCAGGAACAAACTAACAAAATGCTTTCCTTTCCAGATTTCCTATTACCACCAAGCTACTTCAGGTGTGCTGACTTACATCACAACCAACATTGCTGGCCTTTCTTCAAGCTTCCACTCCACCTTTCAAGACTGTGAACAGTTTCTCCAGAAGAACAAAGACAGCATTGCTATTGAGCCAGAGATTCTATAGTGGCACCACTATTTTTGGGCAATATTTTGTTTTTGTCTCATGACAAAAATTAGAATTGAATGTTGAAGTCTGCTGTAAATATTGAAGTGTCTTCTCTATATATCTGAGAAAGGGAGAAGAAACAGATTTTTTTTTCCAATTCATACATTGCATAGCTTGAAATTTGGGAAATAATCATTTTATTGGCTTGCAATCAGAATGAGAATTTCTATCTTGGACAATTTATTTTTCCAAACTATAATGATTACAGTGTCTGCACTTATTCAGGAATCATTATATGAAGATTCTTCCTGGATTTTGCAAGTCCTTAATTGTCCCTGTTGGCTTCTGTTGAAGTCTTGCATTGATTTGATTGACAGGAAAATCTGATGTAAAGGAAAACTTGAAAAATTGACATTTTTAAAATCAGCACATTTCTTACCTTTTCCAGCACAATAGGTTAGAGAAGGGAGTAAACATATGTATTAAAAATCAGTAGCTTACAAGCTGTAAAGAAAATATAACTTTTTCATATACAAGTAGAAGTAGTGAAGCTCATTTTAAAGTGCCTTTTTACCCAAGGGAATGAAGATTCACAAGAATTCAAAATGAAAATTCATAAGAAGTACATTTCTTTATTGAAAGAATCTAGAGAATAATATTAGAATTGGTGGAGGATACTTCCAACATTAAGTTTTAACTCTTTCACTTCAGGGCACATTGCACAAATACAAAATATTAAATCATGTCACATGATGACAATTTAAACATTCTTTATGAAAGTGTTTTCCCTTAGATTTCCCTGATTGTTGGAAGTTGCCTATTTTTTTTTTTCCAAATCTGGCCAAGCCAGAGGAAGAATAGGTAATTTTACTGCAGAGCAATTGTTCCTCTCATCTAAAGCTCATTCAAGCTTGACCCTCTGGTAGGAAGAAATTTCGTTCTCTTCTTTGATCACTGAGTACCTGATCTTCTGTTTTGCTAGATAGGTCTTTTCTCCTATACTTTTGCACAAACATTATCGGTTCTGTCTCCTGGAATCTTTTATTGCTTCTCAGATGAGGCAATTTACTGAAATAAATGGCAATAAAAGCATATCTAAAAGGAAAAAAAAAAGAATCCTGACTTTGCCTTCTCCAGGGATATGCTGTTTAGTTCATCCATGGAACAGGTGGCTGGCTGGCTTCTGCCTCATAACGCATGTGAAGTTGTGTATATGTTGGCATCATTTTTTTCTCTTCAAGCTTCAGAGGATTTAGTGTGAACATGTGCTTAGCCAGCGGGTGTGGGGCTTCAGCAAACAGCCCTCAGATATTGTTGGATTAAAACTCCTATTAGCCATGCCTCTGGCCATGCTGGTTCAGGCTAATGAGGGTCGGAGCCCAAGAAAATACAGAGGGACGAAGCTTCTCAGGTGTGGTTTGATCCCATACACTCACTGCATATAAGAACAGCTGCAACAGTCGGCTAAGGAATGGTTTCCATGTCCTATCACCAGGGTAAGTTACCATGATTGAGCTACTTTTTGTGCATACAATGATACTGTATGTCCAAAGGCACTGGTGCAACATTGTGTAGGCTAGAACTAATTGTGGGCCCTGGCATCACAACAGCAGAAGACACTTATCTTTACCAATGTCATAATGCTTGTAATATTTTCCTGCTTTGCCGTATTTCCATATATCTACACTTAGAATATGCAGGCAAGGAGACTGAAGACAGGTATAGAAATCAGTGGTATAGTTTTAATTTTAAAAAAATCAAGTTCTTAGCATTGGAAATATTCAGAAATAAGGCTGAAAACTCATGAACCATGAATATTAAACCTCAGAGACTAGAGTCACTTTGAGGAATAGTGTCATGAAAAACTTAAAGGAAACACCAATCAGAGGTTCAATGAGAATTTTTACTGTTTTCGGCCAGCAAAACCAGAACAGCAACAGCAGTTGTATCTCCATCCAATTAAGTCTAATGCCACCTGGTAAATAAACAGTATAATGGCATTATCCACACATAGTGTGTCAGTGCTCTGCACAGAACAAATATAAAATATGCATGTTCACTTGATTTGCATAATTAATGTAGGTTATCTAATTTGTTTTTTCTTGAAACAATCTTACCTTGGTGTACAACCTATTGGTTTTTCAGTTTACACAGAGTCTTGCCTATCTGCCTTTAATTATTAAAAACTGTGTTAAAATGCATAATGCTTTTAAAGTTTCTTTATAAAATTGAGTTACCTTGCAGCCTTGAAGGAGCCTTCAAAGTGACTTAGTTTTATTTTTTTAACAGCATGATCTTTTATATGTTTATTCAGTTGACCAAGAAGTTCAGTGGCACATACTCTTAACTTAAGTGGGTATGGGATTGCAGACTAGAAGAATTTTAAACCATAAATTACCACACTGTCAAATTATGATCAAAAGAAAAACAATTCTTTAAAACAGAATAGAACTAATATGTTTAAAATAATTCAAAGGACATGCAGGTCATACATTTTTAATGGTTCACCCAAAACTAAACGAAAAAAGGCCCCAGCCTCCTTCCACACCTGGGGTGCCACCACAGAGAAGGCCTTGTCCTGTCTACTACCCAAGTTTGCTGATGAAACATATAGAAGGACCTTCAAAGCATTATTTTAAACTACAGGCAGATTCATACTGATCTAAGACAAATGCAATATGGTCAGCAAAGTACAATCACAATTTGCACTAGCTAAAATTTCCAAGCACTTTTCAGTGATTGTTTAGAGGTACTGGCTGGGGAATGCTGGGGATTGTAGCTTGATTCTGCTAAAATATGCATAGGATTGCACCTAAGGCACAGCTCATTGTGGCCAGATCTGCCTTCTCCAGGAGGTGAAGCAGCTGGTAACTAGTAGAAACAGAATGCAGGTGCTCCTGTCCACAGGACCCACCAGGCCTCCCCGGTGCAATTTATAACTCTAGCAGTGATGTGTCAGACATCTTGTTAACATTCATGTTCACAATCAGTTAATGAGTTGTGTTGAATTTCTCTCATTTATTCTGTCAAATTATTGAGTGCTCTATCTTCTCCTTAAGAATTGGTTTTAAAGGGGTCTAAGCCAAACAGGATGGTTTAAGAACAGCCTGAGAATCAATGGCATTCCCAGTCTGTTGACACAGCAGCACTTTCCTGGTTACCTTAAAAAGGATCCATCACAATCTGATTGGTGAAAATATTTCTTGTAGAACTGACTGTGGAGAGAGAGAGAAGGAGGGAGATAGATTATTTGGTTTTTATTGGTTACATATTTAATCAAGGTTGCAGTCTGCAAATACTGAGCTGGTTCTACTGACATCAGTGGAAGTTCTTGCAGTGTAGAACTTTTATTTGGCTCTCAGCACAACAGCTAAGAACAGGTAAGCTTACATTGACCTTTAGTTTGAATTGGGCATTCACTTCCTGCTTCGTGCTGCTAAGCCAGCTACAAAACAAAAGAAAGCATGCCACCGCTAAAACGAACCTGCTATTTAATATTTATATAAAGCTGCTAGTGTGTAGCCATTAAGGATTTGGGATGAGGTGCCAGCAGCATGCTGACAATACCCAACTCTATTTCTCCATGACATCCAACTCAGAAGTGACCATTCATAACTTCGATCGGTTCTTGAATGCAACTGTGGGCTGGAGGAGAGCCAATAAACTGAAGCTGAACCCTCTAAGACAGGCACTGTGGATGAGCGGTTCCCAATTTCAGAAATCAGGGAAATTACAAGCTCTAGAGGGGGTTATATACTGCCTAAAGGAATTTGCAGACTGGGGGCTTTCTGGATGCATTGCTGTCACTGGAGGCCCAATTAACCTCTCTGGTTAGGGGTACTTACTATAAAATTAGGCCAGCATGCCCACTGTACCCATTCCAAAGTATGTCAGACCTAAATGCTGCAATGTTTGTCATATTTATTTAAAACCCCCTTTGCTATAGCTTAATTGTAGCCATGTGCTTTCTTTCTATCAGCCTCATGACACTATTGTGTACAGGGGGGGGTGCACACAGGTGTGCTTTTTTAATTAGTTTTTATTCCTTAGCAAACTACTTTGGGATTTTTTTCAAATGTAAAACAGTAGTAAGTATGGTTAATAATAATAAGACCACCATCACCACCTAACAAAGTTGGACTCCTTTTATGGCATAGCTTAATACCTTCTGGTTGCTTTGGGCTACAGCACCCAACATTCTTGATTACTGGCTGAGCTTGCTGTGGCTAGTGGGAGCTGAAGTCCAGAAAAACTGTGTGGGGGGCATCTGGCTGGGGAAGGCTGGCCTAGCTATTCTGGAGTTCCTCAATAGGCCTGGCAAGCCAAGAACTTACTACTCACTGCATTTAATAGAAAGCAGTCTTTACAAGGTGTATTTGATACATGTAACAAAAGGGAACTTGGGCACAGCCTCTTACAACGTTCTTGTTCCTTTGCCCTGCCCGATTTGAACTACAAGGGGCTGAAATCGTTTTGTCTTCCATTAAAAACAAGCCCAAATTATTTTTACTCCTTTGCAATTTAGGTAATTAAGCGAAAACTAGTGGGATGGTCTGGCTCATCAAACCTCCCCTGCATTCTTGCGGTTTCTATTTCAAACCTCTCCCTCACACTGATGCTCCCTGATGTTACAGGGCTCAAGCAATACAAAACTTTCACAGTGCTTTTGGCTACTATTGGCTCAATTGCACCAACATACTAGCCAGCCGTGGTCAGAATATTAGGATTCACTTAAATGGTTCACGAAAAACTGAAATTAAACCTGACTTCCAGCCTGCCTCTCTGCATTACTGTATTTCAGTGATACTTAGAAAACAAACCTGTAAAGTACCAGTGCTTTCTCCATCTAGTAGATGATGGCTGGGCTAAGGAGACAGCGGTATGGCCACCTAGGAGCTGATGAATAATTTCAAGCTGGGAATTCAGGCTCTTACCTTTAACTGCTACATCATACCAATCTATGTGCTTCAAATAGGACTGGAAGATATTTTGGGAACTATGTGGCTTCCTAAAGAGATAGAAACTGGCTGCAGTTCTGATAGGGGTGGGCAGATCAAATTGTTAATTGTACTAATTAATTGTATCCTTAATTGTACTAATTGTTTATGACTATTAAGACACAAGCCAGTGCCCAGCCCTGCAGATGCATGCAAGCCTCTGCATTTGGAGGCTTATATGCAGCCAATGCCTAGAGAGGGCACCATTGTGGTGTACTAGACCATGCATTTCATCTAGATAGCTGCCTTCAGCTGTCCAGATGAAGCACTGAGGAGGCTGGACAGTAAACCTCCCCGACTCTGATGCAGCTCCTTCCCCATTCTCTGGTGCCTAGCTGCACTCCTAGAGAGGCAACAACCACGGTTCTTTTTGTGCCAGCAGAAGGCTCAAACAATTCTATCCCCGTCCTCAGCCAATACAGCATCAGAATGTCATAGAGCTTTCTGTCGGGAGCTGGATTTCCCCGTTCGTTTCAAGCAACAGACAATCTCTTTGCAAAAGAGCTCTTTATTTCTAGTGCACAGCTATCAAGCTATAGCCACTGGTAGACGAGTCTCTCTGCATGAACAAAGTTATTTGTTGGACTCAAAGTAGAACCTACTTCCAAAAGCCCTCCTTTTCTGAGACCCTGGGCTCCACCACTCTGGGTGGGCCCCTCTGAGAAGGGCTAGCCCCCTAGATCTAAGCAGGCCCTCTAACTGTGTAGTTCTTCTAACCTGCTGCTGCATCATGGGGTCAGGCATGGGCTCATCTTCCTCCCCTCCCTTGTTCCCTCCCTTCACTTTCAACCCCTATCTGTTCCCTTTGCCTGCCTGAGCACCTAAAGATGGCGGTTCCCTGAGACAACCTCACCCTCCTTGGCCATCCCAATTCCAACACTCCCCATGCCCAGCCATCACAGTCTTCATCTAAAGAGTCTGCAAACTTGACCCTGGAAAGTGCACCAAGAATAACTGCCTCATCTGTTCCCATCCAACACATTACTAATTTTGAAGAAACTGAAATAATCAAAGGTGTTGCTTAACTTCCTTCAAAATGCAAGGCCTCTGTATGCAGAACTACCTGGTTCCATTTCAAAGTACTCCAAGGTGGAGTTCTTTTTCTTTCTGCTGCTTTCCCAAATCTTTCTCCTGTGGCTTTCTAGTGTTCCTGCTGTGCTTTGTACACATGACTTGCTAAAGAGAGCCAGTGAGGTGTAAAACCTGAAACAAAGATTGGGTAGCAGTTTTGCAAAGAAACCCACATAACTGTTTTGTTATCTCACCATCAGTTTTAGTCATTTGTTGCTTCAGAGCCAGCACTTGGGAGGCTGCCCATTCTAGTCACTTGGATGTAAGTCACTACAGGGGCAAGAACATGTTTACAAGTCTAATGTACTAGTTGCCTGAAATAAGTGAGGCTGTGACTCTTGTGCTCCTATGGAATATGTAAATATTTTATGATTACAGTCTAACTTACCCCCTATTTTCATGGGGGCATATATTCCAGCTTTAAAGAAGAAGAGTAAAATGTAATACTCACGTGCCATGTCTTTGAACTGAGACAAAACAGGATCATAAAGGTCGTAATAGATTTGTTCAGGTTGGCTATTATTTCGAATAAACATGAGATCTTCCACTGTCACTGGATCAAGCTTCCCTTGCCACAAAGTCAGGCTATACCTAGGAGGAGGAGTTTTGGAGGCTAAGCCAGAGATTCTCAAACCTGCCGGACCAAGGATACTCAACAGTAAATCATTCATTGCAAAGGCCCAAGCTGTTATTAATCAGACAGAAGATTCATGGTTGAGCTCTGAACCATTTTTTGCTACTTGGGTCAAACATTCCTTGGATATGAGTGAACTGACTGGAAAAATGGTATGGAGGGAAGTGATTTGCGAGTGAGCGCATGGTGTAGCAGCTGCAGTCTTAGACTGGGACTCTAGAAATCCACATGCTAGTCCCCAGCCACCTATGAAGCTCACTAGGTAAGTCTGAACCAGTCACTTATTCTCAGCCTAACCTACCTCACAGGTTTATTGGGAAGGTAAAATGAAAAAGAGAAGGTCCAGGCAAGCTGGTTTAGTTTCCTTAATAAACACAATTAAGCAACCACTTGCTTTCTCTTCCTTCCAACAACCCTCTTCTATAAAGAAACTGGTAGTCCCTTGTTACTGCTTTGCTTTATTTTTGTTTTAAAGTGTTGGGAGATTCCTGTTAGACAGCATGAATAACATATACTTGACTCCCGACCTATCTGAAATGTTGTTACCTTCTGTGAATGGAAATCTATACAGTCATTAAAATGTGATCAGTTCTGCTCTAATCAAGTGCACCACATATATTTTGCCCATTTCTAGTCTCTGAGCAAACCAGGTTTTCTGAACTATGTTCAACTTCCTTTGCATTCTGATAGGAATGGAAAAATAGATGTGGGCTGTCACTCTCTTACCTATTGGACTGATTCAAGAGCCAGCTCAAATGAGGCCAAGCTGCTCTTGCCAAGACAGCTCTCACAGGAAAGGTGATTTGCTGAGGCATCTTTCTCACAAGGCTGTGCATTTCCTCAACCATTTTCTGGGTATAGGTCATGCTTGGCAAGAGAGGTATATAGAAGGTTGTCCATCCTGGGGAAAGAGTGCAGTTTGGGAATTTTTCCTGGATGAGTGAGAAGAATCTAAGGAAAAGAAATAACAGAATACAGATTGGATCCGCATTTATGCTGGATCAACTACACCCTAAGTTCCTTCTTTCTATCGCAGCTTCTCCAGACCTCCTGGAAATGCTACACAGAGATTCAGGATGCGGGGAATCTGCAAAATCAGGGAGAAGGCCCTTTAGCATGCAGAAGGCAGATTTTGGCTCCAATCAGGTAGCTGCAACTGTACTCAAAAAAAGAAGCCACTGACATTGCTCTCTGCATTGGAATAGACAAACCCTGATCAGACTCTCCAGCTTAGGAAAAGCAGCTGCTGCCTGGAACTCAATCTGGGACCCCATAGATTTCCCATATGGCCCCCTACTTGGCTCCTAAGGGCCTTCCTTATTTTGTATACTCCATGATCTATCATCTGAGATGTTAGTAGTCTGGTTACTAGTACAAAATATAGGAGGAAATCTTGCTTGGCTGACTTGTGATTAATAGCAGGTCTCCAGGCACAAGCCAACTTCACCATCTGACACAATCAAGGAGACACGAGGCATTTATCAAGGATTGAGTGTTCTCCGTCATTGTGAAATTGGCTCAGTGAAGCCCTGTGTTAGCAGAGGAACAGAAAACTGGGAATTATTTTGGAAACTTTTCACAAAGAAAATGTTAGCCCTGTTTTAGCACTACACGGTTTCTGCCCAGGAGACAAATGAATGCCACATACCGACAACAAAATATACAGCAAGATGGTACTTGCTATTGATGATGGGTGTGGGCTTATTGGCTTCCCAGAATATCTGGAGAAATTTCTCCACATTTGGTTGATGTCTGTTGTCCCATCTTGTTTTCCAGTGGAGCAAGAGTATGCCAAGTGCAGTGTATCTGACCACCCTTGAATAGATCTGTGACTAAGTTAGACTGCATGGGCAAGTCAGCATGGTTCTTGGGGCATAGTCTTTGCACAATTAACTTCACAGTCTAATTCATGTTCACATTGTACAGAATATTGTGTGTCCTGGTGTACCTGAACAGCATGAAAACGCACCATTTATTTACAGCAGGCAGTTTGTACCTGTGGGTTGCTGCATACCGAGCACGTATGGGCTCCTCATCCTTGGTCCATCCAGCCCAATATTGCTGCTCACTGGCAGCAGCCCTCCTGTGTTTCAGGCAGCATTATTCCAGCCCTACCTGGTGAGGCCACAGATCGAATTTTGAACCTTCTGCATGCAAAGCACTTGCTCTGCCACTGAGTGCAGCCTCTTTCCCATGTTTTATTCAATCATACTTGACTTTTTGCACATGGTGGACAGCAAACTGGTTTAGTACCATCCAGAAGTGTCGCAGTCCAACACACCTAGAGTTCACCAGATTGGGGAATCTGATCTACTTGGTGGAGACCGTGTGAACTGGCTCTTGTGGTGTTAACCTTGCCGAAGTATGGAAGAGCTTTTAAAAGAAATCATTCTAGCTACTCTTTAAAATCAGTTCCTTAGCACAATTTTATGGTAGATTAGGATTCACAGATGGTTTGTTATCCTATTACCAATCAGCTGTAAACAAACTATCCAATTTAGTGTCTTAGCCAAAGGCCATCACAATCAAGTAAATATTTTATGTAAGATTTGTCTTAATGTAAAATGTTGGAGGGAAGGGATTATAGTTCATGGTAAAGGAAACCCAGGAACTGTTCCATACAGAGCTGAGAGAAACTCATGTATGACTCCCTGGAGAACCACTGCCATTATAGAAGACCAACCTTCCACAGAGTAGTGCCCTCCAGATGTGTTAGACTACCGCTCCCAGGATCCACAGCACAGCTTTGTTAGCAGTGGGGTTATGGAAGTTGTAGTCAAAACACCTGGAAGGCACAGTGTAGCAAATCGATATAGACAGACACATGAGCCAAATGCTTGACTTGGCATAAGACTGCTGTTTTCCTTTAGAATATATACTCTGATGCAGATATTAGGAAAATTAGTTTTACTCACAGACTTGCATTAATAGCATTATTAAAAGGTACATTTGGGCCTCTCAGAATGTCTGCATTTAGCCACACAGGCCTGTCAACATCCAGCTGTGAGAAGACTTTGACCAAGATATCCAGCGATGGGCCCACAGACTTGATGTTCTTGAAATCTAGCTTGATGGCTATTTGGACAAAGGAGAACATTCTATGAGAGCTGGCTGAGCACAGTACTGTATATATGAGTACATACTTGATAAGTCACTTAAAGATCCCTTACTAGCCAGACTTGTAAAATACCCTTTGTAGTAAAATTAAAAAGTCATTTTTACCCGTACACCAACAGAGACCCTTCTCACCTGCTCACTACCAAGGGCAGTTATGCTGGTACATGCAAGGGAAAGGGCCTTTTCAGAGGGTGTCCAGCACCTCTGGAATGGACTTCCATCACTGGTTCATCAGGGTCCTTCTTTCCCTTGAGAAATTCAGAGGACCCACCTATTTTCACTAGCCTTCCTTTAAACCAGGGCCTTTATTTTTACTGGTAAGTTTCATTATTTTATTTGGCAATATTTGTTTTTATTGATTTTTAAAAGTATCCATTTGTGTGGTTCTTATCTTGTGAATTGCATTGAGAAGGTTCTACCCTTAAAGGAAATCTAGAAATAATTTTAAGCAGAGGCAGGTCCGTATCTCCTGGCATCTTGGGTCCTCAGCAAAGTGCCACACCTTGCCTAATTTGATGCCAGGAAATATATCTCAATAAATAATTCTTTCTCTGTTGGTAAATCAAGGGTAAGTATCCCAAGTGCCCTCCAGGTGTTTTGGATTACCAATTCCTATCGGCCCCTCCCAGCGTGATTATGCAAATTGTAATCCAAAACACCCAGAGTGCTTTAGGTTGCCTACTCCTGCTGAAAATAATGGAACACTTTCAGATAAGAGCAAAAACATAGTCAAACATCTTAGCTAGCGGCTTGGAATTCCCTGCCCCACCACCTCCGATCAACTGCTTCTTGCAGCCAACATGCCTTTATTAGATGATTTAAGCACTGCCTCCAGCCATTCCTCAAGAGTGTTGTCACTGTAGACGGCAGGCGGATGGGCCATGATGGGCTTGTCAGTCTCATTAAGTGTGTTGTATCCTTCAACAGTGACATCAGATTCAAGGGCCATAACATCACCTGCTTTCACAAACAGAGTTAGAATGCCTCCAAACCAGGCTTTTAGTAGTCAATCACACTACCTCATTCATGAAATTTTACTAGGGTCCAGACAATGATCAGGTTCGCACTATCAAGAAAAGAGAACTAGCCACCACACTTTCGTTTCCTTCCTGAAGCATTCAAAGCCCGCCAACATGTTGTGTTTCTTTGCCTACTGCTTCTTCTACCTTGTTCTTACCAGAAAAAAAAGTTGAGAAAAAGATGGAATATTTGCAGAAGATCATTTGACTTGGAGCCCTCTGTCAGGAAGCACCCTGCATTCATACTATAGGAAGCAAATTGTATTGCAAATTGTGGCATCTTGGTATGTGTAGATCTTATCAGACGCACCAGTTCAGATTTTAAGGGTCAAGATGGCAACAAGGTCCATCTCTGGAGGCTTGGTTTGTCTATAAAAATCTTTGTATTTAAAGAGTTTTTGCTGTACTTCTTTTATCTCCCACTTCTTGAAAGCCAGTAATATATTCAGCCAATAATAAATCTAACAAATACTATCAATCTAGAGCAAGCAAGCAAGATTTTATAAAGCAACAGGCTTATGATAGCATAGCATTTTTTAAATTGCTAGATGCAGAGAACTAGTGACTTGGCTACAGTTATAGGTGTTCTACATGGGAGTCTGCAAGAGAGGAAAGAAAGTGATTCAACATCTCTCTCTCCAAAAAGGTACCACAGCTGACTTGTTCTTATTTGGAATAGGGTTTAATATGAACAGGATTCAGCTCAGCTGAGCTGTACAACCTATTTCAATGCCAAGAAACAACTTTTTGGCCATTTTATGTAGTAAGAAACAGTGCTCTTTTAGTCATGTGCAGAACACTTTTGCATCATCCCTCATTCACTATGAATAGCTGAACCACATCTAGACTAGAAATAGAAGAGTCCACCAATTTCTTTCTCTCATTTTCCTAGTCTTAAATTTATCCCAAACTTTGAAATTGCATGAAAATTATCTTAGTACATGTTTTTATACACAACTTTATTAATGTGCACAGTTTTTGCAAGAATTAATTCAATGTATTCTATCAACAGACACACAGTTTTGTTTGCATTTTTGCTCATATATGCATTATATATATATTTTAAATCAAGGAGTTCCATTACAAGATTTGAAGAAACTCATATTTCAAAGTGAGTTTCAGTTTCTGTATTGGTTGGAAAGTGTGACATTGGGTAAATTTGCTAGCCAGATCTTCCACACAGAAGGGACTTCCAGGCAAATCTGAGTCCTGGAGCCTTTAATTCTAGAAATTCTGGAGCTAATTTTTTCCTTCCACATTTGTTCAATGACATCAGCAATCATTGTTTGATCCAGTTATATAGGCTTCTATCATACTTAATTGTTCCCTGCAAAGGGATTGGCTCTTCCTTTCTTTGGTCAACCATTCTTTTTTTCTATGGTTCCACAAATATTATCAGACTATCAGTTCTATCAGGTAACTCCCACAACCCCTAATCAGCATGGTCAATAGTTAGGAATGATGGGAACTGTAGTCCAACATCACTTAGGGGTAGATGATTAGGAACCACTGTCTTGGCTAATTTACAAATTGTTGCCTAATAGAAAAAAGCAAATTGATTTAATTGACTGGACCAAAACAAACACCCTCCCTTTCAGTTTATTGAAATCCTACTGAAATCAATACAGGTTCAGCTTGGATCATGAGGATTATAGTTTTTCTAAGTACAAAGTGACCCTCAGGTTTTCTGCTTGCAGTGTTCTTTTGATCTCTTTACATTGGACATTTCTTGCTAACTGATAGTCACCTTAGTGGAAATCTCTCTATTTTGCTTTCTCTATCAGGAGGGATTCCAAATGTCCCCCTCCCATGAATTACTTGATTTTTAGATTAAATGTCTGATACAAGATGTGCCTGAGAAGGCCAAATAAAGCAGATATGTAAGCTGAAGGGTTCAGCATCAGCCTGGTGCATTCTGTCCATTCCTCCAGTTTCATTATCGCAAGGTGATAAGCCCCTTCAGACAGAACACAGTAAGAAATCTAGCACTGCTCCACCTTGACAGAGCTGTCTTATCTTGTGCAGTTCGAATCAACCACTTATCCTTATCACTGCAAGGTAAGCCATCCTTTTTCCTTATCATTACAGATTTCTGTGTCTTGATTAACTGTAAAGAATTATGACAGTAATATGTTAAAGTTTAGCAGAATTTAGGTAATCCACTACTTTGTTTACTAGGATAAACATATATACAAAAGTAATATTTAAATCTAAGATTAGTCTTTTGAAGTTATTTTCCATGTAGGGAGTGACTTGCTGCTCAGTCAGATAAAGGAACAAACCAGCTTCAAATGCTTCTTGTCAATTATGGCTTGTTTGCAAGTCCTTATTTTACAAAAAAATTAAAGTTTAATATTTTGCTGTTTAATATGATTTCCCCTTGACTCATAGCACTAGCAGGCCTGTGAAAAGCACTATCTGAGGGAGGCAAATCCCTTAGATTGCCTTAAAGTGCAAGCTGCCATCTTCCTTCCTGCTGGACCCCTAAGTGGAGATGGGAAAGAACTTTTGTTTCTCAGAAAACATACACAAGTGAACAAAAACCCCAACGGCAGTGGGCAGTGCCAACTGGCTAGTGCAAGGCATATCGCTTACACACATTTCTCAGTCCCTGGAGCAAGTTTAACATGTAGAAGTAAACTTACCCCATGTGGCTTTATTTTTAAAAAATTTGGACTGCATGTCTAAAGTGGGGCTGGGGCTGGGGAAGATTGCCAGCTGATCTAGCATTTGAGTTCCTGGCATGCTGATGTGCAACTCAAGTTGTAAAGCCAGGATCATGCCGTGGGTTAAGAACTTGCTGTGACTGCAATTAAAATGCTTCACCTGTTTTCCCCTTCAAAGCTGTTCTTCCTCACACAGAGCTGCTGCGGATAGAAACGGAAGGTCTATTCCTTCTAGAGTTTTGAGAATGCAGTTGTCTGTTTATTTAGGAGTATGTGCATGAGGTGGGGTTACACACAAAGGCCTGAGAAACAAGATGTCCCTCCTACTGGGCTATCACTGTGGGAGGGAAGTCTCACACTTCCAGAATTAGCCTAGCAAGAAAGAAAGTGCCAGGCAGGAAAGGCATGACTTTGGCATACTAACTGAACCTATAAAAGCACTTCATGGCTTTACATTCTCAACCTAAATGTGAAGAAGCACATGCTGTCTGACAGATCTACTGTCTTAAACATAAAACAAAGTCCCATGCACATGGAAAGTAGACAGGATTCCATTCTGTGACAAAAAGTCAAGCTTCTAGTGCAAAACCTTGCATTCTTGAACTTCAAGGATGTATTCCAATAAAGTAGAATCTTTTAAACGTGTGATATTAAAATAAAAAGGCTGTATATATAAGAGTAATTTTGAAGATATCTGGGGATCATTTATGGAGTACATGCTGATAAAAGGGAAAGAATTTAAACCATCACAAGACTCATTGGAATTTTGAAAGGGGGATGGAGTCTCTTGAAAGAGCAAATGATTTAGCATGTATCTAATGGTTCCAGTGGTGGGATGCATGATTTTGTTATATTATCATAGGATTTTAATTGTATGCTTTCTTTTTCATTGTATTGTAATTTCTTTTTGTTAAAAAAGATTTCTAATTGAGGCTAGAAAGCTTGGAATTCTATGGACAGTTGCTGGTTCATCAAGATAATGCTGTTAGCAAAAATGTTCTTTCTACTTCAAGTCATAAATTTCCCTTACTGTACATTCAATACAATACTGTGCAGAAGGTGAATGACTGGTGAAATCTCAGAAAGAAATCAAACAAAAATCAGACTGGGCAGGGAACTTGGTGGGCACAAAAGAAATGTCTGTGGACACAGTGTCCATGGGCACCATGTTGGAGACCCCAGTTGAGTTGGGTTTACTGTGGCTTTTAATAGTGGTGGTCTTCACAGTTAACTCTTCCCTGTGAACAGCAACAAAATGGGAAAAGATATGCTGCAATACATTATGCAGAACAAAAGGTGGGAACAAAAGGTGGTAACTTCTTCAGATCTCAGAACTAGCTTTTCTTGAAGGTTGTTTGCTTGTCTGAAAGCAGATTGTGCTGTTTGATGTTGGGAGGACAATTATGCCTCGACACATATAAGCTGATTTTCTTCGTACTCTGGTACTTTTATCCATATATGCATTAATTATATAGAAAGAAAACGTATCTTACTCTTTAAGGCCTCTTCCATCTCACTCTTTCGGTTTGCAGCATGGTGCCAGGTGACCAATAATCCATCTTTTCTGTCTATTCTCCTCAGATTTAGCAAATAATCCAGCATATCTCCACCCGTAGAGAAGGTGGGCCTAGCTATGGTATCTGAAAGATCAAGTTCCAAACAGGAAATTATACAGAAATAAATGTGAGCTGCTCATGAGAAACGAAAAAGAAGAAAGGATTTGAAAAGGACAATGAAAACAACACAGCTTCCTGTGTCATCTGGTTTCAGTAATACATGTTCTGCAAACTCCAAGTCAGACTCCAGCACTGCACTCCTTGTGAGGATGCCCTTGAAGAAAGCTCAGAAGCTACAGCTTGTGAAAAATGCAGCAGCCACATTAATCAAGGATTCCAGAAGGTCTGAACGTGTGAGACCAATTCTGGCCTTCCTGTACCGGCTGTCTGTATGCTTCTGAGTCCAATTCAGGATGACGGCTTTAGCCTATAAAGCCCTGGGCCAGGACTGCAAACTACCTGAAGCTACTGAGACACAACACCTTGCATCCAAGGCTTTCCTCCAAATGCCAATTTAAGGGTGGCAACAACGGCATTCATGGCGGCAGCCCTCCATTTACTGAATAATCTCCCCATGAGGCCTACGGAGCAACAGGTTAAGACTGCTCTCTACACCGTTATTTAATGGCACATGGTGGGACATGTCAGCTGTTTTAATTGGTCTAATTTGTAGTGAAAGTGTTTCAGGTGTTTAAGCAGTTTAAAATTTTGTATATTGGAATGTTATGATTTATGTTACTTTTTATTATTTACTTTTATTATTGTACTTGTATGACACATTATTGTGAAATGTCCTGAGAACATCAACTATTGGAAGGTACAGAAATGAAGCTGTCAACATCCTCTTTAATATCTGGAAATACGTTCTGTTACTGCTTATGTTCTGGCTATGCTGATACTGCATCTCATTTGTTTCAGCAAAGGAAAAGTCAACACTTCCTTTCCAAGTACAGTTATTTTGCTGGTGCTGGTGCTGCTATATTTATATAAAATTCTCTAAGCATGATTAAAGCTAAACAATAAAAATAAACCATCAACAATAATATCAACATTTGGTGGAAAGAAATAAAACTATTACCAGCACAAAGAGAAGTAACTAAATCATGTAAAAGAGCTAAAGCCTACTCATTAAAACTTTTCAAAAATAATACCTATCAGGGACTGATAATAAAAGGATGACTCCATCCAAGTTCAGCAATTTGATTTTACAGATTTAGCATCTCATAATGATTTGGACCAGTGGGACCACACTACCTATAAAGCCAACCTGTTCCCAATGCCATGATGCATCCACGGTTCTAATGCACTTGCTTAGTTCCCCCCATTGCCTCTTGTATCTTATGCATTCTCTAAGCAAAAGGTTCAGAATATGCCACTTCTAACTGCTGCAATGGAGCCAACACTTTGATAAGAAATCTAATATGAATTCTAACCTTGTAATTAAACCCATAATCAGATAAGAGCTCCTGATTCCAACAAGCTTCAGTTTGCTTGGCATATTACCTTGCGGGCATTTCCTTTTGACTGCCAGAGTCACTGCCAGAGCTACACAAGCAGAAATCACAGCCACAACACCGATGAAAGCGATGACTCCTTTTCTTCCAATGGCTGGACGCTTCATGTTCCTTGCATGTACCAGCTCCTTCACAACTATGTTTATACAGTTGCAATTTCCATCCAAAAACCCAGTAATGGTTAAATTCTAGCCAGAACTTCCAACTGCTGAAACCAGATAACCTTAAATGCAGAAAGTGATGCTCTTTCTTGTAGGAGTCTCCATTAAAAAACCAGCATAGCTTTGCAGGAGTTTCCGTCCAATAACACACTATTACCTTGAGAGAATTTCCTTAATAATTTGTGGAATGTGCACTTAAATAATTGAGTATTGCCTTGGAGGAGTGTCTTGTAATACCAGGCTACCTTGAAGGAGTTTTATTCCAATAATTTTTCACTGTCTTGTAGGCATTTCTTTTAAGCAAGGTGATTATTTCTTAAAATATTGTTTTTCCTGACCGGTTTTCGTGCCTTTGTTTTCTTCTGATAATCTGACACAGACTTAAAAGGAATTATTTTTAATAATTCCTTACAGGATTTGCCACCTGATAATTACACATCACAACAGCTTGGAATAGCGATCGAAGGGTTTCTTGTTAAAAGAATAAAGCACTGCTTGGGAGTTTCAAGGAAAACACTTGATAGAGGTTTCCTCTGGTTATGCTTATATGGAAAATGTCCCTCCTTCCTCTCACCGTCCTATAGGCATGGCAATATTTGGAACTAAAGTCCATCTCAACAACTTCAAGGAAGAAAGCCACCTCCCCACGGACTTCTTGTACTGTTGTCATGTGTGCAAAGGCAGCTGTTCTGAGATTGCCAAAGCCAGGCCCTTCCTTCTTTGGAACTGCACAGACAAAAGCTGGCCCTGAAGAAAAGATGCCTGCTGGCTTTAAATTATCCAGTTCAAAATAATACTGACATTATCACTTCTAAGCTTTCCTGACCCTATTAGATTAAGGGAAGATAATTCTCTGAGAAGCTTCTGTTAAAATTACAGCATTAGCCACATACACGCTGGGAAAGGCAGAGGTTCAGGATCTCATAACAATTGAACTCATCCCACTGTACATACAGCAGACCCGAGACATACCTCTGCAAATCCCACTAAAGCTCTTAAGTACTGTGCTTGCTTTGCATATCCCAAGACAGGGCTGGGCTTACAGCATATATGCTGGGCCAAATCCTCAGGGTGCTCTCATTCTTGCCTAGCAAAAACCATGGCAACCAGGTTCAAGCTGATCCAGATTGTAGTCATACAAGAGGGCCACAAAAGAAGTGATTCACAGCGAGTTGCTCTACCCCAGCATGTCCTTTCGATAAGCCCCCACCGGCTACTGTTGTTCCACTTGTTTCCATGTGAACCAGAGGCTGCAGATTCTCAGGTATGTCACCTGTAGCTGACTTGAAAGCAACCTTGAGGTGCTTCAGGTTTTCTTAGTCCCAGTGCTTTTTTTGTAAAAAAAAAAAAAAAAAAGCGCCGGAACCCACTTCCCGCGGCAGTAAGCACACACCCCAATCCCAAGCCCAGCAGCGGAGCAGCTATCTCTCACTATCAGATAGCAGGTCTCAGACACAATAGTAGCCTGCAGGCACTATGTTAATGATGTTTGCTGCTGATCTGCTACTCCATTCAAAATCGCTTCGTAAAATCCATTGAAAAAAAGGTGCCGGAACGCCGTTCTGCTGCGTTCTATGACAAAAAGCCCTGCTTAGTCCCCTTCTCCATGCAGAGAGAGGCTCCAGGTCAGGGGCTTTACGTCAGGGCCTAAGCAGGGCCCATCCCCTTGGTCTCATCCCTGGCCCAAATTAGATTGCATTCCTCTGCGTTAGACCCTCAGGGAGTGCACACAGAAGCCAGAAGCCGTTTACATGACTAATGTGCTATGGATGAACAGCAAGTTCAGTAGGTGTTACTGAGTGGCCTTTGAATGATTCCACTGTGTTGCCAGATTGGTCCATGATGCATGCAATTTTCCTAACACAATTCATCCTAGGATAAAGACTAAGCCTTCCATGTGACAGAAGAATTAGATGCCCACTTGGCTATGCAGTAAAGTGCAATGCTACTTGTACTTTGCAGGGCTAACTTGTGGTAAACAACATTCAGTGTGGCTACTTTGGGACAATTAGAGTCTGTCTATTTTTATACTGTCCAATGGCATAGTTTCCTTACTGTGGGAAACAGTTGCAGTGTATACAGAATTGATGCTAAATATTGCAGCAGTAGCTCATGGTTGGGATCAAATTATTATCCATTATAGATCCAGTAATTAGGTCCTGTGTTTGCAAGACCTGGTCTTTTCTTCTAATGTTGGCATTTTTTATCATGATTGTGCATTCGATAAATTAATGAATACAGACAAACAGACTTCCAATGGGAGCCAGACGTAGTTAGACTACAAGACGTCTTTTTCAGAGCTGTCAAACCTAAATATTTCATTCATTTATACCGTAAATGTATCTGCATGGGGTAAGGAAAGGCATCATTTCACATCGTCAAACCGAATGAAAGTCAAGAGCAATCCAGGATTGATGGGCTGGAGAGGTGGCTCCAGAGCAGCTTCATTTTAATTAATTTTCAAGGCCTTCTTGTATCAGTACCTTTCTCAAATGTTCCCTTCTACTGCCACCTTCTGGCTGACATACTGGAACAAGCTGATGGAGTTGTGCTCTGTTTTACAATGTGCTTTGCAGAACTCTAAGTGTTTATTCTCAAAGGCTTGAAATGTATGGTTTGGGTCAATGGGTTATTCCGTTTCCTAAGCTTTATATCACCGCCTTCTAATGGTTGGTGATTAATTATTGTGCAGGAACATACATCATGTGCTATGCATGCAGAGGAACTCTCTAGGCAAGCATAGAAAGATGCCATCTGAAATACTGAGGAGCTGCTGTTTGTCAGTAGCTGCATTTTTGCAAGTTACAGTAAGCAGAATTCTGAAGAGCTTCCCTTTCCGTGCTATGCTCTGTTCCTCATGGCACGGGAACCAGGAATTTTGGCTGGTCTCTTCAGACAAGCAAGTCATAAGCCAACAAATATATATAGCTTTTCTATAGGAGGCATTCATTGTTCGCTCATGATGCAAGTTTGCAGGGCCTTTTGTTGGGACCCTGTTCTATATTTGGTTAGATATACATTCTGCAGAGGTAACCACTGAAGAGCGGCTTGCACCTGGATCTTTAAAATCCACGCTGAGAGACTTACAAAGGTTAAAAAAGTTTACTTACTCACAGGCAATCCATATGTGACTTGCATGAAGGAGAGATGTTGGTATAGTCGTGCAAGATCCCTTGGTTCAAATGGAGGGTGCATGTTACATAGTTATCTTAGACGGGGAGAGAGAACATGCCTCATTTCTCATGGTGGGGGAGGGGCAAACAGTCATGTGACCCTTTAGCCTTTCCAGATGAGATGGGACAAGAAAAAGTGAGAGGTAAGTCAGGGCCCAAGCAGAGGGGTCAGTCTACTCTTGTCTATGGCATTAACCCTTCCCCCCCCACACACACACACATTCTGTTTTGTAGACAGAACCATCCCATGTTAATGCAGACAATGCTATATATACTTAACACCATTTCATAACTTCACTGTCTTCCAGGGCCTCTCCTAATTTTTCCATCCTTCTTCATTATCCCCTGCTTCCTTTCCCTGCTTTGAGCAAGAGAAATCTGGTATTAAAGTTTGAAGGGTGACAAGCCAGAATAAGGGCCTCGTGAAAAGGCGAAAATTGGTTCTTCTTCAGTTATGTCGCACTGCTCTCTTGTGGTAAATTTGTAGAATTCATAGGCAGAGAAATACTGAGGACAGCCCGGTTTAAAAGATGTACACTTTCCTCCGCAGTGAAATCCCCGAGGAAGCCTCTGTATTGCAGCAGATTAAATTCCATCCAGAGAAGCCCTAAGACTCTGGCTTGTCTGGCAAGAAACAACCAAGAGTTCCTGGTTTGCATGTTATGATAAACACACCATGGATGGAAGGTGCACAGTTTCGTTAGCAGCTCCCTCCTGCAGGAGAAACCAAATGTAACTAAATTCTGGCATGTTCTGATGGGTAACCGTGTAGACTCTGACACTAGTTTTATATGTTTCTTAATTCCCCAAGCATTGAGGAGTTCCAGTGGCAGCACTACTGGGCTCTGTCTTTTTCATATTTACTCCATTTGCAAATATATAATTGGAAACCATTAGAAGCAAGCAGGCAACAGATTCCAAACAGAATTGTAGCAGCATAAGTGGTATGAGCAAAAAAGAGTACAGAATGTTTTTTGCATATGATTTCATATACTAATTTATATGTATAAATGCAAATATAGATATAACTATTTAAATCATAATATAGTACATCTTATCTCATTGGAGAAGGCCATGGCAATTGAACTGTGTGTCTTGCTCAGACTGCCATCCAGGTGCCCTTGGTCTTTAGGATGGTTCTTCTGCACAGCCATTCAGCAAGAGGAAGCCTTTGAAGTAGAGCTCGATCCTCTGTAATCCTTTCAAACAGAAGACTGCATACGAGGACACATGGTCACCCTAAGCATGCTTTAGCATCATCCACTCACAGTTCTCCCAACTTTCAATTGCAAAGTTGCTATTTCTCCACAAGTTAAGCAGTACAGCTCATTCGGAAGGGGAGAGAGAGACACCCCATTGGTTCGCCAGGAGAATTATCCATTTATCTAAAGCTATTAAAATATGTAGTGCTACAGCGGCAAATTTAGAAGTGAGGGGTCCTGTTATGATAGTAAGAGCCACACCTCAAAGCCATGGCCCCCATCAAACCACACCCCCAAGCCACGCTTATTTTCAAGATTATGCAACTAATGATTATACAATAAAAATGAGTTTTGTTACTTTGTTTGAATTTCTGTTGAGTAATGAATGCAAGATGAGGGTATCCATTTTTGAGGTGAAACAATGACAGCTCCTAGAGGTTATTTCTTATCATTTATTATGAATGATCTTTAAAAATTACATTCATAACCTGCTCTGCAGCCAAAAAGCTCCCAGAGTGGCTTATGTAGAATTTTAAGGCAGTTTCTGCTCAGAGGCTTACTATCTAAAAACTTGATATACAAGGGAAAAGGTACAGAGAGGGAAGAGGAAAAAAGAAAACTCAGGCACTAATTACCCATACTTAAAGAAACATATGTAGTTATATTCACCCAAAAGCAGCAATCTGGAATAACAATCACTGTTTGTTTTCTTTAATTTTCTGTGACCTCTGGAACCACTGACTGTGTGTATACATGTGTGGGAGATCCTCCATTAGTCCAGAATCTGTTGTTCAGGAGTTCCAGTTTCACAAAATGTCCAATAATCTTTTATTATCATGCATAAGATAGCCTAACTTAAGTAACAGACATCATGGCTAATTTCCCCCATTGATTCCACTTAACATACTTTTATTCCACTTAAGCCATTATTTCTCCCAAATAATTCTGGGGCTAAGAGTTGCTGGAAAACAGTATTTGCCTCACAGAGCTGCAATTCCCAGAATGGTTTATCAGTCACTCCCCCCTCTCCAGCAACTCTAGAAACTGCACCTGTCTAAGGAAGGGGTGTCCCCAATATTCTTTGGGGATGTAATGACTATTTAAAGTGCAGTAAAAGTGTTCTACATATGTGGTATGAATGCAGGGGAGAATGGGAGGTTGTTTTTGGAGTGGCAAAGGCAAGCTGGCCACATGTTGCTGAGGAGCAGAAGCTGACTGTGAAGTGTCACAGAAAATGCGTCTGCATGCCTGGCAGGCCTCTTTAGTTAGGGAGTTCCTAGGAACTGATGGGAACCTTCGAGAAACACCCCTGCCAACCACAAACCAGCAGAATTATGTCTTTTGAGAGGCAATGCAGGAGGGACCCAGCAACCCCCACCACCCAGAGGTCCCCCTTCAAAATAAGGAGGGTACTCTGACCCTTTGAGGGGCCCCTCCACTACTTGCTTGAAAATATGGCAACACTCTTTGATTAAGTCTGGGACCACTCCCACTAATCAAGCCAACCGAAGGCACAAGTGTTTACATCACACATCCAATTGACACCTCAAAAATGCAACTAAGGCTATTACAACAGACAAGGACAAGACCCCAGCACCTCTAAGTAGAATGAGGAATTCCAGCAGATGAATGCAAGCTCTACTGGCTGAAATTCCCTCTTCTACACAAGAGTTAAAGGTGTAGCTGCCCCACACAGCCTCTGCCCCCCCCCCCCATTCTCTTTTACACCTGGCCACCTTTGTACATGAGGAATTTGCAGCCATTCACAGGGCACAGCAGCAGTGGCAGTGGCTGGCCATCAGGTTCCATTAAGTCTCCTGCGTCATTTTTTGTTTTTCTGCCTTATTACCAGAAGTAGAATAAATGACGGAATTGAGCAAGTATATGAGTCTCTGCTTCATCTGTATGGCTCTCAAATGTCCCAGATACCAGCTTTTCTTGGTGCAGTATTTTTAATCATTCATATACTATCAAGGGCATAGGGCTAAACTTTGGATTACATTATTCACACTAAAGACAACAACAAGAAGAACCTTAAAACAGCACTTTCAATTGGAAGGGAAAGCAGCTGTAATCAGGAAGTTGATCCTGCAGGCAGTGGGTGTGTCTAATGTTGATGTGCCTTCACTGATTGGCTGAAAACACTGAAAGGTGGAAGCCTGCTATTTTTGCATGTAAAAACAATGCACAGAATAGTATCTGTGTATTTTGCCTCATATCTCAGATTCTACAGGGGCTCAAGACTTGTTTATTTATTGAAATTAATGCTGGGAATTTGGGGACTGTGGCTGATTCAGGCTAGGTCAACAGAATCCCTTTGCTTCTTTCTGTGGATATCCATACTACAGAGGTTGAAACCTTATTTCCCACCAAGCCAGATAGGAATCATGCTCTGGATTGGGGCCTCTTTTGTACTTTTGCTTCAAAATAAACACCCCCAGTTTAAACATGCTTTTAAAAAAGTGAACAGGGTACCTGTGGCCACTCTGATTGCTGTGTCAGAGCTACCTGGCAAATAATAAACTGGATCTTAATAACGATCATAATAATAACCATAACAAGAAGCCACAGGTTGCAATCCCATACAAACTTATGGTGGAGTAAGCCCATTAAACATAATGGGACTGTTCAGTAAATATACACAGGACTGGGCTGCATGCCATGATTACTGGACAGCAATTCCCAGTAAATTGTATGCTATTTCTAACTAATAATGCCCATTAGGTGTGAAACAACATGCTTTGGCTGCCTGTAGAGTACATCTGCACAGATATTTTGTATGTGGGGACACATGTGCAGCACCCAACTGATCCTGGCCAGCTGTTTTTCAAAATGGACTAAGATCCAAAATTACACACATCTGGTTTAGCACAAAACTGATTGCATGGAAAGCTCTCTATGCCCGCAACCTGGTATCTTCCAATTCCATTTTTGCAAAGTTATAGATCATGAGTGATTGGTATACTGGGAGTTGTACAAGACACCTGGCAAATGTGAGTCCAGGGAAGGCTGTTCTGTGCTACATACTCTAGATTGTGTAAGGACCTTCTTTCTCCTAGCTTGATGATTTATGTCACGTGCCTGACTTCTGTAATAAGCAAAGATGCCGGTGCAGAAAACTCCAAGCAGTAGACAGGCTTTGTTCTGCTTTGCTATATTAGGCCCTAACATTCCAAATTATGGTCCATCTCTTGCACAAGTTGTAAGAGAGGATGGGTGGGGGAAACTGGGTCTACTACGATACCGTGTGTGGCGCCAGCACGCCAGTTTCCACCTCTAACCATTGAAAGCAGCACAGCAAGATGGCCAAAATCAGCTCTTGTAGCTAACTCACAGGACAGGAGGAAAGTGGAGGCAAAATTCACCCCAGCAGTCCTCCAGTCCTCTATGTTTAGAGGCATCCCTATTTTTCTTGGCATTAAAAGGTAAGGAAATCCTAAATGAGAGCAGAGCTAATGGAAGTCTCATGAAAACAAGCCTGTGCCAGTAGCGAGGACAATGGCTGATGAGAGGTAAATATTGCACTTATCTTTTGGCAGTATAGATGATCGAGATGTCAAGGTATTGTTATTGCTGACAACAATACCGGCACTGAAATATGTAAACAGCTAAACACATGGTAATTAGCTCACTAATGCAAGGAAGTCTGTTATCACCGAACATCTGTTTTGTGAATAGTCACTGTTAATATGGGGATTATTAATGTCTGTACATTTCCTCCTAAACCTTACTGCTACAACTCCCACCTCAGATATACTTGTAGGACAGCATTGTACTTCCTGCTTTTGATGAAGTAGACGCCAGTGCACAGAAGCTTATTCCACAATAAACGTGCCAGTTTTTTACATACCACAAAATCCCTTGGTTTTGCTATGGCAGACCACCATGGCTACTCCTCCAGAAAGTGTGCTTTTGACATAGATCAGTCTGTACATTCTCAGTTCTTGCTAAGCTGTGTTGTGCTGATGCTATTGTACAGCAAATTGCATGATATTTGCATGAGCAGATTGACATGCATTGGTGCAAATTTGGAAATAACTGTAATTTAATGTAAAACGTAATACATCTCACCACAGTGGAGAAAACTGTCCAGGGGGTCCAAGGGTCTGCTCAGCCTGCTGCCAGCTCCCCCCGTTGCTGGACCACTCCAAGGCCCCCCAGTGCTCTCCCTCCTTGAGGTGCTTCAGCTTCACACCAGACTTGGACTGGAGGCCTCTTCAAACAGAGGACATCTTCAACCAGAGGACTACAGACTGGGCTCTGTAACGAAGGACATCCGGCCACCCTAGCATGCATATACACACATGGATAGGTGTGTGTGAGTGTGTGTAAGAGAGGTGGGTGCAGGGTCCAATGTCATACAGCCTCAGCATGCTTCTCAGGGGTCCATTGGGCCCTCAGGCTGAACCAGGTCCCCTGTGCCTGCCCTAGAGTCTACCAGGCTAATGCTCTTTTAAAGCCATTCCACACTCCATTTCTCTATTTCAGGATTCCCCAACCTGCTGCTTTGCAGATATGTTGGACAACCACGTCTATAATCCGTGCATATGCTGTCTGGGGATGATGGGGCCTGTCATGTAGTGCATTTGGAGGCCAGCAGGCTGGAGAAGCCTATTCTTTCTTCCCCTTCCTTGTTGCTCCTCTTGCCTCGTGCAGTCAATGTGAGAGGAAGAAGGCAAGCAGGCAGTGTGGTAGGGCTGAATGGTCTTCTGCTTGTGCTTTTGAAAATATAGAAAAATAGGTTAATAAACAGTTAATTAAAAGCAATAATCTCTTTCCTAGTTTCAGTCTGATGATCATAAGGCACCTCCACTGCCTTGTAGCCTCCTGCCTTTAGACATTAATCAACTTAATAAAACAGTGATTAATTCCAGGCGATCCAATGACAATAAAAATACAATATAAAATAAGGTATAATTTTTCCTATTTAACAATTAAAATACAGGGAAAATAAAAAGGATTTAGCCTGGTGCCGAAAAGCATATAAGGCTCTAGATGCACCTCTCTGACAAGCTGGTTCCATAGCTGGGGGTCACATTGCTGCTCATGGGGAGGCTAAGGTAGGATTGGAAGGTTGATGTTGAAAGATTGTAGGCTACAATAACCCTGCAATGTATTCACTATTGCTTTTCACATATAAAGGTGAGGGGACAGCTGTAGCTAAGAGTACCAGCCTACGTGTGTTTAGACAGAAATAAGTACTAGAACTCACAGCCTGCTGGAAGCTGCAGAACTTACTCTGTGTAAACATGCATAGGCAAAGGATTGTACCATAAGGGGGAAATCCAATCAATTGTACCCTTGCTGCTTGGATGCCTCCAAACTATGGAAACTTCTAAAATTCCTATGCCCTGCAGGACTGAAGCCAGTACAGTGGGAGGAGTGGCAGAGCTGATATTTGCCTCCTCATCCTCTGTCTTCACCTGGAGAAGACTCAGAATATTAGCTTTGCTGTTGTCTCCTGTGTCGTCTCTTCCCTGTCCACCTGAATGACTTTGCTCCTCCTCCACCTCTATCACTTTTCCAACCTTGGAGGACAGCCAGTGCAGTTGGGTCCTTCTGTGCTGGCTGCAAGATGTCAGAGGAGGAGGCTGGATCTCCAACTCTCCTTCTGATGTCAGTGTCTCTGACCTTAGAAGGGGTTTTCCCAAGCATTTTTTGGTACCTGGGATGCTTGCCTAAAGACAATAGGATTGCTCTCTAAGGCGGCAATCCTATGTGTGTTTGATACCATCGACTGTGCTATCCTTCTGGAAAGGTTGGCTAGGTTGGGAGTTGGGAACACGACTCTACGGTGGTTCTGCCTGTACCTGGCCAACCATCTCCAGATGGTGTTGTTGGGGGATTATTGCTCTGCGCCATGGTCTCTGCACCATGAACTTCCATAGGGCTCTATGTTGTCCCCCATGCATTTCAACATCTACATGAAAACTGCTGGGGTGGTCATCAGGAGGTTTGGGCTCAAGTGTCATCAGCGCTCTACTTAGCTCTACCTCTCATTCTCATCATCTCCAGGTGAGGCAGTGACTCTTCTGAACCGGTGTCTGAGCTTGGTAATGGACTGGATATGGGCCAATAAGCTGAAGCTCAATCCAAGACAGGTACTGTTGGTGTGGCATCCATCTGTTCAACTGGGGACTTTTCAACCTGTTCTGGACAGGGTTGCACTCCCTCTAAAGCACAAGGTTCACAGCTTTGGAGTACACCTGGATCCCGAGTTGTCACTTGCTGCCCAGGTGGTCTTGGTTTCCAGGATTGCTTTTTATCAGCTTTGGCTGATCTATCAGCCGCATCTCTATGTGGAAAAAATGGAGCCTTGCCACAGTTATCCATCTATATCCAGGTAACCTCCTGCTTGGATTACTGTAATGCCCTCTATGCGGGGGCTGCCTTTGAAAGCAGTCCGGACCTTGTAACTTGTCCAAAATTGGGCAGCACGCCTCCTGACCAGGACTGGAGTTCATGAGCATATTACCTTGGTCCTTTGCAGGCTACATTGGCCCAATTCAAAGTGCTTACATTAATACATGAAGTCCTAAACCAGTGGTTCTCAACTTGTGGTTTGCGGACCCCTGGGGAGCCATGATGTCATCACCAGGGGTCCAGGGAAGGCCTGAAGAAATGTTGTGGTTTTTTGCAGTTAAATCTGAATGAACAAATGAGTGAATGAATGAAAGCAAGAGGGAATGGGAAATAGAATAACATCTTAATTTTCCATGCTTGTTTGTAAAACTTGGCTTTTTAACCTATTGCCCCAATTAAAAACAATCAGAGGTATAAATCAGCTGAGAGTAGTTGTCTGATGGCAAATAAGTGCGTTTGGTATTTCTGGACACACTGAGAACCTGCAAGTGGATGACTCTGAGGGGCAGGAAGCACATGACATTTCTTGATATTGTGCAGACAGCCAGAGAACACGGGGCAGAGAAAGCCAAGCCTCAGTCATCTGTTGTTTGTTTGTTAAGGTTTTTTTTTATGTTGCTACACTGGATTTCATAACAGCGCATTTCGGTTTAGCCTCAGGATGGATCGCTGGCTGAATTTGAAACATATAGAATCATTGCAATAAAGATATTAAAATAGGAGTGTGTGCATTAAAAGATTAACTTATTTTCCCATCTTTCCAAATTTGAAGGCCCTTCATGAGAAAACTGAAATAAATATTTCATGCAGTCTAGTGCTTTAAATCTTAAGTCTTGGTGGTCTGTGGCCACAAAAGGTATTTCAAGGGGGTCCATGGTGAAGGAAAGGTTGAGAACCATTGTCCTAAAGGATTTGGGGCCAGGTTATCTAAGGGAGTGCCTCTTTCTATATGTACCAGCCCATTCACTTTGGCCCTCATCTGAAGCCCTCCTCTAAGTTCTTCTAGTGAACAAAATGAGGGAGGAGATTGCAAGGAGGACTTGTTCATGTATAGCACCCCATCTTTGGAATTCCACTGGTGGTCTGGTTGGTGTCTTTGGCCTTTAGGCACCAACTGAAGGCATATCTGTTCCATACTTATTTTAACAGGTGGATTCTTGATTTTTAATGTTTAATTTTTACATTAATATATGCTGTTGCCAATACGTTTTAAATGCTAGTTATTGATCAAACTAAAAATGATTTAAGTTTTATTTTTATGTTTTATGTATTATTTATTGTTCTATTCTTATTTTGTTTAATTTAATTTTGGTAGCTTGCTTATGGATTGTATTGTTATTGGTCTTTTATGAGTTCCTGTGTTGTGTATTGTATTGTTTATTATGCTATTTATGGAATTCATCATGATGTAAGCCTCCCAGAAAGCCTATGGCTAGTGGAATGGGATATAAATAGAATAAATAAATAATAGGCATAAAAACAATTCCTAGTATGCTTCATGGCTGTTCAAAGGGATGCTGGAAGTTGTAGGAGTTTTTCCTGCTAAAATTGATTTAAGAAAGCCAGTGTGGCATAGTGGTTTGAGTGTTGGAATGAGACTCAGGAAATTCAGGTTCTAGTGCCCACTTGGCCATGAAACTTACTGGGTGACTTTGAGCAAGTCACAGACTCTCAGCCTAACCTACCTCACAGGGCTGCTGTGAGGATGAAATGGAAAGAAATTTGTTAGCCACCCTGGATTCCTTGCAAGAGTCAAAAAGACTAAATATAACTGTAATGTAATTATAATTCAGACAATTCTGCTGTGTAATGTTGTCTACTGCTAGGATCCCCATTATACTGTGCTGGTGGTTACAGCCATCTTGTATTATGCAGTCTCTATCTTATATCAAAGCTGGGGCTGAGAGCAACATGTACCATTTATTTGTTTAATTAATTTTCTATCACCCAATAGCCAAGTAGCATCTTTCTAATAAATGATTCTAAGAGCTGTCACGAATTCAGTATTTTATTAGTGAAATACATCACAGGCCACACAACTGTTGCACAGAATTACACATGTGCTGCCAGGATGGGCATTGACACAGTGTCTACAGGCATTTCAAGCAAATTCATAATGCTAACAGCCTGTGTGTGTCCAAAACACATAGACTCTTTACCTATGCCTGTTGGAAACAGGCAGGTGAGTAAATGCCCCCTCTCCCCGGCCCTAGTATTTTGCAAGGTAAATTTAGCTACATTTGCCATCTCTTCTGACTCTAAGTGGAAGATCATTTGAATGCGGCTACATTATGTTCACACACTCACACACACGCAGTAAAATACTGTAAAATGCAGGTCTTGACACAGGAAACGAGGGGTATGAACATTTTTCGGCCTCATGTGCTGCATGTGGGGACGCCATAGGCGTTGGGAGGCTGCTGGTGCACCCTCAGCACCGTCTCCCCCAGTGCAGGGCTTGTTTCGCTTCCCATGGCTCTGAATAACGGCTTGAGTTGGTGTGGCAGCAGCGCCTTCCCCACCTCTGCTGCGGGAAGCTGTAAAGAGGATCCATGTGCTGCCCATGATAATTCTCTTAACAAACCACAAGAGCTTCTTTTCCTCATGGCATGACAATGGCCTTTCCACTACTTTTCTAATTGGATATTTCTACTTGGGTTGCTTCTGGAGAGGATAGCAGCTAACATACACCACTCCACCTGTATATACCTTGTCGTACCCCTATCATGCCGCAAAGTAAGCGTTGACTTTCTTCGTCTGGTAGTTGCTTTGTGGGCATACTGATGCACCGCTCACTCCCCTGCTCAATGCGAGGGCCTCTGCCTCCAAGCCAAAAGCTCTGCCAAATTCTGTGGGGCTGTTAGAAAGCAGCTTGCTGGCTAGCTTACAGCTGATGTGCCATCAGGCTTATTTTTTCCCTTTCTCTTCCCATCTGCTTTTCCTCCGTACTGTTACTTTTTAGTTAGTAAGCCAGAGAGCTGATCTTGTCCTTTTTTATTGACTGCATGTAAATACTCCTCTCCAAGATGGTGCTGATGATGATTTTGGGTTTGGTATTCGGTTGCTTTAGTGAGACTAAGGCAGTAAGCCTGTGCTAGTACTTTATCCGCGAGCGAGTAGAGCCGGTCCAATTACTTGGGATTCGATGGGTTTCCCTCTTTTCTTTCTCACTGTTTGGATTCAGCCACCACAGCATTATGCTAAAGCTTGCAACTCAGCAGAAAGCAGCTGCAAAATGCGCCACCGTGGTGGTGAGGGACGCGAGCCCCTTTCGGGTTCAGGAAAAGTTAACTGGGGCAAAGGTGGAGCTCGGAGGCCGAGACTCCCTCGCTAGCTCCGCCTGGGGGTGGGAGAGGCGAACTTGGGAGATCCGTTGGGACAGTCTAGCCTGCCGCGGCTGCTGCTCGATGTTCCCCGTCGGAAAAGCTGCCCCGGTAAAGAGGGGTCGCCTCTGCCCAACTAGGACCGACACGCTCTTGCCGGGGTGCCCCAGGCAGTCCTGCCTGCTCTGCTTGGCCCCACGAGCTTAAGGCAGCGTCGCTCCGGCTAGGACGGTGGCGTGTACAACGCGGAGGATCGCGCTCAACTCCTGCTCTCATGGGGGAATATATCTCCCCACTTACGCACGATTGCGCAGTCAGAGCATGCGGGCTGGAGTTCCCTTTTAGCAGGGAAAGCACGTGCGACGATGAACTGTCGAACCCCGTTTGCGCCGAAGCGCTTGCCGACACGCCCCCTCTCTGGCTCCTTTGAAAGGCCACGAGGATTTCCCCATCATCTCTCCTCTTCCTGTTGGCTCTGCGTTGCTGCCGCACGGGGGACCTTTCCCTTTAGTCCCGGAATGTATTTCAGCCCGTTTGCAGCGAAACGCTTTCTTTGCCTGCTGTCTCCTCTTACGCCTATGGATCGGTTGATTAGGGTACAGTAGATAATCGCACTTAAATCCCTCTGCGCTATTTTCTCTTTCAGATCTGCTTAGATGGTTAACCCTGTTTCTTTCTTGTCTTGAAATTTCATCGAGCAACTCTTGCTTGAATTTTGCAATTCTGTAAGCAGTGGGTGGGCGAGGGTAATTTTGAGCAATACGTTGAAAAATTTACAAACACTAAAAGGCATATTTCCTAATGGGTTGGCAATTGTACGTTTTGAAGCTAAGAGTTCCTTAATTGCAAGTCATCGAACCCTTTTGAACTATCTTTGGTGACACTCCTAAAGAGATTAACAATGCAATTCCCTGCATCGCTATCTGGAAGCAAGGTCCATTGCTTTCAATGCGGGTTACTTCCAGTGAAGTGGGTGCAGGATGCAGCCTGAGGAATACCATATGCTCCTCTTCTTTGAAGCTTTGTTAGAGCAAAGTTGTAACGTACTTGGTCTTTACTATTATTAGTACAGAACCCAGAGTTAGCGGTCATTCTGAGTTACTGTATCCCCAGTAAAAGGGAGTGTCTTAATATGTTTAGTAGCAAAGCCTGCCTCATGGAAAAACTGCCACTCCACTCCCTTGCCTGCTATCCCTACAAATGCTCTGTTCTGTTCAGATCAGGACGCATTGCCCTGGGGGAAATACTTTGCTGCTTCATTGCACTAGTAGGAAGCAGTTCCTTTTGCAATGGGCATGTTGCTGCAATCTCATTTTTTTTGTTATAGGAGGTGGATAGTATTACCACTTTTATGAAGCAACCAGCAGAAATGATCGACACTTATGGGTTCTTCACCTGGAAGACTTTAACCAAAAGCGTGCTTTTGGGAACTGCTTTTAAAGGGATGGGACAAGATGGCTGCAGGGTATTTGCAAGGCAGTTATAGAATATATTTTATTCCTGGGTGTGACTTTCTAGATAAAGCAGTAGTGGGATTTCGCTGGCCCTCACCAGGCTCTGGTCCATAATAAGGGTTCCAACATTTTGAGATTTCTGAGGGAGCCACTACAATTGGGTAGTGCCTACTTGTAGATAGCTGTGATTTTATTTGGCAGAGCCTCTGCAGTATGATGAGAATCTACTTAGCCACCCTCCACTATCATTTAAGTTCTATAGGATACATGCTGCAAAAATTTGTTTATGCAAGTCCCAGGTTTTCAATACAAATCTCACTACAGTGGTTCAACTCTGACTTCTGTTGATGGCTCAAGATGTTCTCTGAAAACTCTTAAAACATAAAACTGGTTTTAGGTGGCATATGGTGAGCTGTCCTACCATTTTTTTAGCAGTTCACTATGAAGGGGAGTTTAGGGGTACCAAATGGATTTCTCCTGGGAACCCTCTAAGTATCATTGGTTTATCTGCTTTAATTTCTTCACAGCATTCAGCACAGTATTTGCAGCTTTAACAAATGCAGACAAGAAATGTATTGTTGTTGGTTGTGATATCTTATAATTTACAGAAACCATTTGAAATCTGGGCAGGGCTTTTCCTTAATGCATTGAAAACTGAAGCTAAACTGGTTTTCTGTTGCTCTTGCTGCCTCTAAACAGGTGAAATAAAAGAGGCTTCCAAGGCGGAGTGTGGCCACAGGAACAGCAAGTGACTATTTGTCTTGGAGTACGATGCCCACGGATGATGCCCCCTCAACCTTAGTGAAAGTGCTCCACCTGGTTTTCCTTTCAACTTTCTGGGGAATGCAGATATGGGTCACTTTTATATCCAGTAGGTTGGATCTTCTGCACAATCTAGTCTATGCACACATAGGTTCAAAGGCCAATTAATTATAATGACTTCCTTCATTAGTATGACTTAGGAGGAATTTGGCATATCTGGCTATATGTATATGGGCTAGGCAAATAGGATGATAACACAGTGGAAAACATAAGATTTAAAATCTGGATTAGTTTCTATTTCTAGCTCCAGCAGGGGAAACCCTAACTATGGAAATCCTTTCTGTACTCCCCAATAAACAACTAAAAGGATCCCAGTTATTCAGTCAGAAGAGATCTGTGTAGACCTAGTTATATTGTACCCAAGATAAAACAGTATAAAATATGTAAGAAAAGTATTTTCAAAGAGACATGGGATAAGAATAGGTTATTTCAATGACCCAATTCCTTTGTGCATTTTCAGGTTTTGTGATGGAAAATAATCTCTCACGACACACATTCAGATTCATTCAAAGTTTCCTCTTTCCTTATTACTTGCACATCGGTTCTGCTTGCGCTTTCATCAACCTGACAATATTTGCCATGTGTCATCCCAGCGAACTTCTCAATGAGGAAGAAACCATGCAGGTAATAGGTCCCCGTTTTTAGAAGAATACGATGCAATAAGCATTTAGTAAGTGGCATTCCGTTGTCTCCTGTTCTGTCTTGTTTGTTATGCAACTTGTACATCAGCATGCCTGCCTTACAAAGAAATGGTTAAATGAGAAGCCATTGAAGTACCAACTACCCAGACATTCTGGGTTTATGCAGTGAACTTCCCATAAGGCTTCCCATAAGGACTGCCACAAGTATTAGTGGGAAGACCAACACATTAGCAGAAGTGTCAGGCTAGCAAAGAATGATTGAGTTCCTGGAGACGATATCCCTTATGCAGAAATATGACCAGTATTAACCTTGCTTTGAAAGTAGTTGTACAGTCCATTCCCTAGCCTGCTTTTGTAGCTCTTTCGTACTACTGGGGTAAATGGCAGTTGCTGAAATGGTTCAGGGACTTATACCAGCCACAAACCCTGGTATGCAGTACCTACTGATTTATATTCCCTAACAATAAAAGTTCCCAGCATAACTGTCTTTCCTTTCCAGATTACAGTCTTTTTCATTTGCGTCATAGCTGCTGCTCTAAATGCTCAGTGGTTTGGGCAAGTGACTTCGGACATTATGGCTGAAATGCATCTGATTGAGCAAAGCTATGGCTTCGGAGGGGCTGTTGGGTTGTTCTCAAATAGATCCCTCATCCGGTTGCGTCGACTGGATTCTAATTACAAGGATCTGACCAACAGACTGAGCATCTACCATGGCTTTTCCTCCCTTTGCAACCTGTGCTGCATTGCATGCAATGCCTTGAGTCTTTACTATATGGCTGCTCACCTGTCAGCACTATAATCACAAGGACAACTAACCCAAAGCTCAGGCTTCGCATGGGCATGTTTGTGAATATATGGGCTACAGTGGCTTAAGCCATGTTATGAACTGCTATAGAGCACACTTCACAGAAGAGTCACAGGCTGTTGAGTCACCATTTTTCCAATTTTGTATGCTGCAAAATCTCTTGAGCAACTGTGGGATTTAGTAGTCAGTGCCCTAACTGAACTTTAATACAAGTCTGAGCTCCTGGTTGATCAATAAGAAAGTTCAGAGAGGCTGAAGTACCTAAAACAATTTAAAACCACCAAGATATTAATTTTAAGTACCATTCTTGGTTTTTTAAAACTTCCTTGATCAGGGTGGGTCGTACATCTTCCCTCCCAACCCTGCTTTCACAGTCTATAGTCTCAGTTCTGGGAGGAACTCAACTAATACTGCAAAAACGATCAAGTCTAAATATCTACTGATCACATAGAACATTTCAAAAACAAGCTATGCAGAAATACAGTGATGGTATTTGTACAATGTAAGGACTATTTGATACACTGCTTTCATGCTCAAATGGGGCCCAGTACCTCTTTCAGCCCAAAGGTCAAATTTCATTTTGGAATTGCATCCCAGTGGTGGTTGGGGCAGAAAGGGTGGGGTCAAAATATTTATTTTAGCTTAATACTCTTAATGCAGGTAACCAAGACTTAAAAGATGTTTTCCAGCCTTTTAGAGTAGGTGAGCAGAGGTGTGCTGTACAAAAAGCAGGAAACCACCAAATGGTTGGTGGCTGGGAAAAGGACATGTGGCTGTCTGGGAAATGCCAGAGGATGAGCTTGGGGTCCATGGTGACCTGGGCTGGGCCCAGAGACCTGCTATTTTCCACCCATGTAACTAGCAGGGAGGGCAAAGATCCTGAAGCCACAAAGTGAAGCAGTTGGGTAGATGTGAGAAATGCACTTCTTCCAGAAATTAAATCTTACTGTAGAATATATAAAATGTGTTGGACTGCATCTTCTGTTTAGTCTAGTCTAGTCCCCTGCTCCCCCCCCCCCCCCGTAGGCTAGTTTGATCTTAGTACAGCAAAAAAACAGTAAAACTGCAAAGTTCTCAACAAAGAGCTCCACATTCTTTTGTTGAAGAACACAAGACAGTAGTGAATAAGCTATAGCAGTGCTGTAATCTCTGTTGCTGTGAGCAAGCAGACAATCTTATCTGTTGATCCACATGACTACTGGATAACAGCAGGCAGGCGGACTAGAACTCATACATTCCAGTCCAGCTGCACCAGTGGATACAAGTAGAGCAGATACACCTTAAATCTCTCATATGATGAATTAATGGCATGTACTATTATGTTAAAATTCACTGTCCCATTTGGTCTCAAAAGTGGAAGCCCTGTGTACAATTCAAATGATTTATGGCAACTTCTGTACTTTGAGAACTAACTTGATCTTCAAACCAAGACTCTCCTTCTCTTAAGCAAAACTCCGTGTTTTATGTTTTAACAATTGAGATGCAAAATGTCATTCCTTTACTGGAAAAGGTGGATAAAGAGGCTTATTCACCAAAATGATTGTGTAATACAAGAGGAAATTTAAATAAAAATGTTGGTGCTAATTGTGTAAATAATCTCATTCCTTTTCAAGTTTACAAATGCGAGATTAGCAGAACAAAGCTCTGCTAATTATCATGATTGTATTAAAGGAAAATATATACAAAATCTTCCAGTCTTTCCAGATTCTAAATTTGAAGAGGGCTGTCATCTTACATGTTGTTCTTGCTGACTTTGAAAAATTCAGAGTACGTGCTTATTCATTTAAGTCGGTGAACCTTCTTCCCAGAGAAGTAGTGTTTAGAAAAAGGAGCAAGTTTTACCAAAACCAAAAAGGTGGGAGTTCCAGCTTTTACAAAGTACCTGCAAAAAAATTAATGAAGAAGCTTAGCTTCCCATCTATTTTGAGCCATGTCAAAAAAGCTTACCTGCTATGTGTGCATGTGTCTTTTGTGGCACTATGATCACTGTCTCATTCCTGCCTTCTACCCCACCTCCTTGGAAGACACTATTATAACTTTAGAGGTTAGAATTTCAAACAAGACCAGAAATACGAACAAGATAATCTAACTGTTGAAACGAAGGAAGCCAGCTCAGTAGGGAAAGATCAATTTGTTGCCATCCATGACATTCTGGGAGTTTTGAAGTTTAGTATTTTATTTTACTAAACCACGAAGACTACCCTGCCTTGTCAGAGTTGTGACTGTTTTGCCATTCAGTCTCAGGTTGGCCCCAGTCATGATAAGACTAGTGAAATGCAGCTTCTAATCTGGGTGAACAACATACAGTCATTTTTGCTGCATTTCTTCACTTTTTAGAGCACACTTATGTGTGTCTAAGCTTACTGTATTCCTCTGATTTAATTAATAGCAGGATCTACTCAATGGCAGTGACTAGATTACACTTGAATAAAGAAACTGATTCTTAAAGAGTCAGTTGTATTCATTTAACATTACTTGTCCTTTCCATATGAAAGATTAGGGACTATTACGAATGTGCTGCCTCTGCCCCCTTCAGCAACTTGCCTTTGGTGCTGCAGTGCTTGTAACAATGTGGTTTCTGTGTCGATCTGGTATATCTCTCCTCTTTCTTCATCTTCATAGTAAAGCTGAGCAGTTTAATGAAACAAACATAATTTAGCATGTGAACAAGTAAAAGCAATACCATCTTTAATGCTTCCTGAGGGTGAAATCCAGTGTAGGTTTAAAAAAAGAAAAAGTTCTATAAATCTCAGCATGCTGTAATTGTAGGACTTTTTTCTGTCTAAACGTGCATGAATTATACCCTAAATACATAAGGACAATGCACCTTTTCAGACATATTATAGGACTCACAAAACTACCCTAACCCTGCATGTGTGCATACATTGATTCAGAGGCAAATCCCTGAATTCGGTAGGACTTATTCTCAGGTAAATCAGTATAGTTTTGCTACCCAAGTTAATATTCTAGTGAGGGGAGAGGGTTACATTTTTAAAGATGTATTTAGCTGCAGAAATTCAGTGTAATCTATGACTTCTTGGGAAGAAATTCAGAAAGCCATCTATGACTTTCCAGATACTTTTAACAATGCCTTCTGCCTCACCAAAATAATCTGTACCAGTTAATATTTATCCTGCTAAAAAACATCTCAGCATAGCTCCCAGGGAGTATACTAGCTGCTCAGGAGAAGTGTCTACATGCATTGACAACTGAATCTTAGCTTGTAAAATATATGTGACCAAACCATTTCTAGTGTCATATAAACCAATGCATGGTGACAGACCATCCACACTGAAGGCAAAAATAGAGATTACTTTTGACAATTCAATTAACATACATATTTTTGTGGGGTAAAAACTGTTCATACTATGAAACTGCTCTGAAAGTCCTGACAGTGTTTGAAATTTCACATTATTACTGTAATTTCTTAAGTGCATGCAATGTGCCTTGCACAGTATATAGAATTTTCCCAGAGGGCTCAGTCTAGACTGAAAGGGGTAGAAAGTAATCAGAGAATACAGGAAAAAATAAATGTGATGAACACATACTAATGCCACAGAAAATTAGCAGCACTCTAAAAGGTATATAATTTAGTAAAGTTAATGACTAGAATATCCACTGAGGGAGTGGGGAGGAAAGAACAAAAGTTAAATGTAGTTTCCTACCTCTAGTTCACTAGGAATATATTTTCTTTCTTTATCCCAAGGAGGTGGCTCCTGAAACATTACCATTAAATGGTCAATAAATCTGAAATGGAAGATGCATCTTGTTATTCTTCTAAACATTAGTGCTGTGCAACTGTTCTTTCAGCACTCAAGACAGAGTGATGCTTTTAATTCAAGGAAGCGTGGCTTCATAAATTCAAGGTATTTATGGCAGTTCTTCAGTGCTTTGTTACAATAGCCATGGTCTGAAGAAACTCATAAATCCATTCTCTCTTATTTGAGATGAAGAACACAATTCTAGGGTGTGTCCTGGGAGCCGTAAGATTGAGTAGAACTCCTTATCCGATCATGGAGAAAAATGCTTGGGAGGCTTTTGTATACAGTGTACAGAACACTCCTCCATGAGGACTCTGAGGGCAGAGAGGACCAGGAGTCCTGCTAGGATGGATCGGGGGAGCTTCTGGGTCCACAGGTTACAGAGCCCTTGTGTTGTGATGTTAGTATATAAATTCTGTTATACATTGTTTACAGTACTGTACTTTTAAGGTTTTAATTTCTGTAAACTGCCAAGAGTGTTTTGACTAACAGGCAGGATAGAAATGTAAGGAGAAAAAATGCCACCCTGAATGGGAGGGAAACTATGCCAGCCCCCAAATTGGCATATTTCTCTTTTATTGCTTTCAGAGAGAAGCAAAGTTCAGAAAGGGCAAACTATGGCTGAATAAGTCCCCTCAGAAGGAAAAATGCTGCATCCTCCTCCCCACTAGGCTTTAGGATTGGTGGAGGCTGTACTGTGGATCCTTCCTCACCAAACATAGTGGGACTGCTCTGCTCAGATTAACTTAACTTTTGCATAGCTTTGTCCCTGAAGTCACTAAAATAGAGTAAATCTGTTACTCCATGCAGTTTTACTCTAGGATTCTTCCTCTGCTGAATATATCTAGGCCTAATCACAATATGACCACATGTATTCAGATTAGCATCTCAACTGTCTTACTAAAATACTGGAAAACGTGGCAAAGGAATTAAGTTAATCAGGTCTGCAACCTCCTCCCTTCCACATGATATTCTTTTGTGTTTATGCTGCGCTTTAAAAATTAACCTGGATTCTTCATGAAAAGCCGCAATTAAGTCAGTTTGCCCATGCTCAGGATACAGGAACAGCACTGGCCAGGTAAGACTGCCATTCTCATCTAGGCAGACTTTGACACCATCAGCAGTTTCTGAGCCTAGTCCATCTAAAGACATCTCAGCAAGGCCTGCTGTTACTGCAGTGTCATCTTTAGAAAATGCTGGAGACAATTTGATATTTCGATCCTGCATCAGAAAAAGAAAAGAACTGACTTGAGGCAATGATCAAAATGCATTTTAATACATTTAAAGTTTCATGAGACATATTCTTCAAAAGAAAAAGCTACCTTGATTGCTTTGAGTAACGCTTCCTTCTGAGACTGTTCCCGCTTCTCCTCAAATTTTGCTTTTCTGAAATCCCGCTCTTCCATACGCTGAAAGACCAATAAAGCAACCAGAACTCTGAGTAGCTTAACATTCCACTAATCTCAGTCTGCTGCAGTTATGCTCAAGTTTCCATTTTTCTCCCCTGCTAACCTTCAGCCTGTCAGCTTTGGTCGTAGCTTCCAGAAGTTTCTTTTCTTTTGGATCTATTCTCAGTCCCTCTTCGCACCACGTCATGGCTTCAGAAAAATGTTTGAGTTCCAAATGGCACAGAGCTCCTAGAAAAGGGCTAAAGTTCTTTACACACATCTCTGGAGCAAAGATCAATATGCTTAACTAGACTTAGGGAATAATCCTATGGCTTCCATGTCTTGAGGCCACAGGATATTCAGGCTCCCAGATCCATGGTAGGAGACAGAACTCCAACTTTGGAACTGGGAATCCATGCTCTGATTTCCTGCCCCTGCTCCCCAGTTGCAGCTGGCATGGAAAGACTTGCTGGCAGCTGCTCCAAGGTTGGGAAATCAGTTTCAAAGAGGACATGGGGGTGTGGGGGGGGGAGACTGAGGCCACTAAGATGCAATATATCCTGATGGTGCCCCCCAGCTGAAAAAGGCTGCCTAGCTAAAATGCAGAATGGGAGGAGTAGGGAGGCAGAGACTGCTTTCACTGCAGCTGCTCCTCTACATTGGATACTTCTAAGTCTCAGTTCAGGTGAGTTATCCTGAAGTTAGCTAACTTCAAAAATAAAAGTAGCTTGCAGAGGAATTAATGCTATTCAGTATTCTTAGCATTTAAGTGCAGTGAAAGCCAGTGTGGTATAGGAGTTAGAGTGTTACACTGGTGTGCTGGAAATCTGGATTTTAATCCCCACTCAGCCATGAAGCTCACTGGGTGACTTGGGGTGAGTCACTGACAGCCTAACTGCTACCTCACAGGGTTATGAGACTAAAAGGGAGAAGAGGATTATGTGAGCTGCCTTTGGATCCTTGCAAGAGAATAAAAATTTAGCAATAAATATAATGCCAGCAAATGAAATGGTGGGACAAACTGGCATTTTGATCTAGTGGTTAAAGCACTAGATGAAAAGTTACGTGCCTGAATTCCAACTCTTTTGCAAATAATTGTTTCAAGGTGTCACTCCGTGTTGCCTATTTTCCTTTTATCAGAAGTAAACAGAGTCTTTACAATTAAAATCCTATTTCACAGCACTTGAGAAGTTTGCCATTTAGACCATTAACTTCAACCCATTTTGCACTGCTAAACAGCATAAAGTATTCCTTGCCCTTACGGATACAATATGTTACTGCCACCACTTCCATTATAATTTTGAAGTATCTATAGAAGATAGCAGTAGACTGCCTTACCTCTTGTAATTGCTTTGAGGTGGTTGGGTTTTAGTTTTCTTGCTGCTATAGCATCATTGAGAGCAGAGCGATAGTTGCCTAAAGAAAAACACAGTCAGTAAAACTTGCAGCATTACATTGGATCACTCAAGAGCATTATCTATATGAGGAGGCAGGTTGCTTCCTAAGAAAAACTGGACCAAGCTGTTGCAAGATAGATTGGGGAATCAAATGTGAAAACATTAATTTAGGGTGCATTCTTATGAATGTTTAAACAGAGAAAGTCTTACAATTCCCAACATGCCATAGCTGGCCTGATTGGCTAGGGAATGCTGGGAACTATAGGACTTTTTCAGTTTAAACATGTACATGATTATACCTTAAATATATGAGGTCAGTGTACTTTTAAGATTCAGAAAATGATCAGTGCAACATCTATATATACCAACTCAGAAATAAACCTCCCTGATTTCAGTGGAACTTACTCTCATGTGAGTGAGTACAGGATTGCTGAGAGAGAGAGAATGTGTGGTGTGTGTTTTGAAGTATGTCTGATTTTGCTGCAGAAATTCAGTTCAGTTTATGATTTCTTGGCTTTCTTTCCAGACTACCCTTATTAATACCCCCTGCCTCACCAAAATGAACTATATCCTGCTGATAAATATAATAGCTGCTCAATAGACATTTGTGTGCACCGATGAGAGAATTTTAGCTTGTAGAGTATATGTGACCAAGCAATTTCTAGTGGAATATAAATCAATGCATGCCAACAGATTATCCACACTGAGGGCCAAAGTAGACCTTACTTGTGCAAATACTATTAACATGCATGTTTTTGTTACATAAACAGAACAAGTGGAGAAACTGATCAGCCTTGGGGCTACGGGAGGAGAAAGGGAAAAGAAGTTTAACTTTTGCTTCCTCAAAAACGAACTCTCTGAAGCTATTTGTACTTCAAAGTGAGCTCCCACTGCAAAAAAAGATCTTCAGTGGGGCATTTCCCCCCAGAACTGCAGTAAAGAGAGGATTATACCTCTGTCACATTCCCAAGTTGCTCTGTATTCTCAATGATTTCTATATACATAACAATATCATGCATTTAAACAATTAACATACTGTCTTGTTTGACTCTGAGAATGTGACCTTAAAGAGGCTTCCATTCAGCCTAATTGCTAGGCTGTTGACCTTGCCCTTCTGCAATGCTCTTTGCTGTCAATATTCATAAGGGCATATACAAGTGCAGTCTCTCACCTCCATGCATTCTTAGGAGTTTGCATATTACTGAATTCCCATTTTTCTTAAGTATAAGGAAGTTGGAGTAAATTATTATCAATTCTGTAGTAGTATTTGGAGTATTTTAAAGTATTTTAAATGGAAAATCTTCATCTTATTCACTCTAGAAAAACTTGTGATGTAGGCCTGTGTATTCTCACTTTCTATGCAAAGATGTACCTTACATTTCTTTGTATACTGATCATGGACAAACTGTGAATGTCTATTTAGCATGGGTCTCTGGGTATGTGTCTAAAATGTAAGTACCCTTCTGATTTAAAATTAAATTCATGACAGTTGGAAAACATAAGGAAGTGAAAAATCTGACATCTTGACATTTTTGCTATATGGAATTTTAATTAGACACAACTTTTAAGTACAGCAAGTTACCCAAATGAAACTGGGCTGCAGCTCTGTTCGTATGAAGCACGGTGTTCAGTTCTATGTCACTACACTTCTTTTTTAGTCCTTCTGTATATGATATCACAGCCTTCTTATAATCCTTCTCCTTGAAATAATCATTGCCTTCATTCTTATAAGTCTTGGCTTGTTCTTTTAAAAAATAACAAACACACATAACAGTAGAAAGGCAATAGTTAGGCAATAAACAGTAGAAAGGCAAAAACTAACCTATCTGCTTTACTCCTTTAAAAGCCAGTTATTATCAAAAGATGCTAAGCTAACTCCAACAGTCAGTTCACATAATCACTGAAGCCCAGCATAGTTGCAGTGCATGCCAACAGCCATTTTTTATATTCAGCCACAGTTCGCCATGTTGAGTGGAGGGGGAAACAACCATCCAATAATCCTACAATAAGTCATAGGGTATTGGAGGATTGCTTTCCCTTCTAACAAGGCATGCCACCTGCTTCTGAACAACCAAAGAAGCCTTCACCGGGGTTTGAATAGGCATCCTGGCACCCATAGGTGGGTTACAGTAAAAGGGTTAGAAAACACTGCAAATTCCATTAGTTGTAACATAATATGTAAGCAGAGATTACAGAAACTACCTTCAAGAGTTTGTTCTTCATCAAAAATGATAGACTGAAGACATGCCAACTCAGGATTCTGCCTAGGATCTATTTCAGTAGGGGCTTTCTTCATGAACATTGGGACCTGGTCAAATTCCTGTCAACAAATGCAGACAGTCCAATTTACCAAGGATGAGAAGAAAGTTCAGAACCGCTACATCTTGAGAACTATACTTTTTATCTGAGATAGTTCACAGAAGATCTTAGGTCCTGGCCTATGCATTTAATTGAACAATTCAATTTTTCTAAAAGACTTCCATTATTCATAGTTTTTAGTTGTCAGTGCAAGCACAACTGTTTAACCCTTTTCTCTTGCCAAAGCTTCATTACTAGGGCAAGACAAACTAGCTATTTTTCTGTTACAGAAAAAACAAAATTGTGTAATAATATAGATGCTGATACATCCATCATGAAATCCTATCAAGTTCTCTATACTTCCATGTTACTCTTCAGTTATATAGACAGCCAACTACAAATACATAATACATTAAATTCTCCAAACAGGAAAACCCCATGCAAACACCAGTCTCACCAGTCCCAATCCAACTTCATGTGCCAATCCTCCACTCAGTAGTGGGGAGGGGATGGGGCATGGAGTCTGTTAAGAATGGAACATCATCAAGTTCACTTAGAGCTGATTCTGACTTACTCTCCCCAATTCACTGTCTTTAAAATATGAATAGAGAATCAGATAAAATGGTATAAAACAGAAGCCTTGAACAGGGCAGAACAGCGAAAAGTTACATTTCAGTGCCATTTTTATCTATTTCCCTTTCATCTCTTAAATAGATGAACAGCAGGGAAATGTAACTTTAGAGCCAATATTTTATTTGACTAGCATCTTAACACTTTACAGCATACTTCAACTAGCATTTTGCTTGCTCTTTTCAAATAACTGTAATATTTCCATCCTTTTAATTCAATATAACATGGGAACTAAAAATTATGATCAAAACTAGTATTAAGCAACCAAGGAGCTTGTAGATATTATACATTATTTTGTCAATAATAAAATTATTATTATTTATACTGCAAGACATAGATGAGCTGACTACTGTTTATGCAGCCACAATGTCCTTTTGATCAGTTCACCTTCCATTGCATTCATACACATTTTCTAGCAATATCAAAGTAAATGCATGTGGGGAAAAATATGACTGGGGGTTCACAGACATATTGCAAGGAAACCAAATAAAATCATTTTTCTAAGGCCTTAGTATCATTCCAAAGGAATTTTTGATTCTAACATTTTAGACACAACAGATATTGTCACAATGCATTTCACACCATCAGTACTCTATTAATTAGACGGACAGCATGCACTACAGACTATTAGACTATGGGTTTCAGTTTCTGAATGAGTAAAAGAAGCACTGTATGCACAGAACTGGTAAAATGGCAGATAAGTTTTTGTATTTGGGTCAAATTCAGTATGTACATAATGAAGGAATAAATATTATGCCTAAAAGCAATTATTTTAAATAGTTAAAAGAAACAGGGACACTGAGGACAAATGTTCATGACCCTATATTAAAATGACTGATGCCAAAATAACCTGCCAGAAGGCAGTCACATATTTTACTCCAGAAGCCCTGCTCCTTTACTTCCAGGTGCGGGAGAGATGACAGGTTGTATGGACACTAGAAGCGCTCTTGAAGAGATCTCTCCTTTACCCTTATTTCCAATGCCATGACATTGACAAAAGTTTCTGAGGCTCAGCTTTGGCTCAGATTAACAGGAATAACCCTTCACACGTGGAAAATGTGTTAAATCACAATCCAATATACATGACACATGCCCCAAGCAGGCACAAATAGATTTACACTGCTTGAGTGTCAGGCACATTAGCAATGTCTATCATAACCCTGAAAGATAGATTAGTTTACTCCATTTCAGACTGCAGACAGTGGCTCAGCTCCCAAAAAGTGGCTAGTCTAAGACTATCCTGGCAGCTAGCCCCATACAGTGACCAAAGGCTATGGGAAGACTTCATTTCCTCACCAAGGCTTACTGAATGACGTTAGGGTAATTCGCCCTCAGCCTACCTCTCAGGGCTGTTAGTAAGGCTAGACAGGAAAGAGAAGCGAGTGCGTGTGCCGCCCTGAACTCTCTCAGAGAAGAAAAAGCATGTGCTACGAAGAGAGAACCTGTTAGTTCACTGATCGGTCCTGAAGCTGCGGCACTATCATGAAGCACCGGCACAGGGCACTCGCTCGATTACTGCCTGGCAGCCTTTTCGCCTTGGGACCGGCTTATGCTGCTGCCCAGGAGCTCGCTCGCGAGGGGAGCTCCGAGGAGGGCAGCCCTCGTTGCCAGCCGCCCCCCGCCGCCGCAACGCGTACCTCCTCCCAGTTCGCCTGGCTGAGGGCTCCCTCGTAGCGCTGTGGGCCCCGGAATTTGTCCAGGAAGGCATCGAAGTCCGCATCCTCGCCGTCCGCGTTCCTCGCCATCCCGGACCTCCTTCCAGGCCCACCCGCGGCTTGCCGGCCTCAGTCGCTCCGCCCTTCCGGAGGCGGCCCTGCCTGGTTTCAAGGCATCGAGGCACGGGAGGCTGGCGCGGCCTGCTTCGCAGCGGTGGTGACGCGGTCCTGGAGCCAGGATACGGCTGGCGGCGACATGGTGCACGTTTTTCTGTCTAAACAGGATTGCACGCTTATATGCCAACCCCACGCCCCTTCGTTTGGCAGGAAACCTCACTGAACGGAAAGGGATTAAAACAGAAGTAAGATCGCGCGTTTTTCCAGTGGTTTACACACCAGCCTTCCCCAACCTGGCGCCTTCTTGATGTGTTGGACTACAACCCCTCGTATTCCCAGCCACCGAATTTGGGATGTTGAAAGATGTAGATAGGAGGGCACCAGGGTAGGAAGGCTGGGTTACACAAGTTTATAAAATCGAAAGTCCCTTCTACTTTTCAAGCCCTACTCAGCTAATGTGTACTCTTATGCTTGTTTGTCCCACCAGCAAGTTGACAATCTCTCCTCTCCCCAATTTTAAAAAATTAATGTGCAGTCTCTACGTGCGATAAATTGGTATAAGCCACTAATTGGTACGCATGCATACATCAATTAGCATGAAATTGCGAATTCGTGTATAGAACGTTTCACCACCAAAACATAAAACTCCAAAAGCAAAACTTCCAGGCTCAATTAACTTCAGAAGCTTTTTAGATCAGTTTGTTTCACTCAGCTTGGGCACCAGAGTGCCCTTATTGTGATTCTACGAGTGACACATATACCTATTTTCCACTTGTGGATAGGAATAAGCAAAACAACTCCTCCCACATGCCATTGCAATTTATGGACCTTTTTCTTTCTTACTCTTTATAGTCTGTGTGCCCGTTTTAGAGTGCAAGAAGCAACATTTTTTTTAAGGTTACAACAGTACTATGATCCACCTCCATAATGCCTATTGTTTTGATGAGCTTTTTGCTGTGCATTATTTCCTTATCTTCTGCATGAATGTGTGTATATAATCTATATTTAGAGGGAAAAAACAGCAGTGCATTTGTCTTTCTGTAGCAAGATTTGCAGGATTGTTTTAGACAGGCTAAGAAGCAGCTGCTCCATGCTCTGATAATCTTTGATGAAAAAACCCCTTTGTAATGTTGCTCTAACAAGCAAATGCTCAACAGGCTGGATTCTTATGGAACCAGTGTTTTTTTAATTATTCAGGTGGTTGGTAAATCACTGATTCCCTTTGTGAGCTTGTTTCATGTTCTTGCTGAGGTTGAGTGTAAGAAAGTGATGTTTGCAGCCTTTTTCATTGTTATGAAAAGGTTTTCCCTCTGCTAACTAGATATTAGCTCCTGCTGGCTGATTTCCAGAGACTGAGAACACCAAAAAGACTGGATGAGGTGATGCGGACAGAGTTGTGGGATCTGGAATTCCTTGTGGGCTTGTCAGAAGCACTGTTACTGGCCCCTGTGTTGATGTTATCCTTCTGCCTGGTCTGCTGTTTGGAGAGAACAGCAGAAACACGGTCATGGGCATGAGCTGCAGCTATGGACACAGAGGCATCAGGATCATGCATCAGGCATTCCAGAGCTGAAAATGAAAAGGAACAATTAATACACTAAAGGGTTCTGATCCTAATCAACAGTAAAAGTTAACATCACCACCACCACTTCAGTTAAATCTTCAGAATTATCCAGAGAGGGCTTGGTGTTGTTGTTAGTTCTCTTAGAAGAAGAAGAAGAAGAAGAAGAAGAAGAAGAAGAAGAAGAAGAAGGCGGAGGAGGCGGAGGAGGCGGAGGCAGAGGTGGAGGCGGAGGAGGCGGAGGAGGAGAGATCTGCTAAAAAGAATTCAAATATTCAGCTCCAAATAGATTGGATAAATTTACTCATATTTTCTGACACATTTTCGTTAGGTTTGAAAGTCCTGTGTTTGATGTGGTGGAGAAATGAGATTCAAATATATGCGAGAAGGAAAGCGATGGGGAGAAGGGGGAAAGCAAAATATCAAAATGAGGAGGTGGAGTTCAACTAGGGCTACTAATAGTTTTTAAAATCTGAACAATGCTACACTTTTCATTATTTCTGTGCAAGGGTGAAGGCTAATATTTACCTTTTGAAAAGGAAAGACAAGTCTCATAGTATTGCAGGGTTTGCCCTCCAGACCTGATTTCATAAACTGTAGCACGATTGTGTGTATGAAGTTCTTTTTATTGAACCTTAGCTTCCTAAAGGTACATAATCAAACCGTCCTCCTGCCAGTCTTAGAAGAAGTTTTGACTGATGGAACTTTGAAGATATGTAAAGATATTTTGCATATTACTGTAAAGAGCATCTTTGATGCCTTACTCTACCCCAGGTGAAACCCAATGGTTTGTGCAATTCTGAATGTTCAAGAATGTAGTTTGTAAATTGACTGAGAGACACAAAATTAAAGAAATGTTTTATTTGATTATGTCATGTGTTCTGTGTATCACCTATGTAGATATATGATTTATCCAAAGTGATACAGACTAGTCAAGTGGAAGAGAACATAATTTAAAGGGAAATGTTTAAGCATGCAAGGAAACAAAATTAGAAGAGAACCATCCAGATGCACTCTGTTTCCCAGCAGAATTAGGCTTCTGTCAGCCCATTCAAGAACTAGTGGTGTAATGTTTAGGAGAACAGGACTGAGTCTTAGGTAATCTGGGTTCTAGTCCCTGCTCCACCATGCAGCCAACTGGATGACTTTGGACCAGTCACAGACTCTCAGCCCAACCTACAAAACAGGGTTTTTGTGATGATAAGATTGAGAGCAGGAGGAGAATGATCTAAGCTGTGTAAAAAGAAACAAACTAGCCACTCTGAGTTTGTTGTAAGGAAAAGAGCAAGCTCTAATTAATAAATAAATAAAACTATCTGGTGGACTGCCAGGATTGATTTGTTAGAAATCAGTGGCACAGGAATGACTCTCCTTACAGGCCCTGTGTAGCGATGATGGCAGGATCCCTAAGAATGCTAGTGAGGGTGGGGATGTGGGTGCAGGGCAAGGCACTTGTGGTAGGCAAATGTGGCCTTGGAGGGCTGTGGATTGCCCATTCCTGCTTTAAATCCAAGCCTGTACAAGCTTATAGGAGAGAGGGTGCTTTTTGGTTTTGTCTGTTTACATTTGCCCAGGAATCTAAAGGACATTTTTGAGAGACTTGCTAAATTTTGTAGGACACTGTGGGACAATTTGCTTGAAACATTCAAAGCCTTAGACAATTTAATGACCATTCCAGAACAGGTTTGAGACACATCATCATAGTATTATCTTTTCATTTACTTGCAAATTAGCTCAGAAAAAAATCAACCTGAATGAATTTCTAGATCTACCACCTTTCCTTTGTGTTCATTACTCAGCACACATACATATGACTACAACAATCTTATATTGCCTTTTTGTACTTACTATGATATATCATGTCCAAGTCTACCATTCCTGCACTGCTGTCCATATGTAGTATCAGAAAACCTAGAAGCGCCACAGAAGCAATTCACGATCCTTTTATCAAGTCACTGTCTAGTAGCAGTTTATATATTCAGCCTAAATGTATATTCTTGAAAGTAAGCCTGATTATTTCAATAATATTCCCAAGGAAGCATATACAGTGTTGCAGTTTCACAAGCATGCCTTAGACAGGGGTAGACAATTTGTGTCCTTGCAGATGATTTGGCCTACAATTCCTTTTATCCCTAATCAGTATCACTGATTGTGAGGAATCATATCTGGAAGGCTACAAGTTAACCATTCCTGCCCTAGAACAAGATAGTTGTGTGGTAAAGTTTCTCAGGTTAGCGAAATATCCTCTTAGTTACACTAAGCAGAGAACTTATCCAAACCTTCTGTCAACAGGATATTCCTATTTGCCTAGAGAAGGTGGAGAAAGTTCCTGGTAGCGCAGCATTTCCACTGGCAACTCTTTAACAGTCCTGCTGAAGGACTGCCCTTTGTTCTTGTATTAATTACTTCAAACATTAAAATGAAGATCTTGTCCGCTCTCATACAAGAATGGGGAAGGTTGGAATTTTTTGCATTTACCAAGGAACATAATAGAAGCCCTTTTTATGGAAAGAAGTTCATTCTCGGTGTAGAAAAGGCCCTGGTACAAGAATCTCTTGAGATTTCCCTCTTGTTTCTGTACCTGAAAACTCAAGAAATGCATAATTGGCTTCATCCAAAATGTAAATAGGACAACCATCACAGACTTTAAGCTAAACTTTTGTTCAGAAAATGAGTCATAAGCTAGGAAGCATCTTGTTTAAATCTCATCTGTGTTATAAACTTAGCAAGAGATATTAAATAATTCAGTCTTGTGTCTGTAATATGGAAGGAATGAATAGTACTGGTCTATCTCATAGGGGTCTTGTAATAGCTACTCTGATAACAGAAATGCTTGGTCTAGCCAGTATGTTCATTAAGTATTTTCCAATCTTTTCTGCTCATCTTCTACCTCATCAGTGGCTTTTAGAGAAGTCCAGTAAAAAATTACATAAAGCTTAGTTCACTGTGAAACAGAACACTGGACTTATTGTGATAGGTTCATTTTCTACAGTGGATGGAAAGTATCCTAGAATGAATGGGACAAGCAACGCATTTAAGGATGTCTCCCTCCACTGTAGGGGGAAAAAAGATTTTAAAGTTGCATATAATCCCCCCCATGGCCATGAACTCATAATTAAGGTTGTAACCTTGATCATTTTAACACATGCCAGCTTTCTCTCTTTGGTCACTTTGCTTAGCCCAGCTGAGAGGCAGTTTTAAAATGCATACATTAAAATGATAATGCAATATATAATGTGTGTGGTCTTTTCCCTTGGGTCATGCTTCTTGCCACTATTAGGCTTATTTTATTTGCTCTTGACTCAAAAATCATTTGTGCTAGCAAAGAAGTTGAAAACAAGGGACTTACAAGGTACTGGCAAGTTTCATCTAGAACTTCTTCATGCTTGTACCACGCTTTCCCACATATAAGCTGCTTTGGAGGTTTCCATCCCAAGAAGTGAAAGGATTCTTCCAAAGCATTTTTGCATTTCTACAAGGCAATAAGAGACAATATATGAGTTGCTTTGTTCAAAAACTGAAGCCATCTAATTACTGAATAATTTATAGGAAGATCAGAGACTCTGGTATTTGCTCACAGATGGGAAAGGAGGGTAAGTATTTAGGCTAACACTAGCATTTCCACTCAGGAAAGCATACAGGTGTGTGCAAGGGGGGTGGGGGGTGGGGAGAGACTGAGTTAGATTGATTGAAAGATTTGCTTGGTGAGCATCCTGATGGTTTGTTGGAGATTGAGAGATAAATATTGGTAGGGACTTACTTTGCTCACAACAGGATTCTCCTCCTGGAGATGCAGTAACAATGGAACCATGTTTTCTAGAACTTGAGGCCTTATCATACGTTTGTTGCTTTTCCTGGCCAGTTTCACCATTCTCCCAAAAAGATAAATGGCAGAAGCACGCACACTTTCATTCTCCTGTAATCATTACAACAAAAGAAGCCCATAAGATGGGGTGTTCCAGACAAGGCTTGTATGGAAACACTGCCCTGCCCCATTCACACTGGTTTAAGAAAAGAGGGCAAGTCTTCTGCAGCACTCCCATTTTTTCCCACCACTTCTTCCATCTTTTTCCTTCACTCACAAAACTGCTGAAGAAAAAAAAGCTGAAACAGCTGCACCATGCCTTCTGGTTGCTAATGGTAAGGTCCCTCCATCTGTAAGCACTCAATAGAGAACAAATTGTGTACTGTGCCTTTTTAAAACACACTCATTAGTTTGGACCATTTTCACATCCATATATCAAGACAGTAGTAGCTGTAGCAGCTTTTTTAGGGCCCTCTGTTAGACAGTGTGAATTTGGTGGTATTGAAGAATAGAAAATTGGCAATTATTTAGTTATCATTAGAATTTTTTTTCTGCCCCAGACACCAAAGAAATCTTGGGCTATTTCTTCTTTCCTGCTGGAGCTGTGCAAGATGAATACTGATTACATTTTTATCCGTTGCCAAATTCTGTGTGACATACATGGTCTTCCCCAATCATTTTATTCTCCTAACAACCCTGTCAGGTAGGCAGGCCAAATAAAAAGAGCATGATAGGCCTAAGGGTCAGCCAGTTGACTTAATGGAGGAGGAATTACCCAAATGTAACACTTGATCTTAGTTAATGGGCATCAGGAGAGAAGACATTCTGTGAGATGATAGGATTGACTCTTGGCTTGCAACAAAGCCCAGCTAGTGTTAAGCTGTCTTCTTACATCATTGAAGAGCTCCTGAAGAGAAAGGGTGATATTGCAAACACAGTCTGCTCCTTCTGGTCCTGCAAGAATCTTTTCAATTTCAGTAACGCTCTCTACAAACAGCCTTCCATCCATTCCAGACAGGCCTTTCGTCATGGCTGGCAATAAGAGTTTCACCTCCTGTGCAGGAGAAAAGAAAGCAAAGCTCTAGGAGAGACATTGGAAACTTAAGTTCCATTTTTTGTATTTTTGCAATACTGACAATTGTTATTTTTGTAATACCAACAAAAGCCCAGCACCTCCATTCACTAGCAAAAAAAGGTTATTCAAATGACATTTTATGCATGTCCTTTCAGAAGAAAGTTCCACTAGTTGGATGGAATTTGCTTTCAGATAAGCAAGTATGCCATCACAACATAAAAATATTTTCAATAGCCTCAACTTCCTTGTTTTATTTTCAAGAGCAGATAACAAAATTTAGACCTTCATGCTATTCATGCACCAACCATTTCTTCCATATGTTTTAACTGATCTCATTCAGTTTGATAGAGAAGAAATTGCTTTTGAAAAGGAACTCAAACAAGAAGATATGTTGGAGAAATTCTTATGGCTTAGTTCAGAGTTCTTGTTGTTTACCTTACTTATGAAATGGCTGAGGAGTACATACTGTATCCTGACTTTCAGTGTTTAATTATCTCTCTGGCAGTCTGTAGCCTCCTAGCTTATTGTGCTTCAGTTAGGGTCCAAGAGAAAAAATTGTACAGTGATTCTTTCTACAGGGCTTTTTCAGATAAGAAAATACATGCAGCCTGGGAGACTACAGAACAATGGAGAGATGTAAAATAGAAAGAAAAAATCACATAAAATGCCTTCAGCCACCCTGACCTCCAGTTCCTGAGAGTGAGATTCTAGAGCCACTTTGCAGGATTGGGGTCCATTGATATCTGATGAAATCCTCCATGAATGTTTCTGAAAACATGGAAATTACAGGTTGGTCCTCTTCACTTACCTTCCCTGGCCAGTCAGCCATGTTAACTAGTCCTTTGATACACAATGCCCGGATAACTGGGTTCTCATTGTCCAATCCTCGCTTCAGACGATGCAGGGAATATTGCCCTGGAAGTCGCCTAGCTTCTGACATGCAAAGCAGCTAAATGACAAAGAATATGCCAATGAGAAATGGGCTGGCAAACAACTGCCAGCTCCAGTTTTTACTAGGAGCAAACATTCCCAAGAAAGTTTGGAAATGTTTAGCTTTTGTCTGTACTTGTACCTAATGCTTCACAGCACAGTGCCTCTTATACTGGACTTGCAACCTGTTTCTTGGAAAGCCAGCCTAGGTAGGATTCAACCATTCCTGTGTCTAGTATCATTTATTCTTTGTGTTTCATTCAGCTGGAATATGCACCAGGGTTCAATCTGGTCAGAGCTCTTAAACACTTCAGTCTACTGTCTTAAACAACAGCAACAACAACCTGCTCACAGATCTTAGAAACAGAGTGAGTCAGAAGGGTTCCCCTGGGGCATCTAGTCTGACCCCCCGACTCTTGCTGGCTCCACTCGTGACATGCCTACCAGGTGCATTCCTAGCCTATCCTTGAACACCCTCACTGATGGGGCCTCAACCACTTCCCGTGGAAGCCCATTCCATACCTTCAGGGTTCTAACTGTCAGGAAGTACTTCCTGGCATCTGAATTGAACTTTGGTTCCCTGAGCTTTGCTCCAAGTGCGTCCTGCCCTCCTATGCAAGGGAGAACAGGTCTCTGCCCACCTCCGTGTGACACCCCCTCACATATCTGTATGTCGCCAACAGATCCCCTCGAAGTCTCCTCCAGGCTGAAAAGACCCTATGCTGCACTGACTCTAACCTGGCTATATCCTTCCTGTAATGAGGGGCCCAAAACTGAACACAGTACTCCAGTTGCAGGTGCACCAGAGTCGTATAGAGTGGCCAGTAATACCTCTCCCGATCTAGAAGCCACACTTCTGGCTATGCAACCAAGGGTGGTGTTTGCCCTCTTGAGTCACACTGCTGACTCATGTTTAGCCTGCAGTCAACCAGCACCCCGAGATCCCTTTCACAGCCACTTGACCCATAACCTGTACTTATGACACCTATTCCTATGCCCCAAGTGCAAGACCTTGCACTTATCCACATTGAACGCCATCCTGTTGTCTCCTGCCCACTTCCATAGTCTGTCCAGATGCTTTTGGATCTGGAGTACCTGCTCCTCCGTTGTGGCCAATGCCCTGGTTTTAGTATCGTCTGCAAATTTGATCAGCAGATTGTTTACCCCTTCTTCCATGTCACTGATGAAAAGATTAAACAGGATCGGCCCCAGGACAGAGCCCTAGGGGACCCTGCTTGTCACTGGCTGCCATCCTGATGATTCCCCACTAATGGTTACCCTCTGCTTTCAGTCAGTCAACCATGCCCTTATCCATCAGACAATGCGTTGGTCTATCTCAAAACTCCTCAATTTCTGCACCAGGATATCATGGGGCACTTTGTCAAAGGCCTTGCTGAAATCCAGGTAAACCACATCCACTGCATCCCCTCCATCTAGCCACCTTTGAGATAGAATTCCACAAGGTTTGTCTGGCAGGACCTGCTTTTGTGGAAACCGTGTTGTGTGACTGCCAGCTTCCCTTCCTTATCTAGCATCACTAGATCTTTCGCTTTTATGAGCCTTTCCATTGTTTTTCCTATAGTGATTGTGTGGTGCTACGCATATTTAGATAGAAAAAACGTCCTATGCTGGCTGGGGTATGCTGGGAGTTGTAGGACTTTTTTCGGTCTAAAAATGCATAGGACTGAAGCTTAAATCTGTTTCTTTTTCAAGAGTCAGCATAATGTTTAGTAGGAATCCTTTTAATTTAAATCTAGGCTGATTTTGTAATGTAGTTGGATGGTGCTTTCAGATGCTATGTAAGTCAAGCAACTGCAAGGCCTGAAGTGACTTGACTTTGACACACACTACAACATTGCACAAGTACAGTCTGCTGTATTCCAAAGCCAAACTAGCTGGCAATGAACAGCACAGGAAAATTGTCCCCATATCTGTATAACCATCTTTAGAGTCAGAGGACTGCTCTGCATTCCCAGACAAGACTCTGTCATGTCACATCATAGAGGTTCAAGGTGAGCTTCTTACTTCAATGAAGAAAGCCATGGCTGTGATCTGGTGTTCTTCATCACCTCGCTCCAGGAAGGGAACTAGGAGGTACAAGATCCTCAGAAGGTCAACATAATAGCAGCCTTGAAGCATGATTCTGGATACATTACAGATAAATACCATTAATGTCAGTAGTTACCTCCTTGTGTGGGAAATGTTTTATAACACCCGGTGCTCTGTAACATATTTGCTGCTCACCTTGCAAGAAGACCTACTCCCCGATGGTGATCTTTGCAGCTGGTGAGATATTTCCAGCCTTGCTCCCTCTCAAAGCTAGCAAACTCATAACAGCATTTCACAGCTAGGAGAAGTGTTTTCAGTGCTGTCACAATATGTCTGAATTCAAAACAATAAAGACACATCAGGTAGCAGTGTAGCCTAGTGGCTCAGAATGAATGGGCAGATATTGTCCCTGCAAAGCACCAGGTAGGTTCACTTTGCAATTTTTTTTCCTGTTTTAGAGTTGCAAAGATGCTTCCCTCCTTTGTCTTTTATTTTATCCCCCAAGTCCCTTGCAACTGTGTATTAATTAGTCTATCTCCAGTATTGTCAATTTCCTTGTATGTTATCATATTACTTATTCTACTTCAATGCTCCTGTTTCTATACAAGGATATTGACCAGACAAGACTACACATATATGACAGCTGAGTCTGTGCTCCTGTATGTTGGTGTAAGACAATGGGAGGAGCGATAGAAAAACATGATCTTGGCAAATTTCAAAATTACCACCCCAAAATATCCAATTTGTGCAAATTGCCACCATTAGCAGCAGCAGTAACAACAACATGGAATCTGTGCATTGGATCAATTCACAATGGACTGAATCAACACTAGTGGGGAAACATGAAACAATAACTAATAGGACCAAATCAGAAATATCTGTAAAGCTGCCTCACAAACAAATTTTTCATATATTCCTGCCATTATAGAGGCATTGTGGGAAATTAAAATGGTAGCTCTCAGATGCTTTTTAGAAGGGGAGGCCCAACGCAGGTGGAAGCATTAAACTCCGCTAGAGCCCCAACAGATGCTACAGAATACTGATGCTAGGCCAGATTTTGCCCACTAATGATCTGTGCTGACCATATGCGAGTGTGCATGAGAGTGAGGTGCATTCAGACAATATAATATTCCATGTAGTTGTATCAGAGACCTTCATATGTTCACAAAGGTATTTGGTTCCTACCATAATGCTCTCCCCTCTCTTATATTTACCGCACAGGCTCAAATTCCTCCTGAGAATCTGCGTTCCTTATTATGTTGTGCCTGATGCTATAGTGCACCTGAACAAGCAGTGACATCAACAGCCGGGGATAGATGTCGAGTGCCACATCTGTACATTTGGGCATAGATAACAACTTGCTGAAAGCACTGGCAGCCTGAGAGAGAGAAACAGATACCACAGTAAGATCTCACTTCTGTAGTCTGCATTTTTCTACAGAGACAGGATCGAGTTGTTATACCAGCCATTTAACTTTTCCTCCCAGCAGGCTACTTTCATCCAGAAATGTAAAGCTGTCTTAGTGGGACATGTTAAAGGTGCATGCAGTATCATTAGGTATATAACTGGGTATACGGTATTAGATATACCTAATAACATATATCTACTGGTGCTTAGTTTGAAAGCCTAGTTAAGTATATAATTTTGACAAGAATCAACTTAAACACAAAAATAATTGCAAGAACACAAACCTAACATTTCCGGGTCATCTTCACCAGCAGTTTCAGATAAAGTACACTGCAGTAGTCTGGTCTGGATGCAATGAGTGCACACATGACTGATGCTCATTCTTCCCCTGCTAGGTAGGATTGCAGCTGGTACACTAACTAGGCTGATAAAAGGAACTCCTGGCAACCACTGCCACATGGATTTCCATAAACAGCACCAAGTCCAGGAGAAACCCTGAACTACCAACTTGGCTCTTAGAGTAAAGCAAGACCTAATGTAGAACCAGCTGCAGGTCTCTACTCAAATCAACCAGTCTTTCCACTAATAGTGCTTCCATCTTTTCTGGATTAAGGTCCAACCTATCCCCAGACCACTTCTGGATACCTGTTCAGGAGCCCAACCCAACTAAGCCACCCAGAAGAGTACCATGATAGATGGTATCAAAATTACTATGTGATCCAGGAGAATAAATAGTGACACTGCCCCCACCCATTCCCCTGGTCATCTAGCAGGTTGACCAAGGCTGGTTCTGTCCCGAAACTGGACCTGAATCAAATTGAAACAGATCCAAACAATCCATTTCCTCTAAGACACGCTAGGTGCAAAGTCGGGTTTTCAGAAACCACTGTGATGTGACATGTATAAACTGCACACTGTTTCCTGCAAGGGTTTTAGTTATATCTGACATGCCCCTTAAAGCTTCAGGAGAAACACTGAAACCTCTTCCCTTCCCTTCCCTTCCCTTCCCTTCCCTTCCCTTCCCTTCCCTTCCCTTCCCAACTTAGTTTTAAAATAATCCAGCAGTTTTTCTCCTTTCAACTGGGAAGAAGAGACACATTTGAACATTTCTTACAGCCAGAGGTACGATATAGTTCCCAGTTGATTTGGGGCTTAGCTGCAGCTTTTTCAGAAGTATGTTCACAAGGACAGTTAGCTCATCATCTGAGCACATTTTGGTCAACACATACCACATCTCAGCAGCAAACCTGCAAGTTCAGCAGAGAGAGGAAAAAGCAGACACATTTCAGCTTATGTATTCACATCGTAACTCTGCCACAGCCTCCACCAGACTGCAATAAATGAAGTCTTAGAGAGGAATAATCACTGCAGCAGTGGGGTCAGAAGTATACCATGAAAACCAATCCATCATAAGCGACATGTTATGCTTAAGCAAGAGTAATGTAATAAGACCATGAATAAAACCACTTAGATGTGTTAATTGGTCCTAATAAAGGAACATCACTGACATTGAATAGTGGGCAAGTTTTGAGTCAATCTGAACTTTTCTTCAGGCTGGATGTTCTGGGAAAAATAACCCAAAAGAACACTCATACACACAAAATTGAGAGGGGAGGGGGAGAGAAAGATGTTGAGCTTGATGGAAAACCCCTACTCTTCAGTGTTGTCATACATTTGTGCACTCAAATAGAGGTGTTATGCAAACCTAGGGGCACACTACATATGCCAAGGACATGCAAGTCCCTGTCTCTTCACGCTTCCTCCACAAAACATTAGCTTGAAGTGGGGAATGGGGAGGTGATCTGCACTGAGATCAACAAAGCTTCCTGCAGCATTTGCAGTATTATGAGATTGGAGGTTGAGACGGATGATATCTCAGGGCTAATTTTATCTGTGTGTTTCCAAGATTATAAGAAAACACTGCTCAGAGGCAGCACAGAATGTGTTCAACTACTCCAGGGATAGGCAACATGGTGCCCACAGGCATCAGTACACCCCAGACATGTTTCATGGCACCTCTGAGGTGCCCAGCCCTTCTATTTTCTTACAAGTACCCTGGATCACTTCTGGGCCTAGAGAGGGCCTCCAACTTCCACCTGGGTTACATGTGGCTCTCAGAGATATTCCAAGCAGATGAAGAAGGCAGGTAGCTAGAGACAGGTATTTTTTTTTCCCAGTTCACCTAGTCACCATGAAACAGGGATAAGCAAAAAGGAAACATATTGTGGAGGCAAACGAGTTATTAATGTGTCAGAGCTCAGACTTCACCTCTACCTTGTACTCCATCTTTGGATAGGCTGCTTGTCCTTTGCCATGCCTCTCGTGGCAGCCATGTGGCAGTGGTGTCCAGGACTATTTCTCAGAACAGCAAAGGTGGCCGCAGGCCCCAAATGATTGCCTACCCCTGAGCTATGGGGTCTAGAGTGGGCTTTGTGGAATGAGTGGGTTCTGTGGAGGTACCCTAAAGTGGAGATGCAGCAGTGTGTCATGGCCTGAGGCTGGAGGATCAGGATCTCTCCAAAGAGGGCTGACCTCTGTGACATAATGAAGGCCATGGTCGCACTCCAGGGACAAGTTTGGGAAATCCCTCCCATCAACCACCAAGCATGGCTCTCCCAGAGACTCAAAGGCCCCTTGGTGTAAAGTGAGCTGGCCCACAGCATAGTATACAGTTGCAGTACATGCTCAGAAGGAGGTAGAGCTTCTGGGGGAGTGGAGCTGATGGCTCTACTTAAGCCCTCTGTTGCTGCTAGTCCCTTGCCAGAACAACAGCTCTGCCCATGAACAGCTGTGCTCAGCGTAGTGCTTGCGGTCCCTGCCTTGCTGCACTCTTGTTTATCCAGCATAACCGCTGCATCTGCACTATCTTCTACTAGAGAGGCCACTGACTGTCCGCAAGGGGAAACAGAAACATTGACAGAGAAGCAGGAGGTGGGGAAAGGAAGGCTTCAGGGTCACCGTGGCCTGAAATACAAGTGCTGTACTCTGGTCTTCTGATCCGGCTATAGCCTCTTTTCTCAATCACCACCCTCAGCAATAAATCGCACTCCTGCTTAAGCTCTTTTCAAATGTGTCCTCCTTCCTCCCATGTCACTCCAAACCACTCCAGTGCTCTGTGCCTCATATCCAAGCAACCACTGTTGTTCCCATGCCTTAAGCTATTTGCTTTCCTTTTCAGAGACTGATTATACATTGGGTGACCAGTGGAGGCATGTCTGCCTCCAGCTGCTGGCAATTGGCATCCCCATCTATTTTTGAGGGAAAGGGAGGTAAGCAGAAAGGACTTACCTACCAAGTTTGTGTTTTCATGTAGAGGTGATGTCAGGGGGCAACTGAAAGTAGGATGTATTGAGAATGGGTGCCCACTAGGTTGGATTGAATCCTAGTGGAATCCACCCCATTAGCATTTGTGCTATTATTTCATTGTTTATATGTAGTTCCTGTCTTTTATATGTTTAATTTTTAACTTTTGTTAACTGCCCAGAAAACTCTTGGTTATTGGGTGGTATTAAAATGAAATAAATAAATGAATTCACTCATGGACGCCCTCTTGTGCTCAACCCAGTCTTGCAAAGTGAGCCCCAAGCCAAGGGCTTGCCTGTTCATAAAGTGACTGTTCTGGTGGGCATGGTTGGTCACAAAATACGTATTTCTGGAAGGCAAAACTAAAATAAAAGCAACTTGCTCAAGAATCTCAGTAGGTAACAAGGTGGGGTTTGAGCTCCGTAACAAAATATGTTTGAACCCAAATAAAGATGGTGATGGAGGTTAGCCTTTTGCTTTGTAGCATGACAGCCTCCAAGTTTTTTAAAATAGCAAAAATCTTTTAAAAAGCTTTTAAAAATCTGGAGAAGCAGGTAGCCTAGCAGGTGCCAACCAAGTTGTGCCCGGGCATGGAGGGCATGGAAACTCAGGCATATTGCTTCCACCAGGATGAATGGGGAAGGCTCAGTTAGCATGAGCATCCGAAGGTCCACAGAGCTATGTACCTGTCAACAGGGAAAGGTAACTGAAGAAGAGCCTCAGCCAGCATGAGCATCTGAAGGTCCACAGAACTATGTACCTGTCAATAGGGAAAGGTAACTGAAGAAGAGCCTCGCATACTTCTGCCATGTAGGGATGAGCCAGGTGGGACATGATCCCCATTACTAGTTGTCTCTCCTGGAACTGGTAGATGGAACCAAGCTGCTGATAAATCTTTTCCACAATTTCTGGCACCTGGAATATCCGTGTTGAAATGAAATGCCCTGTTAACAGGTAAGTAGTGCATGGATCTGTGACCACATTGTAGGGCAGTTGCGGCGAACCTATGGCATGCGTGCCACAGCGGGAATGCAGAGCCCTCTCTGTCGGCATGTGAACCAAGTTGCCCCAGCATCGCCCCAGCAGCTGAGCATTGGATAGCAGCACACATAGGGGCCATGCACATGCTCAGAAAGGAGTAGCAGCTCCAGGCAACGACGTCATGAGCTGCGACTCATTAGCCGTGACTTGTCTGAGCTTTCGCATGGCTGATCAGTGTGCTGCCAGGGTTATTTATGTATTTGCTTGGACTGGCTGTTTTCAGGTTTTATTGCAGTGTTGGCACTTTGCGATAAGTAAGTGGGTTTTGGGTTGCAGTTTGGGCACTCAGTCAATAAAGGTTCACCATCACTGGGTTAGGGTTAGAAAAATGAGGTGCCCTGGCATGATTTTGATGGTCTCAATGTGTTCAGAATGGGCAGAAATGATGAGCTGTCCAGAGAAAGCTACTCAAGGAAGGCTTTTTCAAAATTGCCCTCTTTTCAATGGAACTTTAGCCCTATATTAGGGTTAGGTGTGTGTACCAGGGTATGGTTACAATTAGAAAAACAAGGTGTCCTGGCATGATTTTGATGGTTGCAATGTGTTCAGAATGGACAGAAATGATGAACTGTCCAGAGAAAGCTACTCAAGGCTTTTTCAAAATCGCCCTCTTTTCAATGGATCTTTACCCCTATATTAGGGTTAGGGGTGTGCCCCAGGGTAGGGTTAGAGTTAGAAGAATGAGGTGTCCTTGCATGATTTTGATGGTTGGAATGTGTTTAGAATGGGCAGAAATGTTGAGCTGTGCAGAAGAAGCTACTCAAGGAAGGCTTTTTCAAAATCGCACTCTTTTGAATGGATCTTTACCCCTATATTAGGGTTAGGAGTGTGCACCAGGGTAGGGTTAGGGTTAGAAAAACGGTGTCCTGGCATGATTTTGATGGTTGGAATGTGTTTAGAATGGGCAGAAATGATGAGCTGCACAGAAAAAGCTACTCAAGGAAGGCCTTTTCAAAATCGCTCCTTTCAATGGTATTTCACCCCTACATTAGGGTTAGGGGAGTGCACCAGGGTAGGGTTAGGCCAGTGGTGGCGAACCTATGGCACACATGCCACAGTGAGCATGCAGAGCCCTCTCTGTCGGCATGTGAGCCAAGTCGCCCCAGCATTGCCCCAGCAGCCGAGCACATAGGGGCGCGAGTCACGTGCCATGACTCATTAGCTGAGACTCATCCGAGCTTTTGCATGGCCGGTCGGTGCGCTGCCAAGGAGATAGATAGATAGATAGATAGATAGATAGATAGATAGATAGATAGATATTTGCTTGGACTGGCTGTGTGTTGTTTTTTCTAAACTAAAACTTCAGTTTTCAGGTTTTATTGTAGTGTTGGCACTTTGCGATAAATATTTGGATTTTGGGTTACAGTTTGGGCACTCAGTCTCTAAAAGGTTCGCCATCACTGTTATAGGGTATAGATTGGAATGTGTCAAGAACAGTCTCTGGTTAAAGGCATGGTTAGCCCTCTTAGACTGCAGCAGTCACTATGGAGGAGTGTTGGGCAAATTTGGAAACTGGGGTCTGCAGTACACTGCGTTTTCCTGGTCCTGAGAAGGGGCAGCTCCCTACTGTGCCACTGAACTGCTACAGAAATTTGACTGGGCAAAGGTGAGAAAAAATGGAAATTCTTCAATAGAACAAGGCATGTGTAATGCATGCCATCTTTTTAAAATGCTGTTTCCTTCAGCATTCTCAGAGGGGCACTGGGTTGGGGTGGTGGCCCTAAACCAGACTGGGGTGAACACACACAGCCCAGGGGCCTATGCATTTCCCCACCCCCACCCCCGCCATTAAAGATTTATTGCAGAGGTGGCAGACATGGGGGTGCCATGAAATGGTGACAAATGGCTAGTTACCAATTTAGTATTATTGTATTTTTACTGCCAGGGATAGAGTGAGGAGCTTCTGGGTGTTTTCTGCTTCAAGTGCCAAAATTATTTGGTTGGTCTTGGATGCAACATACCTTAATGGGAGAGAGAGTGTGCCAATATTTGCAACATTTCTCAGGCTGGCCCTATTCACTGGACAGAAAATGTATGAAAAGTCTTTATTCCAGTCATTCTGCTCCTCCCCAAGGCTGGCGCAGGCAGCTCAAGTTAGTTAATCAGTCATCAGGTACTGACAGAGGGAAACATTGCACAAGCACTGCTTACCTGGCAGCAAACGACCAAAGAAGACTTATGGTCCTTCACGACAGTCTCATTTTCTACACATCTCAGGCCATGAAATGTTAGTGGCAGCTCTAAAATCGCAGTGCTTGGCCTCCCTCCCTTCCTCTCCGTATGTGTGTGTGTGAGTGCGTGTGTTGCCTGCTCCAGAAGACTCCTACCTGCTGCTGTAATTGGTGCTTGTACCCCTCCAGGATGACAGATGTGATGGTATGTGATGCTGCCGTGGCATTCCTGTTGGCCTCCTTGAGGCAGTCTATAGCAGTCAATAAAACCTCTGTCATCTGTCTTGATGTGAGATGTGGCTCAAATTCCTAAGCAAGAACATGCACAGCAGCCTCTGAGCAAGGAACACAGTTGAGACTAGAATGGCAAGACAAGCTTGAGGGGCTACTTTATTTTAAGGCATCTTTGCAGGAGTCCAGTCCTGCTCCTGATTATTCAGAAGAAAACTCAATTGAATTTCCTAAGATTTTGTCCCATGCAAGTGTATATAGTATTGTTGCTTTTGTGCTCAGGCCTAGTGAGAGCTCTCTTGCTGCCGGAAGTAGTAGAAGGACTTCCTCCTGCCACTGCAATGGTGAGTACAGTGGAATTCACTCCTCTTACATAAGTGTACATACAGTTGTAGCCATACTGCAACCATTTTTTCCTGTAAAGGGCCACATTCCCTTACAGGTACTCTGGGGTAGACCACATAGTGGTGCGTGAAGCCAAAGCCAATAGGCAGGGCTGAAACCAAGAGTGGGAGCCACACTTTTTCTTTCTTTCTGCCATTCTCTTTTCTCTCTTGCTTCATTCCTTCCCTTTATCTTTCTGCTTTGCCTTCCTATACACCACACTGCCAGGAAAGGAACAAATCAGACTTGCCAGAGGTCTGATTGCATGCAGAATGTTTTTGAATTAGATTAAGGGCCACATGAAATCAGATTGAGGACACTAGGCAGCCCAAGGCCTAGTAAACTAGCATATAGAGATGATCCCCCCCACCCCCCGTCAGATTTCACTACACAAAGAGGCAGAGATTATATCTTCTTTACTTCTTGTCAGGACTAGGTCTAAGGCTGTATGAATGCTCTACAATATGCTCTAATTTGAGGGGGGGTCTCTATAAATTATTTACCTTAATAATCTGTGCAATATTTTGGTGAGGCCTAGCAGAATCATAGCTTCCCAAGATCTCTTTGAACATTTTGTGCTGCTCTGCTATCAGCCCTTTAGTTTTCATTCCATTGTCTAGTCAGAAAAAAGAGTGGTTTGTTTTTAACTTTTCCCATTGATAGTTGTTTCATTTTAATATTTTGTAATTTTGTGAGTTTGCATTCTAAATGCTGGGAAGGAGTCTGGAGTTTAGACAAAAGAGAGTGAATGGGCCAGAATGATTGGTTTGTATGGTCGAGTTATGCCAGCCTCACCTTTTGTTAGCAAAATTATGTGTAAAGGCTCAGCATGGCCGGGGAATAGTTAGAGACTCCCCTAGAACATGATTACCATCTGGACGTAAAATTCTTGTCAGGTAAGGCTGGCTCTTGAATTCAGTGTAGGAGCAGGAAACAGAGGAAGCAGAGGAAATGGAGCCTGAGAGAAGCAAAATGAAGGAGAGAAGTGCTGAGCTCTGGACACATCCTGAACTCCTGGTTGCTTCTCTAGAGATTGATATGGGAATAACAAGCCTGCTACTCTGCTTCCATGTATGTGTGTTAAGCGCGTGCGCGCTCTCGCGCTCTCGCTCGCTCTCTCTCTCTCTCTCTCTCCTTTCCCAACCAGCCGCCCTCCAAAAGTGCGGAATTGCAATTGTAGTCCAACATGTATTTGAAGGACACGTGGGTGGTCTCTCCTAGAAAGAAATCCAAACTCAGCTAGCACTGCCCCAGAAACTTCATCAGCTAGAGAGCTTTGGGGCATGTAAAAATCCCATTGACGTCCTTGTTCATTCTTAAATTAGTAGTAGATACTCAGCCTCCGTTAAGAGAGTTACTGCCCATGATTTGGCACTCTGCTCTAGATAAAGTATTTCTTCTCCACTAGGATCTGGTCCCCGTGTTCCACTGTGGGTTCCATTCTGCCCCAGCCTCTCCTTGGCAAAGATTACAGTGGTTGCCAGAATGACCAATGGCCGTACTAGCTAGTAGTGATGGGAATTGCAGCCCAGCCTCTCATTGAGTTGTAGAGGCTGTAGGAGGAAAATATCTAAAGCACAGTGTAATATCAATATTTGGCAGGAAAGAGTTCAAGGGGAACAAGCCACTTGGGCTGAACAACAGCATGTAGATGAATGTTTATGACACTGTCTTTGCTGTCCATTGTTGGGATGCCGAGTGCTGCAGTCTTACCATTCTGGCACTGTATAAGGGTGTACAGGTAATATATGCCTTCCATAGCATGCTGGCCAATCTTCTTCTTGGGGTCATTGAGATGCAGGCAGAGCTGACCAATCAGAACCCCCAGCTTAGGAGAGTCATGGGACACCTGAAGAGAGATAGCTGAGAGAGGACTGCCGTGTAACTCAGAAGGGGGAAGAAGGAATCGGTGTGCTGCTTGAAGGGGCAAGGTGCCTGCATTCAGATGCCATGCCATTTGGAATTCAGTTGGCTTTCTCCTTTTGAAACTAGATGTGTTAGTCTGTAGGAGTTGCTGCATTTTTGTAGCATGAACTTCCGCAGGATAGGAAACTGCTAGCAGCCTGTCTTATCTCTAATTGCATTAGGAAAAGTCTTGCTCATTTGCCCTTGGCTACCCCAGGCTGCATTCACTCATCCTGGTTTTTGACTGGTATATGGAAGAGAGGTGAGGATAAGTATCCAATCTCAATGAATCCTCACACTTCCCAGGCTCTTGGCTGCTTACCTGTTCAGCGTGCCTCTGCCCTGAATCCAGCCTGAACCTCTCCCTGGTCTTTCCACAGCCTCTTGGCCACACAGCAGCCTGGCCTGCCTTACAGTTATGGGGGCACCCACTCACCTGGCATTACATGGAGGATGCCATGTTCATTATATGAAGCCATTCACATCTTCTATCTCTACTTTCTGCCTTAAATATTTAAGAGCCAGTGTGGCATAGTGGTTAAGAGCATGGGACTGGGACTCAGACGATCTGGGTTCTAGTCCCTGCTCAGCCATGGAGCCAACTGGGTGACTTTGGGCCAGTCACAGACTCTCAGCCCAACCTACCTCACAGGGTTGTTGTGGGGATAAGATGGAGGAGGAGAATGATGTAAGCTGCCTTGGGCCCTTGTTGGAAAAAGGCAGGCTATAAATTGAAAAATAAATATTTGCAGGCCTCTCAGAATCTTAGTGTTTCAAGGTCATGTTCCCTGGAATATTCCTTATCCTTTCAACACCTGTGGCCACACCATGCCCATTCCGATTTACCTGAAATTTGGGGTCAGTGGCTGCAGCTTTTAACAGGAATACAAAGGTCTTCACTGCTCTTGCTCGTTCATGTTCTTGTCCTGAGGTCCTCCAGGGATCCAAATGCTGCAGAGATAATTGGGGCAAACTGCCAGAGACCTGTTAAGAGAGAACTTCTCTCCATGAGGCCTTTAACCTACCACTTTACCAAGACTTGGATTCTGCTCCTGGATTCTTTGTTGGATTAATTTTAGCTTCTTTCCATGTATTTCCTCATTCCCCCCTTCTCTGCCATTCATATGTTGTATTAGATGAGTGCACAACAAGTTCCTCATGTAGAAAAGCCCAAAGTATGTGCTTCAGAATTGCTCATTGCACCCCTAGGTCATTTTTTCTTTCTGATTGAGATATCATGCTATGGTAGTGCACGAAAAAGAGTGCATTCCTTTCAAGGTATGATTTTAAGATGGGAATTAAACTTCCCTGCATAAATTATGGCTTTAATAATCATCATTAATAATCATTACCATGGTATTCATAAACAGAATGCTACACTTTTATGTTCTCTGAAATTAGTCTAATTTTCTCCTGTACACTTTTCTAATCTGTCAAAACCACTCAAAGAATAAAATACAGAGAAACTTATATGTCCCCTTGTTTCCCTGCCCATCTCATTCCCCGCCACCCCAGTTTCCAGCTTTTAATGAAGATGGGAAAGGGGCACTTCCTGTGAGCTCTGTCCCCTCATTTTGTAACATAAAATAAAAATGCCACTTTTTTGCTGCTTTGCTTTTAGTCTTTAGGTTTCTTAATGATGCCATGTGTTAAGTGCATTCCATAATCCTTTGGCTAGCCCATTATTCTTGCTGTTCCAGTGCTCCCTGACTGTACTGGAAGGTGCTCCTTGACTATACTGGCTGGTGCAAGTTAATTAAAAAAAGGAAAAAGGCATTGAAAGAAAACAAGGGCCTTAAACAATTAAGATATTTTGAATGCCCTGCAATAGTCATTTTGCTATAGGATATATCTAAACCAGTTTGTTATAATAGTTAGAGTGCTGGACTAAGCACAGATGAGACCCAGATTCAGAACCCCACATAGCCCTGAAGCTGGCCGGCTGAGTTTGAGCCAGCTCACTATCTTTTAGCCTACTGTACTTCACAGAATTGTTGTGAGGATACTACACAGGCAGGTGATAAAACATATATTCTGGAAATGAAATGAAAGTGACAATTTCACAAACGTGAGCAAAGGCTGCATCTCAGGAGGAGAGAATTTGGTTGTACATTCTCTTCACTACATTCTCAAACAGATTCCTTGGGGGCACAGGTCGATCCCTGTTGCTTACTTCTAAGAGTACAAACAATTCAGCTGTGTTGGGTTTTTCTGATAATAGACCTTGCAACATTGCTTCCATCGCCTCCACAGTCTGGCCATACAGTGCCTGAAAAGGAAATAGAAGCTGTAAAATATAATATGACTATAACATCACACACACTGGGCTTTTCTGCGATGGGCACTTCGTTTGCCACTTTGCTGAGACTTGTGCTTCCAAATTCTGTGTGGGATTAAGATCTGTCTCTTTACTTGTATTTTTTTCTGTTACAGAAAGGAATCACACACGCACGCAGGCATGCATACACATAGATTTTACATGAAGAGTAAGAAAATGAGCATCTGTAACCATGTTTATGCCCAGCCAGTTTCCCTAACAGTAAAACATTTTTAAAAATAGGAAGAAAAGGTGCTATGGTGAGCAGCATCAACCAAAGGCCCCTGTGCTACTCGTAGCCCAAAAAGTAAAGGTGGGCCTGTTTGCTGCAGCCCCCATCACCTGCTTCTGTCTGGATGGTAATCTGTGGGAACGTTAGAGTTGCCAGACTCTGGACCCAAGATCCAGTTTTAACTATAATCCTCCCTCCATAGCACAGCACTCTTTCCTAAGGTTCACAAAACTACACAAGGGATGTGCAACAACAGATAATTATGTGTTTTGTGCTCTTGTTGGACGTAGGCTCACCTCAAGCTTTGTTTCAAGTTAGGAAGCTAGCATCTCACACAAGTGCTGCAAAGAATCCTTCTCAAACATGACAGTCAAACATGATTCATCACTGCTGTCACTGGGTTCTGAGACTATTTCTAAACACACACGAAGATCTATAGATTTTTTAAAAAATCACCCAGAAACGCATCATGGCCAAATACCTGTACATGGGCATTTTCTCCATCCTGACTCTGTAAGGTTTTGATGGAAGGCAAGGCCAAGATGCTAGAAATGCAGGTGCTGAGCAGCTTCTCTCTAGCCCACAAAGGTGGCTCCATTTGGCTGAGGGATGATGATGGAAGAAAAAGACGAAACTTTCAACGTTCTAGTAATTTTCTATATGGAAATAGCACAGGCCACAATCATCTACCAATTCAGAATAATAAGTAAGGAAAGAAAGAAAGCTAGACATGTTTAGCTTTCTGGGTGGGGTAGACAATAGGCTGTGGATAACACATGTCCCATAGCTGTTTTGCAGCCCTTTCTGAGTTCCTGGCTGTCACTAGATTCTGGTGATTCTGTTGGGAAAAAAGGGACAGAGGAGGGGTGCAGCCCACCAAAACTGCCTTCCGTTGATCTAAGAAAAGCTGTGTAGCCTAGAGTAAGCCTTCATGGGCAGCAGCCTAGAAAAAGGTGGCCACTGATCAGGATATGGTACAACATCTCAGTATGAGGCAAGGGACTTGTGGAAAACTACTCTGAGCCAGTGACCCTGACCTGAATACAGAACTGAAATCAGACAATGTCAAAACATGCAAAAATATACTGAATGCTAATAATGTAATAATAAAAGACAGATGACAGGGTATTCAAAAGTCTAGCAATGCTTAGGTTTTCTTTCCTTCTTAAGTGGACTGAGATATACCTGGCTTCCCACATGCTTTGTGTCAATTGCTTTCATAGAAATGGCTGCCCTTTTCTGATTATATTTCCTATCTCTATACTTAGGCCGGAGAATAACCATTTTTCTATATTTTCCTTTAATATTTGTGTGCTCATGTTAAGAACTGGAATCTTAAGCCCCCTTTTTAAGGAGTTGGAGAGGATGCTAGGCTGTAGATGTGCAGTACCTTAGGTCCTCCATGAGAAGCATTCCCTGACAGCGCAAAGCTGTGCTGGGCGAATCTATGTGATCCAGTGGCAAGTCTGAAATCTGTGCCTGTGAATGCCAGAGGAGGCATAAACATACAAGAAAAGGAGGTCTTAGAAGTTGTGCCAATAGCTAAATACCTTTACTCAGGAGAATGATGGCTGGAAAGCAGCCTATGGCTCACTGTGACCTACATGTGTAAGTGAATGCGAAAGAGGGAGAGAGGAAGCACACACACACTAAGTATTCATTATTAAATGTAATAAGTACTCTAGGACAGTTGTCTTCAACCAGATGAGACCCAGCGCCCATCTTGAATCCCCAGCTACAATGGGATCCAATTTGAATTATTCACTGAATATTTAAATCTTTTTCTTATTCTAAGCTGGTGCCCAGATGTAAACATGAACAGGGCTCCAGGCATTTCAACAGCTTAGCAGCAAACACAACTGTGCCAGTAGCCCTCTGTGCTATTTCTGGTGCATACTTTCTCACCCTTGTGGCATAGTTGTTACAGCATTTGACTCAGGAGATCCGGGTCCTACTCTCCACTTGGTCATGAAGCTTACTAGGTTACTTTGAGTCAGTCACTAACTCTTGACCTAACCTACCTTGCAGACTTGATGGGAGGAAAAAATTGCAGGGGAGGGCGACTGTGTAAGCTGCCTTGAGTTTCTTGTAGGGAAGCCAGTGGGATATAAATATGATAAAGAATAGGAAGTAGCATTTAAGCATCTGCAGTTTGCCATGCAGGACTGAGAAAAGAGGAACCTGTTCAAATTACCTCTGCTCTGCACAACCATTAGAGGCACAGAAACAGGTTTTGATGGCCTTGGCAAGCTGATCTCAGGGGCACCCAAATTTCCTTGAGGGTGGGTAGACAAGTAGGCACATGCTGGTGATACCAGGGCGCCAGGTTGGATATGCAAACATGCCAACACCGCCATCTCAATTATTCTAGCCCTGATGACAGTGCAGTTTGCCTTGCTGAGCAGTATCTCTGTCCTGTCTTCCCATTGCAGTTGGCTTCCACAGTGGGCAGGAAATGGCTGCATTGGTTCTATCAAAAAACCCTTTTGTCTGTATTTGAATCAATTCACTGTTTCATTTCTGCCCCCCCCCCCCCCAACAATTCCTTTTGGAAACAAAGATGCTAAACTGAAAAGAAAATGGGGGTTTGCTTGTGAACTATGTGACCAGATCAATGTGCAAGGGAAAAACCCCCATATGCAATACTAAAGCAGTAACGTCTTGAGGAAGAACATGTTTCAAGGGCTTTTGCTCTGTGCAAAAGGTTGCTGCATTAGCCAAACTGCAAATAAATACATGATGGTTAAGATGCAATGGCCCTAATGTCGAGGAACTAACAGGACTCATTGCATTCAGGGGTAACATAGGACTGACCTACAAGGTTTGCTTTCACATACAGAATGATGTAGCTCTCCTTCTCCCACAGGTGCAAGGCATAATCCTTCGCTGGTTTATGCACAACAAGTCTATCTAAACCTTTCGGAGGATTATGGGTATCCAGTGGAGGTGAGGGGAGGACTGTAGAGGCAAGGACTGACTCTGCTTCTGTTGTCCAAAACATGCCATAGGGCATGAACAGGGAGGCTTCTGTGCATCTGTGCAGGGTGTGAAGCTTGGCCGCAGTGATTTCCATGGCCCATGCTCTGAAGTTTGTTTGGACAGCTGTTTCTGGTCATTTAGATAAAGCACTGCAGAAGAGAAGAGAAAGGCTAGGGTGCCATTTGGATGTGGTGCAAGCCCTTGGCCTTAGTCTCCTCCCATCCCTGCTCCCCAGCATGCCTGTTAAGCACACTTGAAGGCACAGCCAGCATGGTTCCTTCAGTGCTGGCTGCAAGGTGTGTGCCATGCGATTGGGGCTTCACATACAGAATCCCAGCTCTGTAGTCAGAGGGTCTCAGAGCTGAGACTCCCAATAAATGTCAGTAAGCAGTCTAAGTGGTTTACCCCACTCATGAGCAGGAGGGTATCTTGGGGTAGCCTTGCTCCTCCCCTCTCTGCCCTGCAGAATTTCCTACATGTGCCATCTTGGAAGTTGATCTTCCATCCTCAGAGCAGTGACTGCCCCTCTGACCCTGCCCAAGATGCAGGGACAGAGGGAGGTGCTCTAAATTCAAAGTCCTAGATCCAGCCTCAGAGTGCTTTCCCAGTTCTGGAGCTTGGGCTTCAAATATTCCAGGGACTATCTAGTGGCCATAGGAGTGTGCCCTAAAGGATTGTGTTCTCAGCTTGCATAGGACTGCACCCTTACTTTCCACCAAGCCCCTGCTTCTCAAAGAAAAGGGCTTGAAGCTGCCCTCACATCTGACTCACCATTATCTGCTCGACAAACTGCAATTTCTGATTCTCACAGCAAGGATTTTGATGACCATTCCCACTCATGTTTGAGCTGAATTCCCGTGAACCTGTTAGACACTAGCAAGATCAGAGTGAAGCGTTTTAGATTACTTTTGCACATGACTATCTTAGCTCCAAATCCATTTTTGCTGCCAATTATAAATGTGCCACAAAAACAATGGCATGTTGGATGGTGGTAGGTAAGCATGTCCATATCCACTTAGCTGATTGCCCTGTATTCCCTTATTTAATACATCATAGGGCTGATCCATGAATGTGCTTAGTTTGAGCAGATGTGGAGCCAATATTGTGATGTGGACAATTTACCTGTACTGTAGAATCTGTCAAAACGTGGAACGCAATAATCACAAACCAATTCCTACTCCAGAGTGGAAATGATAATGCCATTAGTACTAGCAGTGGTGTTCCCACTGTTTCCCCAATTGTTTTGGCTTTCCCTTTGTGTTCCTGCACAGATTGCAAGATGAAATTGATCTCCCTGATTACAATAGAGTAAGATATGTTTTTGATTTATATGTTTTTGCAAAGCATAGTCAGCCAGTTGTTTTGGGAGCAGAGAGGCTGCATGGAGGATGAGTTGATGATGCCAGAGGAGGAACCTGTTTTACCCAAGTGCAGTCTGCCCAATCTCCTCCCTCACCACTGTTCTTGATATTATTTAATCCACAATTCTGCACCTTCCAAAGTTGAGCCCTAGCACTGAAATAATGTCTAGAGAGGCAGTGATGTCAAGATGCATCCATAGAAAGAAAGGGATGCTGTCCACAAACATTTATGTCAGAAGTATGTGTTAAGTGTTTAGGATGTCAGAAGACTCTTCTTGGTTTTATCATGGAAAAGGCTCTTCAGTTATTTGGTACTCTGGTTCAAGTGTAATTAGAAACTGTGAGCATTTACTCCATATTGAGAGTAAAGTGTGGGAGAGGGTGATAGTAAAGAGAAATTAATTTGCAGATTAATATGAACATGTTCCTACCATTTTATTACTTTCCTCCAGTACTGCTGTTTCAGGGCCTGGATCTCCTTTTACTTCTGTGTCATACAACATATTTCCAAGGGCCTTGCTGGAGGTTACTGAAGCTGATAAAAATGGAAGGTAAAATGAAAGTGAAAAAGATGCAATTGCTATGGAAATGTCTGCTACCTCTCTTTGTTCGGTTACTCTAATGGAAGTAGAAATTGGGGCAGAGAACTAAGACTTACTGAGATATGTACAATAAAAATTAGTCTTCTTTCAGTTGGTTTTCTGTTAATTCTTAATCCTGAGCAATTTATATGGATTTTCTACTGTCTTCAAAACTAAGGTAGTCCATCATGAAATCAAAATCACAACAGACTATAGCACAAGTACAAGCTGCCTGGAGGGCCTCCAGTTGCAGTCTTCACCTGACTTGGTTGACTACTAAAGGTTGCCTTGATGTATTGCTAAAAACCGAACCAGACATTTGTATCTAGCACCAATGACCTTATCATTTTCACTCCAGAGTAGGCATAATGATTCAGATCTTAAATGCCCTCCAGCTACCACCACTCCATGCTAGGCTCCTCATAAAGATTGGAGCTTGGGTGTCTTCTCTAGAATAACACTGGAAAAGCCATAGGTACTAGACACACATTTAAAATCATGTTTGGTTTGGTCCTCAGTTACATTCCTGTGCTCCAGATGGGTTCTTTGAATTTTGAGGCTGGCTGGATGGAAACATAGGAAAGTGATTTATATTAAGCCAGTTTGATTATGTATACTGATTGATTTCCCCAGGGCTTCATACACTAAATTTAATGAAGGTGCCATTTTAGAAGAATTAACCTAGTCTATTGAATTCAGGTTTATGAATTACTTCCTTAGAGTTAGCTGATCCATCATCAGATCCACACAGAGGACAGACGTAAAAGAAATGCATTTTGTGTATTGTACTCTGTGTACTTTGGTACTTTGTCTATTGCAGTTTGATCTAGCCATATGCATTTTATTTTCCAAGCCCTAGGGGTCACTCTTCACCTTCAGAAATAGCTTGTAATATGCAATATTCTAACAAGAAATCTTCTGGAGGTGTCTTGGACATCAGAGAGCATTGCTGGGTTATTAGAATTTCAGCTGACTTTTTCTTTCCAGGGACCATTTCTCTCTTTTCCTTCATCTTTGGAATCACTCTGGAGGGATAGTTTCTTTTCTTTTTTAAAATAATTTTTATTTTCTTAACGTATACAAATACATAGAAGAAAATGCAGAATAGGAAAAAAATCCCTAGTATAAACAGAACAGACTAAAGTAAACAAAATAGACAAAGTTGCCAAGGGAATTTTAAACAAATACAGCTTATGTATTGTAACCCCCAAAAGTGACTCTCTTCCTATCTTCCCATACTCTGTGCAACTTTACAAAAAATAATTATTCTATACATCAAGAGAATTTCTAATCAGTTTAAATTCTACTGCTTCCCTTTTTCTTTTCCAAACTTCCCTGAACTTCCATTAGTAATGCTAAGCACAATAAAATTTCCATTTGTCACTAAATTCTTCTGTCTTCTATTTACCTAATTAGCTAGCTTTGCCATCACTGCATATTCTGCTAATCTGTTTCTCCATTCTTCAATGGTTGGGGCTCTGGTGATTTCCATTTAATAGGTATTGTGATTCTTGCTGCCATAGTCAAATAACTCTGACATGTTTTTTAAAAGGGTCTCTGGCGTGATATTCAAAAGCATGTTCTTGGGACTCATAGGAAATGTAATTTTAAAGATTTTCTGCATGTATCAATTTCCAATTTTTAATTCACAAATCTACCACGTATGATAGAAAGTCCCATCTACCTTGTTACATTTCCAACATTTTCTATTATAATTCTATAGTATCTATAATATCTATTTTTTCCAATATCTTTTGGAGTAATGTACCACTGAAAAAACATCTTATACAAATTTTCTCTTAACACTTGACTAGCAGTAAATTTAGTATCTTTCTTCCAGAGAGCTTCCCACTTATCAAGATTCTTTTTCCAGATTGTCATATGAACTGAACTACCTAAAAAGCACCTGAATCTTTACCAACTGGGGAAGCTTAGAGATATCCTTCTGCTGTAAATCATGCACGAGATCTCGCAACCTCCCTTGGGAGAATCCTGACCAATAGCCTGACACCCATACTCAGCTATTTCAGAGTTTGAAAGTGGGTGATTATAACGTGAGCAGTGTTCCTGTAAGAGAATCAGGAACTTATCACATCAGTGTTGTCCCAAAATACTTTGCAGCACAGATGTACTGTGCCACAGAAAATCTAATGTAGGATTTTCCAATCGGGGGCCTTCCATATGTGCTGGACCCAAACTTCTACCATCTCTAGGCAGCATGGCCAGCTAGGACCAATGGGAGCTTTAGTCCAGCAAATCTGAGCAGTTGGTTGGCAAAGGCTGATCCATTGCTACAAGCACTGCCCAAAAAGATAACGGGAAATAGGAATGATATACCCAGAAGGATGTCAAGTGGGTACATTTTTTTCCTCCCATTCTTAAAGCAATATTCTCTCTCCTTCAAACTTGGGGCAACAAGGGAAGCCTTCCTACTTCTTTTAGAGCAAAAACCAGAGGAGACCGTTTGGGGACTTTGTATTAAGTATTTAATTCCCAATTTATATTTTGAGAAGAAATATTAGAATGTGGTTACATCAGTGTTATTCTCAAGAGAATATAGACTCAAGATGTAAAACCTCAGAGCAAGGCTGTATTCCTGACCAAGTCTCTTAAAGTATTGTAAGGGTGCATTGTTTTAACAGAAAAAGGGCCTATAACTCCTTCAACTACCAGCATGTTAGTAGTTGTAGGCCTTTTTTCCTGTCTGTGCATACATAGGATTATGTTCTAAATCACCCAGTTCAGCCTTAGATTTGTCAGAGATACAAGAAAAGTTTGTCCAGTGATGCTTTGAAAATGGGTATAACTTCTGTGTCATGTGGTTGCCCCTATTCATGTAGTGGGCAATGCTTGTTTCTGTAGAACTAAACTAATCAGACCAGAGAGAAGTTTCACTTGAATCTTTCTCTCCAAGGCAATTTAGACTCTCCAGCAGGCTAAACTGGGCATTAGTTATATGGCCAAGGCCATGCCGAACGAAGATTTTAACCCAGAATATATGGACATTCAGATTCACTATCACAGGATCTTAACATGTTAAATTCACTCAGGCTTCCCCAGTCTGGTACCTGTCAAATGTTTTAACCTCAACTTCTTGTCCTTTGTTGTATTGGCTGGGACCGATAAGCACTGCCAACCAAAATATCAGCTGGGTACTAGGTTGAAAAAGGGCCGCCAATCTTACAGATGCTGAAAACACAGTTTTAAGTGTCATGTTATTACTAATCTTGTGTAAAGGATGCTGCTACATCTGCAGTTAAGGATGCTAGTTTGCACACTGAGGAACAGGTGGACTCCACACCAGAAACACACTGGAATGGGTCCAAGAATGAAAAAATGGCACTCACTTGTTGGTGGAAGCTCACAGCTGTTTACTGACTTTACATTTCTTTTCCTCTGATGGACAAAACAGGCTCACCGGCAAGTGTCACAATGGAGAACTTTGTGTCATAATTAAAAACATTCATGACAACTTGCTTGTCAGTAGCACTCAAGACTTCGAATACATATGTAGCTGAGCATGTTTGTGGAGTGGTGCTTATTGGCATGCCACAGGTACTTCCCACAGAATTGAATGTTTTCTCCCCAAATCCAGGATCCTTTACTGTCTGACTCTGTCCCTTGCTTGATCCTGCCCCTTATATGATCAGTTAACTATTGAGTTTGGACAAAGAATCATTCAGAAGAGCAAGCTAAAGTTGGTTCTTATAATTCATTATGGGTCCAGTGTGGCGCTAAAACAGGCAGAACCTTTTCTTTCCTAAGCCCTGAAGTAAGCCTTTCCAATTTTACTGGGCGGAGGTAGATCCTATGCAACACAGAGAGGAATATGAGGCATACGTTTCCTCTTTCTCTCCCTCTCATTGTGAGAGAAGTAGCCTGAAAAATAGTATGTTTCTTTTGAACTGCCCTATCTCTGGTCATTTTCTTTCTGCATTACATCAGTAACAAAGGAAAAGCTTTGCAGAGTCTAAAGGTGCATAGTGATATTGGCAAGTTCACCCACACCAGTTGTTACAAACCCAGAAGTGAAAAGGAGTATTCTGTAGAAGTACCTATGATCATGACAGTGTATATTTTTATTTTTTAGATTTATTTCCCGCCAACTTGCCTCAAGGGCCCTCTAAAAGTGGATGGAGGTGCTGGGTGGAGTTTGAAGGTGCTGGGTTTGTACAATGGATGTTTTTGCCTATTTTACAGAAGAAAAGCATAAAATTGGCCAACCTCTAGCACATGCAGTAAAGGGCCTATGGACATTTCTCTTGGCACCTATGTAGCCTTCCAATTAGTATATATTTTAGAATATTTTAATTTTTAAAACATCTTTTTTTAATTGGGAGGCTTGGCATGCTCCAAAATGAAGTGCTAGCCCCTAGCACAAGGGGTGGATGAGAAGGGGAAGGAGTGCTTTGCCTTTGACTTATGTGCATTTGTGTGGATTGTGTTCTTTTGGTTTGCATGTTGCCTGTATGTCTGTGTTTCTCCGAATATTACCAGTTTGCCTTCTGTAAAATTAGTATTTGGTTGTGCTTTGTAAAGGCAAATATGCAATTTAGCATTTGGGGAGATCCATCTGGCTTGCACACAGATTCTTGGTGAAGAGACTTTTCTGCGAGCCTCATCAGTTTGCGTGGTGGGTGCTGGAGCCAAAGACTGGCCTGTTAATAAGAATGCAGGAAGAGCTGTGCTGAATCAGACCAAAGGTTCCCACAGTGGTCCAGATGCCATTGGAAGCCCAGAAGCTGGATGCAAATACAATAGCGCCCTTCTGTTGAACTCAGTGGTGGGAAGCCTCCATGTGGGACATCTACACTGCTCTGAACAGAACAAACTCTTCCAGACACTGAAAGCAATGGGCAAACACTTGCACTTTAAGCTTTGGGATGGAAGCCACACCGTGTCTGAGTTCAGATGACTCACCAACCCATTGTAGGTGAAACAACCTTGAGAATAAGCTATGGGTTGTCATGGTGGTTTGTTACTAGTAAACAAGCCACTTTGTGGTAACTTGTCTGACTTTATACAATAGGAAAATACATTCTGGGTGTCATGTCACGCAAACCAAGTCAACATTTGTCTTTCTTCTGATCTTTAGTTCACAAAATATAAATCAAACCAACAAAGATCCCATATGTCCCCATAACCATACATTTAATACTACACTTATATCTCAGCATTCAGAAGCCAAAATACTCAGTTATTTAGGGAGTTTACTTAGCAAGTCAATAATGGCCTCCTTGCTAAGAAAGAGTATTTCACCAGTGTTTTGATTTTGGACTTCAAACTGATAAGGTTCATCCAAAACTCCCTTTCCACCTATTATAACATAGGGGTATCCAAGTTTCTTAGCATCTTTTAACCTTTTACCAATGGTGAGCTGGGTCCGGTCATCCAGCACCATTTCCTCTTCAACATGTGGGATTGCTTGGACAATAGAATCATATAAATCCTCCAGGAGCACTGCTCCTTTCTCCTCTTTACTGCCTTTCTTTGGGGGAATAAGGCAGATGTGATAAGGTGCAATAAGGTTTGGCCAATGAATGGCATTCTCTGTAGAAAGCACCTCAATGGAGGCTGCAAGAATCCGAGAAACACCGAGTCCATAGCAGCCCATTTCAGCTGGAACAGTCGTATTTTGAGGAGTGTGGACAGAGGCATTGAAAACAGAAGAGTATTTGGTGCCTAAGAAGAAGGTATGACCAACTTCAATTCCTTTGCGCTTAACTAGTTCTCCCTTGCAAGCTGGGCAGTGTGTCTCACCTTGGTGTATTGTTTCCACATTGGCTGAAAAGTCACAATTCACACACATCATTAACTGGTCCTCTCCAATGTCAGAAGGGAGCTGGAATTCATGAGACATTGTCCCCCCAATGCTACCTGTAGCTGCCTGGACTTTCACAATTTGAAGGCCTAATCTATTGAATATCCTGCAGTATGCCTTGCACACAAGAGCATACGTCTGCAGGGCAGCCTCCTTGGAGGCATCAAAGGTGTACATATCCTTCATATAGAACTCACGGCCACGCAGCAACCCAAAACAAGGTTTTGGTTCATCTCGAAATTTTCTGGTTATCTGGTACAGCAAGAGAGGAAGTTGTTTGTAGGCCAAGCTGCCTTGAGAAGCTATTAAGTCTGTAATGGCTTCTTCATGGGTAGGTCCCAGACAGTATTCTTGGCTGTGCCTGTCTGTTAGTTGCAAGAGTTCTTTGCCCATCAGTTTCCACCTTCCACTGGCTTTCCAGAGCTTTGCTGAGCATAGTGCGGGCATGTTGATTTTCTGACCTCCTATGGCGAGCATTTCCTGATCTATGACCTTGATGAGCTTCTCCATTGCTCGGACAGTGTAGGGCATATAATGGTAGCAGCCAGGGCTGCTGGGACAAATCAGTCCTGCTAGTAACATTAGCCTTTGACTTTTACATGTCATTTCTCCAGGTTTGCTCTCCTGTGATGCCAAACTATCCTCCCGCAGATTCACTGACTGAAAATGCTGGGATACCAATTTTTTGGCACGAACATTGCAATAAAACCTGCCGCATTGCCATTGTGTTTTACAACGAGCAACCAAATTCAATGAGTCAGGAAGTAGTCTTCTCCCTGTTCCAAGAAGTCCATCCATTTTGAGGCACAGAAAAGAAGCATCTGTTTCAAATCTGCAGGCAGAAAGAAAAGGGATTTATTTTGCAAAAATAAGTACACAAGTTGTATCCGGGTGAAAGAGCTCCCTACAAGTAAGGAGAATAGAATGCATTGCAATCAGCTTATTTGAATGAATATGAAGCTGAACAGCTCTGGCTGATTTTGTAAATGTGTAAGGCAGTGAGGAATTGCTCCCTAAGCTTGTTTCAAGGAACATTTAAGAGCAGCATTACAGAAACAAAATCACATTAAAAAAAAAACATGAATGGCAACGCAAGAGCCTACTCAAACTGTAACCTTTTAGATTGTCAATGTGTAGGCAGAAACTTTTTCCCCTGAGAAACAGGATAACAATTCTTTCAATAAAATACTTAGTCTACTTCTTGCCTAAATGAAGAAATTTCCTAAACTACAGCTGGTGAAGGAGAGGAAGTCAACAATGAAAATACATTGTTCTCACAACACTCTCCTCATAGTTGTCCAAGCAATTATTTTCCCCGAGATTATAATCCAATTTCTAGTTACTTAAGGGTTCTACCAGGCCCCATCCTGGCCTCCACCTCAAACTACATAAATATTAGAACCACATTTTGCTATCCCAAATACCGATGTTCTAACCTGGGCAAAATATACAATGGAAAAGGAAACACAGAATCATGGCAGACAGAAAATAGTCTGCATTTTAGTTGCAGATGTGAGCAAAACAAAAACATACAAAAAACACAACTGAACCCCCTCTTTTTAAAAAGGAACTATATTTGCACGAAACATCCTGATACATAGTTAAGCACTCAGCCAAATGTACCTGAAAGCTGGTAAAAGCATGCGCTTTCATGTCATAACATTTCAATACAAGAACAATTAGTGGAAAAAGTATAGCAGGAGGGAATGCACCTGCCTTTCTTAATAGTAAAATTAGTTCTTGCTGCAGCATTTGAATGTATTTCTGAGTACAGATGCAGTAATATCAAGTTGCACGTCCTTCGTGGCACGGCTACCTCAACTATGTGCAAGAGACTCTGGTATCATAAAAGAGAGACCAGTGCAGTGCCGGTCACCACTTCCATCCCGGGGATACTTGCAGAATCCTCAACTCTTCCAGATCTCCCTTGGCAAAGTTCAGCAACGATCATTCCCGCCGCCGCCTCCTTCCCACGCCTGTCGCCAGCAGTACGGGAAGTCCGCAAAGGAAAAGCGACAGACACGCATGCGCAAGACTCGTGTTCTCTCCCCCGCCCCCCCCATGCCCGGAACCATAGAGTTAAGGAAAAATGGAGAACGAAGAACTCCCTCGGCTCTTGCCTCATTACCTAGCCGCGAGCTAGACAGTCGGCCAATAAGAGAGAAGATTCCATTCCGGGCAATCTCACGTGACACATAGAAAGCACAGTACCAAACAGTGAGCAACGCGTTGCCATTTAATATGTGAGGGTTTGGGTTAGTTTAAAGACGCGATTTCCAGTTCCCAAGTAGAGTTGGTAGAATCCTCCATGTGCGGGAACGTTTAGAACTAGATCTGAAAGAAAAATAAATATAAGGTTAGAAGTTCCCCTTCTTTAGGGGCGGAAGAAAGAAGTAAGGATATTAAAATAGAAACCAATGAGGATAAAGCGTGTTGCCAGGAGGTGGAAACTGGAAGGGAATGGAGTGCACCGCACTGCAACGTTTTGTTGCAGAGCCTGCTTCTGCTTTTTCTAACATAGGTTTTATTTCATGTGAAAAATGTAATATTTTTGAGAACTAAAATCCTTCTTAGAAGGGCGATGAGGTGTTAGGAGACGAAAACGCTTAATATTACGTCAAGAAATCAGTCCTTGAAATGGACTAAGGAAAGAATCCTATAGTGCAGATATAGTGTCCCAAGAAATGTAGGATCTGATGGAAGCCCCCCATCTTGGTATATCTCAGTGGTCCAATGCCAGTGCAAAGTCAGGCTGAAAGCTCTGTTGCGGGTGTGAGAGGCTTTTGTTGGGGGAAGAACAGGCTCATATCAAATAGTGTGTGCTCTCAGCCCCTTTCCTGGATCTAAGATGTTGACACCCCCCCCCCAAAAAAAAAACAAACACGGAAAGAAAAAGTGATGTGAGTTACATCTCAATGGACAACCTAAGTAAATAAACCTCTGCTTCCCACTTTTCTGTTGGTGAAGGCGAGATACTCCATTCTGATAATTATTACCAGAGTCTGCATTCCCAAACTCTCTTAGGACTTGCTGAACCACAGACTGGCTGTATGGATCAGGACAGGCAGACATGCATCGAGTGTTCCATGGCACCCTCTAAAGAGAGTGATACCATTTTTTAAATTCAAGGATGACGTTCTTAATCTCTCTCACAGGAATTTGCTCCTGGTGATCTGATGAAGAAAGGCTTTGATTGTATCTGGAAGGGCAATGGGAGAGATCAGATCTGCAGGCAAGGAGCCCTACAGGGAGTTACCCAGCTCTCAGAGGGATAATAACCAGATTTAGTCTATTGATTTGTGGAAAAGAGACCATCCTGGGACAAAGCATTTCTTTTGCTGATCCTCTGTGCATAACTGTTATCCCTGTATCGAACTGCTTTTGCAATTACACCCCAGTCCCATAACAAGTAGCTGCTTTCAGCTCCTAATGTTGGAAGTCATTCAGTTATTCAGAATCAGCTCTGGGATTATTCAGAATGACTTAAGTAAAGATGGGGTAAGAAACTGGACATTTTCAGTCACTATATTGAATTTGCATTTGCAAATGTTCTTTGGACCCCCCCCCCACACACACACACTTTATTGCAAGTCATTTGTAAGCGGATGTATGCAAGGGGATCTTGCACAGACTTCTTTTCACATACATAAAAAAGAAATCATATAGAAAGAAAGGAACTTTTAAATAAGATAAATTTCCATAGCAAAAGAACAGACAGACTGGGTCATGCAAGATTTATGGACAGCTAAGACATGTAAGAAAACAGGCAGAAGCTATAGAAATGGCCGGATATAATGAAAAAGAGTTGTTTGTTTGTTTCTGTTTTTACTAAGGAATGGTTTTACACTCATGACAATCTGGTGAGGCATCTTCTGGCAAGTGCAAATCATGGACTGATTGCATAGTGATATTGGAGGAAATTTTGAAACTGAAATACTTGGCTTTTAGATTGCATTTGGAATTTTAACAGAGCAAAAGAAAAAGAGGAAATTCCTACAAAGGATAACACCAATAGTAAGACCATAAGAAAAATAAGAATAAAAACATCCAATTGCATTAACTTTTTACAAAAGAATTGGTACAATCAGTTGCAAGATACACTTATTGCAAAATATAGATGTGTATACTCAAAAGAGTATTTTGTTTTGATTATTATTATTCTGTTAATATAAGCAGACCATATATACATAAGCAAGCAGATGAAATTGACAGGATATATTTTCAAATGCAACAAGAGTAACAAGATCTTCAGTCCACTGAACAACTGGTGTGTACTTACACTTCCATACTTGGAATTTAATTGTTTTTGTACCAGTCAGTTCAATTTTCTGTCCATCTGTTAACCCCCACATCACAGGAATATAATGTAAATGTGCACAAGCACTAGAAGTATCCCAGATTTTTCAAGAACAAAATATATGTGGGCAGCAGCTTCCAATCCTGGGGAGTATATCACTGATCACCAGGTTTGATTAGGATTCAAAGGTGACACTAGGAATCAGTATCCCAATAATACAACTCCGTGGGCTTATTGCTTGATGTAGCTCCCATCTGTGTGCTTTAATCTGCCATATTGGAAGTAATGATGCAAATTTCCCTATGAAAACTGGTTCTCTTGTGCTTGCTGGTTCTCTTTCCCATGCTTGGCTCTGGCCTAGGAAGCAAACCAAGCAAGAGAAAGTCCATGAATACTTGGGAATGCTAGCAGGCTCCTCTGTGCTGAATTATGATCTTGCTAAGTACACAAAAAGCCTTCAAGTCATGTGCGGAAGCAGAACTCGGCTTGGGCAGTGGGCCTGTGCAGTCATTACACCTGCACAAGCATTGACCTTGCTTCCTGCCAGACACCCATGCAAACACTTGGCACAAGCTGGGATTAGAGTAGAGAAGAAACACATCAGGGCCTGAGGAGCTGAGCTGAGAAAATCTGGTAGATTCCTACCCACAAACTGGATTCTTCACACATTGCTAATTGTATCATTTAAAAAAAAACTTGTTTTCACTTTGAACGTTGCCCATAGAACATGGGCAACTGATCAAGTGGATGAACAAATTAAGATGGAGCCTGTTTTAAAGCACACTCTCCCATGCAGCTGTATCTGGCAGACCATTCATTTGCAGAACTCACCAGGGCAATCGGCAACGGGGGAGATGACCAGGATGCAAGTTGCACTCAGTGTGTACTGCAGGTGTCTAATTGTGGTGTGGATCTTTAGGGCAGCTGGAGGGAGACAGGCCTTTTCTTCTGTTGCTATTGCATTTGAAGATGCCATAGAAGAAGTACTTCCATCCAAGAATTGTTTAGAGAAGCTCGTCTTCCTTCATTCAAAGGCTGTACTGCCTCTGATCTATGATGAACCACTTACTGTGCAGACAGAATTGTTCATGCTTTCCTCATCAGACAGAGTATCACAGAATCAGTTTATCTGTAGTGATATGTTTCAACTGGCATTTGGGTGATGTGAGCTATACTGAAGCTAATCTTGCTATTGAAAAAGATTTCAAAGAACTACACATTCTTGGCTGAGATAAGTCTTTTAAAGCAAATACAAGAGAAAAGTAGTTCTTGGGTGGTGTTTTTTTAATGGCTACCTAGCTGGGTGTGTGTAAGGGAAATTCTCAGACAATTGCTTGAATTAAGGTATTATGCCAGAAGGAGGGCCACTGTAAAACTCAAAGCAATCCCAGTGCATTTAAACATCCAGGCACATTGATGTCTTTTCCTTCGGCTCATTGATGTTTCTGTGTGGTAGCTCTCTTAAGTAACAGTATACAGTATATGGCACAGCCCACAGCTTGTGTCGCAATGTGAATGCTTGGATTGGAACTGACCATCCAGATGCAATGCGGCCTTGGATTATGAGAAATTTAATTTATCCATGAGAAATTTAAGCTGTCAAACTGGAATCCTCTGGGCAGGACTGGAACAGTCCTTATCCTGGCAAATGGGGCACAAGTGAAACTGTCTGCACCCCTCCAAGTATCTGGGAGCACCACTGTGTGGAGATTATGACTATTCTGCACCCTCGGTTTTGGGGGCTTTTTGTTCATGCCATAAGCTTGATTCCCAGGCTGCCCCAGGCACTGTGGTTTCTGTCAAGGCACAAATGGCCATGTCAGGAAAGGGGAGGCAGTCCTGGCTGTGTTTGTGGAGGTTCTTATCAGTGCAGTTCCCTCTGCCCAGTTGGGTGTACTGGGCTGGCGGCGGGAGAGGGAGTTGGAAGCAAGAAGGGGAACGCTTCCCCTGCCATCTGTGCTGTGGCTGCTTAAATGAGCTGCAGCCCTGGCTTGGCCTTTCTCTTTGCACCGATGGCTGCAAACTTACAAGATACACTCTCCCTCTGAGAATAGTTTCATTGCTGCAGACATCAGTCAGCTGTTGGTTGATGGGGCTGGGAAGGAGTATTTACATGGTGAGGCTGACTGGCCTGCCTCACAGGGTTTCCGCCTTTCCCACAGCAATGCAGGTTGTTAGGAAGTTAATGGCCAGGCAGAATTATCACAACTTTTTAGGTGGATGGCATTGGGCTGAATTCAACCCATGTCCCAGCGAAATTTCCCCTTGTTAAAGGGCCACCAGCATGCAGCTTGGGGTGTAGATCAGCCAATGGGCAGGTTGCTCAATTTAGGGATTCTTCCATATGCCATGTCATACTCCTCTTAACCTGTAACCAAGAAAGTCCTGCTGCAGGTCTAAGATGTTTCCTGCAGACCCGCACAATCTGTGCCTCCTCTGCGCCATCAAAAGAGGAAAAAGAGAAGATAGTGAAGAGGGAAAAGATAATATTTTGGGGTTTTTTTTTTTAGAAAGGAGAATGAGAAAGAGAGGATATCAAACAGGGAAAAGAACTTGGAATTAAGTATAACGAGTAACAAGTTTAACAAGAACAAAGAACAAAGCAATTGGTAAACAAGAGCAGAAGGCACGAGGCACAGCGAACAGCATTCGCAAAAGACTGGAAAAATGGCGGACACTCCGCTTTATATATAATACTGAGGGGGAGCGGAGTTTTCTCGCCAAAAACCAAAAACCGTTAGCTTTCTAATCTTCTGGCCTTAGGCACTTCCTTCTCCCCCCACTAAGCAACGGAAGAAGAAAAGCACAGTGGCTCTGATAAGTCCTCTAGCCGTAAGAAGGTGAAAAAGGACAAGGCGGACAAGTCGGCCCGCAAGGCGAAGAGGCCCGACCACACCCAACATCATGGCTTGGGTTCATCTGGGCTCTCAGTACCGGCGGCTGCTACGGTACCGACCCCATCGGGACTGGCCCTGCAATCGACCATGCAGGTCACTCCACCGGGATCCCCTGGATGGATAGTACAGGCTGAGGGTACGTCCCCTCGACGATCCGAGGCGCCAATGCACGAATCCATCTCGGATGGGGAAATCCGTGACTCCCCGCCAAGAGCCTGCTCACCAACTCCAATGCCTCTGCCTGGACCAGCTGCGGAGTCTCCTCTTGCACCACCACAGTCCCGGAGTTGCTCCGCTGACAGGCATGAAGAAGAGTGGGGCCTTCCCCATTATGGAGGCTACACTGGCTGGGGCAAATACCACTCTTTCAGCTATTACCCATCAGCACGGGACCATCCATTGCCATCGGTCCCGAGGGAGGATTGTCCATGTCCACCCATGGTGAATAGAGACACCCCGCTTCACCGAGGAGCTCCTCATCCAGCGGGCAATACTGTTATAAGGGCGACTCGGATGAGTTGGAGGTGGACTCTACCTCCCCTGATGTTGTCATCACTTCTCAGGGCCTAGTATCCCCAGAAGAGCCCCATATTTCGGGGAGCTTATGCCTAGACTCGTGCAGTCGCTGGAGATTGAGGCACAACATCGCCCCGATCCCAGCACCGACAGATTCTGCGACATCGTCAGGGTAGAACAGTCATCGGCCATCGTGCTACCCCTCATTACCACACTTCGCCAAGCGATGGTTCAGCCCTGGGATCTACCGGCTCAGCCGCAGGCCACATCTCGACAATATGAGGCAATGTACCGGGTTTGCGAGCAGGATATTCCATTCCTCCTGCATCATCCGAAACTGAACTCGGTAGTGGTCGAGTCGTCCCAGGGCAGGGAAGTGAGGGGCCACACAGCTCCCTGTGACAAGGAGGGCAGGAAGATCGATATGCTAGTGCACCGAGTTTATGCGGCCTCTGGACTCGGCCTCCATATATCAAACTACGAGGCGACCCTTGCACGATACCAGTATTTTATCATGCAAAAGCTGGAGAACGTCATCTCTTCCCTGCCCAACCATCAAGGAGACTTGGCCAAAGTCTTCATAAAGGAAGCAATGCAAGTGGCCATTCAACAGTTGTCAACAGCGCGGCATCACGTAGACACCGACTCCAGGGCTCTGTTCAGTGCCATCTCCCTCCGTGGACACACTTGGTGAGGAACAGCAATTTCCTGGAGGAAATGAAGCATAGAATCGAGGAGATGCCATTCAATGGATTGGGACTTTTCCACGCCAGAACAGACCACAAGCCCAAGTCCATACACGAGTTGAGGATGACAGCCTGCCATATGGAGATGCCAATGCAACAAAGGTGTAAGTGGTCTTGGTCCCGTCCATTGTACCGCCAGCAGTTCCAACCACGGCAACAGTACCAGCAACGCCAGCAGCATAGAAAGCAGCAGCAGCGCTTCCAGCAGGGCCATCGTCGCTTTGACACCAATAAGCGCCAGTGCTGACGGGCCTGGCGAACTTCTCTGTCTCTCCAAATCCCACCTTTCCCTCTCCCGTTGGGATCGGCTGCAAAACCGACTCCCCATTTGGGAGTCCATCACATCTGATCAGTGGGTCTTATCCATCATCCAGCTCGGATACAGAATAGAATTCAATATCGTTCCTCCGTTGAGCCCGGTTCGATTTACACCGTGCTCGCAGGTATTACTAGACGAAGTCTGTCAACTACTTTGTAAAGGAGTGATTCGTCAACTCTCTCCTTCTGAGGAACTCCATGGATTCTATTCCAGATATTTTACAGTCCCTAAACAGGATGGTGGTCTCCGTCCTATCCGGGACTTGCGAAATGTTAATAGGTTGATCAAACCTAAATTTCAGATGACCACTCTTCAAAATATCCTTCTGTTGCTGAGGAGAGAGGATTGGTTTGCCTCACTGGACTTAAAAGATGCTTATTTTCACATCTCAATTCATCCCTGTCATAGACGTTTTTTACGCTTCACTGTTGGATCCGACATTTTCGAATTCAATGTCCTTCCATTTGGACTGGCCACCGCTCCGCGAGTCTTCACAAAATGCATGGCTCTGGTGTGTGCATATCTGCGGCTTCAGGGTATCCAAATATATCCTTACCTAGATGACTGACTCTTAGTTTCCCAGACTAGGGATAGCCTTCTTTCAGCCGTCCGTACAACTTGTGCTCTACTGGACAATCTTGGACTATGTATTAATCATGAAAAATCATCCCTTGTTTCCACGCAGGTGATCGATTTCATTGGAGCTCGTCTCGATTCTACTCTAGTGAGGGCGTTTCTTCCTCTGACCCGCCAAGACAGTCTCTGCACCTGTATTCATCGGATTCGCCGAGACAGGACGGTACCGGCCCTTTCCATTCAGAAACTTCTGGGCCATATGGCAGTGTCCATTGCCATCGTCCCACATGCCAGACTTCGACCTCTTCAAATGTTCTTCAACAGAACGTTTCATCCACAGAGGGATTCACCCAACAAGCTAATCCGACTTCCGCTGCCTGTCCTACGCTCCCTGACATGGTGGACTATACCGGACAATTTGAATGCGGGTGTCCCTTTCCGCCAGCCTCAGCCAACCGTGACCCTCTACATCGATGCGTCACTGATCGGTTGGGGTGCAGTATGTACAGGACTCCACACCCAGGGTGCTTGGGACCGACAGGAATCAACCAAACACATCAATTTCCTCGAACTGTTGGCAATCTTCAACGCGCTGCGATCATTCGAAAATAGTCTTTGACAACAAGTAGTACGGATTGCATCCGACAGCATAGCTGCTGTGTTCTATGTGAACAAACAGGGTGGAACAAAGTCAGCCACCCTGGCCCAGCTGTTGATGAAGATTTGGGATTGGTGCATCCCGAAGGACATAGCTCTTCTGGCGGTGCATCTAGCTGGTACCAACAACGAGGAAGCCGACATGTTGAGCAGGTAAATGTCGACGACTCACGAGTGGGAGTTGGATCGACAGATTTGCGATCAGCTTTTCCGTCGTTGGGGACATCTGGACATGGACTTGTTCGCTACCCATGTGAACAGGGTATGTGAACTGTTTTGCTCCAGGGCAGGCATTGGACTGGGATCAATAGGAGATGCTCTCATGATCCCATGGGACAACATGAACTTTTACGCCTTCCCTCCAATTCCAGTCTTGACAAAAGTTGTCTCGAAGATAGCCCAAGGCAATGCCATGGGAATTCTGATAACCTCATGGTGGCCTCGCCAGCCGTGGTTCTCCACTCTTCTACAGCTGTCAGACGACATGTTTCTTCATCTCCCATCAATACCACATCTAATAACTCAACAACACGGAGTGGTTCGTCATCCAGACTTAACTTCTCTGAACCTCACAGCTTGGCAAATCTGCTGACCCTCGATACTGACTCGGTACCAACGAAATCTCGAGCATCTGAAAACTCCACTTACAAAAACAAGCAGTTGTTTACTTCCTCGGAGCTGACGCAACTTATCTCAGGATCGACCATTCTCGATCCAGATATTCAAAGAATTCTTGAATCTTCTCTAAGATCGTGAACACAAAGATCTTATGCGGCGAAGTGACGTCGATTCTCATCTTTTGCCGAATCCCACTCCTTTGTTCCTGGACTCGCTTCTATCGAGAACATATTACAATTTCTTTTAGCGTTGCATCATTCAGGACTTAAACTTCATCTATAAAGGTTTATTTGGCCGCGATTTTGCATTACCGCAGCGCAATACAAGGTTCATCTGTTTTTTTGCGACCGATGGTTAGACGAGTCATCAAAGGACTACAAAACCTTCATCCTTCAGTTCGCCCTGTCATGCCTACTTGGAGCCTTTCAGTCGTTCTGCAGACACTGACTAGACCTCCCTTTGAACCTCTGGCGACTATTGACTTGCAGCTAGTATCTTGGAAGACTGCTTTTCTCATAGCCGTTACTTCGGTTTGGAGAGCCAGTGAACTTTGTGCTCTTCAAGTAGATCCACCATATTTGAATTTCCATAAAGAAAAAGTCGTTCTTTGGATGAATTTGACATTTTTACCAAAGGTTGCCATCAGGAGATCATTTTACCTACTTTCTTTCCATCACCATCGAACTCGATTGAAAGATCCCTGCACACTCTCGATGTTCGGTGTTGTTTGGCATTCTACAGATTACATGCAGAGTTGTTTCGAAGTTGTAATTGACTCTTTGTGAAATATTCTGAACAAGACAAGGGCTCTCCGGTCACGCAACAAAGACTGTCAAAATGGATTGTTCAAACTATCGTGTTGGTATATCAACTAGCAAAGATGGACTTACCTGTTTTTCCGAGGGGTCACGCCACATGAGCAGTAGCAGCAGAAACTGTCTTCGCCACGGGAATCTGTGACATCTGTAGAGCTGCAACCTGGGCTGCTCCGTGTACCTTCGCCAAACATTATCGCCTTGATGTCCGTGCCAGACAGGACTGTTCCTTTGGCAGAGCCGTCCTTTCAGCTATTCTTCATTGATGACACCTCCCTCCTCCGAGTCTGGTAAGCTTGCTAGTCACCCATATGTGTGATGCACAGAGGTCACAAAGAAGAAAAGCAGGTTGCTTACCTGTAACTGATGTTCTTCGAGTGGCCATCTGTGCATTCACACAACCCACCTGCTGGCTCTGCTCGGTGTCGGTGAGTGGATTCGTATGTCGATACCATACCCTTATAGTCATGGTATGTTATATTGCTATATTTTTATCTCCTGTAAGGGGGTGAACAATTGGTCTTTCAAAGACTGGAGAAAATGGCAGACACTCCGCTCTATATATAGTACTGAAGGGGAGGGGGAGCGGAGTTTTCCCGCCAAAAACCGTTAGCTTTCTAATCTTCCGGCCTTAGGCACTGTACAGGTGCAGCACCCATATGTGTGAATGCACAGATGGCCACTTGAAGAACATCAGTTACAGGTAAGCAACCTGCTTTTCATATATGGCTACACTTTCCACAGTCTCTGCTGTTTGATGAGATTGGAGCCCTTGATTTCATTAAACTACAACTGGTACAAAACACAGCCACTAAGATATTGTTTGGTGCACCTTGTATAGTGATTAGAACCTATTCCTCTGTATTTATGGTTGATGATTGTGGAAAATGAGGACTTGATCAGGAGTCTAAAGCAGATAAGGGAACATTCTTCAAACATCTCCTCATCCTTAATGAAACTGGGATCACTGAACTATCTCAGGTATGCACAGGGCAGCGGGACACTTGACTGTATCTCATCTTCTGCATGTGGAAAGCTAGTATACCTGGAAGACAGCTGAGCTAAATATTTCCCATGTGGGAAGGCCTTCCAACTAACATTCCTCTGTGAGTATATTTGAGGGGGTAAGACTGTATTGTGCATATGTCTGAGATGGCAGAGACTCTGATAGTTCTTTTCCCACATACCTAGTTTTACAGAACAGTTTGACACCTTCAAGGAAGCTTGTTGGGAGGGGTAGGCCAGGTGGAGGCTCCTCTCAGCTGGCCCCAACAGTGGTGGCACCTAGAGGTTCCCCTGCAGCCAGAAAGCTATTGCCAGCAGAAGCCTTCGAAACAGAGCATTCCAGGCAGGGGAAGGAGGTGTCTTTGGTTCTGCTGGATCTCGAGTCCCTTGTTCTCCTCAGGAACCACACCAAGGCTAATTTATCCTGAGATGGCATAGGAAATGGCCCTCCTCCTGCAGCTCATGCAAGGGAGGGGCAAAAGCCCTTCATAAACTCATAAAATAAGGCCTGTAGGAGATAGCCCTTCCCTGTTGTTAATATGTAGCATTTAGTATTCAGAGGTAGCGTGCTTCTGCAGGTGAAGTTTCTACACTCAACTATAAGAATGAAAAGCATTTCCTAAATCTGACTCCACTCCAGAGCGACTGAAAGGCGATTGACAAAGAAAAAACAAAACGAGCAAGCGATCTACTTATCTACACAGCATGGCATTCTGGGAGTACAGCTTTCTCACCTTTAACCCCCATTACTTCTCATTTAGTGCTTGGAAAGGCTCTTTATCAAATATATCAGCATCCTGCTTCTTATGTGCTGCTGCTTGCTTTGGATTCACTGGGGAGGTTATTTCTCTCCATGCCTTTTGTCTGGGAACATCATCTGGAGGATTCTGCAGCACTGATAGGCTGGTCTGTTGGAACAATGCCGCTGAAGGTGATTTGCATGCTCTTCACACAAATGCTGGATGCTGCCTGTGGTTAGTGATGTATGGAATGGCCTGTCTTATTCCAGGGGTTCAGGTCTTTAACTTAGGCCTGCCAAAGCTTAGTTGTCATAGAAACCAACAGGAAGATAATTCAGGTGGTATAGATATACCCCTTTTAATCAAAGGATTTATTGTCTGAGGAATAAGATGTGGACCCTTTACATATAGTTGAGAATATCCTTAGCATTATATGACTTATTTTTCAAGTTGCATGTTCTCATATCATAAGCAAACAACCAGCTTAGAGAGCAAATATAAACAGGAAATCTTTGTCAGCAAGGGGCCTAAACAATGTGATGAATGTATTCCATTGATGACTATGCTATTATAGATTTTGTTTTGGGGACTTGACAAACAATCATTAGCATTTCTGTACCACTGGGATGTTTCCTTAGCATCTTTCCCTTGACTTTGGTGTGCAACACCATTCAGAGCTACCAAGCACAACAGAAAATAGTTTCATAACATTGAATCAAGTCCCACCTCTCCATCACAATTCACAACCCCATAAATACATGACAAATTAGCTGCAGAGACCAGGGGAGATTCTTGCTTGCTTGCTTGCTTCCTCCCCCCTCCCCCCCTCTTTCTTTTGCACATTTTTTATTAAGATTTTAAACTAAAAACTAAGAAAACATCAATCATCAAATACATCGGATGTACTGGGTCAGCCCCCTATAACATATTTTTTTAACATTCTATAATCATATTCAAATCGATTTATAAAAATTTAAAGACATCTTTAAATCTAAGCCAAGTCCCATTTCTCCAGCCAATCATAAAAAAGGTCCCAAGTCAGCATCTTCTTTCTCCTTCAGTAATAGAGTCAATCTGTCCATTTCTACACAGTCCAGAATCTTTTTTAAAATCAATTCCTCAGTGGGTAGTTCCTCACTCTTCCAGTATTGAGCAAGCACAATCCTCGCCACTGTGATTAAATGTAGCATCAAATACATTTCTTGTTTGCTAATATTTTCCGGTATAATGCCTAACAAGAAAATTTCAGGTTAAAAGCTATGGGTTTTTGTAGCATTTCCTCAAGCCATTTATGTATTTTAATCCAATACTTTTTCATATATTCACAGGTCTACCACAAAAGTACCCACATCATGTTTACATTTCCAACATCTGTTTGACATATTTGGAAACATCTTAGCTAATTGACTTGGTGACAAATTCCATCTATAAATCATTTTATATAAATTTTCTTTATACGAAGTTGCTAAAGTTACCTTAATATTTCTCTCCCATAGCTTTTGCCACTTTTCTAATATTGAATATTGAACTTTTCTAATTCAATATTATATCCAAAATTTTGTGCCCATGTTATCATAGTTTCCTTAACCTGTTCCCATTCCATTTTCCTGTCAAGTAAGAACTCATAAATTCTTTTAATCATTTTCTCATCTGTTTTTAGCATCACTTGATCAAAGGCTGTTAGGTCTTTATAAACCCCCCATATTTTACAATCTTTAGCATACCTTGATTTCATCTGCACCTTATACCACCAAGAGATATTGAGTCCCTGTTCTTGTATTTCTTGATCTAGTTTCAGGCCTCCATCCTTATCCAAAATACCATCGTATCTTATGATCCCTTCAAAATTCAATACATTTGGATACACAAAAACTTCCATAGGTGAAAGCAATCTTGGTAATTTATTATACAATTTTGATTTTATCTTTTCCCACACTGACATTAATGATCTTCTAATAAAGTGACTTAAAAAAGTCCCATGAGACTTAACCTTCTCATACCACATATAAGCATGCCCACCCATTTGTAAATCATGACCTTCAAGATACAAAATTCTCTTATTTCACAAGGTTATCCATTCTTTTAGCCAAGTTAAAATAGATGCTTGATAGTACAACATCCAATCAGGAAGACCAAAACCCCTGTTCTTTTTGGTTTCCTGAAGCATTTTTAGTTTAATCCTTGCTTTCTTTTTTCTCCAAATAAATCTTGAAATTTGAAAATTTAAATCCTCAAAAAATTTTTTATCAATTTTTATGGGAATCATTTGGAACAAAAACAAAAGTTTTGGTAGTATATTCATTTTAACAAGTGCTATTCTTCCCATCAAAGACAGTTGCAAATTGGCCCATTTTTCCAGATCACCTTTAATATCCTTCAATAATTTATCATAATTGTCTTCTTTCAAAGTTGTGCATTTAGTTGTAAGATAGATTCCCAAGTATTTAACCTTTTTAACAATCTGCAAGTCCACTTGTTCTTGGAGTCTTTTTTTCTGAACTTGCATAAGATTTTTAACTAGAAGTTTCATTTTTCCTTTTTTCATTTTCATCTCTGTAACCTCACCATATTCTTCAATCCGTTGTAAAAGTTTAGGGATTGTTACCAAAGGTTCCTCTATTATAAAGACCAAATCATCTGCGAATGCTTGCAATTTATAATTTTCATCCCCAATTTTAGTACTTTAATGTTATCGTCATCCCTGACATTTCTACTCAAGACCTCTAAAGTCAGAATGAACAACAGGGGTGACAAGGGGCATCCTTGCCTTGTACCGTTTTGTATCTCTATAGCCCTTGTAAGTTCTCCATTAATTAAAATCCTGGCCGATTGTCTTTGATAGATGCTTGATATCGCATTCATGAATTTTCCCCCAAATTCCATTTGAGCCATCTGTTGCTTCATGAATTGCCAATTAACATTATCAAAGGCTTTCTGGGCATCTAAAAACAGTAGAGCCATTGATTTTTCCATGTGTGTCTCATAGTATTCTAGGATATCCAAGATCATCCTCAGATTGTTCTTCATTTGTCTTTTAGGCAGGAAACCATTTTGGTCTGGATGAATAAAGTCTATTAAAAACTTCTTCAACCTTTCTGCCAATACAGAGGCAAAAATCTTATAGTCCACATTTAGTAATGATATAGGTCTGTAATTTTGAATCTGTATTAAGTCCATATTTTCTTTCAGTATTAATGTGATATTTGCCTCTGTCCAGGTATCTGGTATTTTAGCATTTAACAATGCTACATTACATATATCTTTAAGAAATGTAGCAAAAACTCCCTCAAAAGATTTGTAAAATTCAGCTGGTAGCCCATCTGGACCAGGGGTTTTATCGTTCTTTTGTAGCATGATTGCCTCTGTTATTTCCATAGTTGTTACTTCTTGATTCAATAATTTTTGATACTTTTCTGGTAGTTTTGGTAAGTCTCCCTTTCGAATGTATTCTTTTACCTTCTCGAAAAAAATCTCCTCCTTCCGATATAACCTTGCAAAAAAGTTTTCAGCTATTTTCTTAATCTGTGTATTTTGTACCTGTAGTCATCCTTCTCTGTCTTTCAGTTTTGAAATCAATCTCTTCTCTCTTTTTTTACTTTATATGCTAGCCATCTCCCCGGTTTATTAACATTTTCAAAAAAATTCTGTTTAGCCAGTTTCATTTGCTTAGTAAGTTCATTTGTATCCAAGAGATTCATTTTGTGCTTTAAAGTATTCATTTGGACCCTAAAATTTCTTTTTGTTGGATCCTCCTGCAGTTCTTGTTCCTGTTTCCTCAGTTCTTCTACTAATGTTGCTCGCTCTTGCTTTTTCTTTTTCTTTATTTTTGCTGAGTAGGTTATTATCAGTCCCCTGACATAGGCTTAAGCTTTATCCCAGACATTCTGTAAAGAAGTTTCTTCCGCTTTGTTTATTTGAAAGAATATTTGCATTTCTTTGCTTATCTCTTCTGTAAATTTTTTTATCTTTTAGTAACGCTCTATCTAAACTCCATCTGGGCGTCCTTGCAGCTCCTTTCAGTGATATAAATACAGGATTATGATCTGCCCAGACATTTGTCTCCATTTCAGCTTCTATCAGATCTGGAACTAAGTCTGGAGTTATCCAAACCATATCAATTCTAGACCACGACCTTTGTCTGTTTGAGTAAAAAGAATAATTGGCCAAAGTTGGGTTTTTATGCCTTCAGGCATCTATCAATCTGAGTTCTTCAATCATGTTGGAACAAGACTTTTGAAGCATCTTCCTACCCTTTTCCCCCTTACTTTCACTCTTGTGATCGATTCCCTTATTCACAATTGCATTAAAATCACCCGTTACACACACAGTCTGATAGTCCGCTTGTAAGAGTAACGTACGTAGTTTTTGGTAAAAAGTTTCCTGATGGTCATTTGGTGCATATATTGCCACTAACAGCACCCTTTTAAGTTTAATTGTAATTTCTACTATCAAGATCCTACCATCCTCATCAGCAAGAATATATTTAGGGTCCAATTTTTCTTTAATATATAGTGCTAAACCTCTTTTCTTTTGCGATGCAGAAGATACGAACAATTTTCCCAGTTTTAAACATTCCAGAAGTTTAACACATTGTTTCTTAATATGTGTTTCTTGTAGACAAATTATATCTAACTTTTGTTTTTGAAGTTGAGCAAAAATCCTTCTTCTCTTAGATGGTCCATTTAGTCCATTAACATTTAAGGAGAACAATTCAATTTTCTCTTCCTTTTTAAGAGCCTTATTTAATAAATTATCTACTTATTCTTTGCCTTTACAGTTCTACCTTTTTTTTTTCTCCTTTGAGTCCAAAGTCTGTACTTCTTGTTGTGAATCAACCTTCAGTATTTCTCCTTCTTCAGAATAGTATGCTGTTATTTCCATTGCTTCTGCACCTTTTTCTCCTTCTTTAGAGCCGACAGGGTCCTCCTTTTCCAACATGACTCTAAATTTTTCATAGAACTCTTGTGCTTTAAGAATTGAATCCAATTTATATCTTACAGAGTTCCATGTGAAAAATATTCCTTCTGGTGTTAGCCACTTAAAGATAATCTCTTTCTTGATCAGTTTTGTAGTAAGGAATAGATATTTCTTTCATCCCTCTCTAATCCTCCATGGTATCTGTTTCAGGACTGTCACCTCCTGATGATCATCTCTCTTTAACGGCTTCTCCCGTACGGCCTTCAAAACATTGTCTCTTATAGACCTTAGAGCAAATTTGACATGAACTTCTCTTGGAAGTTTATTTTTTCTGGTATAAGAGGAATTGACCTTAAAAACAAGGTCAATTCCCATACCCATGACCTCATTCTCGATTTCTAAAAGCTCCGCCAACATGTCAGTTATAAGCTCTCGCAGATCCTCATTTTTCTCTTCAGGTATATTCTGAAATCTTAGATAGTAAGATGCCTTCTCCATCTCTAATGCAGCCATTGATTCCCCTGTTGACTTATTTGTTTGCTTAATTAAATATATTTCTTTATCTACTGTCTCCAATTTTTCACATACTTGTTGCATTTTTGTGTATTCTGTTCCACTTTAAGTTGAACATCAGATAATTGAGTTGTCACCTCTTTAATAGAGTTATCCAATTTGTCAAGTCGCTCTTTTTGCTCATTTGATAAGCTTTCCAGCCGTGTTGACATCGCCTCTTGAGATGCTTGCAAAGTTGTTAAAGCCGCCTGTATTGCCAAAGTCATAATTTGCAACTCTTTTAAGCTTTTTGCAACATCTTCTGTCTTATGCTGATGAATTGGAATCTGACCAGCTGAGGACGGTGTTGAAGAGGGCTGAGTTTGCCTCATGATGAAAGTTGTTCACCAAAGAAGTTTCAATATAACAGCAAAAAAAAAAAAAAAAAAAAAAGTTGAAAGGGAAGAAGAAGAAAAAAAAGGGAGGGAGAAAAAATATAAATTGAATAAAACATTAAAAAGAAAAAAGAGAAAAAAAAATGAAAATAGCTTGCAATAATTCCAATAACCACAAGGTGGCAGCAAAAGGCTATTTTAAAAAAATGAAAGAAATGTCCTCAGTGTCCAGCTTCTTTTTGGCAGGAGTCCCAGAAAAAATGGAAACTGGCCAAAAATGGCCACTGGCAAATTAGGGGCTTTTCCTTCTTCTATATGCCAATTAACAACAGATATAGTTTTTCCACAGGTAATATTGCAAAAAGAAAGTAAAAATGCTCACCAGAAAGTCATCAGAGTAGAGAGGAAAACACCACGTAACACAAAAATTATCCTGGCAAGTGTCCAGTTAGTCTTGGCAGAAGTCCAAACAGGTATCCAAATGATCGCTCTACCTTTTAATCTTCTATCATTTAATTCCACAGTAATTATTCATTTTGCTTTTCGCCCTTAGATTAGAAGAAAAATCTTTTTCTTCGGCTTCAATTCAGATAAAAGCCTTCACATTCTCTCCTATATCAGTTGCCGCTTAAAAACTTCGGGAGGGCTTTCTCTTTCTTCTTTAAGCCAATTATAAACAGATACAGCTTTTTCACGGGTAGTATTGCGAAAAGAAATAAGAAATAAGAATGCTTACCAGCTGTCTGATGCTTATCTGGCTAAAATAAGCTAATTAATCCATCAGATGTCGAGAACTGGAAGGGGCTAACCCCCCCTCCCCCCCATGTTGCCCAGTTGAGAAATGCCTGAATTTCTCCCAGTGGATATGGGATTGCCGTCCCACACCAACCAAAAGAAAAAAAGTCAGGCAATCTGTTTTCGCCCTGAGAGGGCTTAGATGAGTCTCCCACAACTCGCTGCCGAGCAATACCGGCGTGATAACAGAAGCTCCGTTAATCACAGCCGTCCCCTTCCAACGCCATCTTGAATTTGTGGGAGATTCTTGTTTTCCTTTCATGTGTATGTGAAGTATCAGCAGAAACTTAGTGTGGATAGATGGCATTCCATTAGTGGTTCTGTCAGTCATTCTCACTGAAGTTTAATGTTATTAAAGCATCTCACTCTTCATGTGAATGCTCACTTGCTGCAGTCTGCAGTTACGGTTAACCATGAATCAAATGCCTTGATCCCATCTTTTAACAGAGGTGGTCAATTTGTACCTCTCCAGATGTTTTGGCAAGAGCTGATAGGAGTCGCAGGCCAGAAGATGAAGAGGGCCACAATTTGCCCACACCTGCTTTGAAGTTCCTTTGTTGAGGAATGGCAACTTAAGAGTTAGTGGTGAAATGTCCTGGGAAACAAAAACAACTGGTTTCTGAATATTGTCTTTTCTGATAGGAAACCTGTGTCTGTTTATTCTTTTTTTAGAGTCAGAGTTGTGTCCATTTGTAGATTTTGACCTTATTTCATATAGATTGAAGGCTAGAAGGTATATGCTTAAGAGCCTTTTCTCCCCATCTCTTTCCTTCAGGAGGTGTAATGTGTGGGTTTACAGCCATGACCACCTTGTGTCCTTCATTTTTGTGGTATGTTAAATGAAATATAAGTCCAAGTTGGACTGCTGTTCACATCTGTATATATTACAAACATCTGGCACCTGAAGAACTTCTACCAGCTTGGCATTATATTGGCCCTTCTAGGGCCGTTCAGATGTTTTGGACTACAGCTCTAAGTATTCCTCACCTTTGTCTTTGCTGTCTAGGAGCTGAAGTCCAACACACCTGTAGGGTTCCAGGCTGGATTACACAGCAACTTTTGCTTAATGGCCTCTCTGTTTGCTATCCCAGAACAGCCTTTTTCTTGCAATGACTGTGATGCAGTCTTCACTCCCATTGTTTTTCTTTTCTTTTTCAAATTGTACCAGAGTGCTACATCACTATACAAAAAGACAATTAAAAATGAAAGAAAATCTTGCACATGGGTGAGGGGAGAAGCTCACCAGGAGCAGCTCACAGAGAGGCTATTCAAGGCAGGAATTAATCTCCATCTAGGTTCAGTAGGCAGCCATAATGGGAAGAAGCTTGTCTTTGAACCTGCAAAGAAGATAAAGCTTTATTTAAAACTGCTGGAGGTTGAAAAAAGCCTCAGTGCTGCTTTGTCTATGCAGACTTGACTGGAACTGATACTGCATTTTATTACCAAAAATTGCCACTAATAGGGTCTGAAAATCTACAGGTGGCAAAACAGAAAACTTGCTTCTCCAGGTGGGGAAATGCCACGAAAAATACCAGCCAGCTTGAGGTGCAGCATGGCGGATGCCTCACTTATGGTCAGAGCTGTTTAGGCAAAGCTTGATAATAGCTCATGGTGTTGTGATGGTTTTTCAAGGACCCTGCAACCGTTTGGATATCATGAGAAGCTTTATCACCTGGTGTCCAGGAATGAAATGGGGTTCTTCAGAGAAGATAAGGTGGCACTCTGTCATTCTTTGTGTTCACAGTATTGATGGGCAGTTGCAAAGGACCATATAAGGATGACCCAGTAGGGATTGTATTTCTTATGATTTCCTATTAGAGATCAGGCTTGATAAAAGCAAATTGTACAGTGTAAAGGGACCTTCCTGAGCAGACTGATCCAATGTGGTAACTGATTCAAGCCAGTCCCTGTAGTGATGGCTACACTGCCAGCCAGCCATCTTTATAGAAGCCTTGTCTTCTAGGCAAGGCGTTTATAGTGCAACTGCCTTGCCTCATCCATGGAATTTTAGTGGGTGTTTCTGTCTATGTGATGATGTCTGCCACTCATAAGATGCCATTTTCTTTCATTGCTTCTTCCATCTTTTCCCTTACTGTAGAAAATCTGTTGAGAAGAAAAGATGGAAGAGCTGCCCGGTGCACTAGGAGTCTTCCACTTGGAAGCATCCAGTAGAGACGTTTATTTCAATTTTGTATTTATTTTAAATATTTATATTCCACCTTTCCACAAAAAGGCAGTTTATAACCAGTAAAATAAAGCAAAACACAAACACTCAATGGTATATAAAATAAATCTGACTGATTAAGACAGTAACAGGAAGTCAACAATGATAAAACCAGCAAGAGTAAGTCACTACAAGCGTCTCTAAGAATACCAGGATAACATGGAGACCAAAAGACAAGAGTATGTGTGATGGACAGGTGTCTCACAGATAGTATTATTCCCCAAATTGGACACGGAAGGCTCTATCACTGTCATCTATCAGGAATAACATGAAGAACCTCATTCATGTTATTATTGAAGAACGTGCATTTATGTAGCTGTCCAAGGTACTGCTCATGTGTAAGTAGCTCAGAATTTCTTCTGGTATGTTGCCATTTATCTGTTCACAATTGCTAGACTGCCCTAGCTCAGGCTTTCTTATCTGCAACATTTTTCTTTTTTCTCTATGGGTATTCAGAACCACCCTGACAGTAGCTCCTGACTGGAAAAAAAGTCCATGACTTCTTTAAATGTTCCCAGGTGAGAAGCAGAGCTGAAATAATGTACATGAGGAATCCATAATAGTTTCAAGAGCTCTTCTTTCCTCGTGGCTGGCTGTGATGGTTAATATTTGTGTTTTTAATAACTGGAGTCGTTTCAAAGAAACAAACTTGATAAATCCAAATGGATGGTGGCTCTTGTAGGGAATGAAAACTGTTGCTATTAAAGCATCCTCAAACCACTTTTTAACATTTATTGAACAGTTTATTTTATTTTTTATTAAAACATTTTTATGCTGCCCCATTCGCCGAAGCGTCGGGGCGGCTTACAACAATAAATTACAATATTTATAAACTTGAATTAAAAATATAAACATTAGAATTAAAATACAAAAATACAATATAAAATAAGCCGCCCTGGCCCGATAAAATTCAATAATATTAACATTATTTTTTATTTTATTAAAACAGTTAATGGCTCTCATACGTTTCCTTCATTTCTTCAGCTTCCATAGTTATCTCAACAGTTTGTTTATCTGCAGTCTAAGCCTCTTCTCATGGGAAGAAAATGTTTCTGGCTCTACCGAATGCAAAATCAACTTGCTTGAAATGTCAGGCCCCTCTTCAGGCACTGTGATTCTCTCTGCTCTGGTCTGATACCTCTCCCTCACCAGAGCTATGTGTTGTCCCAGTGTGCGGAGTCCCATAGCACATGTAGGTACATAGAGTTTTATGCTTGGTAACTTGCGTAACAGTTTGGGAAATTTGGCACATGCCCTTTTCAGGTTACCTGTGTGTAAAGACTGAACATGCTAGGAGAGTGACTTGAGAGTGGTAGGCCTGTCCTACTGCATGTATAGTTGCATTCATGTTCAGGACTGGTTTTGTTTTGAGCACTGTTTGAAAAAAGCCTATTTTTTAAAAAAACGCACTTTTAAAAATGCCACTTTGAAATGCACATTTGAAAAAAATCCATATTTTCACCTTGGTCAATGGTGATACATGCTGCATCCACATGCTAGCATGACAAAGAAAGTTACCAGAAGTAGAACTCTGCAAAATCGTTTTCCTTCACAAAGATGCATAGCAAGTCCCAACCTGCTTTTTGCTGTCAGAACTAGCAAATGTCATTCCACTGATTTTGCAGATGTTATGATGTGTGTGTGCTGGAAAGAAGAACTGACATTTTGACTGGCAAACAGAATTCACATGTGCTACAGCTTCCTCTTATCAGTCTGTTGCCCATTGCTATGGAATCAGATCGTGCCATCCAAATATAAAGACAAACAGAAAAACCAGCACGCATGCACAGCCCTCACCACCAGGTATTGAAAGACTGTGGCCAATTCATGTGCTCCCGCTGGTGTTGCCACTGCTCTAAAAGTCATCCTGATGCCTGGCAGCTGTGCAGCATTGAGCAGGAGGGGAAAAAAATCAAAATCCACAATTAGGCAATACTTTTGTTAGAACCAACCTAGATTCCACAACATTTCCAGGTCTCCAGAGCTGTGCATCAGACTAGTTAGTACAAGAAGCCAGGGAAGAAGGGGGGAAATTGGCTATGAAGTCTGCAGGGCCAACCTGTCAATGGAGATTCACAGTTTGAATTAATTGGTCCATGTTAGATGTTGCGGGTGTGAGATTACACTTGGGCGAGATCACAGGAGTGCTGGCCATACTTCTTCCCTCCTCTCTAGGAACCGCTGCAGGAATTACCCAGCTGATCTGTTCACCCAAGTGAGTACACCTTTAGGTTACTGTTACAGCATGGAAACCTGCTATAGGAAATTATTTGGGGTGGTAATCCAAGGCCAGGACCAGGCTGTTTGGCCCCACTGTTAGATAAAGTGAGGCAGCCCATCCTGTGTGACAAATCTGTAGTGACATTCAATTACGTATCAATCATTGTAGAGTGTATAATTTGGATTTTTAGCACAAGGCACCAAAATCTCTTTAGCTGTTTCTGCCTCGTATTAACTAGTTCCACTTTCTCAGAGGAGGAAGCTCATTTCTACAGCTTTGTTTGCCAACCAAATTCCTAGTGATGTTCAGGAAGGCAGAAACATTTTGCTGCCCATTCTAACCAGGTTTTAGTATAATCCCTTAATTCCTGCATCCCTCACCCCAGAAAATTTTAAATGCCTCTGAAATTTTAAACTTAAAACAAGCATTAAACAAGCATTTTAGTTAGTTCATTATTTATTTAATTTTATTTCTGTCCCACCTTTCAGTCAAAAAAACCTGTGCTCCAAGCCACGGACAAACATTCAGATTAAAAACAAAATTTTAATTAAAAGATAACATAAAACAAATAAATTACAGACATCATTTAAAAGAACAATAAAAGAAAGAAACAGCACCAACAACTTAGAAACCCCTTCAACAACAAACCAGCTCATCTGGTCAAAGGTCTGCTTGAAGGGAAATAACTTTGCCAGTGGAGACAAAAGTGAAGCCACATGAGCCTCCCTTGGCAGGGAGCTCCTGAGCATGGGAACAGCTCTCTTGCATCCCCACTGAATACGTTTCACATCTGGCCTAAATCTCCCATCAATCAGCTTAATGGGATGACCCTGGGCTCTGTTATTATGAATGAGGCAGAAAAATGTTTCTGATCTTTCTCTGCACCATGCATAATTCTGCACCACTCTGTTATCTCTCTCTCTAGTTCCAAGCTAAGCAATCTCAGCTGTTGCAATCTCAGCTGTTGCAACCATTTCTTGTAGGAGGGTTGTTCCAACTCCTTGATCATTTTAGTTGCCCTTCTCTGCATGTTTTCCTACTCTGCAATATCCTTAGGTGTGGTGACCAAAACTGCACAGTTAAGTGCAGTCACACCATAGATTTGTATAAGGGCAGTTTGACGGTGGCAGTTTTATTTTCAATGCCCTTATTAATTATACCTACCATGAAGTTTGCCTTTCACACAGCAGCTGTGCACTGGGTTGACATTTTCATCCAACTGTCCACCATAATCCCAGGTTTCCCTCCTTGGTCAGGGACTGCTAGCTCAGATTCCATCAGCCTATCCCGGAAGTTTGGATTTTGTGTCCCAATGTCATTACTTTATACTCGAATGTGCATTACTTTACACTTGCTTACACTGAACTGCCATTTGGATTCCCCCTTCTCCCAGCTTGGAGAGGCCCTTTGGAGTGCCTCACAACCCCATTTGGTTTAACCACCCCAAATAATTTGGTGTCATCTGCAAATCTGGCCACTTCACTGCTTACTCCTACGAATAGGTTGAAAAGCATTGGTCCTAATACCTGTAGGACTCCACTGTTTACTTCCGTCCATCAAGAGAATTCATTTATTTATTACATGTACATGCTGCCCCAGCGCCTGAAGGGCTTTCTGGGTAAAAACAACTGCAAAAGAATAAAATCCATTAAAACAATACAAGATCTGGCATTCAAAGCATGCAGCAATAAAAATTAGAGCAATGTTAAAAATCAGGTCAGCTATTATAAAACATCTTTTAAATAAAGAAGTCTTTACCTGGCACTGGAAAGAGAGCAGCGATGGCACCAGGAGCACCTCTTTGAGGAGCATATTCCATAAGTGGGGTGCAACCACAGAGAAGTCCCTTCTCCTAGCCATTTCCCCCCTCACTTCATTGGAGGGAGCTTCTCGGAGAAGGACCTGCATTGAAGATCTTAGTGAACAAGCAGAGATCTATGGAGGCAGGAGTTTCCTTGGATAATTCTGGCCCAAAGCCATTTAGGCAAGGTCAACACTTAGCACTGGATCCAGATTGCAAGGGGCAGCCAGTGCAGCTGATGGAGGACCAGCTCGATGTGTTCTCAAGGGCCAGTCCTTGTCAGCAGTCACTGTTGTGAATTAGTTGAATTGAGCAGACCCTTTTGAAAGGTAGCCTCACATATCATTAATTACCATTACTATTTGATTCTCACTTTCTGTTCAAAAAATCAGTGTTACAGTGGCTAATCTATAGTCCACTACTACAGTCACTGCTCTTAGAGACATATTACATATTTTTATAAGGTCAGCAATTTCATATTTGAGTTAAGAACTGTAGGATGGATATCATCTGGGTCCAGCGATGTATTAACTTTCAGTTTGTCATCTTTTATCACCATTATCTACCTTAGTTCTTTAGACTTGCTTCCTTAACACATAAATTCAGGAAGATACTTCCATCTTTTATTCTTTGCTGAAAAGACAGATGAAAGTAATTCATTCTGCTTCTTTGCAATCACCTTCCTTAAGCAATCCTTTAACTCCAATGCTCCTAATTCCTCTGTTGCTGATTTTCTGCTTTTCATATAACTGAAGAATTATTTATTGCTGGTCTTGATGTTATTAATGATGTACTCCTCAAAATGTATATTTGCATGTTTTATTACTTGCATTGCCCTTGTGTAAGGTTGTGTTTTGTTTTCCTCACTTGGGCAAAGTTTCTTTTTCCTGAAGGAAGCCCTTTTCTCTAATAGCTTTCCTGATGCTAATGACCCCTTGGACTTTGGGCTACCTTTCCTAACTTGTGGCATACCTAGCATCTGAGCTATTACTGAGGTTTTGAGCAATCCCTTCAAATTGCTTTGAGCAATCGCCAAGCATTTGGAAGTGATTTAGCCCTCTAGACCCTTCCTTTCAACATGTTATGACCAGTTACCTCATTGAGAAAAGTTTCCTCTTTTGAAGTCAAATGTGACTGTGCTGGACCTCTTTGCAATTTTCCTCTTAAATGCTTATTAAATCTGATAGCACTCTAATCACTGTTTCCAGCTGGTTTAACAAGAATTACCTATTATACTATTTTATGGGCAACCCACTTGGGATTAAATCCGGGACTGCCTCTCCTCCAATCGGTTCCATGAGCTAATGCTCTAGGGACCCTTTGTTCAGGACATTGAGAAATTAGTCAGAAGTGCAGCATGCATTTATCCAGTCAATGTGAGGGTAGTTATGCTGGCTAGGGATGATGGGAACTGAAGGCCAAAATATCTAGAAGTCACAAGATGCCTATCTTACCATAGAAAGTATCAAATGTTATTACATGTTTTATATTATAATATAAACATGTTATGTTGATAAATGTTATCAAATGTTTTATATTTCATTAAAAAATAGTTTCTTTACCCAAACAATGAGAAGAACAGAATTACTGCAAGGGAACAGTGTGGCAAAAAATGCTGTTTTATGCGTGACTGAGAGAATCCAGCTGTTCAAAAGGAGAGTGAGCGTTCATTCAGTTTAGCTTTGTTAAAGTCACACTTCATGGTCTCAAGGAGCAGTTTTACCAGCTTGGTCTTCCCTCCGGTCACCATGGCTTTGGAGAGCTCAAGTACTTCAGCTGTGTGGTGACGACAGACCAGCCTGAGCTCCTGTTGTAGCCGCTGCCGTGGATATTTGTCCTCAGCTTTCTTCACCCACAATTCCACCTCTTTCATTAGCATCTCCATATTTATCTTCTCCTGACTAAACAAGGTTAGCAGCATTTCCATTAAGCACCGGAAACTCTCTGTAGACACTGAACCTACACCATCCAGCTCTATTGCCTGCTTGAAGCATTCAATGGCACCCAACTCTTCGTTTTTTATCCGAAGGCATTTTCCCTTCAGCAACTGGAGTTCAGGCAAGACATTCCCCAAGTCTAATTCCATGGCTTTAGCAAAGAACATGAGGGCACTGTTCAGGGCGTTTTCGTCCACAACAAGGAGTTCCTGCATGGCATCTACTCCCATGTAATAATATACCTAAAAGAAGAGCAGGAAAAAGAAAGAGGAGCAAAACTGCACACTATTTATTCAAAAATATAGGTGCTGTTTTGTAATCAAAAGGACCAAGTTGGCTCACACTGTGCGGAAATGTAACAAAAATGATAAACTTTCATGGGTCAAAACCACAAGTCAGAATAATTTTTAAATGTAATTGTAATCTCATAAGATACATTCCTGAAAAGGAAGATCTTGCATCTTCTCCCAAATGCTTGTGCATGTAGGCTCCAGTGGGCCTCGGGAGACAGTTGCACCATAACAAAACCATTGTAGCGAAGGCCCTGCCAAATTTTGAAGACGTAAGCAGGGGATATTCAAAGCAGCAATCTTTATTAGAGGTGGTAGATTCTTGGATACAGAGAGGCAAGTCAAGCTATTCCAGGGCAGCTTCAGTTCTTTATTGGGTCTAAAGCAGCACCTTGAGCTGGTCCTGTAAGCTGGTCAGCAGAACTTGTCTGCCTGTGTCTGTTGATGCTTTATATTGCCAAAGGGAACAAAAGACTCATAGGATATATGTAGTCCAAGACGGTTCCGCCCGTTTCTTCCTCCCCCCAAACGAACCCATGAGTGAGTCACTACCTAATATTAGAACAGGGCTGCATATGCTATTTTATGTTGCATTTTATCTATTTTGCTTTTGCTGTGTAAGCCACCAAGAAAAGATTTGTTAATGGAAAGCTTTAAATTTAATTGCCTTTCTTAATTAAACTTAATGAATGAATACATTTAAAAAAGCAGCAAGAAGATTTTTTAAAATCAACACAGGCTAGTCCTTTAAAAGTCTGCCCGAATAACAACACTGCATTGTCTTTATAGCCATAAAATAAAATAAGGAAGCAAAAACAGTGAAAAGGACTTGATGAGGGGGGTGCTTTCTCTCACCTGGCCTAGGTCAAGGTAAGTCTTCAGGCATGGATGTACCTTCACAACATGTTCCAGATCAGCTTTGGCATCTGTGAGGTTTCTCTGGTCTGGCATTCCTCCCAATCCCATCTTCACACGTTCCAAGTCACGCAAATATAGTTTAATAAGCATCTAAAGATAAGCATGTTTAGTGCATTTGACTTCTTTGCCCCACTTTTTGTGTTCCACTCTGTTGAAATCTCAGGTGGCTGCTGACAGTCCGAGTAGATAATCCTAGGCTGAAGGACCAGCACTTTAATTTGGGTAAACTGGCTGCATAAACCCCCATGGCTACGTGTTCTGTTAGACAGACCTGTTAGATCTGAGCCTGAAGATATACTCTCCCTACGGAAGCCGTAAGGAAGAAGATTTTTAAACCCAGGTATAGATTCCTGGCTGTCCAAGTTAGCATAGCAACTCTGACAACAGAAAAGCATAAGAAGGCCCTTGCGGACTGCTGCCAACATGCTGGGAACCACAAAAGCAGGACATGATGACAGACACACCTGCCTGTGCTCCCCACATATTCACACTCCTCTGATACCAGAGGGGATATAGTGATCATGATTATTAGCCATTATTAGTCATATCCTCCGTGGCACACATTAACCTGAATATCCTGCTAGAAAGCACGAGGATGATGAAAACGAATTTCTTAATATAATGCAACTACTAAAAAAACAATGCTGGTCTCTCACAGAGTATGTGCATATTTTGAAGAGTCTGAGAAAGTGGGTGACATACCTTGGCGCGCATGCAGTATGCCTGCCAGTTAAGGACTGGATCTGGCAGCACATCTAAGGCCATGTTGCAGACTGCCATCGCCATCTCTTGCTTGCCAAGGAAGTGGAAGATTTTTGCCAGGCGGTTTAGAACAGCAGGACCGTCTCTAGCCATTTCTATTGCCTTAAAAGCAAGCAAATTCACAAGACATGGTTCCATTAGTGAATTTCCACCTACTGTTCCCATCAGTAGGTCATAACCAGGAGAAAGGTATTTGGTTATTTTTATTTACAGACTGGCTAAAGCTACAGGTTATCCTCCTCTGAGGATAAGCATAATCATCTTTACTGAAAATTTAGTGGCCCCTTATTCTAGGCAGGAAGGAAAGGAGTGAAAAGGAGATTCTTTCTCTTGGCTTAACAGGTAAGCCCCTTACTATGCATGTCTACCCAGAAGCTGATGCTGAAGGGTCTTATACCCAGGCAAGTGGATATAGGATTGTAGCCTTAGTGATATCACAGTGTACACAGATGTAAGTTCTGCTGAATAGGGTTAGAGTTAAACCAAAATTCAGGAGTCCACTGTGAGAAGTTTAGACTGCTTTCTTTAGGAATGTTCCACACCCACATTTCTACAGGAATTCTATAAAATTGGAGATGCACTTTTGGTATGTTCTTCAATTCCTCCAATTCTAGAATGGTTGGAGGAATGCTTAACCAGTTCTCAAAAATCTACTATATTTCTTTCTTTATAGGTAAGAATGACTATGTGGAGCTATCCAGATTTAGGTCAAAGTTTTAGCCTCTAGGAACATTATTTGTGTTTAAAATTGTGCATAGCAAATGCCCTTTTAAACTGCATCACCTGCATGAAGAAGTGTGCTTCTCCTACTTGTATATACAAGAGAAATTGAAATAAAGCCATCCCTCACTGTAGCCTTCAACATGCATGCCCCCTTTTCTATTCTCCAAGCTCATTTTAGAATTCACAACATGCCAAGCTTCCATTTAAGAAGATAGCCTTTTGTGAGGGTAGACACTGTGTTTCTAAGCTCCACAGCACTGCCCATGTGCCTTGTTGCTGATAATGCTGGTGGAGAAGAGGCAATAAAATTCAGAACCCCCCAAACTGTTAAAATTGGTGGAGATGTAGCTGTTAGCCAAGTCTTTAGTGTAATATTTAGGTCTTGACCCAAAGCATTTGCAAGAATTGAAATAACAATAACAACAACAATAATTCTATATTGCCCAACAGCCTAAGCAATCTGGATAAAGGAAGGCATCTTGGAACACCCGACAAACTGAATAATGGTCCCTCCTTCCACATTTCAGTAGCAATGTATTTGTTTGGTAGATTTATATCCACTTGTACCTTTCCAAAGCAGTCGAGGGGATCAGTCCAAGAGTAACCACAGTCATGAATACCCATGGGAGTCACTGAGAATGATTCTTTCCTCTCTAGTAAGATCCCAAGATAGCACCAGGCCAAGGCTAAACAGAAGGAACGGCAGAAGAAAATTTACGATAATTAGAGAGGTATAGTGGACAAGATCCCAGGGAGATTTCTATGCCTATGTAAGGGAAGATTATACATCTTAAGTTGACTGTTATGATCCCTTCCTCCCACAGGTGGGCGAAACAAGCCACATTTAAACCTGAAGAGCAGCCCGCCTGGTTGGGTGTGTGTGGGAGCTGCTGCAACCAAAGCTGCAATGAGCGTGTACAAATAGTCTTTCTGAATCTGAGCCATGAACTTGCACACATAGACTGCCTATGCACGGCTGGATCGCAGACATTTTGTAGGGTATAGGATGCACGCACTGCACCTGCACGGGTGATTCCTTTTACCTTTGTGATGCAGATTAGAGGACTTCAGGACTTGCTGGAGCAACGCCAGTGTTCTGTTGAAGGCCAACAGCCTTTTTTCCTCGTCGTTACCCTTGCTCATCCACATCCCATCCAATCTGAAACAAAGATGGGCACTGCTATGATTATTCACTGTTTGATATGAACAGGCATCGAATTGTACGATCTGTTCCTTTCTTTCACATAGCCCCACCTATTTGTCCTCTTTCTGTAGTGCTTGCCATGCATTTCTAGTTCCAGAGCTAAATAGCAAACAGGGAAATACTGGCAGGTTTTTTTTAAAGCAGAATGGTGAAACTGACTGATTGGGTCTGCTGTGAAACTGAGAAAGTTAGAAGTTATTTGCATTCTGAGGGATCACAAGTACACATGAAATGCCTCTTGTAGAAAAATCCATCATTCTATCATTGGCTGTTGTCTGTGTTTTTACCGCTACTGCCTGTACTGATACATGAACACTTTGGATGATTAATAACACATTGGTGTTATTAATGCTTTTAAAAACCTACTTGTCCTACATAAAAAGATCACAGGTTGCAACAGATTCAGACTGGTAAATCAAACTGAAGCATATGTTTCCTTTAGTTATTACGTGAAGCTATCAGAGAGTCTGTGGACCCTTTTTCCCTACCTGTGCTTCTCCCCAAAACCTCCTTCTCCAACTACGTTTCTTCCAGCAGAGCTCCACTGAGGAGTGGCTGAAGAAGGTGGGGAAAGGAGCAGAGGAAAGGATTTGGAACAGTGCTTTAGATTTGTGTGATTCTTTCCCTGGAATCTCCAGCAACAAAATCTTTCATCAGGGCTTCAATCATACAGTTGGCCCAAGGGACCCTCTCTTTCAGTCCGCTTTGAGACAACAAGTGGAAAGGCCCAGTGGACAAACTCCTGGACGTTGCTGATTCATGACAGGGCTCTGCTTCCAAAGCACTGTTCTCAGAGCTGCCAACTGATCCTCTGTGCTGATGATACATTGTCTGAGTCACAATACAACAGATTAGATGTCCTGCGCAGGAGTTCTATCACCTTTACCTTAAACAGTGTGCATGTGTATGTATGTTCAATTGATCAAGTGTTTCTTTTTAAGCTGTGATACCATTTTGAAAGATGTTTTTGAGCCTGTCCTTTAGTTTGGGATCCTGAGATCCATAATTTGTAAACCACAAATTAATCGCCAGCTGGGCAGTGTACAAATCAGGAGCATTCACCACTTGGGCAGTATACAATTATTATTACTATTATTACTACTACCACTACTATTACTAAGCAATTCATAATGTTTCTGATTTTGCAACAGTCCTTTATGGAAGGAAAGGCCCAACTACCTGGACACTACAATCAACCTCTGGGACCTGCCTCTGATTGTTAGCTCTTAGGGAGGTTTGGTTGGTGGTGACAAGAAGAGTCTTTTCAGTGGTGCTTCTCCATTATGAGAGCCACCTAGTGCCAACTTTACTATCTTTTTGGTACCAGGTCAAGACTTTCCTCTACTTCAGGGCATTTAATCAGTTGGAGCTTTGCTAGTTTTTAATCCAGGTCAATCAGATTTAATCAAAATTTTATATTTAAATGTGGTTTAAGTTTTTTGTATGGTAATTTAAAAATGTTTTTTATATATTGTGGTGGTGCATTTTAGATGGTGTTTGAATGGATTGTTCTAAATCGCTCAGAACTTCAGCTTTGGGCAGTACAGAAATCAAATAATAAGTAAATAAAATAGCTGGGAAAGCCAAAGGATAAAAAGGATTTCTGTACCTGCCTTTGACCCATAGATGATTGGTTCATAAGCGCTCTGTAGAGCAGGCTGCCAATCAGTACAATATATATATGGTACAGCTATCCTGAAATATAGTGGGAGGTGGTAAGAACTGTTAACTTCTACAATAATTTTGCCCATTCCAAATCAGTAATTGCCTATGTCCTGTGGTTGATGTATAGTTAAATTACTCAAACTGGTCGATAGCAACTTAAATGCTAAGATACCACCAGTCTTGTGTTGTTTTTTGCTCCTACAGCTAAGCATCTATTTTTTTACTCTGATATTAGATAGTGGTACATCTGATAGTGGTAAACCAGACTGAAGCAAGTCTTTACTTAATACTTGAATTCATCAGTTTCTCATTACCTGAGTATGTCTATGAGAATTTTAATTCTTGCATCTGAGATCCAAACTGGATGGGACACTGGCAATCATGTCTGTGCAAAAGATAATTAACAGCAGGTGTGTGTGGTTTTTGGTAAGATCAGAGCGTGCAGGAGGAGAGGTCCAACGCTTTCTTTCCCACGTTAAGCTCCTGATCAAACAGCCACTCTCCTATGCCTAGTATTAACCTTGGGAAGGAGATGCCCATAGCTAGGGATTTTCATGCAGCACCTTCTCTTGGTTGTTAACTGGCGCATCTGAAAGTTATTTTTTATCATCACGTTTATATAGCTTGGACTTAGACATTCTAGAAGCTCTTGTACATTTATACAGCTGCAATGTGGGGCTAGAGCACTGGACTAGCCCAAGGGGGACTCTATGCTGCAAATCTGCCATTTTAACTCCACTGCAAGGAGTTACGGACCATGGTTTTCCCTCTGTTTTTAATTAATAATAATAATAATAATAATATTTATTTATTATTTATTTATTAAAACATTTCTATGCCACCCCATTCACCGAAGCCTCGGGGCGGCTCACAACATAAAATTAAAATACAAGAAATAACAATATAAAATAAGTCGCCCTGGGAAGATAAAATAAGCAAATAATATTAACAATTAAAATGATGCTTAAATAAAAAGTTGTTGTTGTTGTTGTTACTCACAATAATAATTTATTATATTTATATTCCACCCTTTTTTCTAAAAGGAAACCAAGGTGACCTACATAATCCTCCTCTACATTTTATCCTCACAACCAGTTTGTGAGATAGCTTAAGCTGAGAGTCCGTGACTGGCCCAAAGTCATGCAGTGAGCTTCATGGCCAAGTGGGGACCAGAGCATGGATTTCCTAAGTCCCAGTCCAGCACTCCAACCACTTCATCGCACTGGCTACATTCCTGTCTCACCTGATATGCAGTGTGGCCATAGAAAAGTACCAGCTTCTTCTCTCCTCCAGTGGGATCTGAAACAGAAAGCCAGGTGAGTAGAAAATCAGCAATTGCTTTCCTACAAATACCATTCTTGATACAAAAGTTCCATGGAATCAAGGATTCCAGCAGCTTAGCCCTGTGTTTATGTGCACAGTTATGTAATATTTGAAGAACACTGCATTTGTACCAAGAAAACTTAGATATAAGCTCAGTCCTAAAACCACTTCATGTGCAGTGAAGTCAAACTCTGTTCTTCTATAACTGTACACCAAAATGCTTACATAAAATGCATAAAATAAAAGAAATACAGTTAGACTACACAATTCAAATAAAAAATAAATAAAGTCAGAACCAAAACTATAATTTAAAAACGAGTAAAATAAAAACTGAGACAGGTCTGAAGCATTCTTTTTTACAGTAAAGCTACATTAATTGCTGATTACTCTGGCTTTTGCTGCAACTTAACTGGAGTCTGTCTCTTTCTTGTAGCTGAATATTACACAACTCATAATTTCAGAAGTTATTTTCTCACATCAGATGAAGCTGGCTGATCGGCAGCATGTTGAATAGTGTGCTTGCATATAGGAATTTATTCTTATTGAATCATTACGCAACCTGAAACATGGTTATTCTTTGCATTTGTGCTTTTCAAAATTTTGGAATACAATTCACCAATAAAATGCTATAAAATACATACACATTTTTGCATATCCATTATGAAGTACAAAATGCATCATATTAGACACAATTATTGACAAAAACATTGTGGGACTTACACCTGAGCAGTCTGATCCAGAAAACATTCTTTTTCTTCATTATGTGGATATATGATAAAATGAATGTATATTTAACAAATAGTTTAATTGACTACAAATTGTATGATTAAATTACTAAAGCTTCAATCCTATGCAACAACATCAGACAAAAAAGGGCCTGCAATTCCCATCATTCCTCAGCCATGTCCCAGCTGGGAGTTCCAACCCATTTTTCTGTCCAAACCTCCACAAGGTTGTGTCCTAAGATTTCTTAATTGGGGTCAGTCAAAGAATTGGGCATGGCAGCCAGCTAGAAAATGTGTCCTCCCTACGAAAAGCTCTGAGTTAAATAGGTTGACAAGCAACATTTTTATGCAGTTCAAAGTGGTAATTATTATTTTCAAAAAGGTTTCTTGGTATGGGTATGTTGATGCCTTTCCCACCCCTACCCCCATTCTCTTTCAAGTCTGAAGAAATCTGGAGACTTCACAGTTTAGTTATAGATAAATATAGCCCAGCCCCTGAAGGCAAACATTTTACTTATCGCAAACTTTGTACCAGTCCATCCACCTGGCTTTTTGTGTGGTCTGTTGATGCAGGCAGCTATAAAGTCAGCATTCAGAAAGTTGCACCTTTGTTTAGACAGCTTGAGCTAAGGGGATCAGAATAATAATAATTAAACCCTCCAGCTAATCAGTAAACCGAAAACTATTAGGGATGGGTACTTGAGGCTTGGTATTTGAGTTATTCAGGGCTTGGTTGGGGACATTTGCTATTGCTGTACTGAAAGGTTTCAGTGCTCTAAAAATGAAAGATATGAATTCCACCACCGTTGGGTCACAATGGGATCTTTGTTAACGCCACACGTGTGGCACCTCAAAAGATCAGCTTTCAATAGGGCAACATTTCATCTATCCACTCAATCCTTTTAACTTACTCGTTTGGCTTTAAACCCTCACTTGGCAGAAGGCTTGGGCCAGGTAGCAATTTAAAGCACTGGATCCTTTAATGTGATGGGCTGCTGAAGGAGGAGCCAGAGCTTAGTGGTGGAAGAGCACATGCTTTGTGAATGGAACCGCCCTGCATCAGTCTCCTGCATTTCTAGCCAACAGCTGGTGGAAGGGCAGAAGATAATTGTTTAATTAATTAATTATCCTCCTATTCTGAAAACACCTTCTATTGTGTATCAGACAAGCCATCTCTGAAGTGGCTTAAATGACTATAGGATGGCATATGTATACGTCACTAGACTAGGCCATAAATGGTTTTCTGAGGCGTTGCAGTGTCTGGGCCAAAGCTTTTCAGAGGAGATTTTTCTCAGAAAATGCCTGAGGTTTGTGGTGTCCAGTGTTACACTGAGCACTAAAAACAGAAATTAGATAAGCAACAATAGTGAAAGTAAACAGCAGTAGAAACAGATGTAGCTAATTTAAAACAATATTAAAGTGCTTAACCACAGCTCTCTGCAAGCTTGAAAGTCAATGCCTGCAATAATTGGCCAGGCATTGAAAAATAAGGGCAGAAGAACCACATGGAGCTTGCAAGATACTGAGTTCCGGACTTTTTTTTACAGTGGGTCCCCAATGTGGTGCTCATGGAGTCCGAAGGTCTGCACAAGCTTCACTCCTGCCTCTTTCAAAATACAATTTTAATTGAAAAAGAAAAAGAAAAAAGCATGCCAGGTTGTCCTTCCCATTCCTGAACATGCAGCTGATCAGTGGACTGGAAGTGAGGGCACAGCAGAGGGTGGAAGGAAGTGAAAGGGTGAAGCTAGTGGCTAGGAATGTGACTCAGAACCACTCAGAGACTCCTGCAGGACTATTGAGGTGGAATATTCATTGAATGTGTAATAATAAATAGGAAGGGAGAGAAATTGTGTGGCTAGATAGAGACAGGATGTTCAGAGCAATGGCAGGATGACTCGGGAAGAAAGAGTAAGGCAGGGGTTAGGAGTGGAGAGCGACTGGGCATGCAAAGACCTGCTGGACAGAAAAAGACTGGATGGACCAGGAGGCAAATCTTTCTGTTCCCTCTCTCTCCAGCCTCTGGCCTTGCTATTCCTCCACTCTCTTCTTTCCTAGCCAACCCCTGTGGGTAGGCACATCCTCCATGGGAGGCATTTTGTGATGGCACATGCAGTAGTTTCTCAGAGGCCCAAATGTGCCCAGGGGCTCCAAACGGTAGAGAACCTCACTCTGGATGTTACTGATTGGGGCACTGAAGAAGCAGGACAGACATGCCTCACAGGGCAGATCAGAAGATTCTAAGATCCCTGTCCCAAAACTATTTTCTAAATAGGATCCACTTTCACTTGAATGCTGTTGCCTTACTTTGCACATTTTTCTCATGCCCCTGGTGGAGGACTATAAAAAATTTCAACCTAAAAAATTTCAACCTGGTGGAGGACTAGATGCATGGTGGGCACCAATGGGTGTTTTGACTGAAGGTGTGGCTCTTAATGGGAAAAGCTTGTCTCAGTTCCCTGAGGGCTTTGGGTGCCCAGTACGACCTGCCCCTTGCTCTAGAAGGAGAAAGGGAGGCAGAGGCAGCTAAGCGGATTAGTGATAGAGATGCATGTGCATTGGCTTGGAGCCAAAGCCACACAATGGGACTTTCATTTGTACAACAGGACTACCGCCTGTGCTCTCCTGCGTGATCTCCAGGTCCCCTCTGGACGGTCCCCCAAACCTCACGACTAGCTTCGGGAGGGGCCAAAAGGGGGTGCAGTTGGGATTATGTGGCATCTTTTTCTCCAGTAGTTTCCTCCTGCTGGCAGACCAATTCTGCCAGACACAGACCCGTTATCTGAGCACCAGAGGTCCTTCATCACGCTGGATGGCAGACAGAAACTTCATCCTGCTACCCAAACATCTAGGAGGAGAAGGGCTTAGCAGCCTGTGCCAGAATGCTTGCAGGCTTGCTCCTGCTCTTCGCTGTTCTGCTGCTGCTCCCGCCTCTTCCTTCCCCTTTCCTCCAAGCTGCCTTACAGAAGAACCACACTGACTTAAAATGAAACTTTGCACCCAGGTTTCTGCAACATTTCCAGGGAGAAGGTAGGTATAGTGCAGCTCCTGAAGCAGAAAATGGGAAGGAAGGTGCATGTATGTATCCGTCTAGTCTTCAGTCTATTCTGCCTCTCTAAGATCAGGCTTTCCCAACCTGATACTTTGGACTACAATTCCCAGCATTCCTGACCATTGGCCACTGCTAGCTGGAACTGGGGAGAACTGAGGCCCAAAACACCTGGAGGACAGCTGGCTGGAAGGACTGTTTTATCTGAGCATTCAACAGCCATTTTGTTTTCACCCTGATGCAGGGTCCTCAAGCCATATTTTAAAAGCCCCTCTACCCCATCATCCTAGAGCCCCAATCTGGATCAGGTCCCCTGAACTTACTCTAGAGTAACAATAAGACATCACTGCTAGAAACAGGTTTATAGTCACATCCTGGCCCTGATAGTACTCCCCTTTGAACAGCAAGTAACCTCAAAAGGTAGGATTACCTACCTGCTTCCCATAAGCCAGAGCCTTACTGTAGAGCGTGAGGCCTGCAGTCAGCTTCTCCATCTTCTCCTCTTCGTTCACCAGCCCCACATCAAAGGCGTAAGCATAGCCCTGCTCAGCCAAGCAACGGGCCGCCCTGAGTTGGGGATCTCCTTGCAGGGGCTCTTCCAAATCCAAGCCCATTAAGCGAGAGAGGCTTTTGGTGCACTTAGCCACTTCCTGCTCATCAGCCAGCTTGTCATAAACAAAAGCCAGGTTGGCCCAGGCATTCAGATTTTCAGGGTCCTCCAGAGAAATGTGAAGGAAGATCTCCTTGGCTTGCTCCACTTCTTCCAGGTGAAAGGAAAAGACGCCGAGGAGGTTTCGGACGGCATTTTGCTGTGAGCCAGTTTCAAACTCTAATTCATAGTTCAGGCTCTCTCGTTTCAGCTTCAAATCTCTCCCCTGGAAAATCATTGCAGTGGAGGACTCAAAGTTCATGTTCATATCTAGGTGAAAGTGACCAGGAATATAATCCATCTGGTCGATAAGGGTATCAATGTCTACTTCTGTTTCTTCCATGTCCCCACGGGAAAGACAGTCTTCGATTTCAGGATTCCTCAAAAAGCCGCTTTCCCGGTTGTTGCTTTCCTGTTTATTTTTCCCTCTTTGCCCTCTGACTTTGTTTGCCTTTCTATATCCTCCACCTCTTTCTTTACTTGCATTTCTGGTTTTGCCAATTCACGCGGTGTCTGAAAAGGGAGGAGCGGAGAAAAGCACTTGTCATTCCACAGCCAACCTGCTGCTTCAAGGCTATCATTGGCCCAGTGAATCACACAAGGCAGAGGCAGCCCAGGCCTGTTGAAGCGATCCTTTTTGGCCAATAAGCTGCAGGCCAGCATGACTTGGAATGCCACCCAGTGCATGGATATCCCTTGAATATCTTGATCAGGATGGTGTAATTGGGATCCTGCACTAGCAGGGGGTTGGATTCAATGGCCTTCTTGGCCCCTTCTGATCCAACTATTCTGTGAATAAGCCTGTTTTAAAGTGTATGAATGTTAAATCTACTTTTACACTGTTTAGGGGCCTTCCCAAATAAATAGCCTGGAGCAAATGTACACAATATATAGTGATTGGCTTGAGATTTTAGGTACAATTTCAACATTCTAGAAGAATGTGAACATTGCATGACTTTCACAATGAACATTAAGACACGTGCATCAAGAATTCTCAGGGGGAATCCAGAGTTTGAGATATCTTGAAGACTAACAACTGGGTATGTGTGTGCACACATCCAAAGAGACATACTGGCAACATTTAGGATAATGCTTGCATTCTAATCCATGGATTAGAGTCTAATCTAAGCCATAATACATCCATTACTCTTTAAGGTGCACAAGACTGTTATTCTTGCATATGTACATTAATACAAGTATTGCAAAAATGGACACTTTAGAGCAGGGTTTGATCACTTTTGCAGCAGCCTGTCAGCATATTTGGCAATCTGAGAAATTGCCTTGGGAATCACTTCAAAAAGACTGCCATGGAGTAAGCAAACTTCCCAAAACTCAGAGATGAGATCTGAGCCGCAACATGCTAAACAACTCCTTGGAACCCACAGTTTGCAGCAGGCATATTCCATAGCAGTTCCATCTGCTACTAAGAACATGCATTTATTCTTCTTAAGTGGGACGGTAAGGGTTGGCAACTTCTGAAGTGTTGTCTGGGGAGTGGGCACACTAGTCTCCATGGGAACCACATTGCCTGCGCCTGCCTTGGAGTGCTGGAAGGGCAGCAGCCTGCACACCTGATCCTCTTATGTGGGCTGTAAAGGCCTCAGTTGTGAAATGTGATGACAACCCGAAAAGCAGATGAGGGATGGGATGGAGCAACCTGAGAGTTTTGCTTTATCCTGCCTTCAGATTTTTAAAGTCACAAGTTCTCTGCACTGTTTATGAAGAAATGTGATAAATCCTTATCAAAAAACAAACCAAACAAAATGAACACTCAACAGCACTGGCCAAATTCAGACAGTAAAACCGTTCCCAGCATGGAGTGTGCGCCTGCCTGCTGCAGAGCTATTGAAGATTAAGAGGCCGTCAGAAAAAGAGCAGGCAGCAACAGTTCAGCATCATTAATGCCTGGCCATTCAAACACTGACTTTCCAGATCTCGGCAGTCAAACCTGGTGGGACAAATAGGTCAGCACTGCTTCTTCCACATTCAGCTAATGCTATGCAGAAGTTATTTCTGCTGCCTTGATGGTGAAACTTGCAGAGTTGGCTGTGTTCTTAGAAAAAAGGAACCAAACAAATTTTTTACCTGTTGCTTCTAGGGACCGGTGCAGCAGTGGGGAACCTTGGATCCAAGAGCCAATCCAGCCTTTCCGGAAACCCCATTCCAGCCATCCGGAGTTCCTCCAAAGACCCTCTCTGTTCCCTTTCCCTCATGCTACTCTCTTTTCTTCCATTGTTTGGCAGTTTCCCACCTTCAGTGCTGTTTTTCCTGCATTCTCTTACAGCTTTGTTTCTGGCAGCAAGAGCTTTACACTACAAAGTTCTTTTTTTGGGGGGGGGGTCACACCCCTTTTGCCTCTGGTCCTAGCCACTGTTATAATGTGTTTCCCAGGAGCTTCTCCTAAATGAATTAGGCCCTTAGGATGAAGGAATTTCCTAATCCCTAGCAATGTCCTTTTCCTTCCATCCAGGATCTGACAGTGTGCCACAACAGGTGCCTGCAGCATTGACAAGCCCTTGTGAGCATATGGCAACCTTCCCAGAAGACCTGCCCCTGCCGGGCACATGGAAACAGAAGCTTGAGCGTCTAATGTTGTCATAGCAGTGAAATTCCAGATCTATTCTCCACTGCAGTCTCCAATGAGGAGTGCAGTTCTGTTTCTTCTGCTCCAGGCACCAGAGGATGGAGGATGGAACCAAAGGGCTTCAGCGGAGCCCCGTTTTGGAGCCAAACAGCCAGGTAAAGGCAATTTCAGCAGGATTCAATTGGTTAAAAAAATCAATGATTTATAGATTCTCACGGTGCGCGGAGCCTGCTTTTCCCAGGCAGCCAGGAAAACTGCAAGCACTTTGTACTTTAGAAAAGAAGTTGCTGTGTTTCCCATACTTGTGTTCTTGTTAAATCCACACAAATCAATCACCATGGATTTGAAATTTGGAGGGATCATGTGGATTGACACATAAAGAAATTCAGACAAATACAGGCCTCTCCCTCTCTTTCCCCCTCACAGAAAAAGCAAAACAAACAAACAAACAAAAAATCAATATGCAGGCAATCAAGTATGTGCCTGTCAATCTATACATGGTTTGCTATCTATTCCTCATACTATGCATACTAAGTGAAACTGTTCATTCTTGTAGTAAAAGCACTGTGTTTGTTTGGCCTGTGTCCTTCTACTTTCTCCCGTTTCCTAAGAACCTCATTTTTCTCCTGCTTATATCACACTGTAATCAAGAAATAGAGAATTGGGTCCAGTTGGGCCATCCTGTGATTGGAAAGCTCCTGTCATTCAGGGAAGGCTCTAGGATCCACCAGAGCTTAGTCTTTGCCAGTCCCCCATGCAGCCACCCCTGACTGTGCCCTCCCCATGGACCACAGCTCCAGTTGCCCCGCTGCACTGACCTACTGGGGGTGGGCTCCAATGACATCTGGAAGCAGCAGGGGTCGGCAATTTGGTCGGCCTGCAACATTCATCATCCTTCACCGTTGGCTATGCTGATGGGAATTGTAGGTCCACGCTTCTGTAGGCCCACAAGCTGCCTGCCCTTCCTCTAGTTTGTGAAACAATACTGTATTCATACCAAACAAGAAGCCTAAGTGAGCTTGTATCCTGCTTCCCCAGTTTACCACACCTAGTCTTGTCTCATGCCTAAAGCATCAACACTTGTTTTTGCAAGTGCTGGTACTAAATAACATTTGTTCACATGGCAACAGAAGCCATCCTTCAGCTCTCTGTATATTCCTCTGTCTAGATTTGACGTGTCAGCAGTTTATCCAGATGTCAAGAAGCCCAATACCTTTCTGCAGGCTCCATACTCCAAGGTCATCTGTTCAGACTTGGTGAGTTCAGTGCATCCTATATGCCCAAAGTGGAAGGATTCCTTGGATTTACTATAATCTGCTTGAATTAGAAAGAGTGCATGCAATAAAACATGTTCTGTGTATGGTATTAGCCACCAAGAACACCCCCGCCCCCATACTGGCAATTTCCCAAGATGGTCAGTCTCTTATAGTTCTCGATTGTGATGTCACGTGGTTTATTTAGTAGCTTGCTTGTGTGGCCAGTTAAGAACTTCGGAAGCTGCCTTATATTAGAGCAGAACATGGGTCCCTCTAGACCCGCATTACAGGGCCAGTGGGGCAGACAGGGTCTCAGGCAGGAGTTTTCCCAGTAGGGAAAAGTTGGGATTTGAAGCAGGGACCTTCTGTATGCGAAGCAGATGCTTTGCCCCTGAGCTACAACCCTTCCACCTATAGACTAGCTGCCTTGCATTTCATATGTGTGAACCCATTCACAGAGCCATAGCCTACAGAGGCTTTCATCCTTGGTTGCAGGCAGGAGTGGGCAACCTGTGGCCATCAGCCGTATCCAGCATAGCTAACAGTGAATGATGCTGTAAGCCACAAGTTTCCCATCCCTGCACTGCAGCTTGGCTTTTCTATGTGAAAAATGGTGCAATGTATTCTTCACATTCTGATAAGTGTTCCCATTTAAGGTTCCAGCCAGCTAGTCTGTCATGTCTTCTCCAGGACTCCATTCCACCTGCCTCCTGGTGTCTGTATTCCTTTTCCAACTGACCTTCAAGAGTTTGTGGCTTCTGAGCCTTCTCAGGTCACATTGAACATCTTTTGAGTTTTCCCTTTGGGTTTGCTTTCAAAAGTTGCTTGGTGATCCTTCCAGTACCCCACAACATGCTCATCCCTTCCTCTTGTTCACTCATTCCTTTTGTGGCATCACCCACCACCTATGTTTCCCAATGGAAAGAGTGGAATCTTTCTTCTCCTTGGATAAGAGGTGGAAGGCATCTGTATAAAATGTACAGAATCTTTAAATATATGCTCAAGTCTCAAAAATACAAGTGAGCTTTTGGGAAGCACATTCTCTCTTCAGCTTCTGCAAAATAAGAGAGGGATTTGATGATATTAGGCTAAGTTAAAAGTAGTAAGAAGTGTATAAGGGCAGAACAGTCCTATTGGGAAGGAGAGTAGGGGAAGCTCTAAAGTTGGAAGCTCCAAAATATCTACAACCTTCGTGGGCTTATGCAGTCATAGTAGAGGAAGAATGGCATTTGCCCTCTTCTCTTGTTTTATAGTTCCCCTTCAACGAAAATTATGTGTGCCAGATACACAGCTGGTATACAACCCCTGTGTTGAGGGGACTGAGTTTTGGAAACTGCTGATTCTTTTGCCTCTATGGAATTGGAGCTCCTGCTAAGGGACAAGATATTTCCACAAAGGCTGAGAGCTTTTCTATATGAAAAACTATTAATCTACCACATCTACTTTAGGTTTGTCACAGAATTGAGGTCTAAGCTCGCTACACAAAAAGCTTTTCCTTTCCTGCCTTTCAGTAGTTGTTGAATAATGCAACTACAGAAGTAGGAAAATCAGTATGCTATCACTTTTATGAATAGCACTCCATTTTCCCTACTGTAACCACCCCCCAAGAAAGAACTCATTAAAAAAGAAGTGAAACTGGAGAGTCACAATCTTGTCTAAAGAGCCTGTAAACAATGGTGAGTGAGGAGAGATAAGCATACAATAAATGCCTGATGGACAAAATCTCTGAGAACACGCACCTGGGGTCAGATATCCCCTTCCTAAAAGGACCTGCCTTCATGCCCCCCTGTGGGGAGCCAAACTATCCTAGGAATGCAAGAACACCCTCCAAGGGACCAAGCATCGTAGCCCACATTTTCAATAATGAATAGGGTATACATTGTGGAGATCCCCTGTTGCTATCCCCACAGCTATGCTTCCCCACTCTATATTGGAAAGCTGCCTTTTGTTCCTCCTGCTGGTATATATTGTTCGTGGTTTAAGATGTGAGACATGGACATGGTCATGACTTCCCCACCATGGGGATAGGGGATGACTCCCATCGCCTTGGCGATGTGGATTTTTAATGAAATAAAGCAGTTCAGACATACAAAGGCACTTTCAGATAACAACCACTTCTAAAGAGAAACAGAGCAAGCTGTTTGCTTGACCACAGTGGTCTTCTTCAATCTGGTGTCTTCCAGATGTTTTGGACAACAACCTCCATCATCCTTGATCATTGACCAGGCTGTCTGGGGCTCATAGAGGTTGTAGTCCAGCAAACAGCTGCAAGGAACCTGGTGGAGAACACTGGATATCCTCTTGCTTTTTCCAATGGTGACTCTGAACCTGATTATGCTGTGTTTTGAAGGAATTGTAGCTTTGCATAAAAAACAAAAATCAAAAAGAACAAACAATAGCAGAAACAAGTAACCCTGTACAAATTAATGGTATGTTTCCTTTTAGAATCGAAAATTAGGACCAGGCACCTACAGAACGGACTATGGCGGGTTCAGTTCTACAGACTGGGAAAAAAGGAGGTCAACGTCTAGTTGGGCAAAGGCACAAGAGGCAACCAGACTCACCCAAATGCCGCATTTTAATTTTAAGGATATCTTCCACAGAGAAAAGGCTCTGGTGAGTGTTTGGCTTCAATCTTTTTTACTATGTCTCAGCAGTTCTTAGGACCAATAGTGGGAGTCAGTTTGCCTCCAATTTAGTGATGGACAGGAGCTGGTATGTCCAGTGGTGCAGTGATAACTTTTGAAGTGCAGGGATTCATCTTGAAAGGTCCCAGAGCCATGCCTCAAGGAGAGGGCAGAGTCAGCCTAGCATGTTGATCGATATCAGCAAAACTTTTCTAGCAGGCTTCCTCTTCACTTGGAAGCTTTGCAAAGCTTAATATCCCATGCAAGACAAGGATGCCCCAAATACTTTGTGTTACGGCAGGGAACAGCATGTTGTTGTTGAGAACAGTGATTCCTCCCAGCTACTGTAAGGACTGCAGCTACATTCAGAGACAACAGAGAATTCTGAGGGGAGTGGCAAACCATGTCAGTATTCCTCCTATTTCAGCTCAAGCTGGGACTCCATATATATCTGAGATGTTGCTGTTGGTGAAATTAACTAGGTAACCCTACTTGTGATCTATTCATCCTCCCTTGTGGCTGGAGGTCAACCGTCAACCCTACTTTCATGTGCTCTCTTTCTCTCCAAGAAAGAAAAACTGGGCCCTGGAACTTACAACCACACAGATTTTCTGGAACTCCAAAAAAGACGGCCATGCAGTATTAGAGGAATATGTGATACTGGAGAAGTGAGATTCAAAGATCATATCAGGGTATGTCTTGGTGTCTATCCTTGCTGGAACAATTAAAAGCATTAAAAAGAACAAAAAGTCTGGAGTAACCTGGATGTGATTGACTACAACTGTTCTCAACTCCAGGCCAATGTCTCTTCTGTCCAAGATGACAGGAGTTGTAGTCCAGCACATCTGGAGCACACCAGGATGGCGAAGTTAGACAGCCTGGTGGTCTTCACAACACAGATCAGTTAAATTGGTCCTTTTAGGACATCCATAATTAAACTATAGCAGCCTAGTGTGAGATCCAAAGCAAAGCCTTATAGTGCGTACATGCAACGGAAAATAGTTTGGGATCTTATGTGAAAGATAGTATTTCCTGAGCAAGATTGATACAATACCTGAACATGGTTCATCAAATTGTCCTAATAGGGGCAATATTTTATTACAGCCAGTTAAATAAATTCTTTCACCGATGACCAAGTGGAGATCAACTGGAGATCATCCAAACTATTGTATTCCCAATAACGATCTATGGGTGAGAAAGCTGGACAGTGAAGAAAGCTGATGGGAAGAAAATCGATGCATCCAAAACATGGTGCATGGTGGTACCCCCTTGCAACAGGCATGCAGAGAATCTCTGGGGCTGGGAAAGTGACCTGGGATAGGAGTAATGAGGAGGTGCTTGGGGGACAGGAAGGAGGAGAGACTGGGATGACTAGGATACGAGGTATCCTAAAGCTGCTCCAGCTTCCTGTCCTTCCTCTGTGATGCCCAGCAGCCGGATGTCTAATGAAACTGCAGACAGCAAGGCGAAGATCACTTCTGCCTCTCCCCGCACTTTGCACTGGATGCATATAAATTCCAAGTTTGGGGGATTACAGACATGCTGAGAAAATTGGCCCCTGAAAGCATCTTTGCATCTTCAAGTGGTATATTATAGGGTTAAGCAGCAGGGAGTTCAGTATCACGGAACCATCGTTATGTCCAGGCAGAGGGAGAGGCTGGAATACTTTGCATCCCTTCTCTCTCCCTCTTCTTTCCCAGCAAGTGGGACCCCCCCCATTTTTCACCCACCCGCCCTCTTTCTCTCCCTCCAGCCTTTATGAAATAAGACAGAGGGCCATATACCGCCTTCAGGCCCATGGGTTGCCCAATCCTGAGATAAAAATCGGAAAATTCCTACTCTTCATGTAAAATCTTAGCTGGGAAAGGCTACTGAGTCGGAACTGCAGGAAAGGAAAGGGAGGGTTTTGATGTTGAACAAGAAGAGTTGGCATGGCAATGGGCTGCGAATCCAGCAACGCTAATGTAAAGCTGCACACGCACGTCCTTTACTCTCTGTGAATCTGGGAGGTGGAAATACGGAACTGACAGTTTAGTAGTCCCCTATTCTCAAAAAATATGCTTGACTTCAGCATTTATGAAACAAGAGTGACTCACAGTGGATTAGTAGCTGAAAAACAACATATTATTGCTGTCAATCTGTTGGCTTAGAAAGCTATCCAGACCTCCAAACTATCCTGCATTACAATATACTTAATTATATGATAAGGCTGATTCTGAACTCATATCCAGAATGCCTGGGAATGTTTTCAGGTTGCACTCAACACAAACAGCCACACTGGATCTTAGCGAAGTCTTCCCAGTCCTGCATTCTGTCCCCATAGGGGCCAGCCTGTTCCCCCAGGAAACCCGCCCAGCACCCAGTGCGCCTAAGTGTGTGTAGTGCCTCTGATACTGAAGGCATTGCATGGCTATGAGGACTCGTAACCCTTGGCAGGCCTGTCCTCTATGAGCGCTCCCTTTGCCAAGTCATCCAAACTGGTGGCCATCACTACATTTCAGGGAAGGTGAACTATGTGCTGTGTGAAGAAATACTTTTATCTGACCTAAATCTCCTACCAGGGAGCTCCATGGGAGGACTCCAAGTTCTAGTACTATGAAAGAGAAGGAAAAATGTCTCTAATTACGTCCACGGGACCACACATATTATTAGATAGAACTGATATGTCTCTGCTCATTCACCTTCATTCAAAGCTAAACTATCCCAGATATTGAAATCTTTCTTTGCAAAGGAATTGCTCCAGACCCTTATTTTACATGCCGTTTAGTTGCTTTCGACTTCTAGGTGTGCTCATCGTTTCTGAACCTGGTGTCATCTGAATGCTTTGGACTGCAGTCCCCTGATTCCGAACCATGATGGGAACTGTAGTCCAACACAACTCAAGGGGAAGGCTGGGGGAAGGCTGTCCTATATTAATATGCTCCGGAAAGCCAGATTTCCCCCTCACTGTTGCCATAGTGATACAAGTCCTTGGATGACTGAATGATCCTTGGAAGCTCTGGACTTGAGGGGTGCTTTCTCCCAGCATCCTTTTACTCTGGAAGGAAATAAGAGAATATACAGCCCATTTTCTATCTGCAGCAGTCTGTGCTGTTGAAGCTGATTGGTGGGAGATTTAGGACATGTTTAAAAAGTGCTTCTTCACACAGCTTCTTCACTGTTAAACCGTGGAATTCCCTGCCATGGGAAGTGGTGATGGAGAGCAATATGGATGGCTTTAAAAGGGGATTGGACAGATTAATGAGGGAGGGGGCTATCAGTGGTGACTAGCCTTGCTGGCTATGTGCTACCTCCTTTACCGGCAGTGACATGCCTGCATACACCAGTTGCTGAGAGCTTGGGCAGGAGGAGGCCTTGCACCCATCTTACTTGAGGGATCCCGGCGGCAACTGGTCTGCCACCCTGAATACAGAGTGTTGGACTAGATGGACATTTGGTCTGATCCAGCTGGGCTTTTCTTGTGCTCTTAAGTTCTTCTGCTTCCCTTGCTGGAGACGACAGGAAGCAAACTATGGAAAAGAACCAGCTCAAGTGCCCATGGCTGAAAACAGCAAGTTCCTCTGGCGGTCAGCTCCCTACATCTCTCCTAGAAAGGTGTCTGTGTAACAAGAAGTCCAGCAATTGCAGCTTTTCCTAACAAAGAAGCATAACTGGAAATAACTTTGGAGATAAACTAATCCAGCTTCCTCCCTTTGCTCAATGCAAGCTCTACATTGCTTATAGGAGACTACAGCAAAAAAGCTGACCCAGCCTCTGCCAAATGGCCACCATGAGCCAGTCTGTTCCACTGTTGAGCAGGCCTTACCGTTAGAAGGTTTCTCCTCATGTTTTGGTGAAAACTGCTTCCCTGAAGTTTGTGCCCTCTTGGGTCCTGCTCATGAACCAACCGAGAACAAGTTTGCCCACCTATGGCATGATAGCTCTTCAGTGTGGGGATGGCTATTGTGTTGCCTCTTAATCTGCTTTCCATGCTGAAAGTGCCCAGCTTTTTGCTCAATGCTCATAGGAATTTCTCCCCTCAGTATGCTGGGAAAACCTCCACCCACTGCATGCTTCTGTTATCACAGGCACCCTGCCAGAATCCATCAAAATGGCCAGTCTGAGGCTTACCTACATAAAGTCCTGGAGGATACCAAAGAATAGGTCCGATGTCTTCCTCACCATTCAACAAGCAAATGCACCTGCCACTATCTGTAGGAAGCTCTCTTCTTCTGCCCTTTCACCTTTACAGCTTTTCCAGGAGATCCAACAACCCAAAACACTTTGCTGTCTGGGGAAGGGCAGCAAACACCTCTCTGTTGCCCCTAAATCAAGGTTCATAATGCTCCAAAACTTGATACAGTATTATGGCCCATGAGGCAGAAAATCCCACAAGAACCTCTGCCTGTCCCTGGCTGCTTTAGTTTAACCATTTGTGGCTTTTTAATGACCACAACCTGCTGTCTGAGGTAGATACTTTACTCTGCCTAATGGTGGTGTGGTGGTTAGTGTGTTGGACTGGGCACTTGGAGATGTGGATTCTGGCCCCCACTTGGCCATAAAACTCTCTGGGTGCAATCACTCATTCTCAGGCTTGCCTACCTCACAGAGTTGTTGTGAAAAGGATAAAACGGAGCTGTGTAAGTCAGCTTGGGTTCCTCACAGGAGGAAAAAGTGCAGGCCATGTACAATGCTATTACGATGATGGTAGAGCTGGGCCCGTGATTGGGACTAGAGAATAAACTAGCTGAGAGACGTTCAGGGTTCTGCTACTGTGTTGAATGTCCCATCTTTTGTCATGCTCTCGCTCATTGGTTCTTTCCCCACTCCCTCCTAGGAATGTTACCCTGGCCCAGGAACTTACGGGAATCCTTACGCCTTGCTTGAAGAAAAAGAAAAACGTTCTGTGACTGCGCTTGGAATAATGGACAGCAAAACAACAAAATATTTTGCCTTTCCCCATACGGCAAGCTTGGATTCTTAATTCTCCACTTAAGTGTCCTTATTGCTATGGTCTCCCTCTCTGGTAACTCCTAATCCCATAAAAGGGAAGCATCCCACCATGAGTTGCCACATGGAAGTCATCCTCGGGGATCAGGTGCATGAGGATGGAGGCCTCGCTTCTGAGCTTCTCAGTCTTTTCTAGGCTTGATGGTCAACAGTTTAAAATGTGTCTCTCCTTGATGCCGTTTTTAGGGAAGTGGTTTGGGCCCGGGGACCTACAATCACAAAAACAGTGTGGACGAGATGCTCAAACGAGTGGTCAGCACAAGAGGTCCCTATGAAATCTTCACAGGAGACAGGTCCAAGCCTATTATTTGTGGGCATTACGCTACTGACGTAAGTATGCTCATCTTCTTAACTTGCAAGAGTTTTTCAAAGTTCACGGGGCTGGTAGTAATTCAGGCAATACACTGTTGATGGTCAGATTCAGATCGATTGACAATACTTCAGCCACTCAGTGAATTTAGCTCCCAAAAAAGAGGATGTAGAAATACAGAGCCTAAGTTGCTTGTAATGACAACTATAAATTTCATGGCTAACTGCTGCTACAGTAAACAATAAACTTGGTTTATTTATTTGATTTCTATGTAAAAGAATAGGAGAAGCTACTTTAGAAAAGGTTCAGACTATTTCTAGAGTATCCAACACTCTCTTAATGCCTTAGCACTTACAATGGGTTGGATCCACACTAGTGCTTCTGTTCGCAGAAGGCACCTGATTAGCACAGCAGTACTAATCCAGAAGCAGTCTAGATCCAACAATCTCAGGTCACATTAGAAGAGGCACCTATATGAACCCTACACATAGTATGAAGAAAATGTACTTGAACTAAGAAATAAGAACTGATCTCATTCCAGTTCTGATGAATGAGCTTGAGCACATGTGGGTGATCCACTTGGGTTGAAGCCCTGCATTTGGAACGCCAAATTTCTGGGAGGCCATCTGCCCCACCACCCTGCTGCCCATGGGCCTTGCTGAAATAAAGGTCCAGCGACCCTGATTATTTTTTGTATGGATCTCCCAGCTTAGCTGACTTTTTGCTCACATGTGGTTCAATTTCTGGTGTCTTCATCCTGAACCTTTTGGCTTGAGCTTTTTCCTGAAATCAAAAGCCCTCCTCTATTCTGCCCATACATAACCTTTTTCAAACCAGGATGTCCTTAGGAAATAGGATCATTCATAGACAAAAACGCACAGAGAGACTGCAGAGTGGCCCATTCTATCTATGAGGCTTAAAGCATATGTACATTAGCAAATGCAAATCTGGGCTTTTTTTGCTGGATGGGTCTGAGCCCCGCATCCTTCTGGTACTGAGCACCACCCTTGGCATGTGTATGTCTAATATATTGCTTGAGGACAGAGCAAGGAACCAAAAGATGAGTTGCAGCTATTAGTAGTGAATCCACATAGATTTGGAGACACATTGTCCTCCCAAAGAGTTTGTTCCCTTATTTAATATTGCTAGAAAAAATCTGTTGAGCTGAGCAGCATCAATGTAAAGAGTTTCCTGGAAGAACTGAACACAAAGGAGAAAAAGAGGCATGGCGTTTTCAGTACCCTTGCACGGAATCCTGGCTGCCCAAGTGAACGGATCTTCTGGGCCACTGTTGGTCAGTGTCCACGTGAACAAGTAGGTGACTTTCTGCTGCTCCTTGACTACTAGCACAGCACTGATTTCCTTGGGCTGAAATGAGGGGGCTAGGAAGTAGCACAAGAAGAGTGCGCGCGCAAGAACCAAACGGGCTGTAGGTACCATGCAGCATGGCCTCTAGATACCAACCCTAAAACAGAGTAAAGGCCAGCCCAAAGAAGTCTCCTTTGCCATAGTGCCACTTTCATTGCCATTCCCTGGACAAGGGAGTCTGCAGTTTCTCAACCAAAATACTGTGGCTGGATGAGCAGTCCAGAGTGATGCTGGTATATAAGAAGGGTGCACAGCTAAAGAGGACCTTAAAAATAATTATACAGTGAAATGTGCATATGTGCACGTGTGTGTGCATGCACGCAAGTGTGTGTGACAGAGAGAGAGAGAGAGAGAGAGAGAGAGAGAGAGAGAGAGAGAGAGAAGATACATCTGCAATGCAAAGTGTGAATGCAGTAAAACACATTGATCTGAAATCTGCTTTACCATTGTGCAGTTTAACTCAGTGAACACTGTGAGGTACCTCTGCACTGTAGCCGAAGAGTGTCTCAAACAGCAGATTTAGGATTTCTTTCCCATCCTGCCTCACCCCCACCCCCCACTGCACTGGGGGTGATATCCAGCTCTTCTTCTTCTTGAAATGCACTAGTACAGTACAGGGAGAGGTGTTTCCTACCTCATGGCAGTCAGCTTCCCCGACCCTGCACTTTCTCCCCAAATACTTATTATAGGCACCAGTTAGGGGTGTCAGCTAAACCATCCCTTCTCTTCTGCTGCCCTCCATTTTCTTTCTGCCCCCACCAACTGCCCATGTCACAATAGCTCTCAGCCATAGATATAATTTCTAGACTCACACTGTTTAGAGTTCCTTGAACATCCTGTTTCTCTTTTCTTGAGGTGAAATTGAACACTGCCTGCAGCAAACAATAGAAAAATCCTGAAAATTATTGTAGCTGTGTTTGGAGAGCACCCTCACCTCTCTAGAAGGGGCAGTAATCCCTGTTTTTGGCACTCGGTATGAATGTGGAAGTCTCATATCCACACAGTGGGGGTGAATTACTCTGATACTTGCTGACCTCTTCTGCACATATACACCAACATTCTGTAAATCCTGAAAACTGACAGACCCCTTACTGAGCTGCTCCTGCTTTTAGTGCTTTAAAAATTCAAAAGCTGCAATCCTGTACCCACTTACCTGGGAGTCAGAACTCAATGGGACTTACTTCTGTGCAAGTTTCTGCATATTTAGGAAGGCCTATGACTGTGTAGAAAATGTTATCTTATCATTGGCAGACTTGAAGTTCACTCTTATTGGAAATAAGTGGGCCCTGAGATGAAGTGTTGTCCCCTGCTCCCTTCGTGATGGATCAGTCCAATCTTCCCCAGTAGGGTATTCTAATTCTGAAATCTGGGTGCCCCTACAGAGTGATTAATTTATCACTGTTATTATTGTTTAAAGCTCCTAATTCAAAATCATTGTTTATGTGTTCGTTACAGTACAAAGCAGGGCCAGGGTCATATGACATAAAGCATATTAAGAGAACAGAATATGAAAATCAACCACCATTCTGGATTGGTGCAAAAAGATTTGACAGAAAAGCATACCGTCTCTTTTTTGGAAATGCAGTAAGTAGATTACAATACGATAGGAACAGATAATTGCTGCACAAAGTATCACTTTTCTTACCTTCTACCTATCAAGCTCCCTTCTGTTTAGTTTATGGCTCTAAAGTCAATATGATATAGTATGTGACTTGCTGGGAAGGGGAAATCTGAATATGAAAACTTGTACGGCCGCAAAGTTTTGGTCAGTGATTGCCTCTTAGGAGTAACCTATTTCACAGGGTTGTTGTGAAAAAAGGATGGTGGGTAAGGATAGAGTTTTTGGGAGGAAGAGTACAAGAATCATTAAAAGATGCTAGAGAAGATTTTGTATCATTGAGATCCAGTTTTCATGCTTTTCATGTCACGCTGCAGGCCGCTTATACAAGGTCTTTTAAGGAGCAATCCTAGCCAAATAAAACTCCCGTAATTCCCGTTTCTCTCTAAACATGCATAGCGTTTGCTCTTAGGTATGGCGTTAGGGGCAATTATTTAATTCTATGGCATCTTATCAACATTTAGGTTCAAGGCATCTATGACAAGAGGAAAATAAAAATACAGTAGACGAACCATAAAAGCAGGAGATGAAACAATAAAAGCATCCAGTAAATCCGAGTTAACCACAAGAAACAGTAAAAAGGGTTGTACAAATGGTCAGGCCAGATTTTCCTGGGCATTTTGAACATTAAGGCGTCAGACACACATCCCAAGACTCCCAGAAGCAGGGAAAAGACCCTCTATGGAGCAGCCAACTGCCTAACCTCAGAAAAGCTTTCCCCAAGCTGCAAGTGGAAGTGCCTTCCAGATGTGTTGGACAGCATATCCCAGCATGCCTAGCTAGCATATTCACAGGGAGCAGGGAATGCACGCTGCCTACCTCATGTTGTAGAATGAGAGCACAGTTCTATGTGCACTTACGTGAAAGTAGGACTTATTTCCAAGCAAGCATGAATATTGAGGTTGGTAACCTGTGGCCCACTGAGATATTGTTCCCCTACGTCTCCTGCCTTCCAGACCATTATCCATTCTGGCTGATGCAGACATTCATGAGAGCCCAGCAACGTCTTGCGGGGAGGCACTGCAGGTCCCCCATTCCTGATGTGCCTGATCAGGCTTTCTAGTAGTTAATTCTTTCTCTTCAACAAGCTCAACCACCCTTGCTTTGTGTTAGCTTGAGGGAATCCTTTAAGTAGCCTGATAGACTGTCACATTTCCTTTTGTGGATTGGCTAAACCTCTTTTAGAAATGTAAGTGCCAAAGGGACCATTCAGCACTGTTCCTCCTTCTTGTGCTCTTTCTTGTATCATCTGTATTCATCATCTCCAGGTTCCTGTGGTGAACTGGAACAAAGCTGGAAGGACTCAAACAGTCAGGGAAAGCTTTCACTTTGAAAGAGTTCACTTCCACTCAGGAAATAGGAAAGGACGCCCAAGCAGTTTTTTTCCCTTGATGCTTGAGAGCCGGGAACTTAAAAGAGGTCAAGAATGAAGGCTCTTTCATAATTGATGGGGAACCTGGCTGGTGCTGATTAAGTGCCACTGATCATCTGGGTAGAGCTGCACTTGCGGGCGGATGGCTTGCAATTGCATTGCAAGTGGAGAGGCAGTGATTTTGCAGGTCCGGCCGCCGGTGGATCTAAACTGGCCTATTCCAAAAAGAGAGGCCTCACCAGTGGTCTGGGTGCACATGCCCAGAGTTGTAGGAGCAGTCTTGTATGTGTCTGGGAATCAAGGAAGCAGGCTTGAGAGCACTGATGCTCTCACATAGCTAAAAGGTGCTCTCCCTGCTGTACTGTCATGGGGGCGGGGGGTTGCCTTTCAAAGGAATGCTTTTGTCTCATAACCTTCCCTTGCAGTAACAGCAGCCACAGCTATAGCTGGTACTCTCCAGATGTTCTGGACTATGACTCCCAGAATTCTTGACCATCAGAATTCTGAAACATCTGGAGGGCACTGGGTTAGAGAAGGCTGATCCATAACACTGATGATCAGGGGAGTATCAAAGTTCACTCAGCAGCAAAACTGGTGTTGCAAATGGCCCGAGCTTCAGTCCCAACATTGCCAGGTAGGATGCCTGCTCTCCCTAAGACCTGACTGAGAACCTCCTTTGATATGATCATATCTGTACACTGTGATCAGCAGCTGAGGTCTTCCTTGCAGTGCCTCTTCTAAGGGAGGTTGGAAGGATAGCAACTCAACAGGGGTGTACTAGGTGGTTAGAGACCTGTTATTCCCTGCACAGGGTAGAGACCTGGACAGAGACCTGTTCTCCCCTGCAGTGGAGGGCAAGGCATGCTCCAATGGAGTAAAGCTCAGGGAACCAAGGTTCAATTTGTATTCCAGGAAGTACTTCCTGACAGTTAGGACCCTGAGGGTATGGAATGGGCTTCCACTGGAGGTGGCTGAGGCCCCATCCATGAGGGTGTTCAAAGATAGGCTGGACATGCACATGGTGGACATGTCATGAGCAGAGCCGGCTGGAGCCAGGGGTCAGACTAGATGGCCCGGGAGGCCCCTTCTGACTTGCTCTGTTTCTATGTTTCCCAGACAATTGAGGAATGCCCTCTTCAGAGTGATCCACCTGGCAGCAATGCTATCACCTTTTCAGCATCAATTCAAGACTCTTTTCTACTCCAGATGTTTGACAGCATTTTTTAAAATGTTAGTTCCTTTATCAGGTCTTGGTATTTTACTGTTATTTCACCTGTTTTAAATTGTTTTAAAACACTATATACTAAATATTAAATATTAGGATCTGGGCAGCTAGAGTGCTGTCTGGAGATCAGAACCACCACCACAATACTTGCAAGATCTGTCCCAGGCCCTGCTGGAGCTCCTGGCCTCCTGATGAGCACCAGCTGGGAGACCTGGAGTAAGAACTATATAAGAGCAAGTGCTTCCCTCCATTAACTGTCTCAGCCGCTTAGGTTTTCCTGCTAGCTGTAGTATGGTCCAGTACCCGCATTTACCTGATCTTCGCTGCATCCAGGCCCGGCCCTGCCCTGCCCTGGCAAAGCAGGGCAGCCTGCTAGCTGTGGTTCAGTTCCTTGCATCCTGCTGCATCTGCTCTCTGCTGTGCCAAGCTGTTCTGGTCTTTTTCTTGATACATACTTGTCCTGGTTCTTGACTTCAGCCTGTTTCTTGTCTCTGTTTTCACTACTGGAATTCAGACTGTGTTTGGACTCTGGTTTTGTGCCTTGGTGCCTGTGCCCCTGCCTTGGCTTGGCCACCCTGCACCATCACAAAAGGAACGGCTCTGCCTGAGAGTTCAGAGCCACTGCTAGGAGATGCTGAAATGTCGTGGCTCATGCAGCATGGCACGTAGCCATTGTGGGCTGTGCTGCCTGAACCTGGGCCACTTACTGCAGGTTGGCTAAATTGTTGCGGGGAGGGGGGCACAAGCCATCCTGACAACCCATGGCTTCTTCTGGGGCCCTTTGGGACAGTGATGGATTGTCATGCCATCTGAAGGCAATTTCATGGTGGGTTGAACTAACTGGCTAACAAACTATTTACCAAGAGTGGCAAAAAACCTGCTGCCCTTTGCAGTCTCACGCATGCCCCCACCAGTAATTCCCCACCCCTGAGGCCTAAGTGGCACTTAGGAGTTATGCTACTGGTTCACCTCTGTACTTTTTCTATCATATAATTTCCGTTGACAACTTGGCAGCAGGCCTTTGGCTACTGTGTACAATTAAACTCTTGGTGGCAGAGTTTCCTCTTGTCAATTGCCTTTGCTGTTACCTCCTCAGGTTCAGGGAAAGACTATTGAGCATCTGTAAGAGCCAGTGCTGGGAACACAATCATATTTATGCATGGGATCCTATTATGTGTGTTTTTTTCCCCTGACTGGTTCTGCCCACAAGAAGCAATATGGTTTTCCCAAGCTGTGCTATCCAGCAGCTTCCTGTATCCATGAAAGAAAATTGTATTGGGTTCGCTTTTATTGTGTTGCTAGAATTTAGCCTCCATCTCAGGGAGTCTGCCTGGGCAGTGGCTCTCCCTGCTAAGGGTATTCCCCAACAGCAAAGGGCATAATTTGGAAGAGAGGTAGAAGCCTCAGTAAACCTTCAGGACCCCCTACATTTTGGTCCACAGTACCCACACCAGAAAAACACAGATTCGCGGACCTTTTATTTTGCATGCAGAGCAAAAGCGCTGCTAAGACACACGAGGCTCATGCTTTCATTTGCCGCTGACACACAAGACTGGGCTTTCAAGCAGTGGCCTTTGCTTGCCACCTACTTTTTCAGGCTTACAGAGAATTTTACAGGAGATTTTCCCCCAGCAGTGGAGATCCGTTATAAGCATTAGATGAATTCAGTAGGATTCAAGCAATGCTGAACGAAATGAAGAGTGCCTCCCACTGGTAGTGATAACTATGTGTTTGGCTAAAAAGTGCTGGCTTAGTGCTTTGCACATGACCAAAGCAGGTGTAGTGTGAGACACCATTATCGTAACAGCTTCCGTCTCCCCACCCTGTTTATGAAGACAGTAATCTTCCGTTAAGCCTGGCGCTGGCAATCTGCAGCCCGTGGTCCACAAAGTGTGCCCTTTTTGAAACCAAAGCTTGTGCTCCCCTCATGCCTTGTTTAACAGAAAAGAAATCTCTTTCCCCACCACAGCAACACATTCAGTAGCATGGTATGGTGGCAGTGGCAGGGAGCAGCGGGACAGTATGGCCTCCAAAACCCTTGGGCATTGCTTACTCCTGTGTACACAGTGTTATGCCTGTCTAGCACTGCAACTCACTCCCATGGAGTTGATCATGGGATCGTAACATAGCCCTATTGCATCAGACTGGGACGGCACTCCAGCATCTTGTCGCACAGGCTAATGCAAGAAAAAACTAACAGGACAAGGCAGCATCTTCTGCCCAAACCTGAACATGATACCTCCTGCTTTAATGAAATGCTGAGACTTGGTCTTGGTGCCTACTGGTGACACAATACACTACTTCAGGGGTCTCAAACTCAACTTCCCTGGGGGCCGCTGGAAGTAGAGTCTGGGTGAGGCTGGGCCGCAGCAAGTATTCCACCACCGCGGTGGTGGTGGGCCGCTCATCCCGCGGCCGGCCCAGGTGCCGCCGGTGCTTTGAAGGCCGCAGGGCCCCTCCCCCGTGCCCCGCCCCTCCCGGCAATTGGCCCGCGGGCCGCGAGTTTGAGACCCCTGCCCTACTTGAACCTGCTCAATTTCCACTTTAAGCTAGAAATTTCCCTGGAAGCAGAAATGACAAAACAGAGGCTTTCATACTTTGGGTGTATCACGAGAAGACAAGACTCACTGGAGAAGTCAGTTGTGATAGGGGAGGTCACAGTCAGAAAAAGAAAAGGAAGACCAGCTATGAGATGGATCCATTCCGTCAAGGAAGCCACAGCCTTGAACCTAGAGCAGCTAAGCAGGAATGTTATGCATAGGGCATTTTGTAGGGCTTCATTCATAGGGTCACCGTAAGTCAAAAACAACAACAATGAACTTCCACCAGACTCTGTCTTAGGAGTGTCATCTAAGTATATGGGGAAAGACTGTTAGGATCAGGGAATAAGTATTTTATATTGGAGGAAGACATCAGTGAGACTGGATGCCTGCTCTACTCTTATTAAGAACGTAATTTTCATTACCTTCAATATAGCGCACACAGCTGAACATGAAGAATTTCATTCCTCAGATCCTGAAGGCTTTCAGACATGTCAGGGAACAAGAGGGTATGCAGGTAGCCCAACCAATGGCATTGTGCATGTCTAAAGTGTGGAAAAGGAACTCGTGCAGAACAGAGACATAATGTCCATGCATTTCTCCCAAGTGAGCTCAACTCCAGATTCTGCAAGTAAAAGGCATTTAAAGGAATTTGCAAAGGTGCTAATCAACATTCTTACAATATCCACAGCAGCTATTTGTTGACTGTTTTATTTCTTTTGTTTTGTGAGCTGTCCGGAGAGCTTCAGCTATTGAGCCATATAGAAATGTAATAAATACTCTTCTACTTACAGAATCCAGTTGGAGTTGGCCGCTATGATACCACAAAGCATGAGAAATACCCAAAGAAAACCAGATACCGTTCACTTTATATGAATGATGCACAGCGTTACCTTAGTAACCTGGAAAGGGACAAGTGCTTACAGTAAGTGAAATTTCATATATGGTGGTTGTAGGGTGACTTAGTTGAAACCACCTTCACCCCCCCCCCAAAAGAAATCATAGGGAATTGAAATTCTGTTTGAACAATTCATCCAATTTTTGATTGATAAGACTTGACCTAATTTAAATCCCAATTTTGGGTTACAATGTACTTTAAGCAGAAGTGTGCTTTCGGATTGGTAGTCTGAATACTAACAATCAGAAAGCACTGCTTAGTTACAGTCTTTGCTAGGATTTTCCAAGGTAAGAAAAATGATGGAAGGAGCTGTTCAAAATTACAGAAAGGCTGTGAGTGGAAACATAATCTGATCCCACCCACCTCCCTTGTAAAATTCCTTGAATGATGGCACAGCAACAATCTTGTCTGGAAGCACTCAGATCTGGACAATTCTTTCCAGGATCCACTTATTTATCATATTGATAGGAACAGCTGTCAAGAAATACTTTCTGGGTGACTGTTGAAACCAATCTAGAATAGTAAATGAAATAGTCTCAAGAAATAGGAAAGTAATAAGGATATAAGTGTTTAAAATGAAGAAGTGTTACGTAGGGTGAAAGATTTTTCCCCTTTTGTTACTGTACTTGCTTTGTTCTGTCTTAGGGTGCAAACCTTCTGAATTGTGGTTTAACTAGAATGCCTAAATTCATTCCAAAATAGGAAAATAGTTCAGCTCCAATTGCTGGTGAGCACTGACAAATAATTATGATACAAATCTTGACTGGATCACTGTTCTCTTTTTCACAGAGGGTTTTTTTCTCTTTTAATTAATGCACTCATCCTGATGGGCATATTAGCAAAAATGCTACATAAAAAAGAATCTTGCTGAAGTTGTACATACAGTGGTACCTTGGCTCACAAACTCAATCTGTTCCACGACCCTGGTCACGACCCAAATTGGTCATGAGCCAAGTCAAGTTTCCCCATCAGGTTCAATGTAAATAAGGCTAATCTGTTCTGTAACCATTTTTTTTAATCACAAAAATTTGAAGTAAAGTGACAAAGAACAACAAAGATCATGGCCATCTCCCCTCACCCCCCCAGCACAACCGCGATTGCGCCCGTGTTGCCTGCCCGATCGTGCCTGCGATCACAGCCATACACAGGTGTGATCGCGGTCATGCTCGGGCAGGGAACACGGGCGCAATTGTGGTCATCTTCCCCCACCCAGCACGATTGTGGCCACCTCCCCACCCCAACTGCGCAATTGCAGTGGCGCTCGTGCAGGGAAGGCGGGCGCAATCGTGGTCGTCACCCGATACGGAGTTCGCAACCTGAGGCAACATTTTCCTGAAATTTCTGTTCATGACCCGATTTGGTCATGACCGGAGGCGTTCTTGAGCCGAGGTACCACCGTACATGTATCAGAGTTGCTTTTTGCAGCATTTTACCACTGCATTCACATTCATTGGTAATACGTGTGGGGAAGGGAAGATATGATGAAAAGCACAAATGGCATGTAGAGTGCTCTGTACAAAGATACTCCGGCTCCAAGACGTTAGGGTTTTAAAGATAAAAACAAATACTTTAATTAGACTCAGAAATGGACTAGAAGCCAGGGCAGCTGTTGGCAAAAATGGTCATGAGCAGCTTCAGACAGAAGCCTGAGAGCTCTATTTTGACTTAACAAGTTTCTGAGCCATGTTCAAAGGTAGCCCCGCATGCAGTATGTTTACAAGGAGCTGACTAGAGTGCAGATCACTTGGTTGACTTTGGCCCAGGGTGGCCATACCTGTGACATCAAGTTATGAAAGGCATTCCTTACTTCTGAAGCCACAAGTGCCTCAAGTAATCATGAAACAGCATCTCCTCTCTCCAGGAGAGTTGATGTACTGTCTAGAACAAGTTGAACAGTGACTGATAAGGCAATAACCCAGTTTCATAGACTAATTACCATGGGGGGACGGAATACAACTAAATTCTGGCCCCTTTTTATTTTATAGCAGTAGAAAGTTGTAACTTGCAGGGGTGGGCAGAAAGCTGATGTCCAGATGTTTTGGATTTCACTTGCAGAATTTCTGATCAACGGCCATACTGGCAGAGGCTTCTGTGAGTTGAACTCCAAGACATTTGCATTTTGTTCATCCTACACTACAGTTACATGTTACCCAAAAGTAAGCCCTATTGAGATCAATGAGACTTACTCTTAGGTAAATCATTATGGAGATCTAACTTAATATGTTTGTGTTGTGCTGCACCAGAATTTTATGCAGAAATTCTAAACATAATGTGTTTCACAAAATGAAAATCTGGTTTTCTTTTGATGAGCTTTTTTCTTGTTTTGATTTTAATTGGTGAGTTCTCATTATAACTGCTTTATATTTTAGTGTTAGCTCCCTTGAGCTCTATTTTTAGTTCAAAGGAGAGCTTTTATGAAGCTACACTACCATTCTCCTTTGATGAAAGGTGGAATAAACATATCACTGCAGGAATGTTAAACCTCAGGCACATGGGACAAATCTGTCCTTCCAGAGTTCACCACATCACCCTACCTTCTTTCTCCTGACCTCCTGATCCTGCTTTTATGCATCGTAACCCATTCGGGAAGGTTAAAATGTCTCTCCTGAAGTTTTGTTCTTAGTTGTAAGAGCTTTCAGCTAAAATTCTTTGGCCTCACTCACCAGAGTGAAATGCAGCCTCCAAGAACGTACCTGAAACTTGAATTCAGTCCATTGGCTGAAAAAAGGTTCAAACCTTCCCCCTCCCAAGCTGGCTTACTCTTTTCTCAGCCCATCCTTTTTTCTTTTTTTCAGGGAGCGAATCACACCTGTTAATAAAGGCCACTGGAAGTACCCAGCATCTGCCTGAGCAGTCCTTGTTGCTTCTTGAAGCAAGACGTGTTTCAGCCATCAGGCATTTGCTTTTATGGAAAATTCTGCCACCATTAACTGCATGAAGAGAACATTGATCCCTAAACATCTGCTTCACTGAAATAACTCATACCCATTTGAAATAATTTCTTGGTGATTTTGGTGATCACCTGTCAAAGATACCAAGACACATGGTGGAATCTGGAAAACACATTTCTCTTTTTAAATCAGGTTACGGCCAGAATTAGGTCAAAATTAAAATTGACATAGAAATGGACATGCTTACTATCATTGTATCCATAATCCAAAAATTGTTCCTTTATGTTGTGAGAAAAGGGAGTGTTTGTACTTTGCATTTAGCTGTGCTTTGCATTTAGCACCCCACCCCAGGAAAGGAAGGTATATAAAGAAGATATGGCAAGAGAGTGAGTCTTTTCTGCCAAGATCATGTAGTAACAAGAATTCATAAATTATTGGCCTGTGGGTAGCTATTACACTTTTTCAATCCTCTAGCAAGGCAGTTCTTGGAGGCTTGAATGTCAGCTTGTATTTGCTTATTTTACTTAATTGAACTGTGGAGAGCAAGTCAAATAAAATAGTAGTCTTCTATTATACCTTAAAGAAGATATCTGCATCCTTTTTACCTGGATACCCAAGCAGCTCACAACATTCATGACACAGAGTTCTGTTAAAAGTGTTACACTTTAAACCAAAGTATAAGCTAAAGAAATGAATCCATGCAAGAAAGGGAGGATGGGCTGAAAACCAGAACTCTAGAAAAACTCAACTCAGATGCACAAATCAGAAGACAATAGATCTCCCACATACCATCAGCTTCTCTACACAAGGCTTGTATTATGCACCTATGATATTTGACTCATGGAAGTTGCATGGTCTTTTCCTGATGGAATTGGTCCTAGAGGATAATGACAAGTTTTCCAGTCAGTTTTGGAATTTTCTTAATTCCTAGGAATCTGATGTTTTTTCCAGATGAGGCCATTATTTATGACTGAAGCCTACTGTGGTTTTGCAATTCCCCTCTGTATCACAGCATCATCATGTTTTGGGTAACGCAACATATAGTTCTGCAGGACATACACGGCCAGCTTGTCATGTTCCAAGCCATACACACGATAGAGAACCTACAGCATGGTTACAACACAACAGAGAATCACCAACGGGCAGAGAATGAGCAGTCTCCTGTCCAGAGATCTCCACCTCAGCTCCCAGGTAGACCTGACCCCTAACTGTGAGCAGAGGTCACATGGATTCAAATGTGTCAACCAGGAAACCCGGTGGGAATTTCAACCCAATAAGCAGCTGCCCTTGCTGCCTGGTCGAGAACTCCACCATGCTCCTGGGGTCAATTGCCATTTTGCTGTGATGAAACTCATTTTTCAGAATAAAGATACCTTTTCAATCTCTCACCTTGTGTGTAATTGAGCTGAGTGCACCAAGGTCCGAACCCCTTGCATCTAACAGTTCCAACACAAAAAATCCTTGTGGGAAGTCTGTGCTACTCCTCTTGCAATATGCTTCATGCCGGAAAGCCATATGGTAGAAAGGACAGCTCTGTGCTGATGCAAGAACAGGCACGTGATGTTATCTTCATCAGTGAAAAAGAGGGGGAAGTACTCCAATGAGTCAACGTGCACTTTACTTATGCACTTGATCTGTGCTTGTCTTGCTACATCTAGTAAAGAGAGGATGGCTAGTTGGGATCAGGAGTAAGTGTGTCCCTGTTGCTTCTGCTGGATCTCTCAATGACTTTCGATACCATTGACCATGGTATCCATCTTGGCCACCTTGCTGGGATAGGAATCGGAGGCACTGTCCTACAGTGACTATCTTCTTCAATTCAATGGAAGAGGTTTCTGCAGGGCTGAGTTTTTATCTTCTGTTTAACACCTGCACAAAACTACAACCAGTTTTTCTGGAGGTGCAGGCTGAGGTGTTGTTGATATCTACGTAGATGCTTGGATTTACAACCCAATTCAGAAGAGATAAATTTTCTTAAATGCTATTATGGATAAGGACCAATAAATTGAAACTCATTTCAGGCAAGATTTGCCTTATCAGTCACTGTTCAACTTGTTCTAGACAGTACGTCAACTCTCCTGGAGAGAGGAGATGCTGTTTCATGATTGAGGCACTTGTGGCTTCAGAGGTAAGGAATGCCTTTCATTAACTTGATGTCACAGGTATGGCCACCCTGGGCCAGAGTCAACCAAGTGATCTGCACTCTAGTCAGCTCCTTGTAAACATACTGCATGCGGGGCTACTTTTGAACATGGCTCAGAAACCTGTTAAGTCAAAATAGAGCTCTCAGGCTTCTGTCTGAAACTGCTCATGACCACGTGCCAACAGCTGCCCTGGCTTCTAGCCCATTTCTGAGCCTAATTAAAGTATTTGTTTTTATCTTTAAAACCCTAACGTCTTGGAGCCGGAGTATCTCTGAGAAGCTCCCTTCCTTCGGCTTATTTGGGCTTTTAGGTCAATTGCAGAGGCTGCCTGCAGCTGTCCCACAAGTTAGGTAGGTGGCTACAAGAAAGGGCCTTTCAGGCCCCATTTACAGACTATTCCATCCCTGCTCACCTGGTACCTCCACGTGCATTTTCAATTCTAGGTGAAAAATGTTTTTTTTCTGAGGCCCTTTAATATTGCCGTGGCTTTTATCTGTTTTACATTGCTTATCCTATGCTGTCATTCTTTGAATTACCTTTTATTCTTTTAGCCTTATAAAATCCGCCTAGAGTATTTTTGTTATAGGGTGGATTAAAATAAATGAATAGACATTTAGTATGCATTTCTCTAATCTATTCTTTTAGCCATTTAAAAATTATCCCATCTAAACAAAGTAATGTGTGATGATGCACTAAAGCCTGGAACGGTAATCAGGTCAGACCCCTGTGGGAAATGTCAGCAAGGTAGACTTCTGAGACCTTCTGTGGGCCAATGAAGGCATGGTTCTTTAAGAAGCAATACGCAGCAATAGGTTCTGAAAAGATGACCAGTAAGTCCACTGGATTCAGGGACACAGCAGCCTAAGGATTGTGTTTAGGTGGTCTCTGCATTATTCCAAGTGCTCCTCCCCTTAGCCCTATGGTGTGGAAGTGGAATGTGAGTGCAGAATGCATGATTCTGAAAAGCAGACCTACCCGGCAAATTTGAGCTGGGGTCCTGGGAGCATGAAAGTTCTAAACAGGTCGTCCATACATACTAAATGATTGTGATACTAGATATACAATAAAAGTCTTCAACACAACTTTATTTGGCCACATCAAAATAACATTTATATGGTAATACCACAATTTCTGCCCAAGTACAGCAGCAGAGAACAGCTGACAGTTGCAACATAAAGTACATTGTTGCTTCTGGCATTAGATTAGAACATCTGAGTGAGCTGTCTCTTTGTACTATAGTTGCAACAACAGAGGACAACCCACACACTTGCAGATGCAACCTGTGATACCATGTGTGGCACAAAAGAAAGACATATCCTACAGAAATAGGTGAGCACAGATTACCTTTAACTCTCCAGTCCATTTCTGCATTCAACTTATGCCAAACACACTGGCATAGCTATGGTGGCCTTTTGTAGATTCCCTCGTTTTCTGTTCTCACAAGCATCATGAGAGTGGTTTTCAGATATATGAACAGGACCACCTAACTGTAAGCAGTGTCTTTACCTCTCAAGAAATACTTGTCCAATGGCTCACAATGTGATCATGTGTGCACTTCTGAATGACTAGAAGATCTCATTAGTTTGCTCGCAACCAGCCCTCTGATAAATAAAATCTTCAGCTGAGCACTGTAAATCAAACCCCACAGACAGTTGCTTATATGTATTCATATGGCATGTTTTATCAAGCCAAAGATTTATCCTTATGTTCAAATAAATAATTAGTCTTTGGATCACATTTTGGCTAGACCTGGTGTAACTAAAATCAAAACAAAGCCCACCCCCTTAAATTGATTATTGATGTAAAGCAGTAATTAAACAAGACCCCTTAAATTGATTATTGATGTAAAACAGTAGCTTCAAGTTTCATGGCTTGAACGAAAAGTGATCAAGCGTTAAATTATGTTGGAGGTATTGGTACCCTGTCTCTTAAAGAGACTTACCCAACTAATATTAGAAAGTTTAATCTAATTAGTAGTTTATATTAATCCAGGAAAGAAAACAGCCGCACTTTAACATTTGAAATCCCAGACAGGAATAGAGAAGATAACGAAGAAATGATACCCAGTCTTTCATGTTGTCTACTTGAGAATTTGGCTTCTGTACCTCTACAGCTCCAACTCTGTGTTCTTAGTTGGAAATAAGGCCTACCAACTCAACGAGTCTTTGATTAAATATATGTAATAGTGGGCTGCATGATACAAGGCCTCCAACTCCCTTTCTCCTAAGTGTGGTGCACAAGTCTGGCCAGCAAGGAAAGAAAGGTTCTCTGTCTCTTGCACAGGCACACACACACGTACACACTTCTAACTGCTACTGAACTTTTGAAAATGATCCAGGCTTCTTCCAGTTTAAGGCACTAAAAATCCTTAGTAGAAATGGAAGAGTCCCACAACAAATATCTCTGTAAAGGGATTGAAACAATTTGACAACTGAAAAGGCAAGAGAAAAATATCTTGCCTTTCAGTGCATGGTTGATGTACGTGATCTTCTACTATACAAAACTCCACTGCCATTTACTACATTTCATGAAATAAGCATAGAATAGGTAGGCACAAAAATGAAATCTCTTTGCAGTTCAATGTCAAATCAGTGGCAATACTTTCTGTGTTCAGTTAAAAGTGAGACTAGTCTTGCATTTCTGACAAGCACATTATAAACCTGTTAACAGGAAGAAGTATACATATGTGTAACATATTCCATGTCTTGTAAGAGAACCTCTGAGAAAAACCCGTCAGCTCATCAGGGTGTGCTAAAAGACCAGTAATACTGTGACAAAAACAACCTATTTTATAAACAGGCAAAACAAAGATATAAATGCCCTCCTTCTCCATTGCATGCCAGAAACAGTCTTTGTCTGCAAAGAAACCTTGAGGGGAACCACCAAAGAAATATATAAAGGTGAGTGAAGAATGAAGCTAAGAAGAATGTGGACTGGTTCAAACTGCCTGAAAAACAAAGTCCGAAAGTGGTCAGACAGGTTTATAGAGGTGAGTCTAATGCAAACGGTGCTCATGGAAATCCTGGGTGAGGTTAGCAATGTGGCATAGGCAACTGTGACGTTTGCAAGGCAGTCTTATTTGGTAGCTGCATTCGACGCTACTCTCAGACAGAGGCCACGTTCTAAAAATGGAACGACATCCAATGACATCTGCAGCAGCAGATCTCTCAGAAAACTCCCACTGGCAATTACTAGTTCAAGTGTAATTTTAACTAGAAGTCACTGTTCTACTTTAGGATTCTGCTTTTTCCATTTCCCTTCTAGATCACTAAACAAATCAATGCAGATCAATAGCTAAGCTAATTAAACCAGATAGGTTAAAAATGGAATCCTTAAAAAAGAACATTATGAAGGGTATAGATTGTTTTTAAAAGAAATTACCAGTTATATTTTGATAAACAGGGAGGAGTATGCACTCTTAATGATGCCTGAAGTCTTTGGGACAGCAACAACATCTTTTTGTTAGGAGCACAGAAATTAGTTATTGTTAAATCCAATGTCTCCTTGATTCCTTGCTTGGGTGAATTGGATTTAATGCCTTGCAGCTTTGCAGATTTTATCATACACCTCTGGAAAAGCATTATTGCACTGAAACTGTTTCCTCAGCTTGTGGTATAGGGAACCATCAAACATTTCCCAGAACTCCTCACGGGTCATATAGCAATCTGCATATAACATCTGAAAACTGGAAAAAATGAGAAACAAGTCTTAGAAATCTCTATCATAAAATGGCAATTACTGTCTGTGTCTTAGAACAAGCTGCTCTGCCAATACCAGTACCACTTGTTCGGGTCTGACCTAGCCTTGTGTTCCCCAGCAGCACTCCATAGGAATAATTCTGCATTTGGGACAAAAAGAAACACACTTGGAATTGTGTAGTAGCCTTCAGACACCCAAACTGGAAGCACTGAAAATAGCATTTCATTTAAAGCATTTATACCTGAAATCTGACAGTGCACTGCCTGCCAAATTATGTTTTCTTCTTCTATACATGCATGATGTAATTTCTCCATTAATTTGCACAGATTAATGTAATTAATAATTTTATGAAATTGTATCAATTATATTTATTTATGGTTTGGAAGCTGCCCCAAGGCTTATGCGAATGGGGCGGCATATAAGTTCTCCAAATAGATAGATAGATAGATAGATAGATAGATAGATAGATAGATAGATAGATAGGAAAAAAACCCATGTCAATGAAAAAGCCCATCTCCTTATGAAGGATCCTGATTCAACAGGTTTCTTGGCAGAGGGCTGACTCTTAGCTGTTCTTCAGCAGGGACCTTCCCTTCACGTGCCATTCATTTGGACAGATGGAAAAATGGTGTGTAGGTGTGTGCGCATGGGGGAAATGGGGGTGGGGGGAGAGCACAGAGAGAGAGAGAGAGGAGTGATGGATGTTCCCAACATTTCCTAACTGGCTACCCCAAGACAGCCATTTTATGACTATCCACACACCACAGCAGCCATTTCAATGTATATCTCATAGTTTTCTCACACAAGCCATGTGACCATGGCCTACCTAGCCTGACAACCCCTTCACTTAAACATTCAAAATGCATCAAAGTAGCAAATACGATGTTAATTTACAATTTGCTGCCCGAGGTAAACAGATTACTATCAGGAAGTGCTCAGAACATTACAAAGTCCTTTTAAGATCTTAGACGCTTACCCATGAACATGCCTTACAAACTTTTCTATCTGTCTGGTGGAAGCCATGGCTTCAAAATGTTTCGTTTTGGGCTCTCCATAGGCTCCCACATCTACATACAGCTCTGCCTCATCTCCTTTCGGATGAATCATGCCAGGGTTATTAGGCAGTATGAAGGGGCACAGCCACAGTGGATAAACCTAGTGGAGGGCAAATATACACGTGTCACAGTATTGCCACAAGGTCGCTCCGAGGAGCCTCCCTCCACCCCTCCTGAATACCGCAGCCGGCACATGCTCAGTTCAACAGGCACCTGCCGCCAAGCACCACCGCGAAGTTAGGGAAGGTGTCCTTACTTTAATGTCACTGTGGAAAGTTTCAATACATTGCTCAAGGCTTTTCATGGGGATCATCATGTCCTGAACCACGTGGTGCTGCTCATACAGCTTTCGAATTGCTTCTCCTTGGGTCAGTTTTAAAAGGGAGATTTTAGGAGGAACCATCCAGCCGAAAAGGAAGCGAAAAATAGGGTGATTGCCAAAAGGAATGATATCCTATAAAAGATACAAATACAAATACTAAGAAAATGTGCATTTCAGATCTGCATAACAGACTTAAAAAATCAGTGAACGGTACTCAGCCATTATTAATGGTGCTCATTTCTATACCCAAACAGTATAAATTACAACTACAGTAAATACAGATCTGCTTTGGATCATTGTTTTAACATTTTCTTCCAGGGAGTGAAGGAAAAGGGAAGAGAAACAGCTTCATTTTCGCAGAAAGGCTCATTTATAAACATCTTACTGAACTGGTCTTTGCCTTCCAGAAAAAGGTGGACCAGGGAGAATAGAAGAAGCTTTGCAATGCAGGCTAAGATGACAAGAAGAGTGTCGCTGTGTTCCATAGGATAAGTGTGCACAGGTGCACATACACTGTCCAGATACTGTCCATTTGCTGATCACCGCTGTAGCCATTTCTGCCATACCCCTCCTCCCCTACTGTAGCACTTGTAGGTACGTATGCGAGCAAGTGGATTCTTAGCATGGGAAGGGATATCTTCAAGAAAAACCATGCCTCAATATTGTACCATGAATTTCCTATGGAACCCAGATGCCTTTCGACCAATAGGTCCTCAGTTATTTTTGCCGCTAGAATCAATGGGCAGAAGTATCAGGCCCAGTATCATGGACCACCATCCCAATGTCACACTCTCCCTTTTGCCGGTGGACAGCTCACTGGCACGAATGAGAAACTAACTAGCCTGCCACTGGACCACCTCTATGCAACCAAGTGTTTTAGGACTGTCAGTGTTTTTCTGGAGCTAGCAAATAGGTTTAACACAAGAAATACTATTCTCTTTGGAAGAATACCACGGTCAGTTCAATTCCGTATTTTATGAAGAAGGACCAGCCACTCCTGTCACTTTGCCGATCAAGGGAACAATCCTATTCTGTGTTGCAACACCCCAACCTTCTCAAAGGCATGCTATGCTGGCCTCCAGCTGGCCTGGCTGGCCTCTGCATTTCCCCCTCTTTGCTTACAGGGGGACCAACTCTAGGGCTGGTCTTAATGTGTCCTTCTATCAGGGGCACGGTTAGAAGCTGGGAGGGCTCTGGATCCTTAGTCTCCCATGCTCTGCCCCCACACCATTCCCTTGATCATCATTGTCCTCCTCTCCAAAAAAGGAGCAGTGAAAGGCCTGGATTTTTCCATGGGAACAAAGAGGGGACTCTGAGACTGGTTCTCCTCCTCGCCTCTCTGACCTCAGCAACAGATTTCTGATCTCTCTCAAGCTTCTGGGATGCTATACCAGAGACCACAGGATTGCCCTGTAAGCATATCATTAGCAGGGGCAAGGAAGTGTTTGTGGCTTAGAGGAACAGTCAGCATCATAATCAGTATCCACACCATTATAAACTTGTATGAATTAGCACCTTACCTGGAGCTCCCAGAAAATGCTCCGTGTATGCCTGTGATAGTAATGCCTTGTTGGAATGTATTCTGCTCCCGTCTTGTTAGCTTTCAGATAGTTCTCCACATGCTTAAAAAACCATGGCTTGTAGTATTTCCCGATTCTATTAATCTTAAGAGGAAGCACAGGAAGTTTTTAAAAAAAACCAGCAACAACTCTGTTTGATTCAGTAGTCAACCATTAATGATATTAGGCAAATATCTATCACTGGTCAGAGTGAATTGACCGGACACACCAGAAAGAGTGGGCTCCTGTATATGGTCACTGCACCTCAACAAGCCATGCCGACTTCAGTCAGAGTGTGTGCTTGGGTGCCCTTTGCCTATTTACTGGCCCACACGGGGCTTGTTGTGCTATTCATTTCTGGGAGACAGAGCCCTTTGGAATGGAAAATAGTCCTCAAATAAACCAGGGCCTATGCTATTTAAAAGCTTTTTCTTCCTGCAACAAGCCATGTTTTCCAGGTTTAGATGACACAAATCCTGATTGGGCAGGTAATTAGACAAATGGGGCCCAGCATGTGCTTGGACGGAAACAAAGCACGGTGGCTTGTTTATGGTGAACATGGGAGCCGGGTCATCTATGTACAGACACACAATGCAGTCCACTTATCAACATATTTAGGACAGACCACTGGACAAGTATGATTAATGCTTCTGTGGCCAAAGACTATCCAGAATGCAAACATCATGCACCTCTTCTAGTAGGAAGAAATTGTATTAAAGATCACTCATTCAAAAGAATCAGTGCCCTGAAGATTTGATGGAGTGGATGGATCACTTAGATTTTACCCAGATTCTAAGGACTTGTCATGGAATATATATACATTTCATGGAAACTCTCAACATGGCACGTTTTTGTAGAAATAGGCCTAGCGTTTAAGACACTGATTGATCCCAAGGATGGATTTGGAATGCACTGCTTTCTACTAGTCTTTACTTAATGTGTTAAACTGGTTTGTTCCATGGAGGATTCAAAAGGCCAGATCCAAAAAACTTTGAGAACTCTTGGCTCCCAGAAATGGAAAGTGCATGTGATTCACACTGGTTCGCCCATCCCTGTGGAAATCAGCTCTGGAGAGTTGAGAGAATGTCTAAATGGCATGAGAAGCAGCATGGAAGGCTGCAGGGGCAAGCAGATAAAACCTCTTCTCTTCTGTTTCCAAAAGCTCTGCCACAATGTCACTCTTTCTGTTTGTGAAAGGATTCTGCTGGATCAAAGCCAAAGTTGCTTTCTGGAAGCTCCATTTTAGTCACATTGAATAATGTTGCAAAAAATCATAATAGTAAGAATTGGTAAAGGCTTAAACTTGTTTAAAAATTCATCCCTTATCTCCGAGAACCAGGAAAAATATTGTTCCATAAGGGAGACTAGGTTCAACATAGAATTTTCAACAGCAGCTCTGCTCAACCTGCTTCCCTCCAGGTATTTTTTCTCCCAACTCTCATCATCCCCAACCACTGGACATGCTTGGTGGGGCTTGTGGGTACTGTAATCCAGAACATCTGGAGGGCATCAGGTTGAGGAATGCTTCTACTTTCCTCAGGATCCACCCGGTGAAGCCATGACACTTACACTAGTAGAAGTATTGACACAAGGAGATGAATCATCTGAGTTTAGAAGCAACATGCTAAACTTGCATCTACAACAGATTAAGGCAAATTGATCTTAGTAAGTGAAAAAAATAAATTATGTTACCTTGCTCTGATCAGCTTCATTGGTCAAAACTCCTGTCATTATGACAGCCTCTTCCAAAGAATACACCAGACCCTCCACAAAATCATTCTCTTTCCTCCCAGATTCTTCAGCAAATCTTTTACAGATAGTCTTCAATCCTCTTACAGGCTCATAATGCAATTTCACATATTTCTTTGCTGGGATCATCTTTATTTCTGCCGCAACCAAGAAGCCCAGTGTACCACAAGACCAAGGTACTGCATAAAATAGATCTGAATTCTCGTCCTAGGAAAAGCACAGCAAACTAAGTTGTATAGCAGCACATAATCAATACAGCATAGTAACATTTCATGGATTGTGTGTAAGTAAATTATCTTACTGGTGTACACCTCACATGGCTTCCATCAGCAAGGACAAGTTCATAAGCCACACAGGTGTGCTGAAATAGTCCATAAGTATGGGAGGAAGATTCAATGCCAGTCCCCATGATCAAGCCACCTAAGCAAGAAACCATGCACAAGAGTCAGCTGAATCTTACTTTAAATGTATACAGAAATCTGATAAGGAACAGAAATCTGATAAGGAACAAAATACAGTGGTACCTCGGCTCACGAACGCCTTAGTTCACGACCAAATTGGGTCGTGAACAGAAATTTCAGGAAAAAATTGCCTCAGGTCGCGAACCCCGCATTGGGTGATGATCATGATTGTGCCCGTCTTTCCTGCAAGGGCACGATCGCGGTCATGCTCGGGGCAGGGGAGATGGCTGTGATTTCAGTCGCACTTGTGCGGGGAAGACTGGCACAATCGCGGTTGTGCTGCAGGGGGGTTAGGGAGATGGCTGCAATCATGCTCAGCGGGGTGGGGGATGGGCACGATCACGGTCATGCTCCTGCAGGGAAGACGGGCACGATTGTGGTCGTGCTGGGTGGGTGGGTGAGGGGGGGAGATGGCTGTGAGCTTTATTGTTCTTTGTCATGTTTCAAATTTTTGTCACGTTGTTTTCAAATAAGGATTAACCTTATTTACATTGAACCTTATGGGGAAATTTGACTTGGGTCATGACCAATTTGGGTTGCGACCAGAGTCATGGAAGGGATTAAGTTCGCGAGCTAAGGTACCACCGTAATGTTCATGGGAGAGGTGTCACAGCATTAGATCTTAAGCACCACAGAGGCATTTCAGGGATGGTTTGCTTTCAGTGGCGAAGCATTATCATTTCTAACATAGTATGTGGAGCATCTGAAGAGAAGCAGAAAGCATGCCTACAACCCAAGGACTCTCACCTACTGTAAGATCATCAAGTTCCGGTACCACTGGAATGGTCCAGCCCATGGGATTGAGATGTGCTGTTAACTGCCCCATTGTCACCAGAGGTTCCACACGGACAACCTATGGCAGAACATATTTTACATAGCACACTCTGAATACCATTGATCAGTACAAACCTGTACTGTACTTTTGCTGCTTGCAGACCAACCTCTGTTACCTACAACTCTGAAAGCCACCCTGGGTGTTATGCATCAAGAAACACAAGGAAAATGTAGCATTTTAAAAATCAGCTTGATTTATACTCCACCCTTCTTCATGAAAAACCCAAGGCAGCTGACTATCTATGTAAAACACAGCACACAACGTAATTTTTAAATTTTTAGCTCTACAATATAAATAAACATATAATTAAGTACAATAAACCATCAACACAATTGACCAAAAAACCAATATAGCACTTGCTTGTATCCTCAGAGCCTGCACAAATAAACAGGTTTACTGTTTACTAGTACCTAGCATGGGCAACAGCTGAATCTTTACCAAAAGGGAGTTCCACAGCAGGGGTGCTGCCATAGAAAAGGCCCTGCCATTCCTCAGTGGGACTAACAAGCAAAGAATCTGCAGTCAATGTGAAATCCTGGGATGGTCAGTATAAGGGAAGGTGGTCAATTGGGGCTTTGCAGCTAATATTAGTACAGACACACACCAGCATTACGAATTACAGTGCTTATACATGATGGGTAATGTGCAATGCTTGTAATTGCTACCATATGACTGCACTTTATGTGGAAGAGCAAAACAGTAGTTTCTCTAGCAGCTCTAGCAGACAAAGCTGCATTTAATAGTAGGGAATGTAGTCAGAGATACTCCAATTTATTTTATTTAAAGCACTTACATGCCATCTGAGAATTATGGGCATGCTATGCAGGGGAGAAAGAGCAAGGCAGCACTCTTCTTGCCATCTGCAAACCAGCTTGGCGGCTGATTCTGCCTGCCTGTGGCGCTTCTGATGAGGAGAAGAGGCTGGAGCAGCATCAGGACACGCTGTACCTTGGCAGGCCCCAGCCCCCCCCCCCCCCCACCCAAGGCCCTTTGTTAAAATTGCTCTTTCAGCACTGATGCTGAGTGGGTCCTGAGCAGTGAGGCCGGAGCACGTTTCCAACTTCATCTCTAGAATGTGATGCCTTAAGTGACCCTCTAGATCAGTGGTGGCGAACCTATGGCACACGTGCTATAGCGGGCATGCAAAACCCTCTCTGTCGGCATGCAAGCCAAGCTGCCCCAGCAGCCGAGCATAGGTTAACAGTGCACATAGGGGCCATGTGCATGCTCAGAAAAGAGTAGTGGTGCCAGGCTATGACATCACAAGCCGTGACACATAGGCTGCGACTCATCCAAGCTTTCGCATGGCTGGTCAATATGCTGCCAAGTATGTGTATATATTTGCTTGGACTGGCTGTTTTCAGGTTTTATTGCACTGTAGGCACTTTGTGATAAATAAGTGGTTTTGGGTTGCAGTTTGGGCACTCGGTATCTAAAAGGTTCACCATCACTGGGTTAGGGTTAGGAAATCGAGGTGTCCTGGCATGATTTTGCTGGTTGCAATGTGTTTAGAATGTGCAGAAATGATGAGCTGTGCAGAGAAAGCTACTCAAGAAAGGCTTTTTCAAAATCGCCCTCTTTTCAATGGAAATTTCACCCTGTATTAGGGTTAGGGGTGTGCACCACGGTAGGGTTGGGGCAGTGGTGGTGAACCTATGTCACGCTTGCCATAGTGGGCACGCAGAGCCCTCTCTGTCAGCACATGAGCCAACTCGTGCCAGAAGCCGAGAATCAGGTAACAGTGCACACAGGGGCCATGCGCATGCTCGGAAAGGAGTAGCGGCACCAGGCGATGACATCACGAGCCGTGACTCATTAGCCGCAACTTGTCTGAGCTGTCGCATGACCAGTCAGTCCGCTGCCAATATGTCCGTCTGTCTGTCTGGGCACCCGGTCTCTAAAAGGTTCACCATCACTGCTCTAGATGCTTCCTAGTGGCCCACAGGACCACTCTTTAAGTGGTTCACATTTTAAAAACCAGTATAAAACCAATAAATTCATCTAAAACGTTATAAAAGCAGCAAAACAGAGCAGGATGCTTATGTGTCAGGAAAGTCCAAGTAAACAGAAATACATGCATTTTTAAGGGGATTCTCAATTTTTCCAGTTTCCATATTTTGGACCTCACAGGAGAGAGTGTTTCAGATCATAGGTTCCAATACCAAGAAAACCTGCTTATGTACTGTTACTTGATGACACACTGTTGGTCATCAAATGACCAATGAAGCCTCCTTAGAAAATGCAAGGAATCAATTTGGTGTCTAGAGGGAGGTAGTTTGTTAGGTTGAACTCAAGATGTTTAGGACTTTGGATGTTAGCAACAAAACATCCAGTGTGGCTGAATAGCAAACAGCCAGCCAGTGCAGTTCTTGTAACACCTGTGTAATACATGCAAAGCGAGGTGTTCCACTGAGCACCTGAGCTGCTGCATTTTGCTCCAGGTGCAGCTTCTGAACCAGGCAGCCCCAAACAGAGCTTAATATAATAGTCTAATTGTGACATTGCCAATGCAAGGATCACTACTGCTAGACTTCCACTAGGCTAACACAGGAATGGTTGTGTTGGCACACCAACCAAAGTTTGTAATGGGTGCTTTAGGCCACTGAGGTCACGTGGGTCTCCCCTGGCCCTCTCTCAGTCGTTCATCCAGGTGCCCAAGACCAAATCTGTTCCAGAACTGGGACTAAACCCAGACTGTAGTGGAATGGTTACAGATAAAGGCTGCTGTTTTGTATAATTTCAAAGCAAGCAGTTATCTGCATTTATCTCATAGCATCAGGATCTGTAGCCTGGTGATGAGCAGTGTGAGTCACCTTGCATGTCCCTGAAAGGACCAGTGCCTCTGTGATCATGCAGTGCAGCTGAGAGCTCTGAAGGCTCTCTGAAAGGCTTCTCCATGCCGCTCAGTTTTGCCACAGCAACGTGGACCTTTGTGGAGGTTGCTTTGTGGTCCTGATCCTGTCTCTAGCCTTGCCTTGCTTTCAACCAACCTGATTCCTTCCTGTTCCTGACTCTGGTCTTGCCCTCCTTGTCCTTTTTGACCTTGCCTTGCTCCTGGCCCTGCTTTGCCTTCTTGGTCTTATACTTACAGACTTTAAAATGTACGTGGCTGCAGAATGCAAGTGTTTGGCTTCCTAGCCACTGCTGCTGAAGCATTATGGAATGTTCATGAACAGATTGCTCAAAAGCAGAAAAAACAGTTACAAAAATCAGACCAAAGGACTGGAGTTTCCCATACCTGTCTGATGTGAAAGCCCAACTGAAATGCCAGTGTACATTTCAAGCTTACCTGTCTTTCCGTATCTACCTCTAGAACATCCATCAAGTTGATTGTTATATTCTTAAGAGTCTTCTTGTACTTTCCAACACGAAGTGACACTGTAAGCCAGCCAGGACGGCCTGTGCACATATATGTCTTTTGGCCTTCTTTCTTCCATTCTCGTACCTACAAGAAAGGAAGACCGATTCGATTTGATTATGTATATATAGCAAATAAAACTGTTCTCCAGCTTGAAAGTGCTAACATATAATGCTAGCAAACGGACATTCAACTGAGAAAATTGATTCTGACTATAATCCAGTGGCACACACATGGATGAAGCACTGGACTTGAGCACCACTTCTGTGGTAGAGCCAAGGCCTCTGAATTAGAGACAACCTCCAACTCCAACCCTACCCCCCCTCCACTCAAATCAGAGAGCCTTGAGCAGAACCCTAAGACCCTTTGTAAACCCAGGTCCAACATATTCACATCCAAGGATAATAATGTAAAAAATGAAATTAAATTTACAAGGATGGATTGCAACCAAAGCTTTGAACACCTTAAACTATACTGCCCACTGCTATAGTACTACAAACTCTAATCCTTGGGTTTATGATCAGGCATGGACTTCAGAAATTAACTAGAAGAATTAACCCATAAGCAAAAGTGTCACTTGTGTCATATCCCTCAGCAGCTAAAGCAGATTCAGCTTCATCTATTCAGTGGCATTCCATTCCCCTGCCTCCCAGAATCACTGAGTGCAGCTAAGCATAAAAAGTAATATAGCAAAGAAGCACAAAACCCATAGTTGTGCCAGTTCTTACATCACCATCTTGGCTGATCCACTGATACCGACATGACTTTTACTAATTTTGGTAAAACGCAGACCTGGTGCAAAGGAAATATGGTAGAATAGGGACTTGGTAGTAAACCTACCAAGTCTGAAACCTATCACAAAGCCTGGTTAATATGGGAACTCTAATTAGCAAGGGGAAGGAAAGAGTTAACGCAAGACTTGGTTGTTCAGAGCCCAGGCAGCGGTCCCAAGGTCACTTTGGGCCTAGGCCAGGCAGAGGAAGGACTGGGAAAACATCAACGGTACTGCAAATCATTCAAGGACAGGACAAATCACATGCCTGGGAGAAGGGCACTGGAAAGGTGGGGGGGCACTGATTTGACTGGTCCCACCTGGGAATGTCACCCCATGGAACCAAGGGCTCTGACTGTTTAGGGGAGGGGGAAATAAAAGGGGAGCGTTTAGCCTGGTGGTTGTTCCCTTTTCGGAGAGAAACCACTTGCTGTCACTGGCTCTGCCCATCAGTGCTGTGCTATGCTGCTTGTGAGAAAGTTCTGCTAAGTATTCTATTCTATATTAGTGGTAGGTCAGCTAGCTTTGTTGTTTGACCATCTGAGATGGTCAAAAGGTCTGGGAATTATGTTTAGGATTTGAACTCTGTATTTCTATGCTGCTTTCCAATTCCCCTTTCCTTGTGTGTGTGTGTCTGCCTTGCTGAGTGTTTGCCTTTTACATTCTCCACTTCTACTGTATGTTCTATGTTCAACAAAGTTCTGTTTCCTGCAGGTACTTGGATGGGCATGTGCTGAATCCTGTGTGTCTGCTCCCTGGTTGTTGGGAGTGGGGAGTTCTGGGTGTGGATTCACCAGGAGATCCGTGAGAGGTGGGGACTCCGGAGCAGCAGAACATTACAATGGTCAATGAAGAACATGTAGGCTAGAAGAATTCACACAGGAACGGGCTGGAAAATCAGATATTCTCCTCTTCTACTCCTTCAGTGAAGATATACTATAACTGGGAATGTTGTGTCTGCATCAACCCCTGATATTAATCAACTAGAAGTTGTCAATCAAAGGTAAACTGAACTACAATTACAGAGAAGCACAATGAATTAGGGGGAAAAAAAGCTTTGCAAGAATGGCATTTTCCTTCCCATTCTAAATCTTTCACAAGTAGACTACAGTAATTAGAGCTAATCTATTAGCTACTGCTAGTTTCAGATAGCGTATGAGAGAGGAAACTGGGGAGCCAGTATGATCAATTCTACTGCATTTCCTGCAGAAAGGACAGCTTCTCTGATCCAGCCCATTAAAAAGTTTGCAAGGGAAAGTGAAGTATAGTCTACTAGAAGAATTTCTGAATTAGTCTGATTCTGTTGGCATTCTAAATAACGTTTTAAATAGCTGGCTATTATTTTATTTAGAACAAAGCTCTTTGGGCAGTTCACAGCAATTTCAAACATAAAAGACAATATAAAAAATAAATAGTCCAGAGTGCAGTATAAAGATTTGAAATGCAATACAGAATTTAACACAGACTGAAGCTAACAGTGTAGGTGCCAGGCAAGTCTCCCTAGCAAGTTCATTCCTTTGCTGGGATGCCACTACTGAAAAGGGCTTCTTCTTCACTGCCACCCACCTGACTTTCCCCACTGGGGCTCCCTCAGAAGAACCACTAAGTATGATCTGATGGTTCAGGCAGGTTAATATCAGAGGTGATCCAACAGGTAACCTGGCTCCAAGCCACTTTGGATTCCAAATGTTAATACCAGCACTTCGTATTGGGCCTGGCATGGACTGGCAGCCAGTGCAGATGGCAAACTGCTGGCCAAGCATGACCATACTGGTTGATCCCCATCAACAATCTTCTTACCTTGTTTATTAAGCAATACTTCATCAGTCAAATGCAAGCCCCACACAACTTTTTTTTAATTAGTTTTACAGTTAAAGGGTAGAATTGGAGGGCAGACTAGTGCCTGGCCATAAGCCACTTTCGGCTTGTTCGCACAGCCACAGTTCAGACCCTCCAGCGTTTGTGTCCCATGACAAATTCCTTTATTACCACTATTACTATAATGGAGCATTACCAATGTACATAATAGATTGGGGAGAAATGCCAAGCTACCTGCCTCCATGTGTTTACAACCTAAACTTCATCAGAGGGAATATGATAGGAAGACATGAAACAAGCAAGCAATATGGGGTTCTTTCAATTACACATGCTTAACTCAAATTTGCAAGCTAAGCCTGTAGGTCTATTAGCTTACTAAAATGCACTGTAGTGAGATTTCAAATTTGTGTAAATTACGTTCCATAGATCCCCTATATTACTGTCTAGAGATTCTGAATGTAAAAGATTTGGAATTAATGGAAAATCAAGAATGAGTAAACAAGATTAACTTGGCAGATCACCAAAGTGTGAGAGGCCAGCTTTTCACAGTCTGGTACCTTCAAGATGTATTCAGACTAAAATTCCCACCACCTCCAGCACACAGGACTTGCCATGTGGCTGGAGATTATACAAGCTGTCATCCCTTGCACCTGGAGGGCAATGTCTCTTATATCATTCGCCAGCAAATCTTAACAAATGCCTCTTCCCCCATTGTCTTCTGCCCCACTTCCAGTAAGAGATGTGCCAAACAACTATGAAAATGCAAGTATCTAGATCAGCTGTGGTCCTTGGAGACTGAAACACGATTAAGTTGAAGTTACAGACAGAGCCGAGTTGGAGCTCTGGAAGCATCATGAGCTGTCTAAAGGGACATTGTACCCTACAGAGGAGCAGAATCTGCTGGGATGTTAGTGCAGCAAGTCCCCATCTATGCTTAAGCTATTATAGATATGTGCAAATATACCAAAGAATATCGCAAGTCTCTGAATTCATATTTGCTACAAATGTGTGACCTAATTCCAAGGGATCACATTACTGGGTAACAATCACACTCAGACAGTTCTAACTGCCAAGAAGGCATTTGAAAGCCCTTTCTTAGCCTCCTGACAAACATGGAGAAAGAAAATACCTTCTTGTTTACAAAAGCTCCCTTGGCTTTTCCCCTGGAAGTGGCACCCACTCATGCCATGCGACTGGGCAGGCAGCAGAATATATGCAGTGCCTGTAGAAAGCCCAAGGCTCAATCTGTGGCATCTCCAGTGTTAAGAATGATCAGCTAGAGATCCAGAACGGCTGCTGCCAGTCAGAAGAGGCAATTCTGGGCTTGGTAAGCAAATAGCTTGAACAAGCTTAAAGCGGCTCTCCAATTCTAGTAGGAACTTGATCCTTCAAGGCTGAAACCTTTTGACAGTGAAAAGACAGTGCTGAATTTTGCCGAAGAGCTACCCATGACAGTGCAGATGACAGAGAGTAAAGATTGTTTCAGCATTATTAGATCAAAGAGCCATGTTGCTCTCTAAATTAGCTTACGGCCATCGGTATGCTTCCAAATCAATGGTTTCTGTAGAGTTGACTATTTTCTAACATTTCCTTAGATTTAAGTACTCGCCTCATAGCCAAGGCTCACCAGAACATGAGCATGCACAGTAAGTTCCTCTGTGTCCAACCCAGAAACCAAAACAGCTGCTAAAGGGAGGAAGCTCCCTCCACCACACCAGTACAGAAATGCAGCTCTGTCAGGCAGTCAAGTTGGCTAGAAAATTTCCTTTCTTTCTTGCAAGCTAGTAACTTTGAAAGGATATCTAACAGGTACTTAGTCACAGGTCACGCTCGAATCTAATAACCCTGGCAGTCCCAAATGAAAGGACTCTTCCACACTGACCCCACACCTCTGGAATGAGCTGCTACTGAGGGTCCATTAGGGCCCAACATTAAAGGTTTTTTGGGAAGGTTCTCAAAACGTAATTGTTTATTGTCATCCCCTGATTGTGTGTGCATGTTTATTTCTGTATTTTTCATTGTTGTTTTTAAGACATCACATAAGAATATTTCATTATTGCAAAATAGCCTTCGGAAGACTCCTGCTGCCACAAGTTCCTATAAAATATTTTTTAAATGTTTTTTTTTTAAAAATCAGAGGACCAAGAGTTAAAACAGATTCAGCATGATTGGTACTGTCCAAGTGAGCAACAGATGTGCAAAAAGCTGGTGCTAGCCTGTAAGTGCCCTTCCCTGCACTTCCAACTTAGTTTTGCACTAGAACTGTGGCAAGGAAACATCTGTCTAGACAATGCTTTCATCTGAGAGAGGTCCAAGTAATACAAACCAGAGTGATATCAACAGCAAGATAATGTGGGGTACACTTTCCCTCTCTTTTTCTATATTAGGTTTCTACCATCACATCAAAATAAAACACATCAAAAACTCACAAGGGGGTGGGAAAACACTCATCACAGCTATTACTGTGAGTATTCAGGCAGAACTGGAAGATGCAGCTTGGATTTCTTTTTTAAGAACATGAATATAACTTTTCTTTTATAACTTCTTTTATATCGTTTATTTTTATATTTATTTATTTTATATTATTAATTTTAATTTTATATTGTTATTTTGTATTGTATTGTATTTCATTGTGTTGTAAGCCGCCCCGAGGCTTCGGCAAGGGGCGGCATAGAAATGTTCTAACAACAACAACAACAACAACAACATTATTGCTAGTTCTAGTACCTTTTCTCTTCTATGGTAGAATCTCTGTACCAGCAAAGGGGTAAAAACGGAAGGGCTGACTTAGCAGTACAAAAAGCACAACTGCACCTTCAGCTTCTCTGTCCCCAAGCATTTATGCCCTGCCCCCTGGCTCAGCCACACACATCACCTCCTTACCTGTCTTTGGATGTTGCGAACTCGCAAGTTATGCTGCCGTGGCGCGCTGTGAAGCTTCTGCACAAACCAGGCGCGGAACTGGTAGTAGATGTCGAAGAGGACCGAAAGAGGCAGCAAGAAGAGGCACACGAAAATCCAGCGGTGATGGACCAGCACATAAGCGATCCCCTTGTAGCGGGCCCACAGCAGGAGCAGCAGGAGCCCAACCCCGAGAGAGAGCAGGGGGCCCATCTCGAGCCTCTCTCCCTTGCAAGAGGTCTTCAAATCCGCTCGTTCCCCGAGCCGTGCTCACCGGATCGCTCAGCTCGCCCACGCCCGCTCTAACGCCCAGTGAGCAGCCACCTGTGCCGGCAGCTGGCACCCCAAAAGGTCAGCGTATCCCCAACTCTTCCTTCCCCACCCGACACCCTTCCTCTTCACCGCCAAGGACAACGGCTAACACCTTTTCGTGAGTCCGGGCGTGCAGCAGCCCCCCTACTCCGGGCGGACGCCCGCCTTCTTTGCCAGAACTCTTCTTAGAACGGGGAAGAGATGAGCCCCCGCTTTCTTAGCCACGACCCTTTCTATGTTCAGAAAGTGTGTTCCGAAGAACCAGTGAAGGCGTCCGCACCTTCCCTCTTCAGACTCGCCGGACCGTTGCACGCGAGCTCACAAATCTTTACAGCGCATCGACGCTGCTGGCTTGCAGGGCAGACTCTCCCTTATTTAAAAGCCTGAACTGCTCCCTTTTGCCCAGCCTAGCGGAACCCGATCCTAGGCACCCACCAGCTAAACGCCCCCCGTGAACTCATCACAGCAACAGAACACTCGCTTCCCCTGCCCAAATCAACGGGCAATCCACCTGCCTCCTGGTTGGCTGGGCAGCTCCCTCAGCGGTGAGGAGAGGGATCCTGCCCAGCCAATGAGAAAGCGCCGTTAGGATCGGATCAGGCGCAGAGCAGTCGGATTGGCTGGAGGCGCGAGGGCCGGCCTTCAGATGGTGTGGGGGAGCGTGGCTGAGGGTCGGCAGCAGCGGTGCACCCGCGTGCTTCTGAAGAGGCACGAGGCGGGCAAAAATCCCCTCTTGAGCAGTTGTAGCAAGCGGATCTTTTTGCTTTAATCACCTGTTGGCTGGGGCGCCGAAAGGCGTACGCTTTCTGTTCTTTTTCGCTGATCTTGTTTCGACTGGGAAATCATAGGTATTAACCAGTGCTATTCAGCGTATGCAGGTAGACCTTGCTGGTCAGGGGTAGTCTTTCCCCATTCTGGTCGGAGACGATAGATGGGCTGGACTACAAATGCCAGCATCCCCCAGCAAGCATGGGTGTTAAAGTCCAACACATCTGGAGGGCAGCCAATTGGGGATTGTCTACCGTAGGGCAAGACCAAAGAGTCTGGGGAGAGGGTCGGCCGAGGCGGTCGCATGAGGTTGCTTTCTAGGCTGCACCATGCTCCCCATCCCCGGCAGCGGATTGCACAGAAGCCTGTGGGGGCGACCACCGTCTCCTCGTGCGGACCTCTCTTTCCTGTCCTTCCTCAAAGCCGTAGAGCTCAGAGGAAATGTGGGGAGAGGGGTGCTTCTACTCTTCGTTCAAGGGCAAGGGATAGCGGCTGAGATTGTTACTTTCTGTAAGATGGCTGCTCTTTACCACCCGCAGCTGCTGATAGATGGGTTGCTCTTCAAAAGGAAGCTGTTTTAAAAGCTTGTTTTAAAAGTGTCCCTATCCTCATGTATAGTTGGATCCTAAAGATGTGTACTTTAGCACGAGTGTTCTCTCTTCTGATCCAAAAACTACAGTACTTACTGTCTGCAACTGCAGATTCCACAATAATCTTGTTGGAGAGATTTGGTGGTTGTTTTTCACATGTCTAATTGATTGCAGACAGTTCCACCCTTATCCTGCCACACACAGAGAGAAGTGAAAAGGGGGGGAGCAGGGTTTCCACAGCTCTGTTATCCTCTCTGTGTGAAATGTAAGCACTGCATTAAACCCGCATTGTGGTTGCATTCTGTCCATCACTGAGCAGAAATACAGTTGGCACACTGGGATGAAATAGCAGCCAGGCATTGGCACAGCTCCATAGGCAGACCCTTTCAAGCCACGTGCAGGCTTGTGGCACATTGTCTAGAACATTGTAATCCGGCCCCTTACCCTGTGGTATGATGTCATGGCATAAGACAAGCCATCTGCAAACCCTGGGTGCTTGCCATACTGGAAGCAGTGCTCCAGTTCAGAATCTGCTGGCACAGCGACCTCCTTGTGCAAAGCAAGGAGGTCTGCCAGAATGAGAGGAGGGGGAGAATTAGCAGAGCTCTTGGTTTGAGGCACTAAAGATTTCACAGAGGATCTCTAATACTTGAAACCTCACCCTCTTAAGAAGTACTTCTCCCTTGCTCTTAGACAACTGAGCTCCCTACTTTCTCATAAAGCTTTTAAATTGCTTCCCAATGAAATAGAAATTTCAAGGTACTTCATGGGGCTGATGTTCAGGGTTAGTGCAGAAGTCCACTGATGAGCCACCTGGAGGTGTGTGTCTTCATCATTGCAGCTACTTTTTCATCTGCTGCTCATCCTGCCCAGGCACTGGCAGCGGAGAGGGGAGAAGGAGCCCCAGAGTTAGGCCAAAGGATTGGAGCAGTTGCTAGACTAGTTTTAATGCTGCCAAAGGCATGCTGGCATCCACTGCACCTGGGCTTTTCAAACAAGGCAGTTGAGGGGTCCACCAGGTGACAAGACGTGCATGCAAGAAACCAAGGCATTTCATCACATGTTTCCTCAGTTGTAGGTGTGTGCAATAGCTGTCGTGTACATCTGCTATAATGTACATATGAGTGTGTGTGTTAATGATCATATGCACTCGTCTGATGATGTGCTTGCATCTCTGATTGCAAAAATATTTTCATGAAGGTACATTTTTTATTTTACTTTATTTAAAGTTTTTCTATGCCATCCCATTACTAGGAACGTCTCTGGACGGCTCACAAAGTCTCTGGACAGCATTAACGCGTTCCCACATGTCATTGCACATGCATTGATGTCCATGCATGTGAGTGAGCAGTGAAATGCATGCAAGTGCACACATACAACTTACTGTGCAAGTGTATAATCTTGCATTATCATGGTTGTGTGCGCACATGATCCATATCATGTACTTTCACCATGATGGAAGCACATACTCGTCAACGCACATGTGTGTAACGATTTGCTGTCATTCACCATCGTACAAGTACAGTCCATGCAAGTGAACACTGAAGTACATGCAAGTGCATGCACATCACTTCATGTAGAAGTGTTGTGTGTTTGGGATTTGTACATTTTCACACCTGTGTGTGCTCATGATCACTCTCATGCACTCTTGCTGTCTGTCACTGGATGGTGTTGCTGTGCATTTTCATGTTGTGCCCACTCATGGCCATTCTCATGAACTCTTGCTGTGATGCACACACGCTTCTGTCAACACTTGCACATGAGTGTGTGATGATGCATGTATTGTGACAGCACTTCAGTGCTGTCCCACACAACATTCTGTGTAACTGGATGCACATATGCAAGCACAAAGACCGAAGTGTGTGAGTGAGCTCATGTCACTTTAAGAGCATGACATTGCTCATGTTCATGCTTGTGCACGTATGTCATTGCTCTCATGCACTGCTCTCACGCAATTGTGCACTTTCACGCTGCAAGATGAGCATGACTGCTCTCATGCACACTTGCCATGACACATGTATGAACACTTGCAGAACTGACATGCAGATATGTGAGGGAGCACGGAAGTGCGTGTAAGTTTAAGCATGTTGATTAGCACATAAGCAGGTCATTGAACCTTTTTGCAGTTGTGTGTACATGCAATCACTCCCTGCACTATTGACTTGACTCACATGTATGCATGTCAAAAATGGAAAGCACACATGTGGCACTGTGTTTGCGTCTGTCAGCACACTTGTCTGGTCACCATGGCATGCCCGTGATTTCCCATGACATTCAGAGCGCTTCATGTGATATGCTGTCTAGAGCATATTGTACATTCTTGCTCTTGTGCATATGCATGCTCACTCTCATGCACTGTCACTATGACACATATGCAAAAGCATCAACACTGGAATGGACAAGGGTGACAATATATTTGTGTCTGTCGAGGCACATGAAAAGTCACATTTGTGCATCTGCATTCCCTCATGCAGCAGTAAGTGTGACACAGCAGTTAAGAAGGCAAATGCCACCCTTGGATGTATAGCCAGAAGTGTGACTTCCAGATCTGGGGAGGGGTTGATGCCATTCTACACAACTCTGGCATACCCACAATTGGAGTAAGGCATCCAGTTCTGGGCTCCACATTATAGGAGAGACATCGCTAGATTAGAATTGGTTCAGCACAGTTTGGGAGCTAGTAGCTGGGTTGGAAAGAATGACAAGAGAAAAGACTGGAAGTGGGTCTTTTCAACCTGAAGAAGAGGAGACACTGAGGGGATTTTTAAGCGACTTATAGATATGTGAGGGGATGTCATGTAGAGGAGGGCTGTGAGCCGTGGGCAGCTTGCAGGACTGTGGGGTGTGGGGAAGGCAGGCTCCTCAGCAGTCCTATTTTACAAATGTTTGCCTTTTTGTGCTCTTTGTTTCTTTTGTAGTAGTAATCGATACAGGTAGTCCATGGGCTACGGACGATGGGCTTTCTCCATTCCTGAGAAAGTCCTTAAGTCACTTAAGTTTGTTAAGTGTTTTATATGCACTTTTCTATGCATATAAAACACTTAACAAACATTTCAATATTTGCTAAAATATCTTAAACACAATGCAGCATTGTAATAATGGTAATAATACAGTAATAATAAAGTAACTATAAGTATTGAAGAAAGAAAATCTGTATGTATGTGTATATGTGTGTAGGTATACAGTATTAAAAAAGAGAGAGACAGTTCTTAAAAGTGTTTAGAACATTCCTGAGGTAAATGACCATTGACTGATGATGGAGATGGACCTGGTGCTGGAGAGTCAGGGTTTGATTGTGCTGCTGGAGAGGGGCGGAGAGGGGTTACCACAGGGGTTGCTTTCTTGAACTAGGCCTCAAGGGTCATTAGTACAGCCTTTTTCTGTTTCGTATTATAAATGGCCTTGTAGCAGCTAAGGGCCTTGTTGGGAGGGCAAATACAAAAGAAAAGCCAAAGGGGAAATATGCGCCCTACATCTGCCTGGAACACACTTGGCTTGGGCATGCTAAACTGACACTGTGGAATGAAAAGAGGTGAATACTCCCTCTCCGGGGAAATAGGCTGCCATTGATGACGCATTGCCAAATGCATCACATAGTTCCCTAAAGATAGCGCATGAAGATAGCACGTAGTTCTTTAGAGATAGCCTTGACAATCTCTAATGGATCTGTAACTCTAATGAAAAGTCATGAACTACACAGCCACTGATGACACGTTGCCAAACAGGTCATGGCTTCTTTCTAGTGATATTCATACAGGGTTTACGGCAGTTCATATGATTGAAAGTATGGGTTGTTCATAACCTGGGACTACCAGTAATCTCCTAATGCCCCCCTGCTGTCCCTCTTTTCCTTACTGACCCCCTGGATCTTTCTACTGCCCCCCAGGAGGGGTGGTACTGCCCACTTTGGAAATCTCTGCCTTAGTCAAATGGATGGCATTTATATACTTGGCTTGAGCTGGGTGTTCTAGCAGGTCGTCTGTGTGTGGCAGAGGAAAAGGGTCAGTCAGGGCCAACTTATTCAGCTGATAATAGCCCATGTAGAATCCGACTCTGCCCCCATCTTTTTTTCCTATTAACACAATGGGTGAAGACCAAGAAGACTGAGAAGGTTTCATCAGCTCAGTTCTAGCATGGACTGGATTTCTGTGGCAATGCTGTGGGCATACTGTCCTACGGCAAGACAGAGTACTGATTGAATAGAGGGGAGTCACCTGTAAGAATGGAGTTTTTGACCAAAGAGTTGCAGCCTGCCTTGCTGGAAAACAGAGACCTAAATTCTGCCAACATTTGCCAGAGCTGGGCCATCCATCTATGTTCAGGGCCATAAGCTGACCTCTTCAATTTTACCCTTCAATTCCAGCAAGTTGACCTCTTCAATTCCACCCCACCCTTGTTTACCAGGCCTACCATCTGGCCTACCTAACATCAAACAGAGCAGGGTTTGGTTCCTGGTGGACTATGTATGCTTGAATCATCTCCCCCAAAGTCTGATTAAAGCATTCTGCCAATCCATTGGTCTCATAGTAAAGTTAGTACCTTAATCGGAGAGTACTGTCCTAGACATGCCCAGTTGCACCATCAGTTTGACCCAAGTCAAAGCAGTAGCAGAAGTAGAGGTCAACGGAACAGCTTCAGCATACTGGGTAGCAAAATCAATCACAGACAAAAAACATTTCTTGCCTGTCCTAGTCAATGGAGAGAAAGGCCCCATGATGTAAATTTCCACTCTTTCAAGAGGGGCCTCAGCACGAAACTGGCTGCAAAGGGGCTTTCCATGGATCTTGACTAGAGCAGACGTACCTCACATGATTGGCAAAAGTCTTTGTGGCATTGGCCACTAGAGGCCAGTAGAAGCCACGTTTGTTTCAAAACACAATGCTGGTCCATTTAACACCCATGTGCCCACCCCAAGCCACTTAATGGGTAAATTCTAAAGCACGCAGTTGATAGTCTCATGGCACCACTAACTGGCATTTTTAGGCTCTTTCTACTCCTGCGCCATTTCGGCAGAAACTCCCAATAACAAAATCCCTCTGTCCCACAAACATGCATCTAGTATTGAGAGGGTAAAGCCTGGGGTGTTCTGCCTGATACTCCCAGGATTTTCAGAAGAATGCTATTGACAGTTTTTAAAGACTCAAGAGACAGAGCTGCTGACAGAAGCCTCCTAATGACTTTCTTTTTAACCACAAGCTAAATTCCCTAAATTTTCATGACAGCCAACCAGGGCTAGGTCTTGGGTTCATTCTTCGGGGATTAGAGACACAGAAACATGGAAATAGAGCAAGTCAGAAGGGGTCTCCTAGTCTGACCCCCAGCTCCATGACATGCCTACCATGTGCATACCATGTGCATGTCCAGCCTATTCTTAAATACCCTCAGTGATATGGCCTCAACCAAATCCTGTGGAAGCCCATTCCATACCCTCGGGGTCCTAACTGTCAGGAAGTACTTTCTGGTGTCCATATGGTTCCCTAAGCTTTGCTCCATTGGAATGCACCCTGCCCTCCTCTGCAGGGGAGAACAGGCCTCTGTGTGACACCACCTCGCATACCTATATGTCGCCAACAGACCCCCTCGGAGTCTCCTCCAGACTGAGAAGACCCAGTTCCCTCAGTCTTGCCTCGTACGGCTTTCTCTACAAACTGGCCACCAACCTTGTGGCCCTGCACTGCACCGATTCCAACCTGGCTATATCTTTCCTGTAATGTGGAGCCCAGAGCTGAACACAGTACTTCAGTTATGGGTGCACCAGTCATATAGAGTGGCAGTAATACCTCTCTTGATCTAGAAACCACGCTTCTGGCTATGCAACCAAGGGTGGTGTTTGCCCTCTTGACCACCACATCACACTGCTGACTCATGTTTAGCCTGCAGTTGATCGGTATTCCAAGATCCCTTTCACAAGTGCTGCTCTCCATCCACTTGTTCCCTTCTTGTGTAAACTTTTACATTTTCTTCTCTTTAAGGAGGCCACAGAAAGCAGGTCTGGATATAAATGGAACTTCACTGTTAATATAAAATAATTTAGAATGTATCTCTAAGTTTTTACTTTTTATGTTTTTCCTTCTTCTTCCTCATTCATTCTTGCTCCTTCTATTCCTCTCTCACTCATTCTTACCTCTTACCTACTGGAGCCCACCAGAGACAAACCATTTCACAACTTAAAACAAAGCAGTGCCCATAGCTATTCAAATACAAAACAAAAGTACAATTAATAAAAGCTGGATTCAAAAATTAGTTACAAAATCTTCGAACATTCCAAGCTGTGTCCTTTGGAGTCCCCTTTCTCATACTTGGAGAAACAGTTGAAGAGCTGGAGGGCTGAACGGTTGCTGGAACCATGTCCTGCCCTTTCTCATTTATCATATAGACTTTTTAAATCTAAAAATTTAAAAGATAGCCCACTATCTTCTTCCTCTTCTGGTCACTGGCCGTTAGCAAGTCTTGAGATGCTCCATTTCCTTTCAGGCTCAAAATCCACTGAATTTCCTCTGATAACAACAATCTGTAAAGATGTGAATACTTGTAGTGTCCTTTCTTGATACTGTAGGGGAGTTTCATTTGAATGACGTTTCCAGTATTCGTTTTATGAAAGTTGGCTCTTTTTTTTTTGTTCTATGCACTATTTATATTTCTTTTGTTTATCTATAAATGACAGTATGTTACAAAAGACACTGGAGACCTGACAAGGAGACTAACCTTGTGAACCTTTGTCCTAGAACTTACCAAGTTCTCTTATATGGAGACAGACCATTCATCTTCAAGTATAATCTTCTTTGTAAGTCATGAGGTTGAGCTTGAGCCTGCAGGACTGAAGTAGCTGGACATTGTAATTAGCAGGGAGCAAAGTCACCAGCCACCTCACTCTTCTGCTCCCTCTGGTTTACCTGAAATCTTCACAGGAGCTGGGGAGTGTAATGTTTGGTGTTCTTAAGCATAAGCAGATCACCTCAGGCACAACACACAAAAGGAACCCTTTTTATTAGGAAACTAATAAACTCCAATATAAAGCTAAAATATATTAGCTTTATTTTATATAAATATAATTCCTGCCTGCTCAGTTGATCTTAATAAATCACACGTAATATTCTGCACAATATTCACACCTAGGCCAGACACTGACTCTCAGTCTAATCTGCACTATAGGGTTGTCAGGATAAAATGGACCGATGGAATATACACCACTTTGGTTTCTTTTGAGGAAATGTGACAAATAACAAAGAAATATATTGGAAAGGATCAACACAGCTGCCTGCCCTTTTGGACTTTCCTTGGTGGCATGACAATTGACTGGGATGTCTACGCATCAGCATTGAGCATTACACCACCGCTTTTGTGACAGGCAGCGGCTCCCTGAGGTTTCAGTCTGAGGTCTTTTAAGTGGAGATTCCGTGCAGATTACATTTGAGGCCAGTGTGTTCAAAGAACCTGCCCTGCCCGAGCTGTGGGCCCTTCCAACTACTTGCAAAAACAGGGAATGTGAAGATGCAAGACTATTCCATCAAGAATAAAACAGAAACAAGAGTTGTTCTTATTTAAACTAAGTTTTAACTTGCATTTACGGTGCCTCATAATTTTGTTATCCATCCAGCACTTTGGAGCTGAGCAGTGTTCGTGTGAACATCACCACATTTGTTGGCGGCAAGCACATGTGCACATCTGGAAGTCAGGTGGAGGGCACACACTGTGTCTTTCCTCTTCTAAAATGGCGTGTGCTCTTCATCACACTGGGTAGAAAAATGGGTGTTACGATCCCACCAACCACGGTGGGTGTACAATTGCTCATGCAACAAGCAATTTGCTTGGGGAGTTAGATCCAAATGATTCCTGTGACCAGAAGTGAACAAGCGCTGAGGAGAGCCGCGGAACATACGGCTTCCTAAATCTTGGGAGCTGTGGCTGGCGGTGTGTTGAAGTTCCTGTTCCCCTCACAGAACTACATTTTCCAGGGTTCCTTTGGGGCAGACGGGAGGATTATTAAACAAGTTTGAATGTGCTGTGTAGAAATGGCTGAGAGCCAGGGCATGAGATGGGATAATTAGGATTCGTTCATGAGTGCTTGCAGACAAGGACTGCCTCACTCAAAAAATGTTACGAGGGGGGCGGTGTCCAAACGACAACGATGCAGTCTACTTCGCCTGTTTTATGCAGTCTTCCTTATCAAAAAAGAGTTAACCAAGAAAAGATGGAATAGTTCCACACAACCTTTTGTTAGTGAGGGGGCGTATAAGAAGTTCCCAATCGTGCTTTAGTTATTCATTTATTTTGCATGTAAGCCTTTCATTTCGACCCCACCCATCACTGGAATGGACCCCTTCCCCCTCCGGCTGCTTCGAAACTGAAACCAGACCTCAGGGTTGAAAGAGGTTCCTACTGCCTGCCTTACAGCGCTCGCCACACTTTATGCCTCTTTCACAGCGTCAGGGGGCGCTGTGGAGCTATTCTTTCTTTTCCGGAGGTTGCGTCCCCAGTTACACTCGCCCCTATCCAGCCTCGCTGCCTTCCCCTTTTTTCTCGTTGTTTGCTCGAGGGGAGGGAGAACGCGAGATCCTGCGGCGATGTCGAATAGCAATATTTGCGGCAGCATCCTCTTGATTGGCAGAAGAATAGATGAATTAAAGAGGGCGGGGATGGCGCCTGGACGCCTTCCCAGGACCCCCGCCCTCTCGCTCGCTCTTCCCCAGCCGCTGCTGTTTCCACCGCCGCGCTGCGGGGATCGGCGTGTGCGGGCTGCGTTCCTGGGCAGCGGAGCGGCTCGCCTGGCGGTGGTTTCCGTTTCTGCCGCTGCCTGAGAGTCCCACGGCTTGGCTTTCTCCCCTCTCTCTTTCGCCTTAAGCAGATGGGGATGGACTTGAAGCTGTGGGTGCCTGAGTAAGTTACCGAATGCCGAGCTGTCCGCCGATCTGAGTCCGCAGAAACAGGGCGGGGATCATGGAAAGTGAAGGGTCGCTGGCTGTCGCTGGCGGGGGGAAGCCGCCTTAGTTAAAGCATGTTCGGCGGGCATTGCGTGCAACCACACTTAGCTCCCCGGGACCAACCCGACTTGTAATGCGCCGCCTAAATATACGCTCGTTTGTGTTCTTGAAACTACATCGTCCTCGTGGGCGCAGCCAGTGAGAGATGCATACGGCGAGTCGGAAGTCTTTCCACCTCATCTGGAATTAAGCTCCGTTGAATACAATGGAGCTTACTTCTGGGAAAACTTGTACAGCGCTGAGCTGTCCGAAGGGTCTAAGCCCTGCAGAAGCGCTGCAGAAGTTGGACGGTTTCGCTGCAGGCGCGATTATCGCTTCCCTGAATGCATCTTGCCGGTGTGCTTGCAAAGGACATTCTTAGTGATAACAGAAAGTGTTAAGTAGAGCCTTTCCCCATCTTTGTTTGGAAATCTCCGTGCATTTTTTGGAGTGGCATAAAGTCTGCGTGTGTGCTCGCGCGGGGGGCGGGGGGCGGGGGGGGGGACACGGACATTTCCATGTAGTCTGGATGGAACCTTCTGAAGTAAGTGCTGTTATTTTAATCGCGTTTCTGTGCCTCCGTGCTACTTTTCTGTGGTTGCTAATAGCGTGGGGTGGACTCAGAAAGGAGAAAGATTGGCGGTGGAAGATGGCATTTCACTTGTATTCTGTTTCTGCTGTGTGTTTGTTGCAGAACCAAGACCTCTAACTGCCTTATTGGTTCTTGAATTTTGTCCACTGAAGCATGCGATCCACAAACCTGTTTATTTGTAGATTACAGAGCAGAAAACCATTTTAGATCCAGTGGCTATAAATCTAGACACTCCAGTTTTGCTGATGAGTCATAAAAATTGAACTAGGCTCTTTAAGCTGCATTTAGATTTGTCCACACAAAGTGGATCCATCTATAAAGTCTGCTGGATATATTCAATATTGTGAAAACCGATGTCTTCACAGCAGTAAAAGTGGAATTCACCTCAGTTTGTGTTCACAAGCGCTCATCTTTCATTTTTCCTGTGGCAGCAATCAGGACGTAAGAACCCTGCTGGGTCTGAGCAAGGATCTACTAGTCCAGCATGGCCAAACCTCTGCCCGCAGAAAACCCACAAGCAGGTGGAAGTGAAGAAGCACCCTTCTGTTCCTGCTGCCCAGCAACTGGTGCACAGAGGCAGGCGGCCTCTGATACTGGAGGGAGCATATGGCTATCAGGACCAGTATTGCTCAGTGGTTGGTACAGACTAACCTACATGATGATGAGCCCACAGCTGTTCATAGAAACCACACGCAATATGTAGCAGCACCTCAACCTCCACCCCCCACCCCCCGCTTTAACTTTCTTTGCTGGAGGTCAAGGGTGTGTTTGTATTTATGGGCAATGTTTATAATGAGCAGATGAAAATTAAAACCTATGAAAATGTCTCCACAGGAAAAGCAACATTTGAAGATGATCAGCCAATCTCTTTAAATGAGGGTAAGTGACAAAAAGTGATAACTAATAAAGGAAAACCATATTTAAAGCTCCAGCAAATTCTCTTTGTTGGGGAATTCATATCTTGCTGGTGGGGTCCCCTGTGCAGCTTTTGGCCTCTGTGGGAGTAGATGGACGGTTGTTCTGATCCATTAAAACTCTCCTTATGTTTTTGTGTTCTAATGCAATGACTTGGTGGCGAAAAGTTAGTTACAGGATGCATGGTGCCAGAAAACAGCTTTATCCATTAAAAAGTCTGACATGTTTTGGCTCAATGTATTATTTGGAGCCATCTCCAGGGGGTTCTTGGAGAATTCTGTCAAGGCTTTCTCATACGTTTGGTCAAAATGCCAAATGTACTGGGCTAAAACCTATTAGGCTCTTTAAAGAATAAACTATTTTTCCAGTGTCTTGAGACTGGTTCTTCCTTTGGGATGAACTGTGGCTGCTTTCCATTTTCTTACATTTTCCAGCATGCACTATGCCCCGGCTGCCATCTTTATGAGGCCTAGGAGTGTTCCTGTTTTAGAAGCATCTGGGAAATGACGGATGACTTGTCATGTGGGCTGCCTGTTTCACATTACTTCATACTCCACACAACTGTGGAACTGCTTTCAAATTTGTACAAAGAAATTCAGCAGAGCAAATAGGTCCATAGACTTAAGTGAAACAAGGAAGATTTATGTTCCAGATCATAGCCATAGTTCAAGAGCTTCTATATAAAGCATGTGTTAGTGGACAGTAAAGTTCCCCTAATACCTGAGGAACACGTCATCTCTGTATCCAAGAAATGGGGAGGCCTGGGTTGTTTGTGTAGCTTGACTTTGCTTGGTTCCCTTCACTGCATGCTTAAGAGCATGAGTGTATTTGGGACAGTTCATGCATGCAACTGTTTGTTCATTTATTTGCATAGTAAATCTCCAGTGCGCAACAGACTCCTGGTTCCCACACCTTGATTGATGTGGTTAGGGTTGGGATGGTAGGCTCACGAATGATCACATCACTAAATTGGCTTAAGTCCAAATGGTAAAGTTCAGTTTGTGGGTCTGCCTGAATGAAAAATGGAGATGTTGAGGGGAGGAGAAAGCCTCCATTGGCCACATGTGTGGGTTCTGTCCTACAGGGTCCAGAGCTCCTTGTAGCACTGAAACTAGTTAGCATCCCTTTAGCCTTCCTGGCATCCCAGCCATGTCATGGACTACTCAAGGAGAAGGCAGGTGGTACATCTCCAGATGTTTTGGGCTTGAGTTCCTGCAACTCCTGCCAACATGAACAATAGTAAGGAACACTGGGAGCTGAAGTTGATTTACCTTCTGCCCACCACTGGCCTATTGCTTACCCACAACAGGAAAGAGATGGATATTGTGAGGATGCTTTTTGTGGGTCATCCTATAGTAGGAGTTGATGGAAAGTCAATTCCTAGATGCTTTGGACTTCAGCTCCTAGTGTTCTTGACCACTGGCCATGGTGGTGGAGGTTTCTGGAAGTTGGGATCCAAAATATCTGGAGATCTTGCTTTTGAGCATCCCTGTCCTACAACAGTGTTGAGCATCCCTGTCCTACAACAGTGTTCAGAGGTTCACAGTGGAGCAAACACAAAACTTGGCAGGCATTTTTAAAAACGAGTGAAATGGAGGAGTTTAAATCCAGGGTTTGAATTTCTGAAATGGGTTTTAAGGGCTAATTTAAAAGCATAGCACTTAAATCTTGTTGATTATTTTTAAAACGACAGGGTTAACAGTGGAATCCTTTATATGTTTTACCCAGAAGTAGGAACTTAAGCAGCTGCCTTATACTGAGTCAGAACCATTCAATGGTCCCTCTGGCCCAGTAGAGTCAACTTGGATGGGCAGTAGCTTTCCAGGGTCTCAGGCAGGATTCTGTCCTAGCCCCACCTTCAGACACCAAGGATTAAACGCAGGACTTTCTGCATGCACAACAGGTGCTCTGACAGTGGACTCTAGTTCCTCCAGTCAAACCTCACTACATGCAGCGTGGTTTAATCCTGAGTATATGATTAGATTTAGAACAGAAATCTGAACAGTTTTATATAAGAATGTACAAAGAGCTATGCTAGATTAGATCAATGGTCCCTGTGTCCAGCGTTTTGTTCACACAGGGCCCGACCACTGCAGACGAGAATGGGAGCTCACAGGCAGAATAGGAGTGTGAAGGCAGATTCCAAATTCCTCAGGGACAGGTTTACATAGATCCTTTGATTCTGGTGGTAGCATTTAGTCATCAGGACTAATAGTTGATAGCCTTCTTGTCCATGAATTTGGCCAGTCCCTTCCAGAAGCCATTCAAATTGGTGGCCATCACTACATCTCATAGAAGCAAATTTCATAGTTTAACTGTGCACTCTGTGATGAATTATTTCCTTTTATCTGTTCTGAATCTCTCACTAATGAGCTTCATTGAATGACCCAAGTTCTCGTATTATGAGAGAGGGAGAAAAATAGCTTCCCATCTACTTTCTCCAGACCATGAATACTTTTGTAAACCTTTGTATACCACTTTTTTTCTAAGCAAAGCAATCTGAGCGGTTGTAAGCTTTCCTCATAGGGAGTAACTCCAGCCCCTTATTTGCTCATTTCTTCTCTTTCTCTAACTCTCCAGTACCTTCTTTTCTGTGCTGGAACCAGAAGTGGATACAATATTTTAAGCATGGTCACACCATAGATTCCTAGAAGGGGATTATGATAACCGGCTGTTTTATTTTCATTCCCTCCCCTACTGGTGCCTCTCTTGGAACTTGCCTTTTTCACAGCAGTGGTGCACTGGGCTGACCTTTCCATTGAGCTGCCCACCACAACTTCAAGATCTCTTTCTTGGTCAGTTACCCCTAGCTCAGATCTCATTAGTGCATATGTGAAGTTCGGAATTGTTTTTTCTAACATGCAGCACTTTATACTTGCTTATGTTGAACTACATTTTCTATTTTTCTATCCATTCTCCCAGCTGGGCAAGATTCTTCTGCAGTTCATCACAATCCTTCTTTGTTTTAATCACCTTAATTTGTTGCCATCAGCAAACTTGGCCACTTTGCTGCTTGCTCCTAATTCTGGATCATATATGAATACACTGAAAAGCATTTGTCCCAATAGAGATTTCTGTGGACCACACGGTTTCAGGAGGAATTACCATTTATTCCTTTTTTCTGCTTTCTGTCCTTTAACTCTGATCCATATGAGGACCTATTCTTTTATGCTGTGTGCTAAATCCACTCGGGAATCTTTGATTAGAGTCCTTGTCATATTACAGACATACAACATTACCAAGACCCTATGTGGAAAAGTGGTTTGTATGTAATATTTGGACTGGGATAGACCAATCTGAATCACTGCTCATCCAGTCACTTTATGGAGTGACCTTTAGCCAGTTTGTAATGGTGAAATGGGTCAACTTCCCTGGATACTTTAGAGGAGAACAGGGTAGTAAACCTCATCATCTGTGGCAGGAAATAAGCCAATTTTTGGAAGCAGATTTATGTTGAGACATTTGCTTGCGATATTGCCCATTCCTAGCCCTAAATTTGTTTAGTCTCTAACTTAATCCTTGAAGAATTAATCATTTTTAAATGAAAAAGGCTTATGTTTGTCATTTTAAAGAACAGATAAAATGAGTGCCTTCAGGTACGATCCTAAATACCTTTAAGTAGTGCTGATGCATTTAGGATGGTGCTGTTTTGAAATTTTGATCTAGCAGCCCTTGGTTAGGGATCCACTTCTGCCCCCGCCCTTTCTTGGCAGTGTGGGTTGGGATGCTGGAAATGTCGCTGCTGCAGCTTTTATGCGGGGAGAGAGGACTTTTTTCTACAAAACTGTCAATCTCTCCTATTATTTGGTAAGTGATAAAAATTGTGTTAAGCTGTTAACCTCCCCCACAAAATTCATCCTAGGAGGCTGAACTGGAAAGTGCTTCAAATGCACAAAAGGAGACGGAGAGGAGGAGAGAAAAAAAAAGAGAAAGAAAGCTGGTTTCAGCTGAGTTTTAGAGAAACTGTTTTCAGTCTCTCATATTTGGCTTATTATCTCCAGTTCTCCTCTCCCCAAGGACAGATCCCTGTTTACTAGGCTCATGACCTTGCCTTTGTATGGTTGCTAGACTAACATTTTTCCAGCCACTGGGTACTGCAAAGCTGTACAGCCACAGGGAAACTGCCTTGTATAATCTCAGTTTATTCACCTAATCCAGTGATCCTTACTCTGGCTGGCAGCTGCTCGGGATCTGGGCCGAGGTGTTTTTTCCATCACCTGCTGCCTGAACCTTTTAACTGCAAGGGCTCTTTTAACCTGGGTTCTCCTGCATGAGTGCCCAGGGTTACACTGAGTTTGGGAAATACTCATTTTGGAAATTGTTCCTGCAGTATACAGAAGGGAGATTTGTTACAGTAACTTTAAGAACTACATGGCTGAGCTTGCTTCCCCCCTCTTTCCTCCCTATCCCTTTTTCCTTTTGTGTTGTGTCTTTTAGGTGGTGAGCCTCCAGGGAAAGACTGCCTTGTCTGTTACGGACCTCATGATAAGCCACTCTTCAGCTTTTTTGGCTGAAGAGCAAGTGAGAAAGCCTTAAATGAATGAATTGGCAGACGGTCACTGGCACATACCTAGCACATTGCAGTTGTTTCCGTGGTTGCTAGTCATGATAGCTTCATGCTGCTTCCATGAATACATGCTACCTCCAGTTTCCAGGGCTGAGTGCATGAGCAGGAGAGTGCAGTCGCGCTCGTGTCCTGCTTTGGGAGTCCCCACGGAAGAGCCATCTGCTTGGCTCCAATCCAGTATGCTGATTAGCCAGTCTATTAGCGTGATCCTTCAGGGCACTTTTTGTGGCTTCACCTGCCGCCTGGGTGGCGTGAATATGATTAACTGCACCCTTTCGTAGCTCCTGGACAAAAGAAGGTAGCCCTTAGGCCTGCTCTCTCTGTAGGGTAGGGGGGTTTGAAGGGGAAGCAGTGACTGGCCTTCAGCTCTGAAATCTCAGTCCTGGCAGCCAGGGGTGCTGAGAAGGGATGACCGGAGATGACGGGAAGGAAGGGTCTAGTAGGCAGTCGGCTTAATCCTGTAATCCAAATTATTGTAAGCAGACTGTGTCTGTGAGGTTAATTAATTAGTATTGTTAATATCAGTTGGACACTATGGCATAAGCCCCTGAATAATGCAAATCCTGCAAGAGGATTTAGAAAGGATCCACATCCCCACATTTCTCAGGAACAGGTGGGCATTCCATTATAATTGTTGCAATAAAACTCGTTCTAGTGTCAAGCGTAGAAGCAGGTTCACATTTCAGTTCATTTTGCCTGTATCTGCAGCCTATCTGGATGTTCTAGTGCAGGGGTTGGTTTTAGATCTGCACTTGATATTCACATTTATTACCTTTTGATTTGTATTAACCTACAGTTGTGCTGCTCTGGCATTATAAAAGCAGAAATACACAGTCTTCCTTGGCCTCCTGCTTCCCTTCCCCACAGAGGTGCATCACAATATAATTGCTGGCAACATGATAGGAGACTGGGGCAGAATCCAGTGCTTCCAATGTGCCAGTAGAACCCACTGCTAAGTGAAGGTGCAAGAGGACGCCAGTGTTTCCTAAAGCAACTGGAAATGAATGAAGACACTCATCTCCAGGATGGAACAGACTAGCAGAGCTCACAGAAGGCATTTTTGCTGATCTGTCCTGTTCCAGAAGAGAGCATTTTGGCTCATTTCCAGGATTGCTCTGGGAGTCACTAGCTTGCTCTTGTGCTGGTGATGGGCTCCACTGGCACAGCAGAATCAGTGCTGATGCACAGGCAACACTGGATGTTTCTTGTCACTGTCTAGAGCTGGAAGGTTTATTGTCCATCCAGGAACTGAGATCATTTGGTTAGAATCTGGGGCCTGAAATGCATTAAGAGCTGCTTGCTTGACCTGAGGAACATCAAAATAGATAAAAATAAAAATTTCAAAGCCTCTGACAGTAATCCCCATCTTTTCCCCAAGGTAAAATATATTTCTGAACACAGATAATAACTACTTTAGAGCAGGGCCAGGCAACTTGTGTTCCTGCAAGAACAGAATTTAATGGTATCGTTCTGTGAACTCAGATAGCACTAGTGGAGCATCACTAAATCTTTTTGTTATGCAAGTGCTTATGTATCTGGTTTCATCACTGCATGGGCCATTGCACTTGTGAAAACATCACTTTAACCAAATTCTCCTCTTGCACGTAGTTTGGCACTTTTCTCTAGTAGAATGCCACAGCTGGATATGGCCCTGATGCTTGGGCATACAGCTCCCATCAGTCCTAGGCCAACCAGCTCTGCCATTGATGAGGAAGCATGGGAGTTGTAGGCCAAAACAATCTGAAAGGCCAGAAGTGTTGTACCCTTGCTTTAGAGGCCATGGATGCAAAACACTCTGCAAAACTTAGAGGCCAGCAAGATTGTCTAGGAGATTGATTAAAGGAGAAAGTCCTGAGCATACTCATGAGTGGACAGTGGAGGTCACCTCTGCAGCAACCCCTGGTGCAGTCCCCACTTTTTCAGGTACCAGTGATTGGAAAGCACACCTGCCAAAGGCTGCATGGGACAGAATTAGCACTGGAGTGACCTCATGTTTACTTGAATCAAGGATTGCTGGCCTGTGGCAGAGGCACATACCTCGAGTTGAAAAATACCCCAGATTCATTACCTTCAGAGTCATCCAGTCTGTCAGCAGCTCTAATAAATCTGATTTTATCACATCTCTTTATTAAACATGGATAACATCAAACTGAATTTTCTTTCACTGAAATGTTATCCAGCTTTCCATCTAGCTAACACACCTCATATGAAACAAGCAGCGTCCCTTGTCTTGAAGGTGACAAATTAATGCTGGAACTGAATCTCTGTTCTTCTGCATGAGGTCTTAGATATTGGTTTTGGAAAAACAAAAAACATACAACTTTTCAGTGTTAACATTTATGTCTAACAGAATAACTTAGCAGATACTTTCAATGCCCCTTTCCCTGAACCTTTGTTTTTGCATTGTGCTATGAGATTGTAAGCCTTCAGTATGAGCCATATTTCCAAAATAATAGTGTGTAATGCCTCTGCGTAGGCACTTAATATATTAGGCATAACCACCACCACCACCACAACCATTTCAGAAAAGCAATGACATTTTTATACCTTGCACATAACTGCTCAAGAACTGCTTTGGGGGAAATTCCTCCCCCATTTCATTTGACCCTTTCACTTCACATGAAACCATGTGCATTATGATTAATATCTGATTCATGCAAAGCATTTTTGCATCATTATCAGCTCAGCCATGTAATTGAGATGATCACATTACACCATAGATCTGTGAATACATCTTGTGTAGTTACCATTGCAAAATCTAGATTGTGATCAGTGATGAAGAACAGGACATGGCAAGTAATAGGATTGTACTTTCCATAACATTGATCCATTTATGTGAAGTTCTGGTGTAACAGCAGTGGATCAGGGTGGTGTAATAAGTGGTAGAATCTGTTCCACATGCCAATAATGAATCTTTAAGTATGTGCTGTAAATTTTCTAGATTCAGAATAATCTGGGACCTGGATGACTGATGTTCTCTTATTTGGCCATGGTCAAGTACTGAACAGAGTTGCAAGGACTTTGTGTAAGTGGCACTGTCTTCAAAACAAACAAATGCACACGCACGCACGCACACATCCTGATATCAGCCATGAGAGACATAAGGACAGCCTACTTCTCAAACTCTAAGGAAACACTAATGCAACATTAATTGTGAACTGCCTTGGGAGCCAAAAGCATTGAACAGTAGGATAAGAGTGTTTAAAACAAACAAACAAACAAATGCAGCATATCCCTGAATGTAGATGGTGACTCATAAAGCCCTAAAGGACTTGTGGCCAGGTTACCCGAAGGACTGACATCCTGTCTGAGGTTACCCAGGTACTGAAATCTTTCGGATAGGCCCTTCAGTCTGCCCTGCCAACATTTGATGTGTGCTTGATGGGAATTTTTTTTTTTTTTTAAAAGCCTTCTCAGCAGCTGAACTTATGCCATCTCACATGATTAAGCCGTGGGATTTGCTACCACAAGATGTACTGATGGACAGCAATTTGGATGGCTTTTAAAGGAGGAATTGGGGAAAAATTGTGGAAAATAATGCAATCAGGAGCTACCTGTCCTAGTGCCTATATGTTCTCCAGTATCAGAGGTAGTATGCCATTGCATGCCAGTTGCTGGGGAATGTGGGTGGGAAAGTGCTGTTGCACCCAGGATGTTCTTGTGGGTTTCCCACAGGCAGCTGGTTTGCTGCTTTGCAAGAGGAATGCTGGGCTAGGTGAACCTGGGGTCTAATCCAGCATGGCTTTTCTTATGTTCCTCTGATGGCCTTCCAGCAGCAAGCAAAACCTTCTAGGGAGGCAACTGGCCTTTGGAATTTTGAAGATTTTTTCAGTGCTTATTGTGCTTATAATCTATATTCTAACTGTATTATATAATTCAAATTTTATAAACTCTTATCTGATTTTTATGATTTTATATTGCTTATTCATTATATTGTTATTGAATATTGCTTTGGTTAGTTTTCCTGGACTTTTTTACAGATGGTATAATGCTGGGGGCGGGGGGAATATAACTTATGCATTTGCCCCAAAACTCTTGCTCTCACTTTCCTTCCATTAAGCTGCAAGGGCAAAACTTTTCCTACTTTCCACATGCTGCAAACCATCTCTGGACAGGAACAAAGATTTGGCTGGAAGCACAAAGCAGACATACAATCTTTGTATGTCTGCTTTGCTTTGCTTTGACAAAGTTACAAAGTACCCAGAAATCAGAGCTACCAATACATAATTAGCATGGTACTCTGTAAAATTTCTAAGGGGCACAAGAGGGAATTGGACCCTGGAGTCTTCTCAAAATTGGTCAGTTGCATACATTCCTCCTCCTCTTTTGTCTTCACAAATAACACATGCTTCAAATACGTGACAATTATTTAACTAATATTTAATCAAAGGTTTGGTTACCAATGCTGCAACTAGGTCATTTTACCGCTTGGGCTTAATGACCTAATGGAGTGGCCTAAATGTATTACTTCAGCCTGTGCTGAAGTACGGAGCCAAGGTTTCTCCCTTTCATCCCTTTCATTCATGCCACGACCAGCACCACCATCTCTCGTACATTAGTGCAAACAAAACAAAGTCCTGCTTGCCAACCCTGATTGTGCTGCATGTGCTGTTTGCATTTGAAACTTAAATTGTAGCACTTTCATGACCACAACAATAAGATGGGAGATTGTTTCTGCTTGCTCTCTCTTAAATATGTTTCTTTGGTGCGGAAAATGATACCATATATTTCAAGTAAAAACAGTAACATGAGTGTTTATAATAACGCATATGCCAGTTGGGTGCTCTTTAAAATGCTTTAAAATAGGAATAAAGCAATGAGCAGTATCAGCCCTGGAGGGCCCAGGCGTGGCTGTGCAAGGTACAAAAAGGTGGGTCTTCAAAGAGAGGCCTAATTCCTGGGCTTGGTACTCTTTGGCAAGCTCTTGTAGGACCGCAGGGGGATCATAAAGAGAGAGGAAGAATTGGTCTCAAAGAACGGGATGTCAACGCACGAGGCAGTGAATATGTTTTTCCTTCCCTATAGTAACAGTGCACTTCCTTCCCAAGCAGCCTAAATGTATGAAGCCTAAACAGCACCAGCCACGCACTGGAGGGAGGTGTCCACAGGTTTGCAAAAGTACAGAAAAACTTTGAGGGGAAAACACCTACTAAGGCTGTGGGCGGAACCCCGGACAGCCCAGCGAGGGTGCAGATGCTCAGTGTTCATGGGACCAGTGACTGGGAAGGAGGAGGGATGGGAAGGGGAAGGGGTGTCCTAGAAAAGGGAATGGCTGCCTGCCTGAACGGGAGCATGTTGCTTTCCAGGCTTTTACTACAAGGTTGTGTGTGTGTGTGTGTGTGTGTGTGTGTGTGTGTGTGTGTGAGAGAGAGAGAGAGAGAGAGAGAGAGAGAGAGAGAGAGAGAGAGCGCTGTTCATTTGTATGAATCTGCATATGGAAAGATCTTGAATTTTCCATGTTTTCAGTTGGCCTCGTAGCACTGTTGGTGTGTCATCATCTCACCTTGTACAAGATCGTGTGAATGATGTGCTGCAAACAAGAACTTATGTCAAAAATTATGTGATTGTTTGGTAGTCCTTGGAATGAAATTGGGAAAGGTACTTTGAAAAAAAGAGTAATGGTATTATGGGATACTCTTTGTTGAACCCACACAAACCCATGTTTTCATCTAATTTGTATATGAATGCTGAATGTTGGCTGTACACTGTGGAGAGAAGTTCATGAAGCCACTCTAGCCAAATGAAAGAGTTAAGTAGCTTTATTTGCTGTGCTTTCTATGACCGAACTGGGACTTCTGCATTATTGCATCCAGGCACAAAGTGCGATTGGCTCTTTCTCCCCAATGCGAAGGCAACAGAGATGTTTTAGAAGGCACACAGTGAAACTCAGTGGACTCCCTCTTGCATTATGTGTGTGTGTCATTAATCAGACTGTTTGTGCCTGTTTCTGCTCATGCTTTCTTTTCCCTCCAGCATGAACCAAGGCAACAGCCCCATTTCCTTGTACAGCATTTGTATCGGCCTCTGTCTTTAAAATGATGACTGCCCCTTTGCGCCATGGAGTGACCATCACTGGAGCCGTCCTACTGGTGACAGGAACGCTGTGTTTCGCCTGGTGGAGCGATGGTGAGATGGGGGCCACCTCATCTAGCAGCGACCCGAAGGTCATGCTTCATGAGGAAGCGGAACCTGTGGCAAGCTCCTCCTCTAATGCAGTGCTCAGGTCCATCAGTTTCTTCTGCTGTGGAATTGGTGGACTCCTTCTCTTATTTGGCCTCCTGTGGTCAGCCAATGCTGGAATAGTTTCTCGGCACTATCAGTACCATTTTTCCAGGGACCTTCATTACTCCACTGTTGATCCTCTTGAAAAGGAGACTTGCAGGTTAGCAAGATCTTTGCAACCATACTTTATGGGAATAGTTGGGTGCTTGAACTGACTTACCAAATATCAGTTAATGAGTACTGATTTATTAGAGGTGTGATGGCAAGGAAGAGACATTACTTATCAAAAGGACGTTAGGTAGAAGTGTGGAACAGCCTAGTGCAGTGCCACTCATGAGGGTCCATCTGGCTTAGTGAAGAGAAGGGAGAAGCTCTGGACAGAGTAAGGCACGTGGTCTCAAACCAGGACTTTGCATCTTAACTTCTGTGTAACTAAGAATTTCGCCCCAAGAGTAACATAAACAGCCATGTAAAGTAAAGAGAGATGCATAACAAGATCCCAAGTTCAAATTACCTGGACTGCTAGAACTTTGATTATAGCATAATCAAAAAACATTATTTGTCTTCTCTCCAACCCTACAAAGGATTGGCATCTGAAAAAATATATGATGACTATAAAAAATGGTCTCGTGTGCATGAATGAAAAATATATTTTCCAGTCCTATATGTAACAGTGTGTGTGTTTGTTTATACTTAAAACTATGACAAGTGATAAAATATCAAATATAAGTATCTATTTGCTTCTGGTGCTCTGGTGTCCTGCAGACCTGTTGGATATTAACTCCCACCAATTCCAGCCAGTATGGCCAATGGCCAGGGAATATGGAATTTATAGGCTAAAATGTCTGGAGGTCATGAGGAGGACTGACACAGCCCTGAAACCTGCAATTCCAGTATTGTTATTTTCCACCTGCAAATTCTTTTCCCCTTTAAAGGGAGGAAGTGATCAAAGTTTACCTGTATCCAGACCATACTTGCTCTTTAAAGTGCAGTGAAAAAAGTCACAGCAGCAAATGATCATTAACCAGTCGGAATTTGGCCAACTTTGATTCTAGATATCCTTAATATGGTGGAGCCAAATTAAGGTCTCTGTTGTACATATAATACAAAAATTTCAAAGGCAGCTATTTCTGGGACATGTTCTTAGGGTGCTTTCAGACAGTATTTTAATTTTTTTGCAATTCAGCCTCCATGAGGTACTCGTGTAATACTTACCATGCTTGGAAAGTACAGTAATCATAAAACAGTTTTCTGTTTTCTTGTTACTTGTTCATCTGTGTGCACAAATAATTCACAGGAGACTCAAAGGGCAATCCTGTGTCTGTTTACTCAGAAGTAACTGCATTCAATGAGACTTATTCCAGGTAAGTTTGTACAGGATTGCAGCCTCAGAGATGCTTTCAGGAAAAGGCAATGCTGTTGTTTTTCTCTGTGCTCAGGGTTGGGACGTCAGAGGCATGTTGTCTGTGTTAGTCTTATTTTATAACCAAATGCCTCCTTTTAGTCCAAAAAGATTTTGATATCATCGTCTTGGTTCTGTTTCAGCCCTGTTCCTACTTATGAAGCCAGTACTATTCCCACTTACGAAGAAGCATTGAGTTGCCAGCCTGCCGAAAATGCCCTAAACTATACACAGTCCCATGTTTCGAAAGAAAACAGACCATCCTTGTATCAAGTTGTGGATGAAAGCAACACATGGCACAGTGGCCGTAGGCGCAGTTCCTCTGATAGTGTCTTGTTTCAGAATATTTTGCCAAGGCTAGAGTCAGGACCACTGGATGAAGCGAGCATTGTCTGCGACACTCCACCACCAAGCTATGAGAGTATCAGCTTATGCGATGGATGATCCAGGGATCCAGCTTGCTGTTGCTTAAGGATCTCTAGATTCGTATTGATCTGTCTTTTCCTTCTATTAAGTAATTGTGACAAGCTGGAGTAGAAAAGGGTAAATAGCTACTACAATATGTATTACCCACCCTGTTGTCTTTTGTAGGAGTTGATGCCAAATTATGAGAGAATCATCTCTCAGCCTTGCTTTTTAGTGTGTGGCTAATGTTTTTAGAGTCAGCCTTGTATATCTAGATGCTTTGGAGAACATCCAAAGCATACAGAAAAACTGACCTTCCGTAAAGTGGGAGCACTGCTTATATAGACTTATGCTGGTAGAGGACTGTAAGGGCAGGATGCAGTAAATTCAGGGAACCAGACTCTGAATAAATAGTTGGAAAACAGAGAGTTCTGAAATTTTCTTAACAAAGCTCTTATGACAATCATGTAGATTATATAGGCATACAGGATATAGGTATCCAGATGTTGGGATGGGGGGGGAGCCTGCTGTGTACCCTGTAAAATCCATTTAGTTTCATTTAGTTTGTTGCTATTGTAGCCTCCCACACTGAGGCAGAATCTCACAGCCTTAAATATTCTTAACAAGCAGATTAGTCTGTAGAATCTTGATTATAACATGAATGAAACAGAATGGAGGTGCGAGCAAGCAAGTGAGCAAGCAAGCAAGGTCACATCATGTTCAAAGAGAACAGCATTACAAACTAATCTGTAATGCAGGAGGAATGCAGCATGCAAAGTGAAGTCCCTACTCTTTGATTTCCTCTGTAAAAAGGGTATATGTTACATTCACAGTAGTAGTAGTTGCTGCCATTATATGGAACAGTGACCCCATCTATACATATGATTAAATTGTAAGAGGAAGGGCAGAGTTTGTCTATTCTGACACACTATGACTCCTGAAGATGAATGCACCTTGTAAAACTGTCATGGACCAGAGCCGAGTGAGGAAGCAAAGGAGCTGCAAGAAAAACAATGCCAATGGATGAAAAAGTGGGGAAATGTTGTGTATGGGGTGGGGCAGAGTCAGATCTGTATTCTTCTGGTCATGGTGAACCAATGCTACTTCACACCAAATTAAGGACTGCTTGTATCCTGGGCTGTTGATTCCTGTTTCCAAGTGGAAAGGCAGGTCCACCCGAAGGCATTTTGCTGTCTGAGGTGGAGGGTGCTGATGTCCTCATTCCACACACGGAAGTTGACTGGGCTGACAGCCGAATCTTATTCAACACTGGCAAAGGAACAGTGCTTTCTGCAGCACATGCCAGCAGGAGGCTAGGATGGGGTGGAGGGCACATTCAGTAATGTTTTTCAACTGCTTGTTCCTCTCTGTTCCTCTCTCCGGCATTGGCTGCCTTGTGGTACCTAATTGTAGGGGTGGCCCTGTCCAGAGATGAAAACAAGACTTCGATATTTTGTCCACAATGTACAGATTTACACATTAAACAGTTCTTCAAAGCATTAGGAATCTCTCTTGCCTGGAAGAAAACTGATTGTACAAGGAAGTGCACTATTTTGTGTGTGTATGTGTGTTTGAGTGTGTATGTTACAGATCATAGCAAAGGCCTCTCCTTGGGTATATCCACATTGAACTGCAAAAATCCCACTGTGTTTTCACAACTTCAGGTGTGGTTACTGTGCTAAATTGAGGAGAAGAAATTGGGGTGGTACCAGAACACCACTGCTTTCTTCCATTGTGTACTTGGTTGCCCAAGCACAGGTGGACCATTTTGTAATGATCTGCTTTCTGCAAAAGGAAGGACTCCATTAATGGACTCTCTTGACTTTTGGTGAGACCCTCTCCACAGTTCACCCCTTTCAGCAGCATCTCTATACTGCAGACAGTATTTTCAGTGGGTTGGAGACTCTGCTGTGGGAAAGAGGAGACACAGAAGTTCACTTCTGTCAGTGCAGTTGATTCAGTTTAAATTTGAATTCAACTCCCTTTTTTCAGTGGGTTGTGTCAGTAGGAGTTGAGTTCCATTTTTCCCTTCTGCGTAATTTGGAATTTGTTTTTCCCTCATGCAACAGCTGAATGGCACTGTTGGATACAATCCACTGTTTTATTTTCATTTTTCATTTATTTCATTTCTGTACTGCCTAATAGCCAACATTCTCTAGGTAGTTCACAACAATTACTTTAAAAAAAACCAAAAACCTAAAAATGTTAACATTCAAAATCTAAAACAATTTAAAGCAGCCGTAAATGATACCAAGATAGCAAAGTTTTGCTATTTGCATTGAATATGAGCTTTGGATAAGACAAAACCCAACAACATCAACAATGAAAAGCCGTTTCAACGAGATAGTGGGAGCTGATAAGAACAACTGACTTTAAAATCCCTTCATGTTATATAATAATAGCTATTTTATAATTAACCCAGAAAATGGTGCTCCTGATGAATAATCTCATGTAGTCAGCAGTGTGGGAGGGGAGGCGGGCAGGACTGCTTCTCTTGGAAACAAAATGGTTTTCAACCCAAAATATGATGGGGGTCACTACAAAGAGAACATCTACATTGCATGTTGTGTGGACCTCAGGTGAAAATGAACAGCTTGTTTTCCCTGGATTCATTGGGTTTTTTGTCTTGATATGGGGGAGTATTAAGTGTGAGTCACGTGTTTATTTTGATGTGATGAAAGTCCTCAAGCAATGACTTCACCAATTTGTTTTCACACAGGAAGTTATTTTGCCCACATAAATATATCCAGTTACCACGTAAAAGGAAACCCTTCAGAACTAACATTTTCTCTGACAACATGGTAGCTTTGGAGATGTTCCCACTCGAGCAGTTTCAGCTAAATGGCTCTGCATGTGAGGATGATGTGGTCAAAGTCAGTTAGCTGAGCACTTCAGCCCTTCCAAAATCAGACCAGCATTCTGACTTTCCCACTCTTGAAGTAAGGAGTTTTTCTTTGTTAGTATTTCCAATCCCCTTTCAACTCATTTCTACCACTTATTTTACCAAAAACATGTTCACACACAAGATTGTTTTTGCTTTCAATATTCCATGCAAATATCTTTTTCATATGAATCTCCTTATTTTGTCAAAAGTTTGGTCATTTTCATTTAATCACTATCTGATTATAACTGCTATTTTTTAATGGCAAGTCACCTATGTTCTTACCAGTTGCATAACAAGCAGAGGTTCAACAGGTAGATATTTCTTTATTGTGTCTCCATGCTGGGAAGAGGCAGCTGTTGAATTTCTGCCTACCATATAGCTGTAAGGCACAGAATTATTGTTGGGGAACCAAAAAAGAAGGTTCAAAGTTCTCACTGCAAGTCATGGCCATTTAAGAGGGAGAACCTTACCAGATGACCCATTTCTGTGCTCTGTTGGCTTTGGCCACACCCACTACAACCACCTCATGTGGCCCCCGTAAGATTATCCATGAAGGATGGTTGGCTGAAACAAGGGTAGCCAATCTTGGTTACTTGAAAATACGAAATTGGGCCTTGGCAAGAAGCATAAGATCAACTGGGGCTTGATGACAAATACCCTGTGTGCTCAACGAGCATGTGAATGTAAGGAGAGCCTACAAAATAGGGAGACTTAATATACACATAAATGTATTTGCTTTGGTGGAACATTTTAAGAAGAGCTATTGAAAAAGGGAAACCACCATGGAAGTGTAGATGCTGCTTCCTCTGTGCCTGGGCCTGCAGTAATTATCTGTCCGGCAAGACTAGCACTAGCACCTTAAAACCTTGGTACATGCTGGGACCTAAAGACCCTGGAAGGGCCTGCCATTTAAATTGGGTGTCCCCTTTTTCCCTAACCTGTCTGCTCCAAGCAGTATTGGGAAGTTCCACATCACTGCCATTTAAATTCCCACAATGCTCGGAAGCAATGTTATCTCAGAGCTGCCTGAGCTTAGCCTAGGACCTCTTGATGCATCAGGGCAATTTGCTCAGAGCTCCCTAAGATCCAGCATCCTGGGCCAAACAGAAATTAAAAGGATCATATCACTCTGTAGTGGAAAAGTCCCTGGCTGGGTGCTACTGTCTTGCTTGGAATCTGTCAAATGAACAAAAAGTAGTGGAAGTTTTCTGCTTGTTGCTTTTTAACAAACCTCACTGCTACAAGATTGAATAGAATTCAGTGCATAGGTATCCCGTCTGAGGAGTACTATGTGGGGAAACATTAACAAAATCAAAGGAAGTTTTCCAGCAAAAATTGTTCATGCAAAAATACTTAAAAGCAACATAGGTAAAGGGAAAAAAGAATAAAGCAAATAAAAATTGCAGGTCTCAGGAAACTGGATGAGCTAATCAGAAAATGAAAGGCTTGAAGACAAAAGAAACTGACAGTAAGAAGGCATTGCTCTGGTTATCCATATGCTCAAATAAGCATGCTGACAGGTAGATAGAACAGAACCTGGCTGAATTCAGTAAGGGGCGAAGCAGTGCCACACAATCTCATAGCATGTTCTATTTACAATCATAAATCACCTTTGGTAGCTGTGAGGCCTGCTAAGTATGGGTTGACTTGGAAGTTAGTCAAGTTATGATGCATTCTCACATGAAAAGCAGCTTTATTATTTGTAGCATGCTAGTTTTATCCTGCGAACTCATAACATGCACCTGTGTGTCACCAAGAAATTGCCCTATCGATTAAACTCTACCTGTCTGACTGTCTGTCTTTCACCGGGAGATTTAAACTTGAAACAGGAGAGCATTGAATGCAGTGTTACTCAAGTCGTCCTAACACACATTGGAAGCTATGAAAACATTTGGTATTCTATTAGGATTTCTTGCTTGCTGTTTTTTTCCCCTCACTGTGGCTTTGTGTTCTTAGGAGCTGAAGAAGAGGCAGGAATCAACCAAAGTAGATCCTCTGCACCCCACTGCTCCATTTTTGGTAAAAGTTTCATCTGTTGATTTATTATTTTTTTTACCTGTACATTTAAGGCAGAGAACTTGTGCCTATAAAAAAGGGCCATCATTTGCTGATGACTAAAGTGCTGATTTCCAGAATGCAATTTACCCACAAAAGTGAACATGGATGTAAGAAAACACACAGCCTTCTACACAGTCTTCTCCAGTGCTGGTGTGTGCATACTTGAGAAAGTAAGGTTGAAAAGCCTGACATTTTTGAATTAGCTGCTTTAGCTGTTTCTGTAATAGCCGTTTGACCTATCTTCAGGCCTATGGGCAAATCAAGGGGAAATGTAATGTATGAAGCAGCTTACAGTCACCAGATAATTGTCACTTCAAAATGCATTTCTACTCTTTGTGGAAGAAATTGTATATTATGTGTGTCGTTGTGGGATATTTCCACAAACTCTCTTGCACTAAGCACAGCTTAAAATGCAGTTTGATGGGGAGTTTGCTCAGAAGAGAATAGGGAAAAATGTTCTCCCCATGCCTAAAACCTGGCACTTAGCATATGTGTCTCAGGTTGCTGTTAAATGCATGGGAGTAGGACCACTAAATGAATTTGTCAACCCCACCTGTAAACAGATCTGTGGACACGGTATTAGCACTGATCATGCACATAATATGAAATGAAGCTCTGGCAGACTTTGCAGCTGGAGTTCTCGAATGCAGCGCTGTGTGCGCCTGTAGCATCTTCTGTCACATGTTTGATCAATCCTTTCTTCAAACCAAATAATAGGTTATGTGGGAGTTAGACAATGGATCTCGCAGCATCGGGAATGCAATTAAGTCTCTGATATTTTTAGCAGGGTTGAACCCTTTTATTGGTTAAAGGGAAATATTCTTCTCTGGAATTAACCACACACAATATTAGATTATCTCCTTAAAATGAAGTATTGCTTAATCTTTTGCCATGCTGTTCAACTGCCTAGCCAAATGTACCATGTAATCCTGGGTGAGTTTACTTAGAAGTAAATGCCACAGCTTTCAATGGGTTTTGCTTCCACAGGAATGCATGCTGGATTTGCAATTGTCATCAATTGCACATCAATTGCAATCGTCATCAATTGTATCAATCAGCCATCAATTGCAATCCTATATATGACTCCTATATCCTCAATTTCCCCATCATTTATATCTAGACCAGAAAAAACACAGACTGCTAAATTTCTGCATGTTGACCTGTTTAAAGGAACAAGAGTGAAACTGAGGTTGCAGGGAGGGGCAGCAGGAAAAGTTGGTAACTCAGCATGAAAGTTATAAAACAAATCACTCCAACTCATCTCAGGATTCATTGAAATGCTAATCCTATTGACCTCAAAATATATTAATGCTTCAGAAACAGAATATAACCTGCTTGTTATGACTGAATAAGGTGGACATGGGGGAACTTATTCATCTTTGGAAAAAAAAAACTCCATAATTTTTTCCAGTGATAATGTCAAAATATGCAAAAGGACTTACAGATGACCATGAAATTTCTCAGGAAGTTTCACAACCCTTGCAGGATTCATTTACCGCAACACTTTACTGCAGATTTATTTTTGTAATTACTCTGGAAGGTTCTTCTAACACTTTAGAATTTATCATTCTTCACTGGTACTTTAAGTATTATTACATTATGAGGTTCCCTCCGTGGGGAATCAACTTTAAATGGGCAGGATGAATAGCATGGGAAACTGAATAATTCCTTCCTTGGCTGAAAATAGTTGGCTAGTGCAGCTTTCCCCAGCTTGGTGTCCTTGAGATATGTTGGATTATAGCCTCCATCCACTGCAATTAGCAGGGCCAACACTTGTATTCCCAACACATTTTGTGGGGACCAGGTTGGATTAATCCATCTGTCTCATATGGGTAGACCTGGTGTAGGCGCCTTAGTGCATTCCAAGAGTTTTAGACTCCAATTCTGAACCCCTGACCATTGGCCCTGCTGTCTGAGGATGATGGGACGTATAGACCAAACAGATGGAGGGCCTTGGGTTTCCTACCCCTCTCATAGGCCACCAGTAGACCAGGCAACCTCTTGCAGTCCGAGAGCTGAATTCAATTTCAGAGAAGCTTTTGCTGGTGGCATTTCACTGGCTGACAGAGCTGAGGATGCAGGAGGTAAGACTGAATTAAAAATGAGTGGGGTTGGACTACAACCCTATCAGCATGTTGTGGCTTAAAGCTCTTACTGCCTCTAATTCCACTCCAGAGCCTTTGCCCCAACCTTTAGAATGGGGGCAAAACTGCAGGAAAGCTGGGGAACCACCAAATGATTGATGGTCATGGAGAAGGGTGTGGAGTCAAGGGAGCGGGCATAGCCATATGTAGTTCGAGGAACTGGTTTTGGCTCTCAACTTGAGTTCCCATTCTCATTGAAGGCAATATCCTCCATGCAAAGGAATGTAAGACAGTGAGGAAAATGAATTGCAAGAGGGACAGATCTTGATTTTTCATGGCAATTCCTCTGCATATGGAGTGACTGTAGGCATCGCCAAGAAAAAGCCAGCCTCCCCTTGCAGGCGCACCTTCCTGCTGCCTGTAACGGACAGCTCACATTCGTCCTGACTTTGCCGCATTCCATTGTGCGCATTCACACATCTTCGAAAAGCAAGCAAAAGTTCACAGCAAAAGTTCAACAGCCTGCTTAGATAAGGCTGTCTTGCTTTTAAAGCAGAGGATTAACCTTGTAGGAAACAAAGGACCACTACTTTCATGCCTTTGCCCTTAAAGTGACTCAGCTGCAGCCTGGAAAGGGTTTAGGATGAATTTGCATAGCCTGCAGCTTGCCAAAGCCTACACCCGCCCTCCTGCAAGTGGAGTCCTCCTTTCCCCTGCAGCGAAGGAGACCTTTTATTAAAAACACTTTGACACCGAAAGGCAGTAAGGATGCACAAGAATAATTTATGAGCACAAAAGTGGTAAGCTCATCCAAACACTCTGAAGAAGAAATTCAAAGGCAATGACTGTGATTATTGACAATTTCTTACCACCCACTTGAAGACTTGATTTTTCAGAATATTAACAACTTGATTATCAGCTTTGCTTTGTGAGGATTATTGCCACTATTATGGGTGGCATGTAGGAAAGCCCCTTTATATCAGGGCCCACTGAGGTTCAAAATTTGACTTGTGGAGAGTTGGGGTTCCTCTGTGGCTCACCCCCAACACCATCCCCTGGAGGCTGTATGAGCTTGGGGAAGGAAGCAGAGGGAGGAATTTTCTTTCTATCTTCCTCAGGGTATATTAGATACTGTTCCGCAACAGTCATCTGGAACAGAATGATATTAAACTGGCAACTAAGCTCAGCCTTCATGTTTCAAGCCCTTGTGACTGGAAAGAGATGCAGCTCAGGAGGCAGGATGGACAGATGCTTGTCAATATGCCTCTTAAAGCAGTAGTGCACTCTTCCCCAACCACTGTCCTCCAGATATGTTGGATTACAACTCCCAGTGTCCCCAGCCAGCATGCTGGGAGTTGCATTCCAACACATCTGGAGATCAGCAGGTTGTACAAAAGGGATGGGGCTGTTGGTCAGAGGACTCCACCCTGCCCTGGTTTCATGGAAGTTTCCTTTGCAGAGGGAACAGGTCACACTGCATCCCTGATGCTGAGGAGCAACAGTGGGGCAGGGCTGCTGGTTCCTGGGCTTACGGAGGCAACAGGCTGGCCATGGTGGGACCCAGTGCTGGAGGAGACGGGCCTTTTGCTAGCTCTTATTCTTTTACGGCCATTTCTTGATAAGCGTCATAGATTTTAGAGACTGGAGATTCTGAAGGGGCTGGATCCTTTCCCCTTTCTTTGCAGGTTGTGGGAAAGCATGTTAATACATACCAAAGCACAGTCCAAAGAGCAGGCCTGCTCAGAGCATTGTGTGCATCATAGTTCAAAAGTCATGCAGAAACTTTGTGAGTACACACATCAATTCACCATTACTGATTGCAGCTGCTTCCCTTTTCTTTCGACTGCTCTTGAAGGCTGAATTAAGTATCTGTATTCTTTAAAAATGCCAGTGATGTCAGTGGGATGACTCCCACTGCTTAGCAGAGTTCGGTGCGCACTAGACGAAGGAGACCAGGAGGCGATGTTCTGTATTCCTCCTTCCCCCTGCAGCCTGCTATGACACCAGAGCAGCAGGGGAAGCCAAGCAGGGGGCTGCGGGGGAGAAAAGTGAATGGGCAAAGATCACCTCCCAGCCTCCTTCCTCTAGGGAAGGATCTCCACGGGATCCTAGCGCCCTCTGTGGACAAAAGGAGCCCTTCTGTACACAGCAAGAACAAGCTGGATCCAAGCCAATGACTCCTAGTGGTGGGCTGGCCAGGGACTACTGGAGCAAGATCCATGTCTCTGTTCAGTAAAACAGTAAAAAGTCTTAAAAACAAACAGATGTTATTGGATGACTTGACTGAAGGTGAGCTATATCAGCACGCAATTCATGTAGGTAAACATTTATTATCCATGAATAAACGTGGTACACAGAACTATAGCACCCCAGTTGATGGAGTGCTCCAATATTATCTATTTCACAAGGGTCATGGATCTTAGGATATGCTTAATTCAGCCAAAGTTGATGTTTCAAGTATCCTGGGCAGCACACTCTCTCTCTGAGAAGAGCTTGATAAAATTGGGCAATTGCTGGAGGTGTATTGCTGCTAATGCTTCTCTTCTTCATGTGTTAAGGCAAAGCCCATGGGCAGCTTTGTTTTGGGAGGAGGTAATAATTTGGACAAATCTTCTGATGTAAGGTTCTTTAATACTTAATGATACACATATCTTTTTGAATCTTTTACCCATATCTTGGAATTTACTGCAAGGTCAACACAAACTTTTCAATTTGGTCAACACAAAACTGCAGGCTAAGCATGAGTCCGCAGTGTCATGCGGTGGTCAAGGGGGTGAATGCCACCCTTGGTTGCATAGCCAGAAGCGTGGCTTCTAGATCAAGAGGGGTATCACTACCACCCTATACGACTGTGGTGCTCCCGCAGCTGGAGTACTGTGTTCAGTTCTGGGCCCCTCATTACAGGTAGGATATAGCCAGGTCAGAGTCAGTGCATTGTAGGGCCACAAGGATGGTGGCCGGTTTGCAGGAAAAGCTGTATGAGGTGAGACTGAGGGAACTGGGTCTTTTCAGCCTGGAGAAGAGGAGACTCCATGGGAATCTGATTCACATACAGGTATGTGAGGGGATGGCACATGGAAATGGGTAAAGGCCTGTTCTCCCCTGCAGAGGAAGGCAGGACGCGCTCCAACGGAGCAAAGCTCAGGGAGCCAAGGTTCCATTTGGATGCCAGGTAATTCTTCCTGACACTTAGGACCCTGAGGGTATGGAATGGGCTTCCACAGGAGGTGGTTGAGTCCCCATCAGTGACGGTGTTCAAGGATAGGTTGGACATGCACATGGTAGGCATGTTGTGAGTGGAGCCGGCTGGGGGTCAGACTAGATGGCCTGGGAGACCCCTTCTGACTTGCTCTATTTCTACATTTTCACCTGGTTTTGATAGCTAAACAATGAATACTACAGTATGGGAAAGATAAAGGCCAAACTGCAATAATACAGTTGGTGAAAACTTTCATGAAATTTTCAATTTTTGAACAGTAGGTCTTCAGGTGGAATCTACAAATGCAAAAATATATGGGTATTTGGGCTGCCTTTGTTGAAATGTATGAGCAATTATTTTTAATAATGGCAGTATGCCCTGTTATGTACTAATACATGGACATATAATATATATTTAACTAGTGTTATGGGTCTTACTAAATCTTATCCCCCAAACTGTAATGTTTTAGTTAATTTCATTTTTTTCCCTTTAAATTGTGGTTTCATTTTGTTTTTGTAACACGCAATACACACACACACACACACACACACACTGGCATCAGCCATCAGCCATCCACTTCATCAGCTGCATGGAATATTATCAAGAGTTTCAGGTTTTTTATACAGTACATATGGATATGGAGATAGGAAAGAATTGTAAAGCAGAATTGTAAATGAATTCTGAAATTCATTGCAGAAACTGCTGGTGGTGACAACTGATCTATTAACATTTGTAGGACTGTTGCTGCTGGTTAAGACATATGCTGGCACTAGGTAAGTCAATGAACACAGAGTGTGACTATTCATGAGCAAGCTTATCCCAAATGGATCCTCAGGAAGTAACACATCCAGCCATGTGATCTCAAATGAGAGTTATCTTTCCTCTGAGATCTCCTTCTGTGTATATTAGTTTCGTGCGTGCACAATATCACACTGCATCTTGGGAGCTGTAGTCTGGAAGTGAAGCATAACCTGTGCCACTATGTTTGTTATATACCTCCATTTTTGGTTTTTTCCAAGCAGCCTTTCAACACATTTTTTATTTGCTGTCAGGGGTCAGCATGTGGAGGAGAGAGAGATGGACCATTATTTGGCAGTGTATGCAATCTGTGGGTTTGCTTTTTTGATCATGATTAGCATGTGGAAAGAATCCAAATGCCAACCTTTTTCTAAGGGGTTAAAGTGACATCACATATCCTCCTGAAATTAACAAAGCAACTCAGCACATGCACAGAAATACTACAGACTGTGCATGCTCTGAATCCTTTCTGAAATTAAGAACACATTCGTAAGTCAGTGATCTAACCTTGCTACAAAGGTTAACATTATCAACTCATGAGTTTTCAGTATGAAATCCAGTGGCATCAGTAAACATAACCTCCCCTTAAGATTTGTTCTTGTTAGCTTGCAACCGTGTATGCACCAAGTTGGGAGTAAGCTCCACTAAGCAAAGTTTTAGCGAGTACATATGCAAATGTTTGCATTGCTGGAGAAGTTTGCACTATTTATAATGATATTTTCACTTGGAGATGGTAATTAAAGTGAAAGCCTCTGCAACCCTAAAGATATGGTGTGACCAAGTCACATAATGTTCTTCAATAACTGTAGGTTGCTAATCAGATAGAAGCCTGAATAGGTACTTGAAAAACTGGAGAAAGGATAAGCAGGAGGAAGAAAAGTAGATTTAGCAACACATTCTTTTGTGAACAACTGTTTCTGAAAGATTGCAGTTTACTGTTCCACTGGTCGGGCTTTCCCCAGTACCAAGAAAAGCCTTTGCATTAAAAAAAAACCACTAGATGGCAACCTTCCCCAACCCTTTTGCTTCTGCAACTCTGAAAGAGTCATAACTATTTGGGAATCTGGGGTGGGGGTGCAGGTGGGGAGAGGATAAAATATATATTTTTTAAAAAAAAAGAAAATAATATTAGCCTGCTGAGGGGAAAGGATAAGAAAACAAGTAAATCAGGGGACTTATGAATCCTTGTTCCTCCATTCAAATTCACCTGGTTAGAACATTAAAAATGAACACAGGAAGAACAGAACAAAACAAAGAATATAACAAAGTAATGCCTGATTTGATTCTCAGTTGGGAAAGAGGTTATCAGTGATTTCATTAAATCCTGAATCAATCAATCATAGGCTAAAACATGACAGAATGAATATTCCTGAAAAACCCCAAACCTATCTTGGATAGATGGGAGAAAACTTCCACCCTAGAACCACATTTTAGCTTACTATTCAGGCTAGTTAAAGGCTGAGTTCTCGGTATGTCTAGACAGAAAAGAGGCTGATAACTCCCAACTTGCCTGAACATACAGAGGTTGTACCTGAAAAGTCTGAAGCTTGCAGAAAGAATCTGTAATGGATCATTGTGAGAACACGGGTTGAAGGGTGAAGTGTCCCATCCTGCCTCATCTTGGAAGCTAAGCAGGGTCAAGCCTGGTTGAAATCTGGATGTGTGACTTAAGTGTTGTGAATGGCCCAGAGACCTTTGGCTACAGGCAGTATAGAAATATAATGTAATAGTAATAATTTAATAGTTACCTACTCATACGCACGATGGGGTTAATTTTTTTTTATTCTTCGCCAGCCCTGTATATCTGAAGGATGCCAGGTTGGGAAAGGTTGTGCTATGTAACGACTCTCAATCATGTACCTCGTTCAGCAGCACTTGCTTCTGTGAAAGCAATGCAGCTGCCTTTGCAGGGACCTGAATGAGCCAAGCATGAGCCGAGTTGGAATGACACCTTTGCAAAAGTGGTTTCTTAATGTGGCAGCTCATTTCATTCTCCAAAGCCTGGAGGCCAAGTTAAACATGTTTGTGTGGACTGTTTGCTATTAACCTTTTTTGTATTATCACTATGGAATCCTCTTACTGAGGGGCATTTGAGAGATATGCTAAGTATATATAAATGATAATGAATAAATCAGTGCAATTATACCCCTCTTGCAAAAAGATGATGTCATGATTTGACAGTCCAATATTGTACAAAGAGGGAACACATTTTTACAGGTAACCTTACAGTTAACACAGGGATTGCTTTTTCCTGCGTCAGATACTTGGTCTGTCCCACCCAGTGGTGTTGACTCTGACTGGCACTGGATCTCCAGGACTTTATGCAGGTGTTTCCAACTCTGCCTGGGAAAGCCGGGGACTGACTCTGGAATCCTCTGCATCAGAGCCAAGACACCTCTTGTGTGCAGGGCTGAAATGTGAAGCAGACCATTCTCCCTTGGCTTGCTGTGGGATCGGTGTGTTTCCCAGTTCGCCAGTTTCCCTCGGACATAACCTGGCGAATGAGCTCTGCCTCTAGGCGGATCCCAAAACGCCCTCCCCTACCCACAGGCTCTCAGGGAAGCATTCCCGGCTGTGCCCAGAGGGAAGGTTATTGTGGAGCGTCCCCAGGCAGTGTTACTGGAGTGTGAATTTAAATATCTTGTTTGCATTCATTACAAACCCATTAAAAGCTGGCTGGCTCAGACCTGGGCAGGACTGGTTGGAAGGTGCAGCTGACTATTGTCCCTTTGTTGCCTCTGAGCAGCTCCTTGCCCGGCGTGGTGCCTGCCTGCGTGAGGACTACTGTCTGGGGAAGGGCTGCCCAGCCTTCCTAGTCTCACCCCCTCCCAAGCTTCCAGTGCAACTTTCTTCCATCAATTAGTTCAGCTTTTTCTCCCAATTTCTCCACCTGGGGTGTTTGTCTGTGGATCTCAATGGCTGAAGAGAAAACCTTTCGCTACGGACTCATCATCCTGGGATTCTTCCTGGTGATGGTTGGCATGTTCATCATGAGCGTGGAGAAGCCCCACATCTACATCACCTTCTGCACCCTGGGGATCTTGATCATAGCTGTGGGGATCGTCTGGAGCATGTGCCAGTGCTACCCCAAGGTAGGGAGCAATCTTGGTTCTTAAGGCTGCCTTCCAGAATTCCTTTGTGCATGCATGTGTACAACTCAGGCTGCTGAAGACTCTTTCTGGGCTCTTGGAGGCTGCAGGAATGGAAGTGATTGTGCTGGCAGATCTTTACAGAGCTCATTAGTCTTTCCAGAGTTGCTTCTGTTGTCACCAAGTATGAAAAGGCAGATGAAACTACTCACAAAATAGTCATTGGTAACTGATCCATGGATGAATGACTTTATATATCCATTTCCTTACAGATGCCACAAGAATAGGGTAGGTATTAGAACTGGGGTGCACAGTGCAGTGGAAAATGTGGAAAGACCAAGGAAGGAAGCCTTGAATCATCTGCTAGAATTACAGCTTCCTCCTGTCTAGAATTTGAAAGTGCAGTTTGGAATGTAAAAGCAAAATGAATATTTATTTTTTAAAAAATGTGTGCATTTCCATCCTGCCTTTGCCCCAGGGGAACTCAGAGCAAGGTTTGATCCTTGCATCCCCTCTCAGGGAAGGACTTTGCCCAAGATGGATCACCTTGTGAACCGTGTAGCTGAGAGTAAAATGATACCGTACATTTCCCTTGTCAATGAAATGCTGTGTGTGTGGGGCTGCAATTTTGATTAGCACTGCAGTGTGTGCGTGTGTGTGGGCTCACGCACGGGTGCACATAGGGATATGGGGAGGTGGTGCTCAACACTTTCCCCCATGTCATTTTCTCCTTCTGGCACAGGATGCCTTCAGACCTCAGCTAGTGGTGGGGACCTGCGCCACACCACAATCACTGCTTTCCTTTCATCTGCCCTCTCTCTCTCGGCCCATCGCACACCCCTGCCCAAAGGAGACGGCATGGCAAAGGAGGGGTGCCCTTTCCTCACCTCCCTCTTGCCTCCACTTGCATTCTCAGCTCCACGGGGAGTGAAAGTGAGTAGGAAGTGTGGCATGGCTAGGAGCCCCGAGGGCTGGCAGCAGATTCCCTGCAAAAATAAGGGTCTTGGGCCAATAATGCTACCCCTGAAGGTTGAATGTCTGTCGAGCGTACAGCTATGTGCGGAGTCATGTCTTATCTCACATCCCTAGAGGTGACATTTCCCCGTCTTTGCTCAGTGAAGGATCTCCCTTAATGCCCCTACTTTCCACCACAGGTCAGAGTAGTTTCTGTTGATCCAGAGACTGAGACTTTCCTTGTAAAGAAGACTGCTGCTTTGTCTACTGAAAATGAGATTCCTGAGAAGAGCAGGTATGTCTGAGGACTCCAAGCCCATAAGCTTCAAGTCAACAGTTGTTAATCTTTTTTAGCAAGAACACTAATCAGTGCACAGAATAAACTGTGTTCTTCAGAGGGACAAGGTCGACGTTTGGAAACACCAACACAGAGTAGTGAGAAGCATGGCATATTTGCATACCATGCTATTGTTAGCTAGTTGACCCAATATGGATCACAAATAGATGCCATCTTTTGTTCTTGGCTTATGAAGTCTGGCTTGTTTAAATCCTGGCTTGTTCTGATGACTGGACTCTGAACAGCAGCTCATCTTTGACCTGTTTGTGCTACACTCTGCCCTGAGACAGGGTGGCAAGATCAGCCTAATAATGAACAGGATGAAGGCTGGTAAAATGACTGGAAGAAAAACAAACCAGAATTAGGGCAAATAGTCCCAAAGTACATGGTATTTTCTGTTTTTCCATCTTCAAGATGATTTCCATCTATGCAGAACATAAACCATGAATTTAACCTTACACATGAAACCATCAATTTGGTTCATACCTCGCAACAAACCAGTTCTGGCAGTTTTTACCTCCACAGGAGAGCAGGGTGTTTGTAAAGCTAAGGGGTCTTCACTGCCTTTCAAGATCAACTACCCCCAAATACTTTGCATTACAACAGGGGTAGCTCACAGAAACTTATTGTGGCTGGGAAAATCTATTGTCCTTCCTCCTGCAAACTATGATGGGGATTTGAAGGCAGCCAAGCTTGGAGAGAGCAGAGAAACTTGAAGGATCAACCCTGCTGATCAAAAATCCCCAGTGGTTCATCCCTGGGAGCCTTGCCTCCACACCAGTGCAACTGGCTGGTCAAGATAAAATTATACAAAAGAAAAAGAATCCATCTCCATCTCCCCTTTCCAGCATATAGCCAAGACTCCCCTTCCTCAAAGCAGTACATTTCAATATTGAGCAGGAGTAATGGCATGGTCCACTGCCAGAAAGTGTACCATAATGAGCTTCAGAAAGCAACACTGTCCCTGATTTAAGACATTTAATGCAGTGAGACCAGCAGTTGCTGCTCTTTGGACCAGACTGTATGGTAGCCTTGTGGGAACTGCATTTCTGGGTTCAGGTGACTGAAAAAGTCATGGTGAGATGCAGAAACCAAACCACAGACTATTGTTTCTCCACAGAAACTAAATGTGCCATGTGGTAAGTCCATGGCAGGGTTCAAACAACATGACAGACCATATGCAGTGGAAACCACCATGGCTTGTTATGCGTGAACCCAGCTAACAGGTAGTTTTAGCAAATATTTGGACTCCAGCTGAGAATGGTCATAACTGAAGAGCTTGTTCTGAGTTCCAGATTAGTGGTGCATAGCCTAGCCTAGCTTCAGCCTCTGGTCTGTATGACATGTTGGGCTCATCATGGTTTGTTTAACTCCCTCTGAACCACAGCATGTGCTGAGGACAATTTTGTATATGCAATATCTGATCAGGATGACCATGAAGGTGGGTTGCTGTGTCATGCAAACCTGGCCACCATGGATCATTTGAGAGTTAAACAGCTCCCATATAACTCCTGGTTTGTTGTAGGTTTGCATGACACAGCAGCCTTCCAATTGGCCCAACCAGGGACTGCATATTCAAAATGGCTCTTGCAGATCTTGGGGGCAAGGCGTTAATCCACAGTGAGCATGGAATGTCATGCAAACTGGCTTATGCAATATCTGATCAGGATGACCATGAAGGTGGGTTGCTGTGTCATGCAAACCTGGCCACCATGGATCATTTGAGAGTTAAACAGCTCCCATATAACTCCTGGTTTGTTGTAGGTTTGCATGACACAGCAGCCTTCCAATTGGCCCAACCAGGGACTGCATATTCAAAATGGCTCTTGCAGATCTTGGGGGCAAGGCGTTAATCCACAGTGAGCATGGAATGTCATGCAAACTGGCTTATACTGTTCATCTTTCCTTCAAGTGAAGGGTGTCACTCAGCGGAGGAATTTCCATGCAATGGGAGGGAAAACCCATGTGCTCTTCCAAGGGCAGTCTTCTGCCTGAAGGGCTGCCTTGTCCAAGTTCCACTGAAAGATAAAGAACCCAGTGAAGCTAGAGGCAGGTCCTTAAAGTTGTCCATCTGTAACAGGCGGCACTCAGCTGCCTAAGTAGCTCCTAAGGTCTTCCTTGCCATCGTGAGATGTCTTACATTTCTATTTAAATTTGGGAATTGTTCCTGAATTGCATCTGCACATGTGTGTCATTATATGGAAATGTTTATGCATGTCCATGTCTTTTTTATTTTGTAATGTCTTTCCTTTTTTCTGGCAACAATGCATATATGGTAACCCCAAGGGTATTAGAATGATGAGTTCTGTTTGCTACTTTCTTCAGTCAGCCAGGTGGGAATGGAAGGCAGGTTACAAAAGTAGGCCTGACAAGTCCAATCCAGAAACAAACTGCAAGGTAATTAAATGTTCAAACTGAAGCTGAAGTTAAATTGACCAGAAAATACCAGGTGTTCTGAAGTTCCCGAAACTTCTGAATCAGCAAATAATTAGATTCCTTTTCCCCATCCTTGCTAATACCAAAAAAAGAAAAAAGAAAAAAAGAGGAAATGGTAACTAATCTGGTGAAATGATGCTCCACTTTCTCCTGTATTTTTACAGTTCACAGGCACCTTACACCACTCAGAAAGAAGCAGATGTCTATGAGAAAAGTCTGCCATCTTATGAACAGGTCCAAGCAAAGGTGGCAAGTGCTGGAGGGGGACTGGGAGGCCCACCCACCCCTGTCCTTCCAGTCAGGGTAGGAGGAGGTTCCCAACCTACCGTACAGGCCAAAGTAGAGGTTCACAGAGATTCAGAAAGCGATGGAGGTACCTCCAAGGGTCCCACATCCCAGCAGGAAGCAACAAGGTTGTACCGGTGAGTCGCTCTTCTGATCTGCCCTGGGTTTGGTCTACATTGTACACCATCTAACACCTGATGGCCACTTTACCTCTTAGATTACATTTCTATCCTGCCTTTTTTCCTTCCAAAAACTCAAGGCTTTTTACATAATTACCCCCTCTCAATCTTATCCTAACAACAACCCTGTGAGGCAGGTGGAGCTGAGAGTTTGCGACTGGCCCAAAGTCACCCAGCTGGCTCCATGGCCAAGTGGGGATTAGAACCCAGATCTCCTGAGTCCCAGTCCTGTGCTCTTAACCACTACAGCACAGTGACTCTCAGTACCTACCTGTCTACCTACCTTCCTACCTCATACATACATATCACATCACTCTGGTGCCTCCTGTAATTTCTAAAAATTTTAAAAGACCCATCATGGACTTTAGAACTGCAGAAAATGTTTCATCATTTTAGTACTTTACAGTCCCTGGATTCTTCTGGCACAACAGAAATAACACAAGCTCAGTGCACATTTGATTGGTCCCACTCCTTAAGGGTTTGTCACAGCAACAGTAGCACCAATTCCCGTGTCTCCCTGACTTCAGCCAGAAATGAAAAGTGAGCCCAGAAGCGGAATGCAAGGCCTTGGATCTATTTTATACAATCGCATGGAACACATTGCTCTTTGGTACCGAAACCCCAGATATGTATTCTCTGAAATAATTTTGTGCCTTCCAGATGTGTTGGACTGCAACCCCATCCTGCCTGGCCAACATGGCATAGCACCATGGGATTTGTGATCCAACAGGTCTAAAAGGCACTGGCTTAGGGAAGAGCTATTCAGAGCTAGCTTAATTCTGCCCTCAGCCCTGAAGATATTTGCCAAGGGTGCATTTATTCATGCTTCTCAGTCTCAGCTAGTTACAAAGACAAGCAGGTTTACTCTTGGAGAGCCAGTGTGGTGTCGTGGTTAAGAGCATGGGACTGGGACTCAGAAGACCTGGGTTCTAGTCTCCGCTCAGCCATGGAGCCAACTGGGTGACTTTGGGCCAGTCACAGACTCTCAGCCCAACCTACCTCACAGGGTTGTTGTTGTGGGGATAAGATGGAGGGGGAGAATGATGTGAGCTGCCTTGAGCCCTTTGTAGGAAAAAGGCAGGATATAAATAAATAAATAAATAAATAAATAAATGCTCTGACTTTGCAAGCAACACTGATCAATTTTTTCGGATATGAGTCTGAAGTCTTAACAATAGCAGGATTTCTCAGGTGCAGAAAACTATCTGTCCACACTTAAGAGAAAACAAAAGACAAAAAGAAACTGTCAGGCACATCTAACTGAAAATAATCTGTAGGCTGGAAACTTCCTGGCTTTATAGCAAAATTGTGGATTGTCCTAGAGATGCTAGTGAACTGCAAAATCTGGGAAGTGGTGGTAAAATTGGAAATAACTGTGAATGAGAAAGGTTTTTTCTTTGGTTTTAAAGGTTTCTGTAAATGATGACTGAAACTATTGGTAGAAAGTAACTATTCCTGGAAAGAGAAAAATAGACTGTAATTCCCTGCATTGGCAAACTGCTGCTGGGGTTTTATTATTTCATTCTGTAGCAGGGGGCTCACATGACTGGATGCTTCTCTAGTTAAAAAAAACCAATTTAGATATAATATTAGATATCAGAGAGAAAGGCTCTAGCCTTCTGCTTCACATGCTAATTTTCCGTGCAGACAAATGCTTTTTCCTCCCTTTTTTGCGGGGAAGTATTCCATCATGCGAGCACCCCATACCGGTACTGTGAAGTGCTGCACCCCAGACACAAGTTTATAGTCATAGTAAAAGTTAGCTCATAGATCAGTGAGATATTATTCTCAAGATAGCTTGCATACACTTTTCCCTCCTCTCCATTTTATCCTCTCAACAATTATGTGAGGTAGGCTAGGCTAGCAGTGAATACCTGGCCCAAAATTACCCAGTGAACTTCATGGCCAACAACCTAGCCACTGGCTTTCAATATTTTGTTGGGCAACTGGTGGCTTCATGATGTGCAGGATTTCACCGAACTTTTCACTGAGCTTGATTCAAGGTGCAAAATTGTGGCCTAGATTCTAACATGTTAGTTCCAAGTTTCATCTTCAGTGATTGCTGTGCAGGCTGAGTTCACACAACACAACCTGTCGGTTGTTTCACGCAGTACCCATGATGAGCCCGACAGATGATTGGGCTCCCTGTGGGTCGTTAGCTGCCTTCCTCCCTTTTCTTCTCCTTATTCCTTCAGGTGGTGTCTGAGGGACACGGCAAAGGGGACTGAGGCTCCCCCGACAGCTACAATCGCTGACTGATTTCATTCACTGTGGCTATCGGAGACTCCCTCCTTGCACACACAGGGCTTGTGCCCAAGGTTAATTTCCACCTTGGCTGGAACCATGTATGGGAGACGACACCTTGCTGGAAGTTGACCCAATTGCCCTTCGGGGCAAGAGACTGGTTTCTATCATAGGGACAAAGTTAGCCTCCATAGTCGAAACGGGGCTGGTGCCTTCAAGTGCAGTGGATTCTTCTTCCAGCCTCAGTTGAGACAATGTGCAGAAGGCTTGTTTCTTAGTTCTTCTGCAGTTTTTCTTCATTTCAAAAGGTAGAACTGTCTCTCCTAAGACTGAGTTACCTGCAGCAAGACTTTTAAATTAAAATATACTGGCATTTTCAGGAATATTGATCTTATTCCTTTTGCCTTTGGTCTTACCCACCATTGAAATCCAGCCCCTGAAGGCTTGTCTGAAATGGAATTTGGCCTTCTGTGAGAAAAAAGCCAGTGTACTTCCATAGTAGAGGATGGAGGGAGGAAATGTCGGGAACATTGATTTGGCTTTCAGCTGAGCTAAACAGAAGAAGAACTGCAGCTTTTAACTCCAATACAGTCATATCATCCAATGCTATTGTGCTCTCTAGGTGAAACCTCTTATTTCTCATGGCTTGCAAATCAAAAATTGGTACTGGACTGGTATGGCCAACAATATTTAATCTAGACCTAGATGCAAATGAATAAAAATAAATACTGGCCATACTGAAACCAAAAATGCCCTGGTGCTTGCCTGGCATGCAGCCGGTTTCATTGGTGTAAATTCCCCAGCTGAAGGACAAAAGAGCTCCATAAGCAGCCTTGGGAATCATGTTCCTTAATGAATCTTCAACTTTTTTTTAAAATTCCAGCCAACCTGAGAGAGTTCCAAGCCAGGCACCACTAGCTTCTCTCCAGGAAGAAATGGACAATTCTTCAGTGGCATCTAATTCCAACAGCCCATTTCTACAGAGGTGGAAAGATGCTCCAGATCCCGGGTGTTCAACAGAAAGTCAGCTCAGATTCAAACTTCCTTCCTATGAAGATTTTGCCATGATTGATTCCCTGCTGGTTGAAGGTCAGGAACAGAGCAATGAACCAACAGTGGCACCAATCCAAAGCCATTGCCCTGCTCCTCCCACAACAGGTCATGGCTCCTTAATTACAGCAGGAGCTGGGCTATTGGAACACCGAACCAGACAGAATATGGAAGATGACACTATGTACTATGGGATAAAAGAGGAATCAGAAGTCAGCCTCACATCTGTTGATGCTGTCTTTGATCAAAGCAAGATTAAGGACTAAAACTGGAAGTTGGAATAATTAAAGGACCCAACATCCTTATGGGAGTCCAAATGGAAGACAGTGGAAATGACAGGGGAAGGGGGCTCAGCCAACCAACTAAGCAATGGCTGAATCATTTTTAAATTCTGGGAGTGAGAAAAATGGTGTGTCCAAGCAGCGCTCGTGTTGTCCTGTTCTCTGCAGATTTGCATGGAAAGATGTCTGGGAAGAATAAGGAATGGAACCAAAGCAGAATAAAAGGGAGGTGCACCTATTTGTGAGCTAAGGTGAATATGTAAAGCATGTATGTTTGTGAATGTATGTCTTACTGTTTAAAGAGGCTTGCCTCTTTTGCCAAATCCATCTGTCCGTCCGTCCAATCTATCAATGATCTATGTCATGGAATAACATATTCTTAAGAGTATGCAAATCATTCATCAAGGCAAACCTAATCCAGTACCCACAGGAGCACCACTTCCAGTTTTTACTGCAAAAATGGGGGAGAGGGAGCTGACCAGCACCCAGTGACTCAGAGCACAATGGTGGTGAGCTTTCTTTGGCTTGGTGGATTGCAAGGCAGGAACATCTCTCACCCCAAGAGCCAGATTCAGTTTTTCAGAAGCTTGTGAGGGGTAGCATCCCATTGATGGGCAGGGCTAAAGGTGAAAGAGTGGGACCAAAATACAAAAGAATACTAGCATGTTGTAGCTTTCAGAATGTCATTAACAGTAACTAAGCTTTAGGAGAGGTTAGCGCTCGACCTTTTAGAATCAGGACAAAGCTGTAGAAAAGTCAGGAAACCACCAAGAGAATGGTCCCCACTGCTGCCTTATAGATGTAATGATATCTCACCCCATTCTACTCCATGTTAGTTGTTCTAAGGCAAAGCAAGAGCACCTTCTCTTCTTTTGAAAGGTACCAGAGTATGCTGAGTCCTACAGGTGAGATGGCTTCTTTCCCCCTGGTGAGAAGATTTGAGCTGCATTAATGAGAGTGATGTAATTATCCAGTTGCAAACATGAGGCTCTCTGTTTAACTAACAGATGTCTCTTGAATGTGTGTGTGTGTGGTTGGTTGAGGGATGCTTATCTTGTTGCTACAACTTCTGAAGATCATATTATTGCAAGACTGAGGTTTGGATAAGGTGCTAGATGAACTGGTAGAGATTCCTTAATAACCACTCTAACAAAAGATTGTATATGGCAGCCTTCCCTAAACTGGAATCCTGCAGGTGGATTGGACTACAGCTGCTGTCATGCTCAGTCAGCATAGCCAAAGAATGCTGTGAGTCGTAGTTCAACACATCTGAAAGATCCTACCTTGAAAATATATCAATAGTCTAGGACCTAGACTCTAGGTAACCTTGTGCTGGGGGGGGGGGGTCTTTAGAATCATAGAAGAGTTGGAAGGGGCCATGAAGGCCACTGAGTCCAACCCGCTGCTGTTGCAGGACACTATGTTATACCTTCCCACTCAAATGGCTGCCCAGGTTCTTTTTGGATGTCTCCAGTGTGGGAAAACCCACCACCTCTCTAGGTAGCTGGTTCCACTGTTGTATTGCTCTGACTGTGAGAAAGCTTTTCCTGATGTCCAGCCTGAATCTGGGTTGCTGCAACTTGATTTTTCCATGTCCTACATTCTGGCATTAGCAAGAAGAGATCTTGACCTTCCTCTTTCTGAGAGCCTTTGAGGTACTTATAGAGGGATGTCATGTCCCCCCTCAGGCTTCTCTTCTCAGTGCTGAACATGCCCAGTTTCCTTAGTCTCTCCTCACAGGGCAGTGTTTCCAAACCCTGGATCATGTTTATTGCCCTCCACTGGATCCTTTCTAATTTACCTGCATCTTTCTTAAATCTTGGTGCCCAGAACTGGACACAGTATTCCAGGTGAGGTCTGACTAGTGGGCAGTATAGAAGAACTACTACTTCTCATGATTTGGAAGTAATACTTCTGTTAATGCCTCCCAAAATAGCATTTGCCCTTTTGACAGCTGCATTGCATTGTTGGCTCGTGTTTAGCCTATTGTTCACAATTACTCTAAGATCTTTTTCTTGCTCAGTTCTGTTAAGCAACATCTTGTATCGATGCCTTTGGTTTCTTTTTCCTAGGTGGAAGACTTGGCACTTGTCCTTACTGAACTTCATTCTGTAATGAAATTAGAATATTGGTTTCAGCGCAATGTTCAAGTTTATCAAGATTGCCCTGGAACTTCATTCTGTCTTCTGGGGTGTTTGCTATTCCATCCAGTTTTGTATCATCTGCGAGTTTTATTATCTTTCCTTTTACTTCCTCATCTAAATCATTAATAAAAATGTTGAACAGCACTAAACCCTGTGGCACCCCACTAGTTACCTCCATCCAATCTGAGAAGGTGCCATTGATGAGCACTCTTTGTGACTGATTTAGCAGCAAATTTTGGATCCACCTAATAGTTTTTCCATCTAGTTCAGTTTTTACTAATTTGCTTATCAGAATGTCATGTGACACTATGTCAAAAGCTTTGCTAAAGTCTAGGTAGATTATGTCCACAGTGTTCCCTTTGTCCATTTGGGAAGTTACCCAGTCAAAAAATGAGATTAAATTAGTCTGGCAGGATTTAGTTTTGATAAATCCATGCTGGGTTTAATTGGTATTGCATTTTCTTCAAGATGCTTGCAGATGAATTTTTAAATAATTTGCTCCAGATTTTTTCCAGGGATTGCTGTCAGACTACCTGGTCTATAGTTCCCAGGTTCATCTTTTTCCCCTTTTTGAAGATAGGGACAACGTTAGCTCTTCTCCAATCATCTGGCACTTCTGTTTTCCAAGATTTATCGAAGATGATAGACAGTGGTTCTGAGAGTTCCTCCACAAGCTCTTATATGACTCTGGGATGGAGTTCATTCGGCCCAGAAGATTTGAATGTGTTGATTCCATCTAGATACTCCTTGGCCATTTGTCTGTCAGTCTTGGGCTGCCATCTCTCACTTCCAGCTTGAACTTCCTCTTGATTGCAGATTTCCTTGTGAGAGAAGACTGAAGCAAAGTAGGAACTGAGCGCCTCTGCCTTTTCTTTGTCATCTGTTATCACTCTGCCATCCAGCTGGACACCCTTCTCTTTCTTATGTCTTTTGTTCTGGATGTATCTGAAGAAAGCTTTCTTGTTGTGCTTAGCATCCCTTGCTATTCTTAGTTCCTTTTCTGTTTAGCCTTCCTGAACCAATTCCTTGCTATCTGTTTATATTCTTCTTTTATGGCCCTGCTTCCACTTCCTGTACTTGTTCTTTTTTTTCTTTCAGGCTGTCACTTAACCCTTTGTGGAGCCACACTGGCTTTCTCTGCTGTCTTCTACACTTTTGTCTTGATGGAATTGTTCATAGTTGTGCTTCGAGGATCTTCCTTTTCAAGATTTCCCATCCCTCTTGGACACCTTTCCCCTTATGGGTGTGTTGCCATGGCAAAGGATAAACTTCTTTTATCATTTTTCTGAGTTGGTTAGAAACTTTTCTCCTGGCAGTGTCGTTAGTTCCCACGTGGAAGGTGTATTTGTCAGTGGGTTGTACAAGTTGTGTGAACTTGCTGGTTCCTTGGTGCCAGGGAGACAGCAAACTTGGCGATTCTCTAGGACATCACAACATACATATTTTTCCATTCCACGCAAGAGGGAATCTCCCACAACTAGCACTCTTCTCCTTTTCTTGCGAATTTTGCTGTCCTTTTCCTTGTTTGACTGGCCTTTTGTCTCTGAAAAAGAGTTATTTAGTGTGTTGTGTGGTTCTTTTACAGTGGGTTTCTCACACGTCTCTTTCTTAAGTAACTCGAAGCGGTTCGAGAGTTCCACTGCTTCCACAAGTGCAGTGTTTTCTAGCTCTTCTGCATCTAACTGTAACCCTGTTCCAATGAGTTTTCTCTTTTTCCCTTCTCTCAGGGTTCTCTTCTGCCTGCTATGCTTGCAGTTGCTCTTCTTCCTTCTGGACTACACCTACAGTTTGCAGCTCCTCCGCTCTGTCCAGAAACTTCATTTTCTTTTATTGTCCAGAGGGTGGGCACTCGCTGCTCCAGTGCTCTCACTTTTTCCTGTAACAGGGGCATGAGTGTGCAGCAGTTGCGGTTGTTGCAGGGTGCCACTGTGGAGTCTTCTTGGTGCATTGTTCGTGCCACCACAATGCAAATCCCAAGGGGATTTAAGGTGAAAATAAGGAAGAGGAGCAAAACGGGAAAAGAATGTTAGGGACCTCCCCTGCCAAACTCCTGTTGGCTCTCCCTATTTGCACGCTCTGGTTGCTTGCTCGCTGGGAACTTGGATGCTTGTATCCTAGAGGCCCTAGACCAGCTGGGGCAGCTTGCTTTGATGTGCTCTGCTCTGCTTGGAGTCAGGAACCAGAATGATGACTGGCTCTAGATAAGCTCCACCTATGCTCAACATATATATTTGTAATACCAAATGCCTCCAGTGACCTCCTTCTAAATGAAACCAAACCTGGGGATACGCTAAACCTCTGGAACGTCTTGCTGCAGAGAAGTGGGATGAAGATAGCAGTATAAAGAAGGAACTTTCCCTTGGAGGAGATGTCAGAATTTTACCTTTGGGGCACATGTGCAGCTTCCCATGGGGCAGAATTTTCCCTTGGCGGGATATCTAGAGAGCCTTGGCTATTGGGTGATATAAAAATGACACCAATAAATGGTGTGGAATGAGGATGTACAACTCACATGAACATCATCTATTGATGTGTTCTGGGAGAGTAATGTATAAAATGGCAGCTCCTAAGGGCACAATCCAATGCCCATCATGCTTAAGGCAAGTAAGGCTCTGACCCATAGATGGCTGTCAGGATGAAGTACTGCAGAGGAGGAAGGAAGTAGACTGGGGTGCTGTCTGGATATGGTGTAAGCCACCAGCCCCGGCCTGCCTCCTCCAGCCCTGAACACACCCCTTTTCGTGCTCTGCAAGGCGGATTTGCCACCTCGGAGAGGCACCTGACATGGTGTTCAGAGTCCCACCTCCAAGGCCAAAGGACCTCAGAGGTAGGCCTCTGAATCATCCTATGCCCTTTCCTCACACACAGTGTCAGGAGACCATGCATGCACTTCTGGATTTGCAGAATCCTTTAGCCTCAGAACAATTTCTTCCATCTTGCAGTCTCTCTTTTGCTCTCTGTAGATTGGCGTGATTGCAGGTTCTGTTTATATTTTAAATGGACTAATTTACTGGGAACATTTTGGATGGTGCTGAATCCTACTTCATTCCAAGGAGTGGGGCAATTGCTGTTGATGCCTTTTCTGGTTTTAAATCTATAATGCTTATCATTTTTGGAAGGGTTATGGCAAGAGGTATATTGTAACACATCTTCTCCTTCCACTCTTGCAAAAAATCTAATCTACTAACCTGCTCCCTCTGAGAAAGGGCCCTGTGTGTACGCAGGTGCAAATGGATGCATGGGGTGGGGGCAGGGGTGTGCCCTGCAATATAGCTATTCTCCCTACCCACTCCTTAGAATTGCCACCGTAACAACAGCAACACCGCTGATACCTGAAAATCCTGTACAAAACCTCCCAAATTCTGGTACATTAATGTATTTTGAATGTGCACAGTTGGTTCACAAGCACTTCTGTGTAGATGGGCAGAGAGCTCGTGCTTCATTGCCTGGCACAATCCTGACTGAGCAGCTGACATGTGTGGGCAGCCACAGACCGAAGGCTGACTGGGTGCCCGCTTCACCTTTGCTTTTGAGGCTCTGCTTTCTGCTCCGATTCATGCCTCTTGGCCATTGGAGGTCAGCTTGCTGCAGTGGAAAATCTGGAATGATTTATGTGGGCTGCAAAAGTCTGCCAACTGCTTGGCTTGTCAGTTTGCTTCTTCTGCGCAGAGGCAAAGCTGAGCTTACAAGCAGTCGTGGTACACTGGCTGCATAAAATTGACAGTGTATGGAAAAAAGGATTGGCATCTGTTCCTTCTTAACTAGGCCATCAGCAAATCGGTCTTCCATAAGCTGTGCCTAGGATTCAGTTGTAAAATAGAGCTATTTGGAAACGACTCCCATTGATTTCAATGGGACTTCCAAGCAGAAGCAGGAGAAAATTTATATAGTCTGTATTTTAACATGAATATACCTACTGCACCCTTGAAAAAATGCATGAATTGAAACACAGTTGTTTTGCATTCAGAATATGTGTACAAAAAGTGTATGTTAAGGGACTGCACACACAAGAATGGGCACATTCCTGAAAATAGTGCTATCAGGAAAAGTTACTCTAGGCATATTAGGTAAAGTGCATGTATTAGAAGAAATGCACTCAAAAATGCATACCAATTTTCATGAGCTTAAAAAAAAAAAAACAAATTTGGAACGAATTGAACATAAGCTGAAAAAATTAGAAATTGAGAGAAACTGAGATTCACCTGTACTGAGTCAATTTCAAAGCCTTAAAAAGTCCAGGATCCTTAATTATCCTTAATAGCTTCCCCCTCATGTTGGCAATGCATTTCTGTTATTACTTTTAAGAAATATTCCTCAGGCACAACATTCAACCTTCTTTTAAGGATAATCTCTGTAAAAATGACATTTAGACTTTTCTTTTTTCAAAGTAGCCAGAATATTGTAATTGTCAGGAATCTTAATAGACATCTTGGTTTCCTCAATAAACTTTCAAGATGACTAAGAAATGGAGTATTTGCATGTCTGAATCAACGATACCTTCAGTCATAAAACACAGTATCTTATTTTCACTGATAATCTGCAGGCAGTCCCTGGGTTATGAACGAGTTCCTGAGAAAATGGAAATCCGTCTTTAAGTCAAATTTGTATGTCAGTGGGATCACATATAGTCTGCCCTCCACATTCACAGGGATTAGGGGCACATGACTCCAATGAAAGTAGGAAAACCATGAATATTTCTACCCCCGCCCCCATCCACCCAAACTCAACAGTGCCGCCTCTTTGCAGCGAGGAAATGCCAGAGAGATTTCCTTCTCTGGATGGGTAGGGCAGGAAGGCCTGCTTTGGAGGCCTCCCTCTCTCCCTGTTCTCTTCCTCACTGTCTATCGTGGTGGTGATTTTCTGCAGTAATTAAGAAAAAATTAACAGGCTTTATGGCAATTCACTTGTAAGTACGGGTTGTTCATAACTTGGACATTCATAACTTGGGGACTGGGTCTCTATGTAAAAGTCCCTGTTAAAAGCTAAAGAAGACTTTATCAATATACAATAATTAAGTATCCTATCAGAGACTGACATACTATGTGGTCTGGGTAAGTCTGGCTATCCCTGATGTGAGTTTCTGAAACCCTAACAGAAATAACATATTATTGGAAACACAGGAATGCTTCAGAAAACATCAGTCCCACAGTATGACCTTCAACAGGTTCCCCCAACCTGGTGGTCCCCAGATTAGACTTGGACTGCAACTCCTGCAGACCTTGCCAGCATAGTCACTGATGTCTGGGAAGGATGGAAGTTGTGGTCCGGCATATCTGGAGGCCAGCAGATTGGGAAGGCTGCTCTGTGATCAGTTTACCTGATGGCAATCACTCTCTTGCCATGGCACTGATACCAGAAGGGGCACAAATTACTGCAGATGGTTTTGCACCTCTTCTCCTTATATCACACTAGCTTGAATGCTCTGCTAAAACATTGTGTTCTTTGGCATAAACTGCACTGAAAGAGGCACTCCTGCTTTGTGCATCATGTAAACACTCCCTCTGAATGCCTTGTTTATACTAAATAGCAAAGCCCAGTAAATAACCCCAAAGTGCCCTTCATGGCTCAGTCTAACGCACACGGAGACTGCAATTCTAACCACACTTGCAGCCATCTATATCCATCCAGAAGTATATTCGTGAATATTATCACGCAGTCTGGACTAATCGGAATGGTTTGAGCAACCTTGTGGATTTTCCTTCACTTTGTATCCACTCCCAAATACCTGTGGATGATGACATCAGCCCTGACAGCCTCCTCCTTGACTATGACAACACTAATGTTGATAATCAATGTTTCTCCAATCTTGGGCCTTCTTAGATAGTAAGTGGGTTAGGATGCACCTGCTGTTTCTTGGGGTTCTTTTGCAGGAAGCTGAGCTGCAAATTTCATAAACACACATGCACATAAAACAGTATAAGGATAGGGAGGGTGGGAGAAAGAAAAAGGCATGCTAAAGACTTTAAAGTCTTTTACAGTACTTATATACTGCTTTTCCAATATTTTGCAAAGTTGTCTGTAGTGAAAACAAATAATACAGGTAAGGGTGTGATCCTGCTGACCTCATTGGGAGCTACCTCTGAGTGAGCCCACAGAAGATTGTGCTGTAAAACAATTCTAATCTCAGGCTAAAGAAGATGCATCAGTAGGAGATCTTGAAAACAAATGAACCGAATACATTTGGATGTTTCTGGAAGGCAGCAGTGATGGGGTTAATGCCTATCTCCTAGGAGGGCATTTCACTTCATAGGCATCACTATCAAGAACCCCTGCTATTGGTAGAGTCCAGTCTGGCATCAGTAAAAGGCAAAAGTGAGCAGGTCCAATATGGCAGATTTCAAAGCATCAGCACAGATAGTCCTATACTCTGGACCCAGCCCAATCTGGGCATTTTGAATGAAGTCTAGAAATACATTGTTAGTGATAGGTTCTCAAAAACTTGTACAAACAGATATTGTCCCGTTAATGAGCAATGACTGCTTTTCAAACATTATTTAAAGGTAGAGGATAAATTTAAGTTCAGCTGGTGTCAAGCTAACTGTTGTTCGCTTTGGCTAGCAGAAGCCTAGGGCCACTACACTTTCAAAGGTTTGATCTTTTGCTCACCTGGATAGAAATGAACACGGGAAGGTGAGATCAATGTCAACATCAGACTTGTTTATACATTAGCAAGAACCACTTGTTGGGTGTAGAAAAGCAAAGCAAAGCAGAGAAGAAGAATATTTCCTAAACATTATACACAGAGAAGGAAAGCTTTCTATGAGAAGGAAAAAAAACCCTGATCTCATCTTGTTTACTCCTGATTAGCTCTGTTTCCAAAGGAAATCTTTTGAACTTGCAAGAGATTTGTTTGCTTTCTCTGTGGGAGGTCTTATAGTAATTACATGTTCGTCAGTGCCCATTCTTTAGATCTGACCTTTATGATGCTTCCAAGGAAATAACTCGCTGATCTTTTGTCTTACTGCTAATATTACTAATATTGTACTTTCTTGAGCAAATGGGAAAGACGGAAAAATAAGTCATATCAAGGCTACAATCCACAGAAGTTAGGTTGCGCCTTGCTGAAACAAATGGGAGAAATTAGTCACAACTAATCTGGTTTCACTGGGATTTTTTCATGAAATGAATTCCTTTGGAATCTAGAAGCTGGTTCTGGGTCCCATTTCCAATTAAACTAAGTTTTATGTTGAGAGTTTCATTATATTATACAGCCATTAAGGGTGCAATTGTATGTCTATCTAAACAGAAAAATGCCCTACCACTCCCAGTGTTAAGAACATCAGAAATTGCCTTGTACTGAGTCAGACCCTGTCCATCTCGCCCAGTGTTGTCAACACTGACTGGCAGCAATAGCTTTCCAGGGAGGGTGTTCCTCCGGCCCTGTCTGGAGATGCTGGGGACTAAAGCTGGGGCCTTCTGCACGCAAAGCAGGGGTGCACTGCTGCAGCTGCAGCTCCTCACTAGGGCTGGCTGTGGAACGCAGGGAACTGAAGGACTTCTCCACTGCCTAAATGTACAGTGCAGCTGTGCTATTTGGGTAGATGCAAGACTTTCCTGTTGTTCTTAAGAGTTCTTGACCAGCTTTTTGACCAGTGGTTTGTCTTTTCAGCTTTCCCTGGAGGTATTCTAGGCTGCCTTTTCTCCTTTTTCAGCATCTGTGGGCCTGACAGGGTAACTGTCTAGTAGTGTCAGCAGAGGGCCTAGTGCAGAACAGGACAGACCCTGTTCAGAAGACCACAGGGCGTCATTAGAGTGTTAGACCCTGAAGATCCACCTTCTTGTCCCTACTCAGTTATAGAGCTCACTGAATGACTTTGGACCAGTCTCAGTCTAACCTATTCACAGGGTGGCTGTTGTGAGGGAGGAGGGGGAGGAGGAGTTTCTGGAAGGCAAAAAGGAGGCTGTAAATATAATAAATGATGTCAGAGTTCCCAGATTTGCACTGTTCCCACGGCAAGCTCAGTGAACAGGCTGGTCTGAATGAGAGAAGGAAGAGTTATGGGAATACATAATTGCAAAGCAACCTTCCCTAAAATAGTGCCCTCCAGACGCTTTAGACTACAACTCCCATCTTTCTTGAAAATTGGTCAGGCTCGTTGCAGCTGTCGAGGACATCTGCTCTCTGTTTTGAGTTGGAGAACGCCATTGCAGAGACAAGAACAGGACCACATGGAAGGAACCAGGAACTGCACCAAACACTAACCCCTGTTCTCTGGCTAGTGGAATTCTTGTTTGGGCTTTTTTTACTTCCCAGATTTCAACACATATGGACCACATGTTTTCAAGTGGACCATTGTGGCCATAAACACCAGGCAAGACTAGTTTAGAATACCCAACCTGGTGCCTTCCAGATGGATTGGACTAAAACTCCCAGAATTCCTCAGCCAGCACTGAGTTAGAATCTCAGTGTGGGACTCCAGATCCCATGACTGTGGCAATACCAGCATCTCGGAATGTGCTTATTCTAAAAGCATCTTCAAATGCTGTGCCACCAGTGGCATACTAAAACTGATTCCTCTTCCCACCTGATGCTGGCTTACTTGTGGAGTGTGTGCATGTGTGCACAGGTGCATCTAGGATGGGCATGAATTTTAAAGCAGAGAAGGGATCAGACTCCAGACTGTCACCTAAAAGTCTGTCAAAGCAGACCAGGAAGGAAGAATCCCTGCAATACATTTTATTGTTTCAACATGCCACCTTCTTCCATGGACCACCCTGATGCCCATGAACTCTAGCAGAATCTTTTTGGTCTCAGCTGGTCAACAGCACTTCCTTTCTAAGTGGAAGTAGGTGGGAATAAATATCCTATGTCAGGGTGTTGAATTTCTTTCAGCCTGAAGATGGAGTCCCTTTTTGGAGAAGCTCTTGGGCTGGGTTGGGTTGCTGCAGGGGTCAAAGCAAGAAAGGTCTGGGCCAAAATTTGAGCTTATAGCTCTTGCTGCTGTAACTAAGCTTTAAGGGAGATATTGCAACCTTTTAGGATAGGGGAAAATACACAGAATTGGGAAAACCACTGGGCAATTGATAACTGGGAGAGAGCTGTGGCCATCCGTGGTTCCCAGATGACCACATCCTCTTGCCAGCCTCACCTGTTTCCCCCAACCACCAATTGTTTGGTGTTTTGTGCTGGTTTTTCCCCTATCTAAAATACTGAAATGCCTTCTCTGCGCTTTGGTTGTTGGCAGCAAGAACATCAAGCTAAAAGATGCTGTATTTTTGTCCCTGTTTCTCTTATTACCTTTGGCCCACCTACTACTAGAAAGTAGCTTCTGGGAGTATGCCTGAGTTTTAATTCAGCCCTGCCTCTGCTGCATGCAGAAGGTCCAGTTTCAATCCCTGGCATCTCTTGGCGCAGCTGGATAAACATCCTGTCTGTGGAGCTGCTGCCAGTCAGAATTAACAATATGGGACTAGATGGACCAACTGTCTGCCTCATATGGGGCAGCTTCCTATGTATCCTTGGTGCAGGACATGTGGTGAGGGGCATCCAGTGGGGCAGCTTTGTCGGCCTTATAAAGCAGGACTCATTCTCCAGGACTGTGGCTCCTGCATCATGTTGTTCTGTAGTGTTACATGTGCCCATAAAGTCATGTGCCTCATGGACAAGGCTGCTTTTGGCTGAGTAGCTCAAACCTGGAATATCAATAGGGGTTAAATATTGTAAGAAGAGAGGACATTCCTGCATGAAATTAAAACATGCAAACAGATGTTGGCTGCCTATTCATAGAAAAGACCAAGGCAACAATCACAGTCCTAGTAAAATAACCTTGACATAGGGTACGGGAGCTTTGTGGCATTACCAAAAATAGTTCACCTGGGAGGAAATTAAAATAAGGTACATTTAAAGGAAATACAGCTCCTGTGCCTCTCAGGTACTGTAACATATTCCTTGGCTGTGGAATGTGCAAGAGGCTGTTCGCGCAGGGATGGAGTATTTGTCTCTTGGGTGGGGCAGGGTTTTAAACTCCTCTTTTCCTGTTTTTATCCAAAATCTTCACCCTTGCCCCTCAGAGGGTTAAAAAAAGAAAAAGCTCTGCAAACACTCCAATAGACAGGTTCCCCACTTTTCCACTGTCCCATCCCTGTGTGTGTGGAGTGTGTGTGCGCATGTGTAATCCAGACATAACTATAGAAGGGGGGAGTTTAAATGTCCCCCATCTGGAGTGCCATGGTCCTGATCTGAAGTGGGGCTATGTGCATTTATTTAAGGAAATAATCTGATTGTGTGTGGCTCTACTGAACATGACTTGAGGAACTTGGTGTAACTTGTCCTGCGACAGCAGGGGGCTGGACTCGATGACCTTCATGGCCCCTTCCAACTCTACTATTCTATGAGTCTATGATTTAGTTTGGCCTTAACAAGATCATTTGCTATGAATATGGAGGACTTCTCTTACAAACTTTGGAGCTTGAGAAATATATCTGTTTTACAGAATTCCAGTTGCCCAAGAGCTGTGATAAATGTAAGAGGTCAGCTATTATACATCTTCAAGCTGCCAGTCCTGTGCTGCCAGTCCTATGCATTACAGACCTGAGATCCTTGACCCATTTGGGTCCATCCTCACATTCAGAATTTTGTGAGACTTTTGAGGGTACTTCCATAAAATGGCTGCCATAATGGTGGGGCCTTCCCATTCATAAAGCAGCTACCATAGTGGGGATAATCAGTTGCAAAACACTCATTTTCCAGAAGGCACACTGGTGAGATTAAAGAGGGGGGGGGGGGGGGAAGGGCGGGGGAGAAGGAAGGAAGGAAGGAAGGTTACCCACGAACTGAAGAACAACAAGGGAGAGGTGGTATCTGAGCTCTGAAAGATTATACAGCCCTGATTTTCAGTGCTTACAAACTCATCATTGAATCCCAAGAGAAAGACAAAATAAGTAAGAATATAAATGTACTGGATAAGGGTCAATAAACTAAGGCTCAAGCCTGACAAGACATAGGTTCTGCTAGTAGGGGGAATCATCTGACAGGTTGGAGGGGCATCACCCTGTCCTAGATGGGGTTGCACTCTCCCTAAGGGACAGGGTCCACAGTCTGGGGGTGTTCCTGGACCTGGGTTTGTCCCTGGAATACCAGGTGAACTTGGTGTCAGGGGTGCTTTCCTCCAGCTGCGGTGGATATACCAACTTTGTCCCTACCTTGACAGACAGAGCCTGAAAACAGTTACCCATGCACTGGTAACACCCAAAATAGATTACTGCAATGCACTCTACATGGGGCTGCCCTTGAAGACGGTCTGGCAATTACAATTGGTGCAGAACAGGGCCACTCGGTTGGTGATGGGAGCTCCTAGAGCAACCCACATAACACCTATATTGAAAGAACTCTGTTGGTTACCAATTGTGGCTCGGTCCCAATGCATTGACATATAAAGCCCTAAATGGCTTAGGCCCCGGTTACCTCAAGGAGCGCCTACACCAGGGGTCGGCAACTTTTAACACACAAAGAGCCATTTGGACCTGTTTCCCACACAAAAGAAAACACCGGGAGCCGCAAAACCCTTTTGACATCTAAAATGAAGATAACACTGCATATATTGTTTTTTACCTTAATGCTATGTCCATTATGATTTAGCTGCAACTCTTGTTCAGTCACTAAAACTGTTATTTTAATCTTACATTATAAACTAGTAGGACTCCTTTCATATATTTTGAATAGGAGAACAGCTTCCTGAAGAGTCAAAGTCAGTGCTAAAGGGCTGCATGCATTAAATAGCAAACCCCATAAGTTGATCAGCAGTAAAAGCAAATGAGTCTACCCACGTACCATTAAACGTTTGGTTTTCTTCAGAAACTTTTCTTCGATTTATCCATGGCTGGCCTACCAGGGGAAGTTGCAGATATAGGTGTGTTTAGTGACTGATTAGCAGATAAATGGCCAAGTGATGTGAATTGTGACAGGCCCCAAGTGCAGCTTTTATCATTCAGAGGAAGGAGATTACACTGGGACAAAGAGAATCTTTTCAGCAGGGTTTGAGCAACATGAGAGTCTGCAGGAAGCAGAGGAATGTAGCAATTTACTTAACCAGCTAGTGGGGCATTCCTGAGTGGATGCCTCATCATCACCTATTGGTATTTTGTAATTGGGAGCCTCGGTCGCAGATCAGAGGCTGTGAAGGCGCATGTTTTGAGCTACTGAGCCGCAGCAGAGGGATTCAAGAGCCACGTGCGGCTCCGGAGCCGCAGGTTGCTGACCCCTGGCCTACACCCATATGTGCCTACCTGCCCTTTGAGATCTATGTAGGGGCCCTCCTGTGTGAGCATCCCTTAAGGAGGTGAGAGGGATAGCCGCTAGGAGGAGGGCCTTTCCTGCAGCTGCTCCCCATATTTGGAATGCTCTCCCCAAGGAGATTCGCCTGGCACCTTCGTTATACTCATTTCAGCACCAGGTGAAGACTTTCCTTTTTAAAAAGCATTTTAATACTTGACACCTTTATTTTGTTTTACATTTTGTTTTACATTTTCATCATATTTTATTAGTATTACATTTTAACATTATTAGTTTTTTAATCTTATGATTGCGAACCACCCAGAGTTGCTGTGGCACAGTAGGAGGCATACAAATGTTTTAAATAAATAAATATGTATCATTTCCACCCCACCATTGGACTTGAAGAACTGTGTAACAAATCCATGATGAATATTTTACATTGATGACATGCCCATCATTGCTTTCATTCTGTTTGGTTGCTTCCAAGAAACAGAGAGGCAACATGATATAACGGTTAAAATGCTGGACTTAGGCTTAAATTCCTCTCAGTCATGACGGTCTTTGACATTAATTATGGGCTCATCACACACTCTTGGCCTGACTTACTCTTGAACACAGAAACACCTGATTTAGGTGAAGGAAGGGGTGGGATATAAATGGTGAAAACAATGGAGTAAGAATCCTCCAAAAACTTCTTTAATGCTGGGTTGTTTTAGAACGAGTGGCACTTTTATCAAGGGCAAATCAAAGCAGAAGCACCAGAGCACACTTGCTTATTCTTTCTATATATCACATACATTTCATTTTGCTTAGTGCCTGGGATTAGATGTTCCACCAATAGTAATAATCTTATCGCGGTCTGCCCTCTGCTGGCAAAATTTGTAGTCACACTATATTGTATACATCACACAGAGTGAGATAACTTGAGCATGATGGCATGTGCTTTTCTCTTTTTCATCCTCTTCCCAACAATTCCTAGCACATACAGCTCCCCCCTCACCCTCTTTCCCCCAGTACACACATGCTCCCCCCACCTCCTGCAAGAGGCTTTTCTCCTCACTAGTGCTAGAAATCCCAGTCTACAGGTGGGGTACCAGTGTCTCCATGGGGGAGAGGAGAGAGAGCCCAGAGAACCCTGCTGTGTAGATAGATTGAACGCCTATTCAGGTGTTCAAAATATGTTTTTTCAACAGGTGAGGGAAGGGAATGCGCCAGCCCTATCTCTCTCCCTTTTCCCATTCACTGCCCCTCCTCTCAGGTGTTGATTTTAACCCCTTTTGAATGCCCATATAGGACTATAACATCTGCTAGATCAACTGTTTGCAAAGAAGGGCACTCCACGTCAAAGCTTTTATTTGGCTCCTAGTGCTATGCATCAGAAGACACAGTTCAGCAATTCTAGCTTGTTTTCCTTAACAGATTTTCTGTGATAAGTAAACAGATAGAAGAATTGATGGGAAAATGGGAGAATTGCAAGAGGACTTTGCATAAAATTTCTTGAATCGGATGGGACTATGGAAGTCTGAGGAAGAAAAGGCACAACAGCTATACTGCGAATTTGATCCACACATTTACCAGTAATTCCATTCCTACATTGCTTTTGGACAAGATATAAACTGCTGATAAAATGTCGGTTTTCCATGTTGCCTGTACCCAGCCAAAGTAACAAACAATGGTGAACAACTCACAGTCCACAGCCCAATGACAGACGGTTGCTTATCTGTGGTTAATGGCTTGTTAGTTAGAGAGCCTAGCTATTGGGCAGTATAAAAATGAAATAAATAAATAGTATGGTAGGGTTCAGACAATGTGATAACCCATGGTTCAACAACAGGCACTCCTGAGTGAGGTGTTGATCCTTCCTTTCTCTCTCTCTCTCTCTCTCTCTCTCTCTCTCTCTCTCTCTCTCTCTCTCTCTCTCTCTCTCTCTCCTTTGTTCTGGGAGTGGGAGTTCTAAACAATCAGGAGTGCCATATTTCAGACAGTCAAGGTCAGTGGTCTTGCAGGGGCAGAGTGCCAATACTTTTTATTAGCAGGGATGCTGACATTATCTGTCATCCCTGCTCCCTCCCACCTTGGCTGCAAAGTAGTTTGGGTGGCTCCTTGGCTTTACAGAAGTCCTGCTCCTGGTGGAGGGGGCAAGGGTGCTACAATTCATTTGTTCTGCAGAGCAGCACAACATCTTGCATTTTTGGGAGACGTTCTGTCCAACGATGGGCAGGACTAAAGGCAAAAGGGGGGATGCTAAAACTAGCCATTAAGTTTTAGCTTAAAGTTCATCCTGCCAGTATCTAAGCTTTTGAAGAGGCATTTCAGTCTTCTAGAATGGGGAAAAGCTGCACAAAAGCTGGGGAGCCACCAAATGATTGATGCTTGGGGAAAAGGTGGTATAGTTATCTGGGGGTTTAACTCTAGGAGGGCCAAATTTGGCCTCCCAGGCTTGAAATTGTGCATCCCCACATTAATAGTACAAGTGTTAGTTTATACAATACCATGGGGCATTCTTGTTCTTTCTAATACATGGTTACTCTTCCGTAATGATCTCTTGCACTGGGCCCCAACTTATGTAGTTAGTTGCAAACTGCTTTTGCTTCATATATCCAGTGATGCAGTTTCTTGCTTACAATCCAGTCGTATACCCTAATCAATCTATTTCTATTTTAATATCAAAACATCCTACGTTTCCCACTGTAAGGGAAGGGAAGCAGGTCACTCAGTCTCACTCATTCCAAAACATGTTGGCGTTTCTCTTCTTTTGGCGAGAGAAGCCTTTGCCATTTGGTGCTCGAAGGCTGTTTTGCTCATCAGATGAGATGAGATGAGTGCATCCAATCCATTGACTCTTCTTGCTCTGCCAATGTTCAGTGACCTGGAATAAGCTGCTGATGTACATGAAGCTACACAGTGCAGCAAGAGGCTTCCTGTATGCTCTTACTTCTGAGACCCTGTTCTCTGTTGCAGTTTTCTGCCTCCAGAATGTGGCCAGAAAATCTGGAGTAGCTCATGAGAGTTACAGGAGCCTGCTGACTGCCAACTTCCTCAGCTTGCCTCTAATATGTGGAACAGGAGCCAACCTTTCAGGGAGGCATCAAGCCAAGAGCAGTGGCTGTGTGAAATTGACCGTGAGCGGCAAAGGGATTGGCAGCAAAACTATTGATTTGTTCCCTTCACCATCTTTTATTATGTAACCTGCTTTCAGATGCACTGCAGAATGAGTCTTACATGCCCCTTTCTGCTTGTTACACTAAATAGAGTTCCTTCTCATATAAATCTAGATTGTGTCCTGCTTTGTTCAGAATGTTTTGGCTGGGAATGTGTATTTTTTGCTTATCACTGATATCCACTGATTGCAAAGGGCATTTTGTTGTCACAAAGGCTTCATTTGCCAACTTTACAGAAGCTCCACCATTTCTTAGAAGCTTGAGAAGCAACAGTAGAAGACTGGTGGTCACCTCTAGTGTAAGAAATTGTATGGCCATTGTGTTTGCATCTTTCCTCAAAACAGTGCACTAAATTAAGGTATAATGGTTCCATTTCATGTATGAATGCTGGTTATACTGTGATGACATATGAAAGCATGAAACCAGCTTTATGCTCTGCAGAATGATCTGTTCAGGCTGCCAGTTTTCTCTAGGTGTTGGGAACTACAGAAAAGTGAATCTGTCCTGCTGGCTTGATATAGCAGGCAATCTGGAACACTTAATAGGGCAGGTTAGAAATCCAATAAACAAACAAATGAACAATAGAATTTGCAGAACTGTTATCAGGCTTGCAGGAACCAGAACCAGCGCAATAATGGAATCTAGCTGGAGGCTGCAGGAGGTGCTGGAAAAGGCTACTCAGTGCTGCCTAGTTTGGTTGCAACAACAGCGGCGCCTCTGGTCCTGACCTGGTGTCCACCTCAGGTCTTGAAATGTCTCTATCCATGTCCTGATTCCTGCTGGGCCTGTTGGGTACCAAGGTGCCCACTGATACTTTTGCTACTGCCAGCCAGGCTCCCTAGGCCTCCTGGTTGTCATGGTATTTCTTAATGCTCCTTTTTGAACCTGGGGAAAAGTATGCTGTAAAAGTGAAAGGCTGCTTTCCAGCACCATCGTCGCTTGTGCTCCAAAGAGTGGCCTTGTGTTTTGGAGCTCAGACTCCTGGGCAAGTTGTTTTGCTTTTAATCCTACCTATGTGAGGTGAGTGCACTGCTCTGCAGCTGCACTTCCCATGGAAGGCATGTTGCAACAGAGCCCGCAATGCTCTCAAAAATCCAAGTGTGTCCACCCAGCTTTAAAGAATGAACAGTGTCCTGCTATTCTCAATTTGGGTTGCAGTTTGGGCACTTGGTCTCTAAAGGGTTCACCATCACTGGGTTAGGGTCCTGGCATGATTTTGATGGTTGGAATGTGTTCAGAATGGGCAGAAATGTTGAGCTGTGCAGAAAAAGCTACTCAAGGGAGGCTTTTCCAAAATTGCCCTATTTTGAATGGTATTTTACCTCTATATTTGGGTTAGGGGCATGCACCTGGGTAGGGTTAGGGTTAGAAAACGAGGTGTCCTTTATGATTTTGATGGTTGGAATGTGTTTAGAATGGGCAGAAATGATGAGGGTTGTCCAAGCTTTCGCATGGCTGGTCAGTTTGCTGCCAAGGAAGGCTTTGAGTTGTTTTCTCTAAACTAAACCTCAGTTTTCAGGTTTTATTGTGGTGTTGGCACTTTGCAATAAATAAGTGGGTTTTGGGTTGCCATTTGGGCACTCGGTCTCTAAAAGGTTTGCCATCACTGGTCTAGAGCATTTGGTTGTGTCTTGAGGGAGAACTCACACCCCTCTTGGTAATTGCTTGGTAGTTGACCTACCCTTACAAATGTTTATCTCGTTCAGTTCTTTATCCATTCAAGAATAAACAACTGAATTGTGTTGCTGGTTCATGTGCCCAGATGCTATTTCTAACACACATGTTCACTATAATTTTGCATACAGTGGCAAATCGTTTCATGTTTAGGGGCAGATGCACAGGAAGTCTAAAGCAGCAACCTAACCATGGCTATGCAGTTCTGCCCCTTGCTGCTCAATGTTCAGGCTACAGCAATTTTCCGTTCAAGGGATCTGAAAGCAATCACATGGAGCTTAGGATTTGGTGCCAGGGCATGTAAATAGGATGTGGAAAAATGTGCATGTATGGCACCACTGGGAGAGAGCTCCTTGCTAGATTTCGTAAGAAAGTAGGGATTCCTTCCTCTGATCCTACCTCCTTTTCAACCTTTCAGAATTGAGAACAACGCAAAAAATGGGAATCTGCCATTCGGAACATTTGAAATGCCTCTCCTTTTTGTTAGTTACAAGCAGTAAGAACAGTAGGGTGCAATTCTCAGTATATTTGGACAGAAAATGGGCCTACAATTCCCAACATGCCCCAAACAGCATGAATGGCTGCTTAAGGCATGCTGGGAGTTAAAGGCCTTTTCTCTGTTTAAGTGTTCAAAGGATTGCTGTTTTACGCTAAAATATGTTCCCCCACCCACCCCTTTTGCTGTCAGCCCCAGTCGGGATTGGAATGCAGCCTGTGAGAGCTTCTTTGAAACTGAATGTTGCCCTTAGCCTGCCTTATATGAAGTCTTGCAAAGCCAATGTTTGCAATAATCCAAAGAAGCAATGCTCTGTTCCAACCAATTGTTCTTGGAGTTCAATCCTGGTCAGGTTTTCTTGTAATACATAGTCATGGGATTCTCAATTTGCAGCTGCAATCCTGTACATGGAGCAAATCCCATTTATTTCAGAGGAATTACTTCTGGTCTTACATGCCTAAGACTGTTTCCTCCACAACCTATCTTCATTTGGGGGAAGAGTTTGCTCTATCTATACATCCTTAAGCTGAATCTCTTGTCCAGTGACAACACATACATGAATGGGCCATTGCAGATATGTCACCTCGGACACAACTTTGCTGTTGCCTTATGCTACCTGACAGACAGTGCTTTTCTAGTGGCAAGGCAACAAAGGAAGGTTTGGCCATGCAGCTAAGCCTGCAGTGGGAGAAAAAGATAATGCACAAATGGCTATCTAGGGCAGCATTCTGCTTCCACAGTGGCCAACCTACTGAATGTCCAGAAGGTGTGCCACACATGCTGCCTCTAGTACGGAGGTTGCACGAGGCATCAATTCCCTCATTAAAACTGGTGGCCATCACACCTTGCCGTGGAGAATTCTGCAGTTAAACCAAATGTGGAACGAAGGAGTGCACAGCAGATCCATAGCTCAGTGCACATGTCTTTTACCTGTGCAAAGGTTTGGTCTGAACGTTCTCCAGTTAAAAGGATCTCTGTTAGCACAGCTGGTTTCCCTCCTTGTCAGAGCAGATGGATCAATGCATTAAAAGTTTAGTTAGATCACAATCCTAGTTCAAAAGCTATGTAGGATTGTAACTTTACTCTCCATGTTATATTTATTGTCTTTTCTTTCAGAAATGAATACTTTCTTGGTGGGATGTTACCCATGGAGGCTGTTTTGACATCTTGTGGTCAAAACATCTTGTGGTCAAAACCTTCTGAAAAGGCCCATAAAAATAAGGTGCACATCGAACCTTACCTTGTTCTCAAATTTCTCACAGACAACCACCTCCCGCCTCCTCTTTCAGGCCCAGGCCTCCAATCATGTTCATGCACAGAATTTGCTTTGTCCTCCGGGCTATGTTGGGGAGTGCCTTAAAAAAAAAAAAAAAGCCCATGTAATATGATGCCAGCAAAGCAAAAAAGGGTAGCAACTTGATCTCAATGGATGAGAAAAACTCCAATTAATGTTTAACAAGATAGTATGGTCCGATGGGATAATAGTGGCGTGATCCGGCACATCCACGCCCAAAAGATTTAGAGAAGCACATGAAAATGTGAGGGAGGGAGAGGAGAGAAAGTAGAAGGAGCAGGCGTGCGTGTGTGTGTGTGCGCGCGCGCGCGAGCTGGGGTGTGCAATTACCATTCGCTAATCCTCAGCACTCTGGAAGAAGCGCAGCGGCACGAAGGGCTTGCAGAGGTGCAAGCACAGATTCCATATACTCGAGTTGGCGCGCGCGCGTCCGTAAGGGGGCTCGCCGGGTTCCAGGCTCTGCTCCTGTGTCGGCGGGACTTGCTAGAGTTTGGGCTCGAGACGCTCCCGCTGCTCGGTCGCGGCCGCGTTTCCAGGCTGGGCGCTGCGGATCCCGCCGTCCCAAGGTTGCTTTCAGGGCAGGATGACGGGCAGCCGTGGCGGCTGCTTGCACGCTCTCCCGCCGCTCCTGCCGCTGCTGCTGCTCCTCGTTGGCGCGCTCGGCTGGCCAGCTTCGGCCGCCAGCACTCACGACGCTCCGGACGAAGACGACGAGCGGATGCCATCCTGGGCTTTCGAGGAGGAGAACCAGACCGATTTCGGGAGACGCGGAAGCGCATCCGCCGCTTTCTATCGAAGCAATAAGGTGACCCTGGAGGGGCGAGGAGGAGAGCAGCACCCGGCAGGGGTGGGGGCGGGGTGGGGAGCGAGCTCCGCGTGGTCGAGGCGCGTGGATCTGCTCGCCTTGAGCGGCGCGGGTGCTGCTTCTCTGGCCCCGGCGAACTGGAGAGGTGAGCGGGAGCAGCGCGGTGACGGTGTCTGCGTGTCCCGTGGCGGGATGGGGAAAGGACGGCCGGCCGGCCGGCCAATTGGTTGATCTGGAGCCGTCGCGGCGTCGGCAGGAGCGGTCTCCGTAGCAGAGGAGCTCGCAAGCCGCTTTGGCTTTCATTCGGCAGGCGCAAGAGATAATCTTGTGACCTTCGTTGGTAGTCCTGGGCACCCCCTTTTCGGCCTCCCCATTTCTGGAGGGCCCGTTTTCTTGTGAGGAAGCCCCATTGATTCCATGGGGTTTCAGAAGAGTCGTGCAGGCTTGCATCGTAAGGGTTCCCAGCACGAAGAAGCGGCAAAGCAGCCCCAACCCCAAATCAAGATGCGTTGGACAGGAGTAGGCGCATAAGCACGTATTTGCACGCCCAGCCAGTTTCTAAACGGGAAGCTGCCTGGAGTGAGCTTGAAATCCAGTTAAAGCCAGGTGTGATGTGGGGCCGTGCTTGTGGGGGGGAGGGGGTATTCTCTCTGCACATGCATTGAGGACACTCTGTTCATTCTAGGGACTGGCATTCAAAACTGTCTGGGGGAAAAGCCCGGGCACGTGGCGTGATTTCTCCCATCATTTGGATCATTTTCCTTGTGTGTGAGGGGTGCTTAGGGAGTTGTACTGCCATGTTCCGACCCTTGGAGGAAGGCAAACATGACGTTGTGCTATGCTGAAATTTCTCCAGTTTCTTACAATTGTTCTCTGTTCTGTAAAGAGAATTTGGCTTTTCTGTCTCATTCTTTAGAATTCCTTCTGGTGGTGATTTTGAACTTAATGACCACTGGGGAGCATGCTATGCATGCTTTTCCCTTTCTATTAAACATCTGGCCATCACTTAGCAGCCTGCATGGCTGCCCACAATTCCTGATCTGAAAAAGCCCCACTGGAGAGAAGTTAAACTCATGACATCTGCCCTTGGGCTTTAATGCAAGTGTGGGAAGCTGGGGAGGCAGTACACTGCTGGAAGGCTGACTCTGCCAAAATGACAGGGCGCTCTTGCATACTCATAGCTGAGGTAAGTGGAAGAATCCTACAGCCCATCTATGAGCATGTTATCTTCTCTGAATGCTTTTTCCGAAGCAATTAATTTTCTATCAGACTGCATGAGAATGAGCTCCTCCCCACACCAAATCGTGAAGTCACTTCTGTGAAGAAGGTTGTAATAACTTGCAAGTGGGTCATGACTGTGGTAGCTATGAGACGAAGACACACACTGAGAACTTGATGCCAGATAACCCCGCCCATCCCCCAAAAGGTGTTTCAGGTTGATTTTGATTTCTATGTATTAAGTTATGCTTTATGAAGTCAGATCATTATTCTCTAAAGAAATGTAATGCTCTTTCAGAAAGACTTAGGGAAAGGAACGTTGGTGGTTTTATGACATGTACAGGCAGTACGAGGGGGTGGATTTGTTAAGTATTTGTATTAGGAAATTTGGTCAGGTATTAGCCGTACCGCTGATGAGTGAGGACTTCCAAAGCGGTATCATGTCTCAGACATTGTCCTGGAGCATTTAGCCTTTACTCAAATGTCCAAACTATTAAGCTCTTGTGATCTTGATGAGTTGGGTTCTGCTGGAACAACACATTTTTAAAAGTTGAATGGAAAAACAACACACATGGGAAAGGTTAAGTACCTTTTTTGTCCTCTCAAAACCACTCTCACACACCCATCATAACTTTTCATTAAGCAAAGAATAGTTTTATTGGGTGTTTGGGGGTTTATGGGTATAGCTTGTCACTGTGCAGGATATCCCAGCGTGCACATGCATGCGCATAGTGATTTTGAGGCTGTAGGTGGACTGATTGCTTCCTCACCCCTGGCCAAAGGGATGTTGTGTGAGGGTTGTGTTCACTGTTTCCTGATGCAGGAGCCCGTTTCCACACAAGGGTTGGAGAAGAGTATGTTCAGACAGGAAAAAAGTTGAGCCAGGGGACTGTTTATTTCATTATTATATTTCTATCCCATCTTTTCCCCCTCCAACTTGCATAGTCCTCCTCTCCATTTTATCTGCATAACAATTCTGCGAGGTAGGTCAGTGGCTGGCCCAAAATCAGTTAGTGAGTTTCATGGTGATTTGAGACTAGGACCCAGATTTTCTGAGTCCCAGGCCAACATGCCGACCACTACACCGCACTGGCTCTCGGAACAGGCCTGCTACTCTTTCCTGTGTGGTGCTAGCTTCACACACCCCGCAAAAGAAGCAGACACGGTAATGCGCATGCACTGCAAGTCAGCTGGCAGCTCGGCTGGGACCAGGATGCCCAGCTGATTGTGTCCCCATATTTACAGCTTGTGGACCCTAGAGACCTCTTGAGGAGGCCTCACTGGTAATTCGGTGGCCAGCAGAATACCACCAGGTGGTGGCACTGGAGTGGGCCTTCTCCGTTGCCACCCTTTAGAAGCAGGTCTGGTGCGATGCCTCTTGAAAACACACCAATTCACAACAGGCTTCCCCTGCTCAACTGGGACTCTCTTAATAGCCTGGTGTTGTTAGAGAGCTGTCGTGTCTTAAGTGTCCATGATGCTTTACTTATTCATTATTTTATCTGAGTTCTCGTATTTCTTGTTGTTCTCTTGCTTCAGGATTTTAATGCATTAAGCAGCATAGAAGTATTACAATGAAGAAATAAAGGCTTGTGCATGGGTCTGGGAATGAGAGCCCACTGATGGGGCTGTATAACAACGTTAGTCTAAATAAAGTCCTACTCATCTCAGTGGGTCTTCTCTGAGTAGGATTACCATTGGTTGCATCCCTTGCCTTGGACAAGCTCAGCTGTGTCCCCCCTGGCAGAGGGACAGGAACTGCCGAGACCCAGCAGAGCCCGGCTGCCTTACCCACACGTGCTTTCTTTTGTTCAAATGCAGGACGCATGGCGCTTACCTGGGCAGTACATTGTGGTGCTCAAGAAGGAAACCCGTAAGCCGCAGACATCACGAACTGCCACGCACCTGCAGGCTAGAGCAGCTAAGCATGGCTATCAGACCCAAATCCTCCATGTCTTTGTGGAGCTTTTCCGGGGCTTTATTGTGAAGATGAGCAGTGATGTGCTGCCCCTGGTAAGTTCCTCTTGCAATAGGTAAGATGTTGGCTGATTTATCAGATGTCATCCTGCTTCTCAGCCAAGGATCCTGAGACATTTAAAAGACACAACCTAACATACAGTAAACCAAGCTGATCACCAATAAAATGTTGGCAAAGTCATCTTCATGCATATTCACTTCTGTAAGCGGCGGCTTGTATCCAACTGTGTCATCTACCAGTGGGAGGGAACCATGGCAGGCAGATTTTCCCCTCCTGTAGCTCCCCCCACCCCAAATGAGTTCTGGAGGGTTGGAGGGCACATGCGGGGTGCTGCATGGTGGGGGGGGTAGGAGAGCATGGAGTAGCTCTGTTTTGTGGCAGTGGGTCCAAAGCAGTACAGTTTCCAGAGTTTGGTTTTTGTTGAGCCCAATCTATTGGGAGCTTTTGGAAAGTAGCTACTAAAATATGTGGGTCTTTGAAAAGAATAGAGTGTGGCAGTGATGTGAATTTGCTGGGAAATTATCCGTTGCCTTAAATTGCTTGCCAGTGATTCACTTACATTTAAAATGCATAACTTAGAAAGTACTCTGTGCTTCTTTTAAATCTTATACTCTGTGCTGTATAAATATTTTATTTCCTCTAAATAGTCAGAAGTAGCTGAACTGAAATATTTGATTGTGGAAAAAATCAATGCAGTGTACTGCATATGGTTCAACTCAGGGGGGAGTAACTCAGTTTCCATGAGTCCCAGCCAGCATAACCAATGGCAATGGCTGATGAGAGTTGTAGTCCAACCACACTTGGCGGGCTACATTCCTGGTCTGAATGGTGTATTTCAACAAATTCAAAGCTCACCGGAAAGTATGTTTATTGGAGTTTTGGAAATAAGTTACGATAGCTCAGTAGTACACAATTCCTCTAGAATCTATTCTTTAAATCGTAAGAATGAAGGTACTGAAAGCTGAAGCTGTTGGACATACTAATTTTAGCATGCCTGAATTTTAGCACGCATACTCTCATAAAACCTCTCACGTTCACCTCTCCGCAGAAATCATCTGAAAAAAGTTGCTTACTGACAAATTTGAATGATACAGTATCCACTCATTTATGACATCACTTGATCTCATGAAGCAGATCATTTTTAGAGATGGACATTTTTCTGCAGAAAAATAGTTGTCACTCTCTACTCTCTACAGTCTAGGGTGGTGAAGTGGTCTAGTTTAGATATGAGAAATCCAGTTTCAGATCCTGCTAAGCCACAAATTTCATTTCAAGGGTAAGTCCCTGACCTGATTTGGATGTTCTGTTAGTCCACTGTTAATAACCTGCAAGTTGTTGAATAGCTCAAGCGTGTGAGCTGGTTCCTGCTCATTAGACCTTGTTGTCTGCCCAAAATCCAGAGCTCTGGGTTTGAGCATTGCAACAAGCAATCTTCGGACAAACTGTCCTGGTTGTTTATCTCAGCAGGAGCAGATACTGAGGACCTGCTGAGGACCAGCACGCTTGTTTGTGTGCTGCTATTTTTCTTTTCAAGAACTCTCAGTTTGCTAACTGTGGGTGGTTCCAGTGTGTGAACCTGGCCACCCTTTCTTATTTTAAGGTCACAGGGTGTACTGTGGGGCTGAAATACTATCAGAGCTCCTTTGCAGAAGGCAAGATACAAAGTAAGAAGTAACTCCCACGTATTCAGTAATTCTGGTGGCATTTTTGATGCTTGTTGCTTCTTTGCTTGTGAAGGTCTAAAAGCACAGGCAAATGCAGCCTTTAAAGTGAAGGTTGCACCATTTTGAGGAATAAATGATTCTGTCTAAACATTTCATAAGTTTCCTCTTTGAGGGAAAAGGAGGTTTGCTTAGTTCCTTGCCTGGATGCTGCACCTGTTTTAGGCATCTTGCTCATCAGAGAGCTTATGCAAGGCCCAGTTAAGCAGGTGAGGAAAAGAAACATCCAAAAGGGAAAGAAGAGGACAAGAAACATCCAAAATCCACACTTGTGCAATACTTCAATTTGGTATAACCAAAATGCCAGGAAGTTTGTGCAAGCTTTCAGATTCTCCAGAGCTCTTTCTTTAGGCTTGTGGTAACAAGCCAGCAACCAGGGCAAGGGAAAGAACAGAAAAGCCCAAACCTCAGCTCAGGTTGTAGCTATGAAGTCTGAAGTTGAGGCTCAATCTCAATATGCTTGAGATTTTATGTCAGCCACCCAGAGCATCACCTTGACTAATGGGTGGTATAGAAATTAAATAAATAAAGTAAATAAAACGGAGATGGCGGAAAGAATAAGGTAGTCACTGGGAGGTGTTGCCGATGTTGGTGACCCCTAGCCCAAGAAGCAGAGTGGGTCAAAGAGGAGGCAGAGGCTGACCCTCGTTTCTGAAAGCATGAAGGCTGGCTGTAGTACAGATTTAATGCTAGGTACAAGCTGATGCTATATGTTTGCAGGGTGGTAGCTGGCTGTTGCAATCTACCTTAGGCCAGGCTGTGACCCAGTAGCTGGACTTGACCTACCAGTTGAAGGCCAGTGGTAGAGACCAGTAGTCCTGAGCCGATTATTCTCTGGATGTGTTAGACTACAGCTCTCATCATCTCCAGCCAGCACAGCAATGAGAGTGCTGGCCAAGGATAGTGGGAATTGTAGTCCCAAATATTTGGAGGGCATCATGGTGCCGAAGGTTAGTATGGACAAGGATGAGCTAGCTGGATAAAAGTTCTGATTTGGGAGCATTGTTTTCATGCCTTTTTTGGTGTGTTGACTGTGTTCCAAAACCGATGTTGAAGAGGGTGAGTGAATGCTTGCCAATGGACAGTTCAATGCAATTGTCTCATTTGGGCACAGTGAGGTTTTCTATACTAGCCATTTATTGTGTGCTCATGATTCCATACTTTCAGTTATCTCTGGATGTTCTATACAACACTGTTATCCTCCAGAACCTCTCCTGTCCTTTCCAAGTATTTCTGTGGCTTTTTTTTAGATTGAAGAAAACAATCATATCTAGAAATGGGGGAAAGAATTGGAAGGAGAAGCTCATGTATTTTGCCAATTCTGCTATGTTACAGTGCCACCTTGTGGTCATATAATGGAATTCAAAGGCAGAGGGAAACAACAATCCCAAGAACCCTGGTTTGTTGCTGGGACATGTTGAGAAGACCATTTTGATCCTGAGAAAAATCCAGAATGTCTCATGTAGAGAAATCCAATATATCCCTGGCATAATGTGTGAAATGACCTCAAATTTCCAGCAGTTCTTTACATGTCATGATTGTGATAATCACAACAAAAACAAGGGCTTTGTTTCAGGAGTTGCACCAACTTTCCTCTGCCTTCTATTATGCAGGCTTTGAAGCTGCCACATGTGGATTACATAGAAGAAGACTCCTATGTGTTCGCTCAGAGTATTCCCTGGAACCTTGGCCGGATAGTTCCGATGCAAGTCAAATCGAGTGAATACAATCCTCCCAGTAAGCACTGTTTGCTCATAAGGTGCCAAAGAACCACAGGGTCAGCGACTACGTGTTATGCAGAGGGCAGGGCAGGATTAGAAAGCCACACAGATCACTGATAGATGAAGAGGTTAAAATGCAGCTAGTGTGCAAGCTGGGGTAAGGCGAAATTTCTGCAGATTTTTAGCTTACTGTGAGCAGTATCCAAAGCTATCCTTGCACTAGCAGAAATGACTGCTAGGGTAGCAGGAAGGTAGCGCTACTCAGAGTAACAGGAAACTAGCAGAAACCATGATTTCCAGAATGGAACAATTCAGTGAAGCTTGAAGAAGGGAACTCCAGTGTCCTGTTCAGACAATGCTAGTTTCAGTCTGACTTGTTGCTTCTGCTGTGGCCCTGATGAGAATTGCCCATCACTACTGCAGTGTCAGAAATGCAGAATTGGAGGAAAGCCCCCTCTGATGCCAGTAGGAACTTTCATCCCATTGCAATAGCAGGTGGGTGTGGGGGGGGGGTCTGGGCAATGGCTGGAGGCCCCCTTCGCTCCAGTGAATTCCCCCATCTGGGTCTTCTCACCCACTTCGTATGGAAGGCCATCCCCTCCCATGATCGTCATCTTTTTTAAAAGTCAACAATACATGGGTGAACTATGTGCCAAATGTCCTGTCTCACGTGGCCCTACCTTCTGAGTTCTTTTTTTCTCTGTATCTCTGTCCATGAGGCAACATGTAGAGGCAGGTTCCCAGTCTGTTAAGAATTCCAGAGACTTTAAGAAGCTGCTGTTAGGTCTCAGTTGACAGTAGGTAAGCCTGTCAACTTCTGACCTTTGGATTTTATGCCTGCCTGGCCTTCCAATATTAAGAAAAGAGCAGAAGGATTAACCCATTTTGGACTGCTTTCCATCACCAGAATGGAAGGGTCATTCTTGTTCAGTCCATCCAGCTTTCCCTTTCCTTGACTACCTGCTGGACATTTTGCCTGTAAAACTGGCTTGGTGCCTGATCATATGTTGCTCATGCAAGATAAGCATCCTTGTACCTTGGCAAGCATGGTGGGGTGATGAAAGGCACTTAATGTTACTGTAAGAGCTGTATGTCAATTTCCCTTTAGCCTCACTGACTGCAATCTCTCTGTAGATAAGGGTGACCTGGTTGAGGTTTATCTGCTAGATACTGGAGTTCAGAGCAACCACCGGGAAATCGAGGGCAGAGTGTTTGTGACAGAATTTGAGAATGTCCCAGATGAGGATGGCACTCGTTTCCACCGACAAGTACGTCAGCTCTCTGTTTCTTTTCACAAGCATCAGTTACTTGGCTTGTTATGTTTGTCATGCCCAGGGATCTTAGGCTGTGTATTATTCAGCAGACCCCCCAAAGGTTTCCTGTTAGACGCTGCAACTGGGGATGGATGGCACTGAGAAACTTGACTCTCTTGCCCTTAGTGAACTTTTGGTACCTTCCTGACTCAAGAGCCTGAACTCAGCCTGAGCTGAGTGTTTTTGCAGTTTCTGTTTTTAAAGCAGACCATGATTTTTTGTGGGTATTTTTTAAAGCCAAGGAAATTCTGGCCAGAATTTAAGCAAATTTCCCTGCCTTTGAAAAGCAATGCAAATCATGGCTGCTCTAAACATGGAAGACTGTGTGCTGACTTGGCTAATGTCAGGGTGAGTTGGCACCAGCACTGGGCTGGCAGGCTAGAATTCAGGAGGCTGAGCCAGGCCAGTCTGCCGGATTTTGACCCCACCAACTGGATTCGTTTTGTATTCCTAGCTGCAATTTCTCTTTAATAAGGGATTTTCTAATTCGGCTAATTGCTGGTAGGGCAATGCAGCTAATGTTTCCTTCAGTAGTTGCTCTGGTTGGGGAGGAGGTTATTGCACAGATAAATCTTATGCTGGAACAGTTGCTAATAGACACTGATGTGCATTGAATTTTAAATGATTTACCTGCTTCATGGAAATTAATAAATGTACAGTGTTAATGGATTCTCTGTGCCTTTTTGACAGTCAAAAGATTAATTTTACAACATTGGAAGGATAAACAATCACCTCCTATGATACAATGAATGGAGAGGACTGTTTTAAAACATTCAAAATTTAAATGGGCAGCCTATAGAAACCACCTTCAAACGGGTACTTATTTGGACGTTTGGTCTGCTAGAAAATTGTATACATTTCATATGTATTCATGTATGGATAATAATATTCATTTCTATGACTGTATAGAGAGATCCATGCACGTATATTAAAAAAAAGAAAAAAAGATCAAAATTTTTGCAGGGGCCAGAGTGTGAGGACCCCTTCTTGGCATCCTTGGAGGAGCCCTTGAGTGCTTATTGGGGACCTGTGTAATAATGAACTGCAACCCTTAACTCTTTGGACCACCATCCCCCTGTGTTGGTGCAGGCCTTTACCTCATCCAAATTGTGCTGGTAATGGTGGTACAACTGGTATACTGCAAGGGCATCAGAGCTCTTCCCGCCTGAGGGCTGAATTCAATTCTGGAGAAGTTAGCTGGGGCCAACTTTCTCTGATGGCTGGGCCAAAGTAAAAGAGGGTGGGGCCGTAGGTAAACATACCACCCTACTTTAGCTTCAAGCTCTTATGGGCAGTAAGGGTGCAGCAGTCAGGAAAACGCCAAGCAGGTGGCAGTCAAAGGGAAAGGATGGGGCCTGGGGAAGGTGATGTGCCATCTGAGGCGCTTCTCAGGGCTGGATTTGGTTCACGGTCTGGAGGTTCAACACCTCTGGAAGTGGGTGAATACATGCCTGAAGCTCAGCCCAGTGTTAGATATGTGGATCTTGATGCTATCCGCAGAGAGTTGATTTGCGGAGGAGGCTGACTTTCACATCTTCTCTGCCCAAGATGTTAGAGGCTGTTTTTCCCCTTCTAGGCAGCAGTTTCATGCATCCCTTTCCAGGGTGCTGGCGATGTGGGAGAAGGCATCCCAGACAGCATCAGGAATGCACATTACGCGGAGATTTGCGAGGGTGGTTGCGGTTTGATTAGATGGGGCAATTGCTGTAGAAGTCTTGGAAGTCCAGCCCTCCCGCTGTTCCTCTCACTGCCATAGCATGGCCCAGAGTCATCAGATTGATAGCCCAGCGGCTGGATATTTCAAATAAGGTTGGATTCCTTGACACATTTCCCTGGAATAGTCACATATCTCACCCCTAGTGGGGCCTCTCAGGTTTTCCTGGGAGGTGTTGGATGCCACGACATCAGGGATCACCATTCATTTTGCTTATGTGTGGAGCAGGCACTGGTGAGAGATCATCTGCATGTCCTTTCTGGCAGGCCAGTAAGTGCGACAGCCACGGGACCCACATGGCTGGTGTTGTGAGCGGGAGGGACGCTGGAGTGGCCAAAGGAGCCAGTGTCCGCAGCCTCCGAGTGCTGAACTGCCAGGGCAAGGGCACAGTGAGTGGCATACTGATCGGTGAGTAGCGACAGCTACACTTGGGAGTCAGGCCTGTAAACATCTAGCAAGGTCTTTTGCATTTCTGATTCAGCTCCTGGGGATTAGCGCCTTCTGTTAACTCTAACGGAGTTGGACATTTGGCCCCATCCTGATGACCCTGGCTCGTTCTTCATCACCTGAATGAGTACAGTTGGCCCTCCACATTTGTGGGGGTTAGGGGTGCAGGACCCCTGTGAAAGTGGAAAACCCATGAATATCTCTAGTCCCCACAACACTTAATTTTTAATATGTTTGACCATACGTGTTTTGGATTGCTTCTCTCTTTCTCTCCCTCCTTCCCTCAATCCATCAGGGATCCCCTTCTTCATTTATTACTTTTTGTTCTTATTCTCTGCCCTTCCTCTCACTCACCAGCACCTCCTCTTTGCACCAAGGAAATTCTGAAGAGATTTCCCTCTCTGGATGAGTGGGGCAAGAAGTCATACTTCAGAGGCCCTCCCTCGCTATCTTTCTGCTTCTATTCTCCCCCTCCCTCCCTCCCTCCCTCCGTCCCTCCCTCTCTCTCTGATTTTCCTCAGTAGGCTGAAGAAATTTCCCCAAAATACTATTTAATTATTGATGGCAAACTTGTGAATAATCAAGTCTGCAAAAGTTAAACCCACTTAAGTCAGGGTTTAACTCTATATATACACACATACATTTCTAAAGCAGAAGAAAGCCTATTTTGTGCTCCCTTTCCAGCTTCCCAAAGGCAATTCCTGGTGTTAGACACCCCCCGCCCCACCCTGCCCCAGTCATGCCAGTCTGCCAGCAAAAGAGGGAAGGGTTGCACTCCCCGTGCTACAGATACAGTCATCTCCAGTGGAGGTTCCAGCTGTTACAGCAGCAGGTGTGTAGTACTTGTAGCCTTCACAGGCTCCTCAAACTGGCCATCAGCCTCATACTGATCTTCAGATAGTGAGCCTGCTTCTTAAAAGTTGAACCACTGCGATCCACACACTGGCACCTGCATGATTACACTGTGTAGGTCAGTGCTTGTGCCTGGTTTTGGTGCAGAGTGCGTCAGCTTGGGTGCCCTGGTCAGCACATCACAATACACTTAATGCACCTGCATTAAGAGTGCTTCCTTGGCTGCCTGTTGCTATTCAGGGTTTGGCTGTCGACAAGCTAGGGCCATGATATCTCACTGATAGCCTTTCCCATTGTGCCCAGACCAGATCAGACCTGATGAGGCTTTGCTGCCATTCCATGGCTGGCAGTGAGTTGACAGGTAATGCTGCATAAAGAGGCCTTCTTGGGAGTGGCATTCCCACCCTGGAACGCTGCCCATGCATGGTCTGAGAGCTGGAAAATGTGGCACGTTCTAAACCCCACTTCGCTCAGGCTTTCCCTGACTTTTAAGCAGCTATGACACTGCTCTTTGGTTGTAAATATTATGTGCATTTATTGTTTTGTATTGTTGTTATTGTTATTGCATTGGTTTTTCATTGTAGCTCTGCTGTAAACCTCTTGGAGGTTTTAGGATATCAAGTGTTACAGCAGCAGTTGAAATAAAAAGAAAAAAATGGACTTATGCTGTTCTTCGTCGTGGCCTCTGTGCATCACACATATGGGTGCTGCGCCTGCGCAGTGCCTAGGCCGGAAGATTAGAAAGCTAATGGTTTTTGGCGGGAAAACTCCGCTCCCCTCCCCCTTCGTGGTATAAATAGAGCGGAGTGTCCGCCAATTCACTCAGTCTTTGCGACCGCTGTTCACTGTGCCTCGTGCCTGTTCGTCTCTCGCTATAGATCTGTGCCTCTTTGTCGTTTTTTGTCTAAACCCTTCTTCTCTTGCTCCAAGTTTGTTCTTCTTCCCGATTCTTTCTGATTCTTCTTAAAATTCTCTTCTCCCTGTAAAAAAAAAAAACAAAAAAAATTTATCTTACCCTCTATACTGTCCTCTTTTCTTCATTTTCCGTGATGGCACAGCGAGCAGCATTCCACAAATGTATTGAATGTGGATCCAAAATGTCACCGGCCGATCCACATGATGTATGCTTACTCTGCCTCGGCGAGGGGCATAGAACCGACAAATGCGGTCATTGCTTGGCGTTTACCAAGCAAGCGTGGAAAAACAGGGAGAATTGTCTCAGGAAGCTCCTATGGGATCAGGCATTAATGCAGTCTGACCAACTGTTCCTGCGGCCTGGCTCCTCATCATCCGCGCCTCCTCAGCGCTCCTCCTCCACCATGAGTGCTCCGGCGAAGCGTCCTTCCTTGACCTCTGCCGATCCTCCGCAGCATCCTTTGGATGAAGGCGCCGCTTCTATGGAGGCTCAGTTGCTGCCTTCTCCCCCGGCTAAGAAGTGTAAACATACTGGTCTGGATAAACCTTCCACCCATAAGAAATTGAGGAAGGAGAAGGTGGACAAGCCCGCTTGCAAGAGAAAGAAACCTGATCGCCCAAAACACCGGGGCTCAGGCTCATCGGGCTTCTCGGTACCGACGGCCGCCACGGTACCGTTCCCCCTTGGGACCGGCCCTGCAACTCGTTATGCAGGTGACTCCACCGGGATCCCCCAGGCCAGCCACTTGGCCTGAGAGCGGGCCTCCTCAACAACAGGAGGAGCTGCTTCGGGAGTCCATCTCTGATGGCGAGATCAGAGGCTCCCCACCGAGGGACCGCTCGCCAACACCTATGCCACCGACTGAACCTCATGTGGCCTCATTACCTTCCAGATGTCGCAGCCTTTCATCCGAACATCGAGATGAGAGTTGGTTGATCCCGGGATATGGTGCTCCCCCCAGCTGGGGTGGTTATCAGCCATATCCCTACTTCTCTCGGGATCGTAGATCACCATCGGTCCTGAGGGACGCACCATCCACCTCCAGACATGCGGAGACGAGGCGCCCAACCTCCCCTGAAATCTCCTCCTCCTCTAGCGACTGGCCGCGCTACATGGAAGACTCCGAGGACTCGGAGGTCGACTCCACATCCCCCGATGTGGCTGTCGCGTACCAAGGGCTTGCTTCACCCGATGAACTGCATGTCTCTTTCACAGAGCTCATGTTCAATCGCTTGAAATTGAAGCTCATCAGCAGCCAGGCCCTTCCACAGATCAGTTTTATGATGTCGTTCGAGGAGAGCAGTTGGCATCCAATAGCCCTGCCGCTTATAACCACACTCCGCCAGGCTATGGTCCAGCCCTGGGACCAACCGGCCCAACCACAAGCTACCTCCCGCACGTATGAGGCCATGTATAGAGTTTGTGACGACAACATTCCCTTCCTGCTCCGTCACCCGAAACCGAACTCTCTTGTGGTTGAATCTTCCCAGGGCAGGGAGTCCAGGGGACATACCACTCCTCGGGACAAGGAAGGGAGGAAAATCGATATGCTTGCGCGCCGAGTCTATGCGGCCTCTGGGCTCGGCATACGCGTATCGAACTATGAAGCGACACTGGCACATTACCAGTACTTTATCATGCAGAAGCTGGATAATGTGGCTTCCTCCCTTCCAGACCACCAAGAGGACCTCGCCAGGGTTTTCATTAAAGAGGCGATGCAGGTGGCGGTGCAGCAATTGTCTGCTGCTTGTCATCGTGTAGACACCGATTCAAGGGTCCTCGTCAATGCCATCTCGTTGCGCTGGCATGCGTGGCTGCGCAACTGTAATTTCCCCGAAGAGACGAAGCGCAGAATCGAGAAAATGCCATTTGATGGTACCGGTCTGTTCCATCAGAAGACCGACCGCAAATTAAAGGCGATTCATGAATCACGCCTAACTGCGTGCCGCATGGAGCTCCCGCAAAAACGTAAGTGGCAGTGGCCTCGGTCTTCCTACCGGAATCAACCATACTATTCCCGCTAGCAGAACTACCCTCGCCAGCAATACCAGCAACGGCAGCGTCGGAGACAGCAAATGCACGTGTTTTTCCCAAGGCCATCGGCACTTCGATACCGATAAGCGCCCACGTTGATGGCTTGGGCAAACCATTCTCTCTTTCCCAACACCACCTTTCCTTCTCTCTTTTGGGGACCGGTTCCAGGGCCGACTCCCCATTTGGGAGTCCATTACATCTGATAGGTGGGTGTTATCTATCATCCAGTTCGGATACAGGATAGAATTTGATGTTATCCCTCCTTCGAGCCTGATCCGCTTCACACCTTCTTCATCGGTGCTATGCGACGAGGTCTCCCAGTTACTTCTCAAGGGAGTGATTCGACAGTTGTCCTGCTCGAAAGGATTGCATGGATCGTATTCCAGTTATTTTACGGTCCCAAAAAGGGACGGTGGTCTTCGTCCGATTCTGGACTTACGAACTCTTAATACGTACGTCAAACCAAGGAAATTCCGGATGACCGCTTTGCATAATATCCTTCTGTTATTGAAAAGAGAGGATTGGTTCGCCTCACTGGACTTGAAGGATGCTTATTTTCATATTTCTATCCATCCTTCACACAGAGGCTTTCTACGTTTTACTGTCGGGTCCGACCTGTTCGAGTTCAATGTCCTACCTTTTGGCCTGGCCACAGCCCCTCGAGTCTTTACGAAGTGTATGGCGCTGGTATGCGCACACTTGAGGACACGGGGAGTACAAATATACCCATACTTAGATGACTGGCTAATCGTCTCGCAATCCGAACAAGGTCTCCTGTCTGATATACAAGTGACCTGTGCTCTACTTGATGCTCTCGGTCTCTGCATTAACCGCGACAAATTGTCCCTTATTCCCACGCAGGTCATCGATTTCATCGGGGCACGACTTGACTCGACGCAGGAAAAAGCCTTCCTCCCACCGGAACGTCAGAATGCCTTATGCAGCCATATTCATCGGATTCAACTACACGGAACGGTCCCAGCCTTATCAGTTCAGAGACTACTGGGGCATATGGCTGCTGCGATTGCCATTGTCCCATATGCTAGGCTGCGTGTGCGGCCCATACAACTGTTTTTCAATGCTGCTTTTCAACTGCAACAAGATCCTGCCACCAAGCCGATTTGGATTTTCTGCAATTCTTCACTCTAACGTGGTGGACTATCTCAGACAACCTGTCGATCGGCGCTCCGTTTCGACCACCTCAGCCAACGACAACCCTGTACACTGATGCATCCCTCCTCGGATGGGGTGCGGCATGTTCGGGACTTCGGGTCCAAGGTACTTGGAACCGACGAGAACACATCAACTTCCTCGAACTTCTGGCGATTTTCAGCGCCCTCAAGGCTTTTGAGACTGTGCTATGCCGTCAAGTTGTCCAAATTGCATCAGACAACATAGAGGCAGTTGTCTACATCGACAAGCGGGGGGGGCACAAAATCCCCATCCTTAGCACGCCTATCGATGGACATTTGGGACTGGTGCATACCAAGGAACATCGTGCTTCTGGCAGTTCACCTGGTTGGAACCGACAACAATGAAGCAGATACGCTAAGCAGACAGATGTCAACAACCCACGAATGGAGTTGGACAAACAAATTTGCGAGAAACTCTTCTGCTTGTGGGGTTATCCGGACGTGGTCCTGTTTGCCACCCATGAGAACAGCCTATGTGCCCTATACTGTTCCAGAGCGGGTGTCGAACTGGGATCGATGGGGGACGCTCTTATGACCCCTTGGAGCAACATGACTTTTTATGCGTTTCCTCCGATCCCACTTCTGACAAGAGTGGTGGCGAAAATAGCTCAGGACAATGCCACAGGGATACTAGTGACTCCGTGGTGGCTGAGACAACCTTGGTTTGCCACTCTCTTGCTGCTGTCCAGAGGAACGTTCATTCATCTGCCAACTCTCCCGCATGTGTTAACGCAACAAGGAGGAGCAATCCGTCATCCGGATATACTCTCTCTCAGGCTGACGGCATGGTGGATCGCCTGATTCACGCCACTGAGTCGGTACTGGCGACACCTCACCCTACGGATGACTTTACTCAACAGGCGGTGCATGCGTCCCCGACTTTGGATTCGACAACAATTGCCACGGTACCAATGCCCACGGACTGGGAAATTCAGGAGATTCTTGAATCTGCATTGAGACTGTCCACTCATCGTTCCTATGCGGCTAAATGGAAAAGATTCTCCTCTTTTGCAGAGTGCCATTCTTTTTCTCCTGGAACGGCTTCAGTCACCAATATCTTACAATTTCTCTTACAATTGCATCATGAGGGACTCAAAGCATCATCTATCAAAGTTTATGCAGCCGCTATATCCCATTATCGTGGCACTATCCATGGCTTATCAGTCTTCTCTCAACCACTGGTTCGGCGTTTCATTAGGGGACTACAAAATTTACATCCGTCTATTCGCCCTGCCATGCCAACGTGGAGTCTTTCTGTAGTGCTCCAAGCACTTACCAAACCACCCTTCGAACCCTTGGCAACTGTGGATTTACGCCTGGTGTCATGGAAGACTGCTTTTCTCGTAGCAGTAACATCAGCACGGAGAGCTAGCGAAATTTGTGCTCTCCGCATAGGTCCACCATTTCTGAATTTCCATAAGGAAAAAGTCATCCTCCGAATGGATTTCTTCTTTCTACCCAAGGTGGCCACACCGTTCCACCTGAGTCAGGACATTGTTCTGCCAGCGTTCTTTCCACTGCCGTTGACTCCAATAGAACGTGCTCTACACACGCTTGATGTTCGCCGTTGCTTGGCCTTTTACAGATCCCGCACTGAATCTTTCTGTACTACTAATAGACTTTTTGTTAAATACTCCGAGCGTGACAAGGGATCACCAATATCATCTCAGAGACTCTCTAATTGGATCATCCAGACTATTGTCCTGGCTTACCAGCTATCGAAAATAGACTTACATGTCTTTCCAAGAGGCCATTCTACACGAGCAGTAGCGACTTCGTCTGCATTTGCCACAGGGGTTTCGCTGCAAGATATCTGCAAAGCTGCGACTTGGGCTGGTCCATGTACTTTCACCAAGCACTACCGGCTTGATGTATGTGCCAGACAAGACTGCTCTTTTGGTAGAGCTGTTCTCTCATCCGTTCTTCGCTGATGACACCTCCCTCCTCCGACTGTGGTAAGCTTGCGAATCACCCATATGTGTGATGCACAGAGGCCACGACAAAGAAAAGCAGGTTGCTTACCTGTAACTGATGTTCTTCGAGTGGCCATCTGTGCATTCACACAACCCACCAGCCAGCCCCGCTTGTATCGTTTTCTCGGTACCGTATATAATTTGCATTGGTACCACTGGGTTATGTCACTAGGTGGTTATTGTTCTCGGTACCGCACTATAATTTGCATCGGTACCATTGGGATATGTTACTAACTGGATATTGTTCTCGGTACCGTACGCTAATTCACAGCGGTACCGTTGGGATGTAATTGTGCTTCTCATTACTTTTATTCTTAACCTCTAGAGGGTGAACGTGTGGTCTTCAAGACTGAGTAAAATGGCAGACACTCCACTCTATTTATACCACGAAGTGGGAGGGGAGCGGAGTTTTCCCACCAAAAACTGTTAGCTTTCTAATCTTCCGGCCTAGGCACTGTGCAGGCGCAGCACCCATGTGTGTGAATGCACAGGTGGCCACTCGAAGAACATCAGTTACAGGTAAGCAACCTTGCTTTTCTTTTTTTCTCTCACGTGGGAAATGGTGGGGTAAAGGGCACTGCTCTTCTTTGTGAACCAGGGATGTAGGAATCTGTTCCCTGTGTGTTTTAGGGATGACTAGGCATTTTTTGCTTTATCATTGTTGAAACTGGCTTTTCCTCAATGTGCTGAGCTTGTGATTGTGTTTGAAAGTGAGCATCTGTGCAACTACGAATGCCCGAAATCTGCAAATCCCCCCCATGTGTATTTTCATGCTTTAGCCTGTGTGTGTGTGTGTGTACATACACATGCAGGAAATGTGCATTCTTTCAGAGCTTTTAAAATTTCCCTATTTTTGTACAACTAAATTTACATTCCATCTCAGAAAGTTTAAAAAGAGAAAGCAATCCACAAGTTCAAGCAAGTTAGAAGAAATTGGTCCATTACAGAATTCATGGGTTGGATTCACAGCTCTTGCTTGAATCAGTTGCAGATTTCGCTGACATCCCTGCTTTGACATCCCTGCATTCTGCACCTCTCTGTTGAGCGAAACATGCTCACCTCTTTCTTTTGCTTTGCACAACAGGACTGGAATTCATCCAAAGGACTCTGGCCACCCAGCCCTACAGCCCACTAGTTGTGTTGCTGCCCCTGGCTGGCGGCTACAGCCGCATTCTGAACGCTGCCTGCCGCCTGATGGTGCAGATGGGGGTGGCGATCATAGCCGCAGCAGGCAACTACAAGGACGATGCTTGCCTGTACTCTCCAGCAGCTGAACCAGAGGTATGTGGAAGCTTAGAAGTGCCTCCGCTTGAGCTGTAGTTCCAGGCCCCACTAAAGTGTTGTGGACATGATTTGTGTGGCCTTGCAAGAAAGGCTCCAGCCCAGCTTAACAGTGCCTGCCAGTTTTTTCATGTTGCTGCAAATGCAGCACTTTTTTTAATGGAGGCTGTCATCTATTTGTCATGATCTAACTAGGATTTTCTGCACTGAGCAGTGGTTAGACTGGATTTTACTCTACTTAGCAATATATAAATGCTGCAGAAAAATGAAGGATACCGTTTAACTTGCTGGATTGGATCTAGAGTAGTGATTAGAAGACTCCTGCTTGTGCTGGAGGAATGGGGTGAAGAGGTGATCTTTGATATCCTTCTGTGCTCCTGCAACCAGATGTCGATCTGGAAAAGCTTTTCTGGAGGGCTGGGGGACCTTCTGGACCAGCATGAGAGGTAAGATAAAGCAGTGCAGGGAGGAAGAGGGATCGGTCAAGATCACCTCCTTGCTCCCTTCCTCCAACAAGGAGATTCTGTTGGATGCTGCTGTGCCCATAAACAGAAGGGACCCTTCTTTCCCTGGAATCACCTGTCTGCATCCAACTCTGCAATGCTGCAACCCTGACCTGACAACATTGTGTTATGGTAGGTTATCACAGTTGGTGCCACCAATGTCGAGGACCAGCCTGCTTCCATGGGGTCCTTGGGGACCAATTTTGGCCGTTGTGTAGATGTGTTTGCCCCTGGAGATGACATCATTGGAGCCTCCAGTGACTGCAGTACCTGCTTCACATCACAGAGTGGGACATCGCAAGCAGCTGCACATGTAGCAGGTAAAAATTTATAGCAGTACAGAAAGTTGTTGAGCTGCCATTTGGTTCACAGGGGTCTACTCAGGAGACATGACAAGCAGTGCAGCAACTCCCCACTCCCAGCTGTGTGTGTCTTTTGTTGTTTCGAGCTTCAGATTCTCATAGGTAAAAATAGACATTTTCTTTGTCCCATATTTCTGAAGCCCAAACATTGACAATGAATAACAAGAGCAGTCCTTGTTATTCAGGACTTTGGTCACCACTTGAAGACTGTGTGAGGTGGCCTCCCTAAAGCAGCTGTGCCACGTGAGGAGTTGTTTGGCAGACATTCTTCTGTGGAAGGGCTGCTGCTCATCCTGCGAATCGACTACCAATACGTGGCTGGTGACTCTCCTCCCGTGTGCACCGGTACGTGCATGAGTAGGGTGCAGGATTGCACCGGCTGGCCACATACTGCAAGACGGATGTGTCTGCTGGCTGGAGAATGGAAGTGGACCGTACTGGAAAAGGACAGGGTGTCATGCATCACCTTCTTGTGCTCTGGAACTCCCTGCTGAGGGAGCCCCGGCTCGCCTCGCCCGCCACCAGCAGGCAGTTCATATTCAGGCAAGCCTTTGTGAGTTCACAAAGAAAGACAGGATATAAATCAATCAGATCAACTTGTCAAGCTAAGTTCTCTGGGAGTGTTCTTTGTAAAGTGGGGCAGATTCCCCTCTCCCACTTCAGAATGGGAAGTGATGGGAATTCCTTTAGTAATTACTTCAGAATGGGAAGTTCTCAGTACACAAAGCTACTGGATGGATTACAGTGCATGTTGGCAGCCACTGGCCATGTAAGGAGGAATTCACTTGCTAAGAGAGAGGAATTCCCAGGAGGAATTCACTTGCTAAGAGAGAGTATGCGTAAAGCAGTGTGAAAATGGGAGGTGGTTGTCTCTGTGCTCATATACTCAAACACATACCATGCGTGCGTGCGTGCGTGTAAAATTTCTTGGTGCCTTTGTGCAGTTAGGACTGACAGCAAGTGTGTTATGGTCTGATTGTGACATGCCTTGTAGGCTGTTAGGCTTAAGGCAGAGTGCAATTAAAAGTTAACTGCTGCCGACACATCTCTGTATTAAACGGTTCCATGGATCCTGAAGGGGGCCTGCTGTGATTGTGAAATACAGATCTATTAAAGAATTAAATAAGCAGCTTGAAAGGTGGGGGAGGAGGAGAGACATGTACAAGTAACATCAAATGAGGCAACAGGATATCCTGGAGGAAAGGAACCCCAGATGGCGGAATAATTTGTATTCTAAGCGGAAATAAAAAATCAGTAATAATAAAGCTGCAGAACGGAAAGTGATTACTGTCGGCTGCCTTACCGTGAATAGGAACTTACTGGTGCCGTTTCATTACTTCCATGGACAAATGGGTTGGTTGTGTCCATTGAAGGGAATAGGGCAGCTCTCTAGGGAGGAAGATTCTGTGGGCACATCATAGGGTCCTTGTACCTGCAGCAGATGGTGTATGGGCCAGGATTGCTGCCCTTGTGTACCAGAACCAGAGTTCATTTTTCTTAGAATGTTATTCAAAAAGTGAAGTAACTGCTTGATGGAAAGGTTTCAACATTTTAAACCAGCTGCTTGGTTGCTCTAAGAAAAGGGTTCCATTCATAATTATATTGTTAACATTTATCATAAAGCAGAGGGAAACTGGTGAGATGACTTAAAATTGAAAGAAGAAGAAATACATTAATGCACTCGCTTTTTTGCTCCCAGATTTTGTTGAACTTGCATCCTTTGGAATGATTTGGATAAATGCTGTAACTGTGGAATATATGGCAATTCCATTGGAGTGTTGGTTCAAATTTGCATCCAAACTGAAATCAATTTGGTTTTGTTTACTTATGAAAAGTGTTTGCTTCAGGTGTGCTGTTTGATTTTTATTTAAAAACCATATGGCAATCATATGACAATCTCTGACCCAATGGAGTCAGGAGCATGCATAGACTCTGGTTCCATCTCGCCCAGGACTGACTGGCAGCAGCTTTCCCATTTTTGGGGCAGGAATTTTTTAGCCCTATTGGGAGATGCTGGGTTTGACTCCGGACCTTTTGCATGCCATGCAGGGGCTTTGTTGCTGATTGACAGCTTTCCCCCTGCCTGGTGAGCGGACACGCTTCTTGTGAAAGAAGGAAGGCAGCAAATGCAGCTGAGTGGAGGAAGAGAGGAGCCATGAGTGAATTTGGTTCAGAGCACTCACTTCTTACTGATCAAGATCACTTGAACGTCCTTTGAAGAGCTATGCATGCAATGCTGGCCCGCTGCTGCACATGCCCACAGCAGGAGCTGAGCTCAAACATCCACCCATTATTTTGCATCACACTTGCAGAGCATTCGTAACACGTCTCAGTGCCATAAAATATGAGTAGCACCATTTACTGAGTCCAGATATCCACGTGTCTAGCTCTTGCCTGATAATACAGAAAGGTATGTGTGTTGATGTAGGCATTGCGGCCATGATCTTGAACACCAACCCTGGCCTGTCCATCTCTGAGCTGAGACAGAGGCTGATCCACTTCTCCATCAAAAGCCTTATCAATGAAGCTTGGTTTCCTGAAGATCAGAGGTTGTTAACCCCCAACAGGGTGGCTGGGCTTCCCCCCAAACTTGTGGCAGGTGAGTGAAGCTTTGTTAGTTAGTGGTGTTATGTGCTTAGTTCTGCCATCATAAATTTCCAGTTAACCCACAGACATGCTCCTCCTCGCCTCCTTTTGCCACTTGACTGTCTGAAAGTCCCCAGATATGGGACCCTTGCGCTCACCTGGTGGAGAAAGGGAATGGGATGCTTATAGTTACATACGATGACCATCGGCTGCTCTCCTTTAGATGAAGAGCTGTACTGTCGCTCCGTGTGGTCTCCCTTGTCTGGATTGTCCAGTGGGGCAACAGCTGCTGCGCACTGCAGCAGCAATGAAGAAATGTTCAGCTGCTCAAGCTTATCAAAGAATGGGAAACAGCGGGGCACACGCATTGAGGTGATGTTCTATAGCGATGCTGCTGTTCATTATAAGTGCACATGTGTTTCCATAAAGATGAAATACTGGCAGTTGCTGGCATTCCTTGTGTCTCACCGCTGTGCTTTCTAAATTCCAGGATAATGGAGGCAGGAAAGAATGTGTTGCACATAACAGATTTGGTGGCCAAGGGGTCTATGGCATAGCCCGGTGTTGCATTTGGCCCAAAGCTGACTGCCAAATTAACACCCTCTCAGAGGGCTCAGCAGTGCAAAGTGTCAGCTGCACTAAAGACACCCATGTTTTGACAGGTAAGTGGTGACTACTGTGATGGCAGCAACTGAGGATTTTGTGTCACCCCAGTTTCATATTGAGCCATCTTTACTCATCAGTTCTGTTCCAAAAAGAAAGATCTACACTTGGAAAGGTCTACCGCACAAGGAGATACCCTTCTGCATTAGGACCTTTGTGCCTTACAGTGTACTAGTGTCATGTTTGCAAAACTCCTGGTTGGATATACGTGCAATACTGAGGACAAAGCTGGCACAGATTGAATGCACGTCTGCAGCATGATACACATTCTGCACAAGCAGTGCCCGTCAGCATTGACCTTCCAGTCTATCTTGTGATGTGAGCATAGAAACTTCCATCTGTCATCTTGGGTCACAGTGCAAGCATTGCACGCAATTAGCTTTGCATTGGAATCCACACAGCTTGCCAGAGTTAATAATCTCTGTCTTTATAGGGTTTCAATCTTTTGCCCACTTATTTCAAAGCAACTTATCAGTGGGCATGTAATGGGTTGTGTTTGAAAGTAACAAGCACCTATAAAATATTCAATATTTCAATATTGGAAATATTAGCAATATTTGAGATTTTTCAATGTTTTCTTTGAAACCTTTCCAGCATCTTCCCTCATTTATAAACAGACACTCAAAGAATAAAATAAAGTGTTTTGCACAACAGGAAATCTTGAGCACCACTGTGGAAACTTTGAGACTTCCGTACACATGCCAATATATATGGAAAATGTCTGGATACTGAAATATGTGCACTTCTTCTGATATGCATGCTCATCCATAAGGGTGAATCCATCTTTAAAAAGTGACTTTGCAAGAGCAATACTAGACTGGCTTGGCCATTTCAGCCTAAAGCAATAATGGAACAAGACTTGAGATCCAGTTTGGTTTTCTACAAAATGTCACTCTGCTTTGCATGCTACTCACTGAAGAAGCGTGTAAGGGAAAAAGAACAGTTGTTGAAATGAAATGCATAGTGGGTAGGGTTGGGGAGAAGTACAAGCAGGGTGCAGTATAGGTCCAGGTGAAGTACGTATTTGAAAAGCTGGTGTATGCAGTGCATAGAACTCCACATCTAGGTTTCGGGTGTTCATTTATTTGTTTCATGTCACTTTGTACATGCTCTCACACAAGCTAAATTGGCAGGTTGCAGCTCTCATTCTCCAGTGGGAGAGTTCATTGGCACCATCCGACCTGTGCTTGGGTCAGAAAGTGGCCATGACCACTGCATAGGCCAGGCAGAGGCAACCGTACATGCTTTCTGCTGCCACGTGCCAAGCATTGAGTGCAAGGTCCAGGAGTACTTTTCTGCAACGTATCAACCAAAGGTATGTGGGTGCTTTTCCTCTGTGGTGGATTCCAGTGTAGTTACGCTGATCCGTGATGAGTAGGCTCGGTGGGACTTCGCTGAGGCACTTGAACTCCCCGGGCTGTGCAGACTGGGATTGCTAATGAGGCTGCCGTCATCTGGGGTGTGTGCTAATCACTGTTTGGTCTTAGTGCAGGTACTGGGTACAGAACTCCTGGAATTTTCTTTATGCCTGAGCTGAACTGAAGGAAGAGTGATAATGATACCCCAGGCCTATTTCACGAGCCTAAAAGATCAAGAGTGGAGCCTTCATGCTGTTGTTGCTGTGGGGGTTGGAGAAGTGAAAGGGAAAGGGAAAGCATGGGGCTGTAGTCAGCAACAGTGTTCCATTAGCAGGAGAAACTGGTGGGACAAATTCCTTTTTTACCCTGCAAATCCCCACCAGATCTGTTCTGCAGAATATACTCAGGGCAGCTGCAGTGAAAGCAGTGCTGACATCTGTATGAAGGTTGGGACCAACCTACAGGATCCACCCCTTTAGGCACAAGACCAGGACGGTGTATCCTGTTGTCAAAAGCATAGTAGCTCTAGAATCTGTGAAAGAACCTCTGGGCAGACAGTCTTTTCCGAGATGTTTGCTTGAACAGAGTCCACAAAGGACCTTGCAGGTCATAGTCTATTTTCATATACTTGCTATTAAATCAGCTATTTTTTAGCCCTGAAAAAAAATCAAGTGAATCCCCAGTGGTTCCAAAGATTGTCATTGTTGTGATGTAGTATTATTGATATAGAACTCTCAATGTATAAGAATATTAACTATTAACATAGTTTCATAGGAGAAAGAAGATGGCAGCAGTTTGAGTGAGAATGTCAGGGAGGGGAAGGGAAGTGAATGCCTCAAACCAAGGTTAGCAGCTCAGAAATGCTGAGCTTTCCTTACTGGAAGAAATCATTTGCTAATTTTGAGTAATTTCCCCCCCACCCCCTTTGCCTTAGGTGATGGTGGCTTGCGATGCTGGCTGGACCCTGACCGGATGCAATGCTCAGGCGCATGGCAATAATGCTCTCGGTGCATATTCAGTGGACAACACTTGTGTTGTGATAAGCAGCCCAGGCAGCAAAGGAGCAAGGGCTTTTGTCATTTGCTGTAGAAAGAGACTCTTGGAAAATGAGCAGCACAGTTCGAATTATAAGTGACAGTACTAACCCCCACCCTCCAAAAACAACCCCTGGCACGCAATCCACGGGACTTGCAGTTTATGGCCGCCACCCCATAACACTGGTGAGCTGTTCATTCCTCCCTCAGCTGTACCTGAAGAAAGTGTTCTGGCAGGTAGAGGTCCAGCAGACACTCAGCACAACTCTTCTAAATGTCTCAGTTATATAGGATTTAGCTTTCCTCCTCACTATGGAGAGATGCATCTGTTTGATGCCTCAATAACTGAACTTACTCATAGAAAAATTTTGGACAGTAAGCTTAGCCTGTGCTTTTTCCAGTAGCCTTCCTTCTGCAGTCGGTGACTTTGAGGATATATGGATATAACTGCAACCCTAACCTGAACACCTTTTCCTTCCAAGTGTCATATTCATATTCCAAAACAGCAGGGTAACTGTATATCCCATGTTGACCCATTCACAGGCCTGTGTTCAAATCAACACAAGCACATAAATCAACACATTTATGTGCGTTATATCCGTTACACATCCAAGATGTTTCTAAGAGTTACTCAGTATTTGTAGGGGACAAAGGGATAAAGAATAAGCAGATAATAGATGTGCATCTCTTCAGCCTGTCTCCAACAACTTCATTCTGGCTTCTGAGCTCTAACTAGCAACTTCCAGCTGTGCGGATTAATTTTTCTTTCATTATAAAATGCAAAATAATCAACACTAAAAATTCTGCCCTGGATTCCAGGTTACATATACATAATCATAGTGTGGGAATCTTGATATATTCAGCAGTTTTGTCATTCTATGTAGTAAGCTGTAATTGATATAAAAAAATAGAATTCTAGTAAGTAGCATTTAGGACACCTAGTCATTTTAATGGAGCCGAAGGATTAATGTTCTCTTCCCTCCCTAGTGTTCGTAAGGCAAAGTTGTTTAATGTTGCTGACGGTACAAGTCAGAGAGGATGGTAGGACTGATGGTAGTCAAATAGACTGTTGCCAGGCAAAATACCTAGATGTGGCTGAGCTAAGTATGTGGTTAAGAGTGCAATCCTATGCATGTTTAGAGAGAAAAAGCATGTATAAAATTGTGCCCTAAAGCTCCAAGGCCTGAATGTTCTCTCTTTTGCTGAGTCAAGCATAGGGATTGCAGAGTTCCTGCCATGGCTTAGTAAAGACTGTGGGAGTGGCATGCAAACCAGAGTGCAGCATTCAGCTTATTCACGTTTCTCACTCTATTGACATTTATTTAGCATTTCTTGTTCTAAAGTGCCTTACCCCTCTTTTCAAGCAGACTTGCTAGGTAGCCAACCATATTAGCATAAACCCTCTGTACAGAGCAGGGACAGAGAGGCCAAGGTAATTTCTATGATCTTTCCTTTTAACTTTGAGAAGCTACTTCTGTATGGGATATTGTCATATCCCCTTATAAAAGCTTTGCTCCTTATTCCTTAAGCTTTGCTCTGGAGAAAATTTTTCCACTTTTGCTTGCAGAGTCCACATTTAATTGCCACATTTAATTTAACCTACTGTATTTTTCGCTCTATAAGACACACTTCCCCCCCCCCCTCAAAAGGGGAAATGTCTGTGCATCTTATAGAGCGAATGTGTGTGTGCCTGACGCCCGGGATGCTGCCGGCCGCCTGCCCCACATGGCACAACCTGGGCGGCACGCGCTCAGCGCGCCCTGCTTTGCTCCGCCCCCTCCGGCACAGGTGAGATCTGTGCTGCTCAGGGAAAGGCGTGCGGAGGAGCAGCTGTGGCCTTTAACCCGCCGGCCGCACAGAAAGACTGACTGCTCACCCCCACCGCCCGGGAAGACCTGCTGCTGCGCCGCCCGGAAGACCATCGCCGGCACGCTGCCGACTGCCTGCACCACGTGGCACCACCTGGCCGGCACACGATCGGCGCGCCCTGCTCCACCCCCTCCCCCAGCGCAGGTGAGAGCTGTGTCACTCGGGGAGAGGTGTGGAGCAGCAGCAGCTGCGGGCTTTAACCCACCGGCCGCACGGAGAGACGGACTGCTCACCCCCACCGCCCGGGAAGACCTGCCGCCGCGCCGCCTGGAAGACCACCGCTGGCATGTTGCTGGCCCCACGTGGCACCACCTGGCTGGCACGTGCTTGGCGCGCCCTGCTCTGCCCCCCTCTTCTGGCGCAGGTGAGAGCTGTTAATCACAGGTCAGTGTGTGTTTTCAAATGGCAACCCACCTTTTAATGAAGCCCATGGGGAATGGGCCTGTGATTATCAGGAAGCTTTCCATGGATCAGTTAGCTGTTAGTTGATCAGACACTTTTTTTTTTTTTAGGATCAGTGGATATTTGAACAGCATTACCTTCGTGTATGAAGTTTATTCTTCAAAGGCTACTTAGTCCGCTGTGTGTTTGATTTACCGTACAATATCTCATTTTTTGTCAGAAGTTTTTTTCTATTGTTTACTAGTAGGGCAGCATGGACATTACTGGCTTTTTTAGATTTGTTATTGACTTGTCTGCAGCAGCTCTTGTATAACTGGTGTAGATTGTGGATTCCTTCAGTAATTCCACTACTAAGAAAGTGATGTCAGTGAGTGAGCAACAGAGCTTCATAAATTCTGACTCTAGTGATGATGAGTTCTGTGGGTTCAACAAAAGCTAGAAGAGTACTCGAACTTTAAAGTCTCTCTCTTGTTAATGACAGTGATGATGGTTCTTAATGTCACTGTTGACTGCTGTTCACTTTACAAGGTTGAAATACGGTATTACTGTATTCTGTTATAGTTTATTAAATAGTTTAGTAAACCATTTGATTCAGAATATTTTTTTCTTGTTTTCCTCCTCTAAAAACTAGGTGCGTCTTATGGTCAGGTGCGTCTTATAGAGCAAAAAATACAGTACTTTTCCCCAGTAGGTTACATTGCCAAGGAACCTATTATTACTACATTTCTATACTGCCCATAGCTGAAGCTCTCTGGCTGGTTCACATCATTTTAGACTTAATGATGACTAAATTTTAAGTTATCCATCTAGTGCAGGGGTCCTCAAATGTTTTAAATGGGGCCAGTTCACTGTCCCTTAGACTGTTGGGGGGCTGAACTATAGTTTGAAAAAAATAACGAATTCCTATGCACACTACACATCAAAATCCATTAAAATTAGACTACATTAAAATTTATTAAAATCCATTAAAATTAAATTAAAATACATTAAAATTTATTAAATTTAAAAAAATAATTAAAAAATTAAAACCTGTTTGCTCCACTCGCTTGGGCTACAGAAACCCAAGATGAGGTGGGGAACAGCATGTCCATATTCAAAGGACATAGCTACAATGTCTGCAATCTTGCTGGGCACGGGGGGGGGGGCATGGACATGATTGCGCTCGTGCAGGGAAGGTGGGCGCAATCATGGGTGTGCTCGTGCAGGGAAGGCGGGTGTGATTGCAGCCATCTTCCCCCCCCCCCCAGCATGATTGCGGCCACCCCTCCCCCCAGCACAGCTGCAGTTATGCCTGTCTTCCCTGCATGAGCGCAACTGCACCCATCTCCCCACTGAGTATACCTGTGCTGGCTCAGAGCTTTTGGACTTGCTCTGAGGCAGGCTGGATAAATCAGCATGGCGGGCTGTATCCAGCCTGTGGGCTGTAGTTTGAGGACCCATGATCTAGTGTGTGTAAAAGTCTCCATGAATGAAGGTAGCCTCTGTCTCCATGAATGGGCAAAGTGCTGCAAATTCATCACCCATACAAGTAATTTCCACTGTTGAGGTACAGGGAACAGTCATATTAAAAAGCTGTTACTGCAAGACTTCAAGAACCCCACCAAGGAAATATGGAGGGTTTCTTTAAGGGCTTTTAAAAGCTATGGTACTCATAATTAGACGACCAAATACTTTTGTCCTTTATTCACACTTGGGGCACTGTAAAGTCAAACATACGGTCAATAATCTAGGCCAGTTTGTCTACGGATAAAATACTAGGTGGTTGTATTTAAATCATTTAAATTTCCTTTCAAAGGCAGGTTAGTAGTCCTTTTTTGCCGATTTGGTAACTGTTTAAATGTTTGTATAATAAATTCTTAATCTCTTAGTCTATGTTAAAAATAATATAAGAGGGCAACTAGGCATGCTTGCTTAGAAGAAAGCCCTATTTATTGTGTTAGAGCTTACTTCTAGAAAAGTGTACATAGGTTACAGTCCTAAATGGCTTTTTTACTTCAAGAAAGGCCAGGAAGAAAACTAAATAATGGACAATGTAGACGACATGTAATCCTTTGTTGTTTGAGGGGCCAAGACAGAGACCTACCTAGCTACTGTAATTCATAGCTGCTTGATGTAGGAAAAAAGTTTTATGCTGTAGAATTTTACATTTTTTGTCTGGAAACTATTCTGTTTTATATAACATTTTATATGGTCATCTTTTTGGACATAAATTTTCATATTATCTTACTTGGATGGATACATATTCTCTTTGAATTCATTTTAAGCAAAGTATTTATCTGCAACTAGATTTCAGGAAAGAATGCAATAAGACTAATTACCAATCATCGAGCTTTTCTCTAGCGATTCTTCCATTTAGGTGTACCAGAATGAAACACTCCATGACAGGTGTAGGCATATGGCACACACGCACAACCCATCAAGAGGTGCAGAGGGACATGCAGGAAGGAAGCAGTGAAGGCATGCCCAGATTTCTAAGCCCACTTGCTGGAGATGCTAACCATCTATGTTCAAGTGCCTTTCCTGCAGGAGGACGGAAAGTATGCTTCTTGCCAGTGGAGATGGAATCCCTCTATGCCTACTTTTGGTGAGATGGCAAGTTGCCTCTTTCACAAAATAACGAGCAGGCTTTTTTGTGAGAGGAATAAACTTTATTCTGTTGACCAGGATTCTTTTCCATGAAAACTGCCTTTTCTTTTCCAAAGAAAGTTCTAAACACCTGGGGAGTTAGCTGGACCAGACCATATACAATGAGAGCATACAGTCAAACTGATTGCCCAATCCCACAGAACATTCCAGTATTATGTATAAAATCCATTGTTCATCCAAAAAGACTGGCAGTAAAAGGGATCACAACATAGAAACATGTCACAATTTACACAGCAAACTAGATTTGTTGCATTAGATTTCTTTAAAAAAAATATTCTTCAGCAGATTCAAGTGATAGCAGCTGGAAACCAAACAATTCATCAAGTAGTGTACTTGAATACCATGACCATCAACCTTGCATGAAGGGGAACAGGAAACAACCTGCAATGGTTTTAGAATGTATGTTCGCAAAACTGACCATCTTGGGATTTTCCAAGCAACTTCTGTTTCAGCCTGTGATAAAGGACCACCATTTCCATAGGAATGATGGAACTTTCCAATTTCCTTGGATTAAGAAGAGTGGTATTTTTAATCTAACATCTGTATATTTGCTTTGATTTAAGTTAGAGTGAAGAAAAGGTGTTGCAATAAAGATGGGGTAGTGCATCAAAATTTATTCAAACTTTTAAAACACATTTTAAATTTTGGAGGCTTTGGATATATTATGAAGTATCTGAATTTTGCCACATTTAAATGAAAACTGTCATTCAGTGAAAATGTCATTTTGCATATACAGTATAATTTATACCATTGATTCATGCCTGTGGTAGAGAATTACAAGTGGAACTTTAAAAGCTGTTTCCTTTGGGAGTGAAATGACCTGTTATTTCATGAGTAGTGCACAGCAATGAATAAGCTATATGCCAGATCAGTTTTTGCAACCATACATAAGAGTGAAAAGAAAAACAGAGGCACTTTTGGGCTATTTGTGCCTTTAACTTGGCAAATCTTCCCACAATGGAGATAACCCAGGCACTCATTATGATTTCCCCCAATTCATGTGCATGGTGAAGTTTGTTTAAATTAAGGCAAAATCCTAGAACAAAGGCAAAAGCAGTGAAGAAAAATGTGAAAAGTTAAGAGGAAACTCAAAATTGGCACAATAGACACAAATATCCAGAGCTGCTAAAAAATCACTTAACTGCATTTCACATGGGAAAATGAACTCATACCCATGTTAAACTCAGTTGGTTTCCAGTTATTATGGAGCAAATAAACCTGTTGCATTTTAAATGCTGCCTGGCCAAGCAAAACAAAGCCTACAATCCTTTGCCTGTGTTAAAATTTTTTTAAAAATTCACATCACTCAAAGAATCATATACAGCCGGTTCCAATTCTTTCAAATTCAAAGCATAAGCAAATGATTGCAGATCACATCATTAAGACTACAATTTATTCAATATGTCTCCAAGTGTTCAAAGGATGTTTTAAGGAGGCAAACAGCAATAAAATTCTGTCTTAAAGTGCTTTTTTTTGTTAAACTTACTCATCAACATTTTTAAAAAAGATCCATTGATGCCACAATACATAAGTGTATTCTTGGAATAAACAAAGCTCTTTATTGCTCTTACCCATTCACTTACTGACACTGAGAAAAAAATTACCAATTTCAGACTTCCTTGTACCAAAACCATTCCATAAGGAATAACCATCCTTACACAAAGGGCTTTCTAAACAAACCCTTTCTGTAAAGTGCTGTACAAATTACCTAGGAGACATATTAAATACAAAGGTCCTTGTGTAAACTGATTCTTAACTAATATTTTACAATGCCAAGTATAAGTCATCACAGCTTTTTACATAATTTTGAATATTCCTATCCAATATTTTCAGAAAGATTAAAAATTTGCCCTCCATACCTAAAGGCAGTCTGATTTTTTTCTTTTGTATAAAAACCAATTTTTTTTTTGCAGCATCACAGAAAAGCAATAGTTTTACATTCACTCATTAAAGATTCACATAATAAAAAATTCAACAACTTGATACTTTTCCTTACATTGGTAAAATCTGATGGGTGTTTTGTTTTTACTCATGTCTTCACCAGCATCCCACAAGAACCTCCAAGGATGTTGGGAGCTCCTCACAAGCTTGATGCTTAAACTTCTCAGTTGAAGAATACTTTAAACTCTAGGAAGTAGCATGGCCACTGATTCATAGAATGCCTTCACTTCAGATTCCTCTAAAGGTGAAAGCAATGGGATTCTAGCAATATCAGAAAGGCGCCAGGTATTCAGTGCTTCAGTTGAAGTCCTGCTTTTCAACTTACAGCTAGCCACTAAGGGTCCACATCATCAAGGTCACTTTTAGGTTCACCAATCATCATGGGAGACACTGAGCCCTTTCAAAAACACAAAACGTTAGGAAAGGATATGCTATTCCTTAGGCAAATACATGGTGAACTACTGCTTGGTGAATATGTAGACATTTTTCAGCAATTATTTTGCCCACAAGTTTTAAGAGCCCAGTTCACAAAAGAAAAATTAACTTTATGGTACAAATTGGACGAGGAAAGCATAAACACCTTTTTGTACATGTCTGCTGCCAAATAGGTACTGATGGCCATATGCTTGAACAGTTTTAAAAGATGAGTGAAATTCATGGAGAATAAGGCTATCAGTGGCTGCTAATCCTAATGGTTTGAAATTGACTCCATTACCAGAAGCAGGATGCCCCTCCACACTGGTTGTTAGAGAATGGGAGAATGCTACTGCCCTCATGTCCTGCTTGGGGGTTCCCAAAGGCACCAAGCTGACAACTATGGGAGCAAAATGCTGGACTACACGGGCATTTGGCCTGACGTAAAAGCTTTCAGGATGCCACTGGTAGAACGTTCTCTTGTCAGAGTATTTTAAAATTTCAGGTGTGAGTCTTATCAGAGAAACATATAAAAAAGAGCGTCAGAAGGGGTCCCCCGGCCATCTAGTCTGACCCCGGCTCCAGATGGCTCTGCTCATGTAATCCCCAACATGTGGTTGCGATTTATCTAAGAAACTATGTGGAAGTCCTTCAATATATCAAAGGCTGTTTAGAAACAGATGTAGCATAAGCTGACTTAGCATCAAATATATAGATGACTATATCAAGAAACTGAATTGCATGTTGTTATTTACACATTTCAATATTATTTTATTCCTAGACTATGTTAGGCCTGGCCTGACAGCTTATCTAGCTAGTAAACAAGGCCTTTAAAATAGAGTGCACTGCAATGGTTATTACATTTGGAGTACTCCTGTATGGCTCCATATGGAAAGATAGGCAGCAAGTCATGGCAAGGTCTGTACTTGACATATCAGATTTTTCATTTTATCTGTTAGAAGCAATTAAAAATCAATTAATTTGCACTAGAGGGGTTAAAAATAAATAGAACCATTCACAGGAATGGCTCTCTATATGAAACTCTTATCAGCAAGGCTCTGATTTGTAAGTTTTAAAATGAGAAATACAGACACTATGGAAAATAGTCACTATGTCATTATACAGCTGATGAACATGAAAGCAGAAATGGAAACTTGGGAACTTATTGTGAAGTTCCATTCAGATTCAGTGGGTAGGAGACATCCATCATAGACTAACTTCTCCCAGTGTCCAGGACAGGAAGGAATGGAACATGTGACTTTTTTTTGCCTTGGTCCTGGCCTCCATGGCTCCTTTCAGCCAGATCTTACTAGCTGAACATTTGGACCAAGTAGTTATTGAGAAGCCATTAATGTGGTAAGCCAAAAGAGAAGGGTCCCCCCCCCCCGCACCCCAAAATGTGTGTGGGGAATCTCTCCATGGCTATTGGCATACTCCATAATAAATCAGTGGGGGGGGGGTCTTCCTGCAGAGGGTGCATATGGATGTCTCCAAATTGGAGTGGACCTTCATGATAAGTACCCAACTTTCCATTTTCCTGCAGTTTAAAGAGGATGCCCATTGTGGAATGTACAGAAGCCAGTGCTCCCATAGTGTGAGACCTAAGGTAGGCTTGCTTTGTAGTTAAGGTAATACCTACTGTAACCTGATGTAGAGTACCTGGTTTCGCATAGGCATATTTTATCTATCCTAGAATGCCTTACAAACATGTGCTATGAGGACCACGTGGCCATCCTGCAGATCTCTTCTAAAGGGACATTAGCAGGAAAAACCTGCAGATGCAGCTGTGGCTCTGGTGGAGTGTGGTGTAATGTGTGCAGGGCTAGGGAGATTTTTAAACCACACAGTTGCAAAACTACCTGCCTTGACCCACCTAGTAAGGGCAGCATGGAAAGCTTTCTGTCTTAAGGAAACAAAAAAGGAATTGAAATGTCTCTGTTCCTTAATCCGTTTAAGGTAGGTCTCGATGGCCCTTGTAACATCCAGTGTGTGCCAGACCTGCTCAGAGGGGTGAGGAGGATTAGGACAGAACAAACAACTCTGGGTTTGGTGAAAAACTATTTAATTTGGGAATGATGGATCCAACTGGAGTGTCACACAGTCCTTCACAAATGTGTAAAGGTGGCCCCCTCATGGAGAGGGCTGATAACCTGCAGCTCTCATTATGGAGGTGATACTCACCAGAAATAGAACCTTAAGTAGAAGGAAATGTAGAGATTTAAAAGTTAGAGAGGCTCAAAATGTGGAAAAGTGAGTAGAGAAAGGTTGGCATACATTCTCCATGTAGGAAAATGATGTCTTAACTGAAGAGGATGTAAAAGACACTGCTTTGAGGAATGGTTTGAGTTCCCAGAGGAGCACTAAGCAGGGTTTGGAAAAGGTGATAGCAAGAGCTATGCCTCGTCTGTGAAGTGCATTTGCCTTGAGTTTCGTATCTAGTCCTACTTGTAGGAAGAGGAGCAACTGTCTGATTCCAGCTGTTTTCTGACTGTTGTGTTTTCTCCTGCATTAATGAATAAATGAATGGGGTTGTTTCATACACTCAGTTGGTGGATGGTTTTCTGTGGGACAGCATGATGTTAGTTATTTCAGCAGAATAAAGATGTTGTGATGTTCATTAGCCAGGCAGTTAATGAAGTCTCCATGCTGTCTGTCAACATGTTCCCAAAGTACTGTTTTACAGTCTGCCTAAATGGTTCCTGCCATCACTCTTAGTAAAGGCCTAGCAATGTGACCAAAAAATAACAATATGTCCCTTTCTCAGAAGAGGCAAAGTGAATGTCCATCTGGAGTGTGTTTGCTGCTGCAGTGAATGCTTGTAGAATGGGGGCTTTCAAACCATATGTTCTGGGTGAAAAACACAATATGAAGATTGCAATAAAAGAACAATGAAAAAGAAGAGAAAGAAACAACCTTGTTGTGTTTTTTATATTCCTATTTTCTTCTTGCAAGGAACTTGGTTCCTTACAACATTCTCCTCTGCCCCCTTTTATACTCAGAACAATCTTGTGAAGTAGACTAGGCTGAGAATCATGGATTGGCTCAGTAAGCTTCACAGGTGAGAGGGGACTACAACCTGAACCAACTAAGTCCCAGTGAAACACTGTACCTGCTACACCAGAAAACAAGTCCTCAGCCTAGTAATGTCCAAAGACGTGCAATAAGTTCCCCTTGAAGCAACCACAATGACAGTTGGAGAGGAACTGAGGGAATTGCGGGTGGGGAGAACCAGCTAAGGATGTATGCATTAGGGGTTTCTACCAAAAATTCCTCAGTCATAGAAACTTCCCAGAATGAGGCTCCATGTAGGTAAACCACCCATAACTGACCATTTCTCTATCTGTGTTGTTTCAAATGTCCCTCTTGCTGATGAGGAAGCTAGGCCAGTTCTATTCCAACAGTCCTGGTGTACTGGTTTGAACATGGCCAGATGTGGGGTGGTGTTGGCACTGCTGAGTTGAATTCCATGTGCAAGAGAAGTAGGAAGGCCTTGGGGTGGCTGAGGCACATCATGTGCCATGTTATTAGTTAAAAAGGCCACTCTTACAAAACGTAGGAGGCACAAGCTGCCTTTTGGTTCTCATGTGTCCTCATCCAAATGATGCCTGATTTTACCTCATCCATGGCAGGGCCTACTGAGGTGTAATATGTCATTCAGTTCCTTCAGGGCTCCACTTTGATCCTTCTGTGCTTGCTGAACTATGGGATAATCAGTGGCTGCTATGAGAAAGTTAGGGCACGGCTGTCACCCATGTCTGAATACTACAAGCCCTGAGGCAAACACTTCAGAATCAGAGCCAGGGGCCACCAGTGGCTTGGTTCTTCATGCCTTTTTTTTTCTCCCCCAAGGCTAGCTAGTTTCCTGGCTAGCTAGTACCATCTTGTACCATCTAACAAAAAGAAGACCCAGAAAAAAAAAGATAAAAAGAACAGCACTTTAAAAAAAGAGAAATGACTAAAGTGGAGAAGGAAATTTAGTGAAGTATGAGAAAGTTTATGGACACAATTTTGGTCTCCCAACATCATCTTGGAGGCTGTAGAACTTTTTGGAGTTCTGAGGCCACTATAGAAGGATACCTATGCTAGAAAGGGTTTGTCTGTGTGGTTCAGGAGAAGTGGAAACAACAGAGCATGTTTTGGTTTACTCTCCGCTTTACCAGGAAACACATGGAAAGTTTATCCTTTTCCTGATCAGAAAATTTACTGGTTATTAGGACACAGAACTATGGGAACTAACATGCAGATCACAGCCTGGAGCACAGGTTTCTTGGCAGCCACTTGTAAAATCCAACAGGGTACTGTTTGTAATAAGTACAAATTAACACCTGTCCCCCTCCCACCCCTGGTCCCCCTCTCTCTTTTTATTTTTTGGGATGTGTCTCTTCACCTGATCAGATTTTGGATTCAGAGTTTAATTCCAACTTTTAGTCATGTATAGCAACCGGAATGTTGATATTGTTCTTCAGATATGCTGATCATTTTTGATTATGCTGTCAAAGGTTTCTTGCCTCTCTTGGGCATTGGGAACCTTAAATTTTCAGCATAGGCTTTCTCATGTAACGTAAAACAGCAAACAGAATTTAAACCATTTGTGTGCAGCATTGCTCATTCAGTCCTGGAGGTACTTTTTTGCAGCATTTCAGCACTTCACTCATTCAGAAACTAATACAGTTAATACATTCTCCTTTTGCTTTACTTATATGGAAGCCACTTAGGTCAGACATATAGCTAATGAATCCAACATGGTTCTTTTAGTTACCTGTTGTAGATGTCTGCCACCATTCTCATTAGCTGGACTGCTCTCAGATCCGTTACTGCTTCCTGACTGATCTTTCTCGTTTAGCAATGCTGTGGCATATGCCAATGTGTCCTAAAGAACAGTACAGGTCTTGAGAGACATGATCATATCTTTAATAAACTTGGAGCTTACCAGGAAACACTGTGCCCCTTCAACTGCTGTAAACAAGTTTACATGGGACTGGTTCAAATGTTACATACTCCTCCCCTCCATGGAAGAACTGGTAAAAATATTTTGCATGGTGGTGCTCCCATATTGGAGCCTAAACATTTGCACTGTAGGAGTGCTATGATGCTTTTCAGTCTTTCCCCTACAAGCAATGGGCTGCTTGAAGTGATTTGAAATTAGCTAAGTTAATGAATCTAAGGCAGACCTGAGCATTGCTTGAATTATTTTTGCACCAAATTTGCAGTGCTACTGGGAGAAAAATGGACAAGTGTTTGTCAATAATATACACTAACTGGTGGGCAAAGTTCCGTGCATATGAGCACAGATGTCAAATAGTAATATAATTTTCATTATATCTGTGGGTAAAATAGAGTAACTGTCACCCATTGTATCAGAAGTTTGGTAGAGTTCCCATGCGAAAGCGTTAAATTTAGACTAACCTGTGCAGAAATCGTGCGCTGGAAGGTTTTGGCAGTTGAGGTTTCATTGGATACATTACTTTGTGGAGCCCAATAGTGTTCAGACATCTAGAGAAAGGTGAAAGCATCCATTAACACAGATCGTGTAATAGCATAACTTAAGTGTTGGGGCTATTCACTTGGATTCCAAAAGTAAATAAAGTTTAAGGAAGGAACATTTTCTGCTATTTTATCCCTCTTGCAGCCACCTCTGGCCTCACACTAAAGCCACTCTAGAGGATTAGGGTACCTGCTGAATGATGTGGGATAGTGTGAGGGGCTGCTTGGGAAGGGGATAATCTTGGGGAGGAGTGATGCTCCTAAAGTAGTGAATTGCTGCCTAAACCAGACTCCAGTCCCTTCCTTATTTCTCTGTCTTACAGTTTGAGCAAGTGGCTGTGTCAAGGCTAGTCCTTTTTTAAAAGACTGTGCTCAATTATAGCCCTGTATGAATAAGTATTTTAATGCATGGGTGAGCTGATTTACATTAGTCTGCACTGTAGTCATGTGAATAAACTTACCTTCATTTGAAGCCACTGTACAGCCCAACTCCAATGATGTGAATTCTCCTTGAAATAATCTTTAGCAGCAGAGCACCTTTGAAATTCAGAGTGAATTATCACAACTTTATTTCTAAACATGTTAAAGGAACACACTCCCTTTTCACACTTTAAAAACCATGTGGCTATCTAAATAATGTCTTAGTTTGCTTGTGTACTACCAACACAGACCAGGCAGGATGAAATGTTTGGAAATGAACTAAGACTATATGTCACAGATCCTGAAAGTAAGAGCTGAGTGGCAGAGCTCAAGGTCTAGCAGCACCAAGCCTGCAGGAAAAATATGTGTTCCTGAGCAGCAGGGAGAATTAACCCATTGCAGGATGTCTCCTCACACCAATCTGAGAATAGATTTTTTGATTTTACAAGAACATACATCCTTGCTTGTACTGAAGCAATTATTGTCACAGCCTATTGTCAGGCAAACAGCTACAAGCCTACTTTCTGCAACAATCAGCAGTGCCAGGATGATTCAACTAATTAAGAAATATGTATAAAATGCCATTTTAAAAATACCAGCCTTTTGTATTTGCTGCCCCTTTGTAGTATTCTCTTTGAGCTGGCTACTATTATCATTCAAATGAGCATACCACATTATACTTCTGAACCCTCCAAATGAGCTTTTAAGGTGACACAGAAGCTTCAGAAGTGCTAAATGCAACTGCCAGAATGTTAACTGGTACAGCCAGACAGAATCATATCACACCAGATCTAAAGGAATTACATTGGCTGTTTATTTGTTTCCAAACTTAGTTCAAGGTGCTTGCTTATCTTGGAATTGCTGAACTGCTTGGAACCCAAGTATTTGAATGAGAATTTTCCACTATGCTCACCTTTTGCTGCCTCAAGACATTCAAGTTTGTTCATTGTGTGACCCCATAGTTTTCATTGCAGTGAGTCTTAGTAGTGGAATATCCTTCTAATAGGACTAGCACTGATGACACAACCCAATGAGCATATGGTCAAAATGTTATTTGCCCAGACATTATAATTTCAGTACATTTGCTAGTGTGTTCCAGTTTTGGCTTCAATGTGTTACCTATTTTGTATTTAGCCTATGTTTTTATTTCATATAGCTTCTTGGTCATACATTTTTGCTTTTACATGGTCCTGACACCTGTAATAAATTTAAATGTGTAAATAAATTTTGGTAGGCCCATTGCCATGCCTTATAAATGGATCCCTATGTTCTATTTCAGGTTGGATTTTAAAAAATGAGGATGAAATAGATGAATTGACAATACTTGGTCCTTGAAGCAGTTCATTGAACAGAAAGTAACTTAATAAGAACAGAGCTCATTAACATTCACTTTCTTTGACTATTAAACTTACTTCTGAGCTAGAGTGACTAAGAATTTGACACACTGATAGCAGCGACTGCTGTCTTCATGGTTGTTACGATGCAACAGCGCTATTGAAAGAAGAAAAAGATATGAAGTGGTATTATTGACTTTAATGGTGGGCCTTGACTTGTGCATGGCTATGGGATTCTATCATAATAACAGCAGCAACAACAGTTGATTAATTTAGACTTTATGTTACAAAATGTTACAAAGCTTCTTAGACTAGCCTTTGGCATGTTGTCTGAGTTTAGCTATGATTTATCATAACCACAAAAGAAGCTGGGACTCCTTTTATTAGATTTAAAATAATAAATCATGTGACTGACCACATTGGTTTCAAAAATTTTAAATTGGCTACGAATATTTCCCAACTTTTACTGATCCTGCTGTTAGGAATGTGTGAGGAATCCATCTGGGTGGTGGTAATCTGTCAGATTTCCTTAGTTCTGCCTGCCTCTATTCCAGTTTGTCACCCACGTGCTGGCACTGTCTCTCAGCAGCATAAGTCAAACAAGCTTGCAGATTTCCATCTCCAAAATGGATCATGGTATTTGCGTGTGTGCGTGTGTCTTAAACAGCTAATGGTTTTTACAGAAACCAGTGCTGGAAAATGGGCCTTGCACAATTTGTGTAAATATCACTGAATCATGCACTTTTCTAGGTACTGTTTTGTCCAAAAACAGCCATTTTTGCACAGCACAACACCTGGGAGACATATTGATTAGTGAGATTTGTGCAAATCTTGCTGAGCTACATTTTTCAGATGCTTATTTATGCAAGAACAGCATCTGGAAAACACATGGCTTGCACAATCCATGCAAACATTTTCCTTGTCTACATTCTATTGGAGGTTTCAAAGATATGCAAACTGTGGTCCATCATCCAGTTGGAAGTTGGCAAAAAACCCCTAGATTTAGCCCACTTCTGATTGATCAGAGCAGAAGTAGATGGAAAATCCAGCAAGCTCAAATGTGCTGGATTTCCTTGTTTTAGTACATCTCGATCTGCAATATTTTATTTAATTATTTAGAATATTTTTATCCCATCCTATACAAACCAATTGTCTCAGGATGACTTACAAAATTCAATTCTGTTACCACCTAAAGGATTCAGCAGCCAGATGGTTAAAAGCATTTCAAATTCCATGTGAATCTTCAATGTGTTTTCTTCACAATGAAAAAATAGCTTCTCTAAAGTTCATTAATCAAATGTTCTGTTTCTAAATTCTTGTTTGAATATATCCAACAACAAAGATATTAAAACTTCTCTCTCCCCTCCACTCTTTTTTTTTGGCCACTTGGGTGCTTCAGAAATGTATCTATTTCAAAATTACTTGCCAGTCAAGTGAAAAGACCAAATCTTCCTTGCAGGCATGGAACAGATTGCCTGGTCTTTCAGATTCTTGTTGCTAACTTCAGGTCTACTTACCTATCAATCCATTTTCAATGTCAAATGCAAACTTGATTCGCTCTATCTGTAAAGGATCTTCAATAATCTGTGAAGAGCAGAACATTTTGATTGTAACTGACAGTGTTTAAATTAACATGATAATGTCCAGCTCTTCAGATGATATCACTATTTAACTGTACCAAAGGGGTGCAAATAAGATTAGAAATCACTACAAGATTGTTTCTGGAGTCATACCAGTTTTTTGTGCAAATCAGTGCAAGCATTCTACCCAAATGCTCTGTATAGCATCTTCATCAACTTTCTTATGTCCAAGCCAACTTTTGTTATTTACCAAAAGAGCAGGTAGAATAAAGCATTATTCAAATTAAACACATTCGAGTTAAACACATTCAAATCAATTACATTAAGGATAATGGAGGTTAAGTAATGGCATCTAAAAGGGTCAACTCTGGCTAGATTACAATACCCAGAACTGTATTTTTAGTTTTTAACATTTTCATGTATACTTCACTGTAACTTGTGTGTGTGTGTTGAACAGTAACCAAAAAGTGAAAGGATATTTAACATCATGTCTTTTCCCTTACCAAGATCTCATGAAGCAGCTGAAAGGTGTTCTTTAGCTCATGTGGTGGAGCAGTGCCCAGCTGATTCTGGAAGTCAAAGACAGAGTTTCAGGCAGGTGGAAGAGCATATACATGATTCTGGCTCCTGACTCCTACCATAGCAGAGCAGATAAAAGCAAGCTGCCCCAGCTGGTCTATGGCCTCTGGGATATAAGCAGTCAAGTTCCCAGGGAGTGAGTGACCAGAGCACACAAACAGGGAGAGCAAACAGGAGCTTGGCAGAGGAGGTCCCTAACAATTTTTCCTTCTTTCTTTTCGCTCTATTTCACCTTAATTTCCCCCTGCCTACACACACACTCGTTTTCTTCCTTGTAATATACTTCCATTTACTAGTCAGACTGTGTTGCTAACCTTTAGTGAAGACAGAAGAAAACACCAGTTGTCACAAAAGCCCCCCAAGAGAGAATCACTAAGGTTGCATGAACAATGGACCAAGGAGACTCCACAATGGCCTGCAACAACTGTGCATAGTTTGCTTCCTTACCTGAGAGTAACATGTCCTACACATGCAACAGCTGCAAGCATAGTCCTGTTAGTAGAAAAGGTGAGAGCACTGGAGCAGCGAGTGTCCACCCTTAAGATAATAAAAGAAAACAAAGAGTTCCTAGACAGAGCGGAGGAGCTGCAACAGCTAAGTGTAGTCCAGAAGCAAGATCATCAACAAGCTGAGGCAGAAGAAGAGAACACTGAGGGAAGGGAAAATGAAGTAACTCCCTAGAACAGATGCAGAAGACCTAGAAGACACTCTGCACCAGTGGAAGCAGAGGAACTCTTGAACTGCTTTAAGTTACCTGAGGAAGAGATGTGTGAGGAGCCCACTGTTAAAGAATTACATGACACACTATGTAAGAGACAAAAGGACAATCAAGAAAGGGAAAAGATACTAACGTTTGCAACAGCAAAAGAAGAAGAGTGATAGTTGTGGGAGATTCCCTGTTGCGCAAGATGGAAAGATATGTATGTTGTCATGACCCAGAAAATCATCAAGTATGCTGTCTCTCTAGTGCCAGGATTAAAGATATAACCAGCAAGTTCAGGCAACTCATTCAACCCACTGACAAATACCCCTTCCTTCTCTTCCATGTGGGAACTAATTTGATGAAATAACATCAGACTTTGAAGCTCTTAGAAGGAAAATCAAAAACATGGGGGCCCAGTTAATCTTCTCCCCAGTCTTATTAGTATGTGGAAGAGGGACTATTAGGGAAAGAAAAATCCTTCAAGTGAACGACTGTCTATGATGGTGGTGCCATAAAGAGAGATTTGGATTCTGGGACTATAAGGTAAGGTTCATGGAAGATGGACCATTGGCAAATGATGAGCTGCACCTCACAAAGAATGGAAAGCATGTATTTGGCCACTACATGAAAAACTTCATCAGGGGAGCTTTAAACTAAAACATATGGGGGAGGGAGTTATGCAACATGGCATACCATCACCTGACAAAGACGTTTTTCAATTAATTTAAAGGGAGCAAAAAAAAAGAAACATAGTTATTGGTGTCTATTACTGACTACCCAGTCAAAAAGAGGACAGGGATGCAATCGTCGAAAAGCAACTTGCCAGCATTTTCAAGAAGAACAATATAGCCATCATGGGGACTTCAATTTCTCTGATATTTGCTGGGAGACAATTTCTGCCAAGCATGGCCCCTCCAAGGGATTCTTGTCATGTGTTGCCAGCAGAAGGCAGAGGAAGGAATGAGAGGATCAGCTATCCTTGATTTAATACTTACTAACTAACTAACTGGAATGGCCTGGTGGAAAAAATAGCAGCCATGGGAACTCTGGGGGAAAGTGACCATGTGATACTTGAAATCTCAATTATAAAGAAGACATAGGTTAACTGCAACCAAACACGTACCCTGGACTCCAAGAAAGCTAACTTTGACAAACTCAGAGCAATGATAAGTGAAGTGCCATGGCAACTCACTCTTAAGGGAAAGAGAGTCCAAGAGGGCTGGGAAATCTTGAAAAAGAAGATTTTCCAAGCACAACTTCAAACAAATCCAACAAGAAAATGGTACAGACAACATAAGAAGCCCACATGGCTCCACAAAAAATGAAGTGACTGCCTGAAAGAAAAAAAAGAAAAAGTATAGGAAGTGGAAGCAGGGCCAGGCCACAAAGGAAGAGTATAAACAAACAGAAAGGAATTGCAGGGATGGCATCAGGAAGGCTAAAGCAGGAAATGAACTGAGAATAGCAAGCAATGCTAAGAACAACAAGAAAGCCTTCTTCAGATACATCCAAAACAAAAGACATGTGAAAGAGAAGGGTGTCCAACTACTTAAAATGGATGGCAGAGTGGTAACAGAGAACAAGGAAAAGGCAGAGCTGCTCAGTTCTGATTTCACCTCAGTCTTCTCCCATACGAAAATCTACAGCCAAGAGAAAGTACAAGCTGAAAGTGACAGGCAGCAGCCCAAGATTGACAGACAAATGGTCAAGGAATACCTAGATGGAATAAACACGTTCAAATCTCCAGGGCCCAATGAACTCCATCCCAGAGCCATAGAAAAGCTAGCAGAGGAACTCTCAGAACCACTGGTTATTGGATAAATCTTGGAAAACAAGAAATGGCAGATGACTGGAGATGGGCTAACACTGTCCCCATCTTCAAAAAAAAAAATGACCCTGGGAATTACAGACTGGTTTGTCTGACATCATTCCCTGGGGAAAATTGTTAAATATTCAGTCTGCAAGCATCTTGAAGAACATGCAGTGAATAATAGAAGCCAACATGGATTTATCAACAATAAATCTTGTCAGTCTAATTTAATCTCATTTTTTGACTAGGTAACCTCCCAAATGGTCAGAGGGAACACTGTGGACATAATCTACCTAGACTTTAGCAAAGCTTTTGATATAGTGCCCCTTGACATTCTGATAAGCAAATTAGCAAAAGGTGGACTAGATAGAAAAACTATTAGGTGGATCGAAAATTGGCTGGTCAATTGGATACAAAGAGTGCTCATAAGACAGCATATTCTCAAACTGGAGGAAGGTAACTAGTAGGGTGCTGCAGGGTTCAGTCCTGGGCCTGGTCCTCTTCAACATCTTTAGTAATGATTTACATGAGGAAGTACAAGGAAACAAAATCAAATTTGCAGAAGACACAAAACTGGGTGGAATAGCATACACCCAAGATGACAGAACAAAGATCTAGGGTGAAGATATAACTTGAATGCTGGACCGAAAGCAACAGAATGTGATTCAGTAAGGACAAATGCCAAGTCTTCCAGCTAGGAAATAGAAACCAAATGCATCGATACACGATGGGGAATATGAGTCTCAACAGAACTGAAAAACAAGAAGATCACGGAGTCATTGTAACAGGCTAAATATGAGCCAACAATGTGATGCAGCCACCAAGATGGCAAATGCTATTTTGGGATGCATTAATAGAAGTATTACTTCCAATTGATGAGTAGTAGCTCCCCTATACTCCTCTCTAGTCAGACTCTGTCTGGAATACTGCGTCCAGTTCTGGGCACCAAGATTTAAGAAAGATGCAGAAAAATTAGAAAGGCTCCACAGGAGAACTACAAAAATGACCCAGGGTTTGGAAATACTGCCCTATGAGGAGAAACTGAGAGAACTGGGCATATTCAGCCTTGAGAAGAGAAGACTGAGGAGGGACAAGATATCCCTCTATAAGTACCTCAAAGGTTGTCACAAAGAGGAAGGTCAAGAAATCTTTCCTCTGGCAGTGAACACTACTTTATTCAAGCAGGCCTTTGATGTGTAAGTTGATCTGTTGGTTTGGGTGCTGTTCATATACTGCTGTTACCATATTTTTACATACTTTATTTAAAGCACTACTTCATTATTGTTTTACATATGATTTTAAGCTCCTTTGACATTTTTTGAATGGTGGGGGTATAAATCAAAACCAATAAATACATTTGACTGTACCTATTTTCTAGCTTTGCCAAGAATTATGAAAGCAATATTATCATCGATTTCAATATGAAACCAAATTTCTCTGCTGAGTACAGACACTACAGAATCATGCCTGTAAATGCAAGCGTCTTCTGCAAGCTAAATTCATACACACCTCCCCCATCCACCAAAGCTTCAGGCACTAAGGCAAATAGAACATCCTTCCAGAATTTCCTCCAACCAGATTTCCTTACCTTGATGAAATGTAACATGGTAAAAGAAAAGTGCTCATTACAAAAGCAGCAGTACACCACCATCTCAAAGAGGCTCAACAACGATCCTGTTAGTTCCCTCAATGCATGCATAACCTAAAGAAGAAAAAAAGACAAAATAGTAGGTAGCTATTTTTGTTAAAATGCCTTAATTGTTATGTTCATTTTGCATTACATTTAAGGCACTACTAAAGTACCCATTTACCTCCATTAAATAAGGCTTCCCCTCAGGCAGGAACAGCAAAGCTTCGACCTCTTTATGCAGGGCCAGAAGTGGTCCTGAGGTGGTAATATTAAGATGCGAATGCAGAACAAACAGACCAGGAGCTGAAGATAAAACAGAAATATTAAACACACTTCTATACAATGATCTCTGTAGCAACTTTATATGCTGAGCAAATTGTCACTGAAAGAAAACAAGGACTCAGAGTTGATAGGTTAATTGTTACAAGTTTTATCTTAGCTGCAGATAAATACATTGAGCTGTATTCAGAGCAGCTGTTCAGCTTGGCCTGCTGAGACAAGATGGAATTTTGCTACTTATTGAGGAGGTTCATTCTGGGTTGGTGTGCGGAAATAATCACGCAATGGGTTACCGCCTGCTACCACCAGGGAAAGCAGGGATCATGTGACTAAACTTTTGGAGCATTCTATCAGCCACTTTTTGTCCTACTGCTAAGCACTGAATGTATGTGATTTGTTCTTTCATGGTGACTTAGAAGATGTCACTTTTGCCAGAGGGGCCATGAACAAGATAGCAGCTAGAGTGGAGAAAACAGAGGAAGCATTTTTATTTCTTAAGGAGAAGGAAATATGGAGGACATTAAGCTTAAAAGAAGTAAGAAACATGGAACTCTGAAAAACTGAAGATATTATTACGATCATACTGCATTTGTATCTCACCTCTTTTCCTCTTATGAGGAACCCAAGATAGCCTACATAGCTCTATTTTATCCTCACAACAAACCTCTAAGGTAGGTTGGGCTGAGAGTCTGTGACTGGCCCAAAGTCACCCAGTGAACTTCATGGTCAACTGGAGACTAGAACCTGGATCTTTCAGGTCCCCAGTCCAGCACACTAACCACCACATCATACTGGTTCTCTAGTAAGTTTGAGTTTTTGGAATACTCAAAATTTTGGTGGCATAGTCGAGTTTTTCATTGGTACAGGGAGAGATAACCCATTGTGGAATGACTTACTCAAACCAATCTGGAAAACGGGAAGTACATACCCACATTCCTTTGTGAGGAGACATCAGAGTGCAAGACAAGTAATGCCACAGTATTATGGAGGAACCCAAACTCCCGTGCTTGTGCAGAACTCCACCTGCGATTCTGTTTTGGCAAAGAAGAACAGGAAGAAAAAGGAGCATATGGTAGTTTAGCAAAACCAATTTAAACAGTAACATCTTTATATTATGAAGACTTATTTTTCATTCTAGAGGACAACCCCAAAACAGTACATACTGGTTCAGATAGGTACAGATGTGGAATCCTGGAAGGATGCTTTCAGAGGGACTCTGTTTTTTGGTTTTGAAAAGGAGAGCTACTCCTAAAACATGCTTACTTACCTGAGGCACCAAGAAATTGTGGCCAAGTAAGCCTTCATGTCACAAGGCGCAATGTTATATGGACTCCATATGCAGCATTCTTGCCTGCCTTCAAAGAAGCACTAGCATTTGTGAGTCCAACAACCTCTAAAAGAAGTGATGGGTTGACAGGGTGGGAAGTTTTCTAGGTTGTCATGCCAAAAAACCCACCATAGTTTGCCATGTCATGTGAATCCAGTCTATTTGATATTAAGCAAATCTTGTTACCTGGTTAATCTGCCAGTTCGGGCCCAGAAGAAAGTTGATCATATGCCTTAAGGCAGAATGCCCAAGAAGGAGCTCGCAAGCTCTTATACCCTGCTGTGCAAAGACAAACAGGCAGAATATAGAATCAGATTCCTACAGAATTTGTTTAATGAGATTAAGAAATTGTGTGTTTTAGATTACACTTTATTACCCTGCTACATATATTTTGCCCTGAAGCTCTTTCTAAAAACAAATTTAAGTTCAGCAGGTTTTTAGATGGTCCCTTACTACCAGACTGCTTTGTGATTCATTACCTTTTTCACAGGTTTGCTAGTATACTGGCAAGCTAGTGACTGGTTTACAAAATGCACCATATGTATAATAATGGTTTGAACAATATTCAAAAGTTAACAGAAAATACATCTTATTTTTGATGTAGTTCACTCATTAGCTAGGGATATGAAGGTTAGGCTGGAATCTGGCTCTTTTGCACTCCCCAGACCTCTTCCCTAAACTTGGCCTTGTCAGGCAGTGAGCTGAGCTAAGATCAAGTCTGCAAACTCTCCAGACCATTAACAGCTTCTTTGCTCAAAGTATGTAAATTTTTTGGGTGAAGTATGCAATTCTTTGCACAAAGTACACAGAGCCCATAAGTTATGTTTTGAAAGCATAACTCTGCTTGTACAGTGGGTGCACAGGCACTGTGTAGGCAAGCTGGCCTTGTGGACTCATTTCCAGCTGGATGCCCATGTAAATGCTTTGGGTGAGGTAGACTTAGGGCAGAGAGAAAGTGGGCTGGAATCTGGAAAGCCAAGCTGAGGAAATCCAGCAGATACCCACTCCCAAACTGGATTCCTCACACATTGTTATTAGTAATGTTATATGAAGTAAGAAGTTGAAGATTACACAACAGGGTATATGGAACTAATAGAAAAATACAGACTCATAGAATAATAGAGGTGAAGGGCTGGGCCATCGGTTCCAACCCCCTGCTCAGTGCAGGATTATACAACTTTATGTTCATACATGAGATTATGTATGGAAAATGGCTTGAAGGTTCTGCTTGTAAATCCCCAAACTCTGAATACAAAACATGCCCTAATAAGAACAAAAATGTTTCCCATTGGAAAGGGAATTAGCTTCTCCAGCTGTTAGGACTTTCTTTGAACATCTGAACTGGATTTAAACTATAGCTATGGAATCCACAGGGAAAGCACAAATATGCTTATGAAGGGCTTCTAATTCTTGTTTATCAAATGTTATAACTTTATTTAGGTAAATTTTAATTGAAGTACTTTGGTAGTTTATTAATGTGGATATATGTACAGTGGTACCTCGGTTCACAAATGCTTTGGTTCATGTTTGGTTCGCGAACAAAAAGCTTGGCAAAATTTTGCCTCTGTTTGTGAACTCCGCATTGGGTGATGACCATGATCACAGCCATCTTCCGCTTGCTTGGGCTACAGCAAAAGCCCAAGATGATGCCATGCTGCCCACCAAAAGGGAGAGCACGACACGAGGGGGAGCCATGAGGGTGTGCTCGCCTTGGTTGAGGCCTTCCCGGCTCCTTGCCGCTGCCCTGCTTCCAAGCCGGAGGAAGGTCCCCTCGCAGGTACTCACCCAGCTCTGGGAGAGGGAGCAGGAGTGGGAGGCTGGAAAGGCAGGCACGGGATGGCTCCCCTGGCCGGGAGAGGGCTGCAAGGAGGGAGGTAAGGGATGCTTTCTGTGGACCAAGGTGAGGAGAGGTGAGGGAAGGGGCTGTGGCTGGCTGAGCGGGTGCCTCCCACCTCTTCCCGCCACGGGGGGAAGAAGCATGGTGGTTGCTTGACAGCGGCAGCAGTTTGCTCTGAGAAGTCTGTGTCGGAGGCGTGGGAGCCGTGGCCCTGCTCCGCCTTGGCCCGTCTGCCCCCGGGCTCAGTGAGGCGGCTGCGGCTTGGCCTGCAAGCCCGGGGACGTGGCTCATATTTTTGTGGTTAAAATAATAATGCATATTTATTTATTTATTTATTTATTTAAAACTTTTGTATGCCATCCTTTATGTATAACATAAAGTTATTGTTCAGAACAGAGTAACCTTATTTACATTGAACCTTATGGGGAAATTTGACTCGGTTTGCAACCAATTTGGTTCACGACCAGAATTGTGAAACAAATTAAGTTCGTGAACTGAGAGTACCACTGTATTATATCATGAGATGTTTGACATATTTGCAATTATGATTTTGTTGTACATCAATATTTATATTTTGCTTCTCCTTCTCATAAATCATTTTGAGCATAATTTGGAGTACTGACAGATACATGAACTAAATAGATAAAATAACTTAATAGTATGGTTGGGCAAAGGCTTGTGCAAATAGAAACCACACATTTTCATTTTACTTTTCTTTTAAAATACTCCTTCTAAGTTGCAAACTCTCATTCCATTAGGCACAGAAGTTTTTCATTTGGGAAAGAGCATCTCTGAATCCAAGCCTATGTCAATAAATTTCAGGTTTTAAAAGATGACTACCTTCATGAGATAATAGTAACATTTTCCAGAGCATATGATTTTGTCCTAGGATTCTCAAGAGAAAACAGGAGGGAAAAGCTCCTATTAGGTTTACCTTTTGTACAAAACTGTTGAACAAGAAGAAGTACTGGGCACAGTTTTTACAGTTCTCCGGGACATCTTTGTCCAACAGACCAAGCAGCACTTCCACTAACTGATGCAAACTTTTCAACTGTCATGAAGTAGAGAAAAGAATAAATACGTATCATCCTCACCACCACCACTGCATTAATAAAAGACCGTGACCTCTCAGGCATCATCAATTTAAATTAAAGCCCACTTAATCATGAATATAAATGGCAAGCATAAATTTTTTGCCTTTGCAAATATTAGGCAATTCAAGCAACAGCAACAAATTAGCATTCCACAAAGCTTGCTAATAAACAGTGCAAGGCTGGGAGTGTGAAAGGAAAATTTGTTAGATTTGACATTGCTTCTTTAATACTTCATAGCTATATACTCAGAACAAAAGGACTGTTCAGCATATACAATCTCATCACAGGAGGAAAGGGAACAACTTCAAACAACTATTTTGGCCCTTTTATGAGAAGGAACTGAGATATTACTGGGACTCCTCATATCCTTGCAGGGCCTTCCTTCTCCCCTATTCACCAGCACTTGAACCTTTGCAGACACAACAAGTGTGGAAAGAGCCACACCTCCTGCAAGACTAAAGGGAAAGCATTGCCCAAACATTCTCAAGCGCATCTCTGCAGCCAATAGGACCAGAAAATTATTAGAAAATTATTATAGCAGGAATATCTTGCAATTCTGGATTATATGCTACAATTAGAGAAACCTGATTTGATTAACTGAATTGGATAAATGGTATTTTTGTTGTTACATTTTTTGCGTTCTGTCTTTTAAAATGAATGGGCAATGCAATGATGATAAAGGATGAGTGGTACAGTTTGCATGATCCCTACAGGTTTAACAAACCTTTGCATGACATTTGCCTACTGACCCACAGCTTGTTGTTTGTCCATACCTGGGCAACATGGCTAGTTTAAAGGGGAAACAACACTCAAGTAACTCATGGCCTGTTACTTGGTTGTTTAAAGGTAATTTCCCCCTTAATCTAGGTTTGGCCAACACAACAAGCCATGCCTGGGTGAGTTAATTTAGCAAATGGTGCCCAGCAAGTGCTGGGGCTAGAACTATTCACCATTGCTTCTGTAAGAGCAGTGACTCTTCAAACCGGTACAGTGAATCACAGAACCATAGAGTGCTGAAGTCACAAAACTCAGATAGTTATAACAGGTGAACAGTCTAAAGAAGTAAGAAAGATATGAGAGCAAGGAAAAAAGCCATATATGTTCATCAATGAAGCAATAACATGCTATTTTTTAAACTATAATGATTGTTTTCATAGTCCAGCAGTTATAATACTGACCTTATCCTTATAAAACAAGGCACTGTCTAAGGTTTTTTCAAGAATCGTAGCTACAGCAATTCGCACTTCTCTTACACTGCATTCCAGCAGAAAAGTCCTGAAACACATACATATGTGGTATAGAAGATACGAGACCCTTGTCTTTCATGTGCTAGTTTAAATTTTCAATTCCTACTTTTTTCTAACTGTGAAATTCAATATTTGTATTTCTTTGCAAGTAGAAAGACTGGATATAGTCAGTTAATAGCCAAACGAAATGTATCTTAGAGAATTTAAATGTTATCTGTATATGTCTAAATCAGCAGGATTTAATACCATAACAAAATAGTTAGATTAAAAGGAAGCAATAATTGACTGCCTGAAGCAATGCAGATAGGCTTTCCACTTGGAAGTTGTTCACTGTGTCAGTGCTTGTCATTTGGAGCAGACTCATGCCTACATACACATACTCAGTCTTCCCTTAATGGATTTGAGCATTTTTATATTCACGTGGCACACTATATCTAGAGCTCCTGACAGTAAATAAATGTTACTAGTCTTTGACTAGGCTTTCTCTCTCATAAGAACAGTCTCTTATGTATGTAGCTTAAATTCTAGCATATATCCAATGTCTGCTATCTTACTACTTTAGATTTCTTTTGTAAACAGGAACCCGAAACTTGTTTGGCCATGTAACATGCAAACCCTGAGCTGCATGAAAGTAGTACCAAATTAGCTTGGAGAGACATGAATTGGAAATAAGGGCAAGGTATTATGAGGCCTCCAACTAATAGATATCAGTGCCAGTACTCACTTTATGAGCTCTCGTCCTTCTGCCTCAACAAAATATTCAACCAACCATTGGCAAGCATCAAAACTTTTAGACACCAAAGCATCAATGGTTGCAATCCATTCTTCTGTATCAATCCTTAAAAAAAGTGAACATGGCAACATCAGCAAGATTGCAATATGTGATATATATATACCTATTTTACTTCAGAAAGTTCCTTTAAAATAAGTTTTACCTGAGTTTTTTCTTGGTGCGCAGATACGTTTGGAAGAGGAACTGGACTGCTAGTTGTAAACTCACTTTTGCCATAGATGGGTAATAGGGGTGCTTCAACTTTGTCTGAGAAAATGATACTAAATTACATAAAACCACAAGTATTTTGTTTTAGTTAAGTTTCCTGAACATATTTTTCTTGTTGGAATGGAGATGCAGTCAAACCACCTTCAAGATGACAGGCAAAGCTGAGGTGGATTCTTCAGCACCCAGACAGAAGTAGGCAGCCAAGTGCCATCCAGATGTTTTAGACTACAACTCCTATAATACTTGATCACTGGCTGCGCTAACTAGGGCTAATGGGGGCTGCTGTCTTAAATACCTGGAGGGCACCTGGTTACCTATACCTGACCTATTCAAATGTCTGGTGACTTCAACTCTTTTGCTCAACACCTTGCTGCTGAACCAGAAAGAACACATTCTATTTGCTGCATGGTCCTCTGGGAGCTACAGTACAGCAACAACTGTTTTTTAAAAAATCTTCCTGCATTATCCCTTTACTATGAATTAAATATCTGTTTTATATAAATATCAAAATTAATGATGCCAGAGAGTGATGGTATATCAAGAATGGATTAACTTTTCAAATAATGTTTTCCTATGGGACAGTAAATACAGTTCTTACAATGTGGCCTATTTTTCTTCTCTAGAATTCATGGAGACTCAGCAATTTATTTTGCTTAGTAGCGGAAAACTTTAGGCTGTGGTCCCTGAAAGGGTATGCTAGGACTAATAGGATTAGTCAGATCTCTTTTAAGTTCAGAGATAGAGGCTTGTGTCTTGGGGTGGGTGAATTCAGCCTCGAAGAGGATAAGTGAGGTCACTTGGGTGAGGTGGTGGTGGTGAACCAGTGTTTGAATACAGTAATGGACTGGAGGAGGGCTAATAAATTGAAACTAAATCCAGACAAGATGGAGGTTCTATTGGCAGGTGGGTCCTCAGTACAGATAGAAGATATTTGCACTGTCCTTGACGGGGTTGCACTCCTGGACCCAGAGCTGTTTCTGAAATATCAGGTGAGCACCATGGGCAGGAGCACTTTCCATCAACTACAACTAATTCACCAAATGCATCCCTATCTGGGCAGGCAGGACCTAGCAACAGGACCTATTTTAAAGCACTCTATGTGCGGCTGCTCTTGAAAATGGTTTGGAAACTTCACCTGGTCGAGAATGGAGCTGCCCGCTTTCTGACGGGAATCGCCAGTTGGAAACACATAACATCAATACTTTATCAGCTGCATTGGCTTCCAGTTGAGATCAGGGCCTGCTTTAAGGTGTATGAAGTATATAAAGCCCTAAACAGTTTAGGGCCTGGATATCTTAACAGACACCTTCTCCCATATGTGCCTGCCTGGTCTTTAAGGTCAGTGATGGAAGTTCTTCACCAGGAGCCATCCCTTCAGGAGATAAAGGGGGCAGCTACTACAGGAAGAGTCTTCTCTGCTGTGGCACTCCAATTATGAGAAGTATGCCTGGTGTCAATGCTTTACACCATCTGGTGGTGGGCCAAATCCTTATTATTTTCTCTATATTTTAATTGTTAATGATTTTAATTGCTATTATTTTATTACATTTTGTTATATTTAAGCAGTATACAAATATCACAAATAAATTCACTACTCACTGCATTTAATGAAGCTAATGACAAAACAAAACTAAAATAGTCGCTGCTGTAGACATCTCTGTTCTTCATAAACTTCAGGTTTTCATCCCTTACCATCTGCAAAGACAACACATAGCTGGTTTTATCAATAAGGCAAGAACATGTTAGAACTCTCTAAAGATGATATTTTAAAAAATTAAAATTGGGATGTTAGAAGCAACATACAGCTCAAGCTGCATGTCTTAAAAGGCATTATGTTTGAAAAACCATCTAAATTAACTGCTTCTCACACCTGAAATAGGTAATATCTTTGTAATTAAATGGAAGACTTCATTCTCATACTTTATTTATTTTAAACTTGGTACCTATATTTCAACTATTAAACTTGTGAAAATTTGAAACTTTCACAATGGTTGTAATCACACATAATGACAAGTTATGGCAAGAATATTTTGTTGTTATTTGTAAATGCTGGATGCATGGTGAAATGTAGCATATTTGGTTACCATGAATCACCAAAGAGAAAGGCAGGTTGCTTACCTGTAACTGTCGTTCTTTGACAGTTACATGCATTCACACCTATGGGCTTGCCGTGGAGCACGAGGCCTCGATCAGATTAAATTTCCAAAGCTCAGTCTCATGGAGTGGGCGGGAGACCGGCCCTCCCCCTGCGCAGGTAGCATAAAGGGGAGGGGGCGCCCACCCAGTCCCTCAGTTGCCTGCAGACTGTGCTGTCCCAGGCGTGTGAGGGATCTGAGGGACCTGCGAGGGGTACAGTGGTGACCACGCCCTGCCCTAGCCCATTCAGGGCGAGACGCTGACGATAGCCAGCAGGGCAGAGGGCGGGCTGTGTGAATGCACGGCTCACCACTCGAAGAACAACAGTTACAGGTAAGCAACCTGCCTTTCTTCTTCGTGGTCTCCATGCAATCACACATATGGGCAACTAGCAAGCCTACCATCCAGGAGGAAGAGGCTATCATCACCGGAGAATTGCAGAGAGCACCACCCTTCCGAAAGAGCAGTTCTGTCGGGCACAGACATCCAGCTGGTAGTGGCGGATGAAAGTAGAGGGCATGGACCATGTCACGGCCTTGCAGATTTCTTGGAGCGAGACACCAGCTAGCAGCGCAGTGGAAGTGGTTTGTGCGTGCGTGGAGTGGGCACACGAGCGATCCGTTAGGGGAATCTTGGCCATCTCATAGGCAAGGGAGATGGTGCTGGAGACCCACTTAGAGAGTCTTTGGTTGGAGACGAGTTCACCTGCTCTGGGCCCCTCGCAGCATAGGAAGAGGCGCTCAGAGTGGCATAATGGCTCAGTCCGGGCTGTATAAAAGGCCAGGCCCCTCCGAACATTGAGGAGATAGAGTGTGGCCTTGATGGGAGTGGAGGGGTTGGGGAAGAAAGCAGGAAGGACAATGTTCTGGTTGATATGAAAAGGAGACATCATCTTAAGGGGGAAACAAGGGTCAGAGCAGAGGATGACCTTGTCCCTGTGGAACATGGTGAAGGAAGTGTCGATCTGCAGGACAGACAGCTTGCTGGCACATCGAGTGGAGGTGATGGCCACTAAGAATGTGGTCTTCCAGGGGAGGAGACGAAGATCTGACCATGGGCTTGAAGGGCCTCTTTGTGAGGGTATGGAACACCATGGAGAGGTTCCAGGAGGGCATGTGTGGTTGGATGGGAGGGACCATGTTTTGTAAGCCTCTGAGGAAGCGGTGTGCCAGGGGGTGAATGAACACATAGGACCCTTGTATGAGGGGGGGGAGGTGAAAATGGGAGATAGCCACCAAGTGGACCCTGATAGAGAAGGGGGAGAGGCCTGCAGCAAAGCGGGTCTGTAGGTACTTGAGGATATATTTGATGAAAGTAGTGGTGGGGTCAAGGCCTGGAGCTGTGATTGTGAAGGCTCTCCACTTAGTTAGGTAGGAGTGCTGTGTGGAGGGCTTTAGGGTGGCCTGCAGGATGGCAGCAACTGCAGGATGGAGGGTGCCATACAGATTGATCAGGGCATGATCCTCCAGGCCATCAGCCAGAGGGTCCTGAAGTCTGGGAACAGGACTCTGTCCTGATCCTGCGACAGCAGGCTGGGGAGAGAGGGGAGGTGGGAGAACTCATTCCTGGACAGGCAAAGGAGGAGAGAAAGCCAGAGTTGTCTTGGTCACGAGGGTGTGACAAAGATGCAGTCTCCCTGGAGGTTGGCTACCACCCTGATTATCAAGAGGAAGGGAGGGAAGACGTAGAAGAGGGACCCCCCCCATCTGAAGAGAAAGGTGTCCCATAGGGACCCCCTGCCCTGTGCTGCTCTGGAGCAGAACTGTTTGCATTTGGATTCTGGGCGGTGGCAAAGAGATCGATCTCGGGACGCCCCCATTTCCTGCATAGGGTGTGGAAGGTGGAGGCTTCCAGTTCCCACTTGTGCGGGAGGGAGAGGGGTGGCTCAAGGAGTCCATGAGGGTGTTGAGGTGGCCCGTCACATGAACAGCTGTGATGCTGATGCCCTTCTGAAATGTACCAATGCCAGATGGTGGTGGCCAGGGTAGCGAGGCGGGTGGAGTGTGTTCCCCTTTGTTTGTTCACGTAGTACACGACTATGGTGTTTGTGGCTACCTGAATGTGGTGCCCCATCAGGGCATCTTGTAGGACACCAGGGCTTTCTGGACTACCAGCATCTTCAGCATGATGTGGAGACAGGCTTCGTCCTGGGTCCAGTGGTCCTGTGTGCACATGCCTTCACACTGGGCAGCCCAGCCTGTATTGGAGGCGTCCGTGGTGACAGTTGCAGATGGCCAGGAGGGGATAAATGGCAGGCCTGTGGTGAGGTTGGCCAGTGCACTCCACCAGCGTAGGGACTCCTGGTTAATTTGAAAATGCAGGAAGTGTCTGTGCTTGGGGTGGATGGAGATGCGAAAATAGGCATCCTTCAGGTCAATGGAGGTGAACCAGTCTCCTCAGCTAAGGAGCGGGAGGATGCCCTGGAGTGTGACCATTCTGAATTTCTTGGGGGTGATGAACTTGTTCTCGTGCCTTAGGTCTATGATAGGCCTAAGAGTGCCATCCTGTTTAGTTACTGTGAAATACCTGGAGTAAAGCCCCTGGGGGCTGACGGGGTGACACGCTCTATTGCCCCTTTGTCCAGGAGACCCTGGACCTCCGCCCACAGGGTGGGGGATGAAGGGGTGGTCTTTATGTGACCAAGGGCAGCAGGGTATCAAATTCTATCCTGTAGCCCCACTGAATGATTGACAGGACCCAGGAATTGGAGGTGATGGCCTCCCAGGCTGAGAACTGTGCTAGGTGGTTTGTGAAGCAAGTGGGGGGGCTGGGGGGGGGGCTGCCTGGACAGGAGTGTCAGCACCTGGCATCCTGGTGCTTTGCCAGGAGCCTCTGGCAGGGCTTGAGTCCCATCTCTTGGTGGCCGGTGGCGCTCTGGGGCACATGGGGAGGTTAGGGAAGGGGTGGTGATAGGGGGCCGCAGGGGTTCCCTGCCATCTCCTTTGCACCGAGTTCTGCCCAAACCCCATGCATTTCGCAGTGGTTGGTATGTGCTTTATGGAGGGAATCCATATTCCCATCTGTCTGGGCACGGAAGAGGCCTTCGCCATAAAATGGCAGGTCCTCAATGCGGGCCTGGGTTTCAGGGGGGGAAGGGAGGCGGAGCATAGCAGGCATGGCAGCGGATGGCTCCCGCCCCCATCATGGCCTTGCTGGTGCAGTTGACATGATGTCAAGAGGACCTCCGCCTCGGTGTGAATGAGGCGAACTGCATCCAGGAGGAGGTCAGGGAGCTGATCTACCATGGCACCTGTCTTCTCCCATAGAAAGAGTTGGTATCTGGCCATGGTGGCCTCATAGTTGGAGACCCTGAAGCCCAGGGAGGCAGCGCAGATTTCTTAGTGTCTAGGTGTGGTCCTTCCCTATCCTCTGGAGTGGACTGATCCCTCTGGGAGTTGGGCTTGGGGTGCTGGAGGAGCAGAGGGAAAGTGTTGATGGTCACCCTATAAGCAGAGAGGGTGGACAGTGGTGAGGGCCCTCTACCATAGGGCCTGCTGGAAGCACATTTGGTTTTTAAAGGCCTGGCAGTGAAGGTGGGTCTCCACGATGTGCCCCTTGATGAGGCAGAGGAGGCACTTGGGGTGCCTGTCGTTAGTGGGCATTTGGGCCACGGAAAAGGTGCAGCGGCGAGAGGAACAGTAAGCCCTGTGGCTTGAAAGGAAGTGCATGTGGCAGAGGGAAGAGGAGATCGGAGAGGTTTGTTAAAGAGGGAGAGAGAGAGTGGGCTTATCTCTCTAGACGAGGAAAGAGATGAGCAGAGGAAAAACTTTTTTTTTAAATAGCGCGGGGAAAGAGAGAGAAAGAGACAAAATGGCGAACCAGGTGAGCAGGGATCCGATCTGAAGTGACTCGAAGTGCAGTTGTAAAAAAACTGAGGGACTGGGCGAGAGCCCCCCCCCGCCCCACTTTATGCTATCTGCACAGGGGGAGGGCCGGGCTCCCACCTACTCCATGATGCCAAGCTTTGGAAATTTAATCTGAACAAGGCCTCGTGCCCCGCAGCAAGCCCATAGGTGTGATTGCATGGAGACCACGAAGAAGAACCAATGGTCTGTTGTAAGGTTTCCACATTTCAGCATTGCTTCTTGTTACGTGTGAAGCTGGTTACTCTGCTTTTCTGCAGTTTCCTCCTTTGGCCAGTGAATTCAGTGGCCAGGTGGTGCACAAGATGGGCGATCTGGCTGAGTATCATAGGGTGCATGCCAGGAGGTGAAACAGGGAACACTGCCTGGAGGCAGCCATGCTACTCTGATGAGCAGCAGGAAAAAAATGGCAGCTGCTTGAGAACACAAACAGATCTAGGGGAGCATCCAGGCCAGTGGGGGAAAGGCAGACAATGCAGTCAGAATGGTGCATGCTGGGATTGGTTCCCAGCCATGGGGGCTGATGGGATGCGTGCTGCCATTTGGAGGGAAGATGGAGGTGTGCAGGGACTACTATCCTACCTTGCAAACATGTGAACACAGGACACAAGAAAGGTAACTGTGGTAGTGTGAATAGCCCCAATACATCTGGCTGCCATCACTACTGTTTACCTGATATATCCGAACTGGCATTTTCTCTACAAATAAGCCTTTTTTCTCTCCCTTTTTGACCAACTTGGTCAAGATGGTCAGTCGGTCACTGCTGGGTCTGTGGGGCCGTGGTGATGATTGTGGTGAAATATCTGGTGAAGATGGAGTAGATCTAAAATTGAAAAAAAAGTTTAATTCTGAAAGCATATTTGAGTGTATTTTATAAATGTCAATATTGCTTTCTCTACACATTTATTTTGCTTGGTAAGCTATTTAATCAAAATCACCACTTTCATGGAAGAACTCTGCAGAGCTTATAATCTTCTGTTCAAAGAATTTTCTTATACATAAGCTCTGGACTACTTCCAAAAATATGTTTATGGCTAAGGGGAAACTAAGATTAAAATATCAGAGAAGACAGAGAAATCCTATTATTACAGTCAGTACCAGCAGGAACTGAACTGAATATAAGGTGTGTTAGAGGAAAAGGCTGTTAGATGGTCAAATGTAAGATTAACAGGGGCAACTGTTCAGAGTGTTGAGGTTGCCATGTTTCGGTATGCCCCACACAACAGGAGCACAAAAAGTCAATTGTGATGCAGAAAGGGAGGCTACAGTGGCTACTGTTGAAAGGGCTGCACCACCTCCTGCTGCTTATGCACAGGCTGCAGGATTTTGGCATAACATTCAGATACTACAAATGTGAAGGACAGATCACATTATGAGTTCAGATCTTCCAAATGCAGCCGGTTATATTTGTGCATAAATCAAATTGCTGAAAAACAATCAGTCTTACAAAGAGAGATCCTCAGCTTCCTGACGCATGACACTGACTCGGCTTTTCTTTGGCAAGACTGGTGAGTTTTGATCAGAAACTCTCTGATAAAAGAGCATGTAGGCATTCCAGTATCGACGGCGAACATCAGGATATGGATTTGCTGTACAAAGGAGATATAAAAAACATTATAGTTGAGTGAATCAATTTCTGCAGTAGGAAGTAAGTCTAAATATGTATTTTGGACAGTTGCTAATTCATATCCACTTATCCCATGTTATTTTCCAAATGCCGAATGTACACTTTTCTTGAATATTTCATATATTCTGCCTACATACAAAAAGCCAGCCTGAACTGAAGTGAAAATTAATATCCAAGTTTATACTTACATTGATCATAAACCTTTGGTCTATATTCTCCACCAAAGCATTCATACTCCAGAGTTTCATCATTCAGGTCAAATTCTTCAACAACGGTGTCATTAAATTTATACCATTTTCCTTTTCCACATCCCCTGTAGTGACACACAGAAAGACCATGTTCATTGGGAAGTATAAAGGCTTAAAAATTTCAGAAAAGATTCTGAATACCTGTCTAGCTCTCACCACTGCCAAAGAGATAATCTGTGGTGAAAATGATTACCTATTGCAATTAAATACTGGGCAAAATACATCTAAATTCAAACTAATCAGAAAAGTCCTGCAAGATGGTCAACACATTTCCTGGTTTGATTAGGTTGTTGTTCAAGGCTTCATAAACAATGGGCCAATTTTCATGATTAAACAGCCCCCTGTACCTCATGCAAGGCATTGTGGGCTCAGGCAAGTGCAGGCTGTTATTCTGAATATTCAGTGCTTGAACATGGCCAGTTGTGTTGGGCAAATCCAGAGAGCATGGTCTGTCCTCTATGGGAGAGTTGTTCAATTCTGACATAATCCAGGCCCCCAGGCACACACACTGTGACACTGAATACGATAGGCATTAAATATGCAAATCCTACTCAACATGCATCATAGCCCATCAGGGCTAAAACAAATGGCGGGTTGCTATGATCATGAGAACCAGATCAATGCCTTATGAACCGTGACTGCCCAGAACCAAGGGCCTCTCCTCTTGCCCCCCCTTCTCCCCTCTTAATTCATGTGGCATGAAGATCCTAGTTTGTATCAAGCCAGAGTTCCAGTTATAGCTGAACTAAGGAACTCTGCCTCCATGTTGGTTAGGAAGGCAGGAAAGCAAGCTATTAGCCTTGAATGACCATCTGAACCAGGCCACTAAGTCATCTTGGTATTAAACAAGTGGGATTGTGGCAAAATGTTGTAGTATGACTGCTCCCATTCAAGATATTACAGTCCACATTAACATACTCCTGGTTTTTCATCCTCCCACCCCAACAGTCAACTTTCTATGGCCACAGCCAATCCTATCCTAATTGGGTTATTTTGGTTCCCTATCCCAGGGCATTTCATTTTTTTAATACTCCTGCTAACCTTGGGGTTTCCCTGAGCTAGCTGCCTAAGTGCCTCACTTGGCTAAAACCCCACTTTGGAAAGATAAATGTAGGAGTCAATATATAAATTTCTCATTACCTCCTGTCTTTGATAAAAGAATAATAATGCCCTGCATGGGCTTGACCGCTGTGCACAATCACACCAACCAGCTCATAGTTTTCCGTAGGGGCCACTTTCTTCCGTGGAGACCCTGTACCTCCCTGATCTACAGTGCGTCCATTGTCACCAACTTCGGAAGAAGAATCTTGGCGAGCCATTCCTAAAACTGTATAGGGTTCCATGTTCAGCATCCAGGGAAACTGTTTGAAAGGAAACAATTCAGATTAAATTTAACCCTGAACCAGATTTCAATCTTTGCTAATTATTTAACACACAAGCACCTAAGTTTGAAAGGTTGAATGCAAGATTCTATTTTATAAAATGAAGAGCAGTCATAGAGTAAGTAAGTGATGTTGTCTATTTTTCCTGGGTTTGGGATAGAATGCCACAATTCAGACAGTAGACTTTAAATTAAAAACCAGATCCTAATAAATTATTCTGAATCTCTGGCAAATATTGTTAATAGTCAAGGAAGTTGTTTCCAAAGCCTTTAACAGTGAAACACACACATAATGGACTACATACATACTTGGTTTGGGAAAAAGGAGGAAGATGAATTAGAGTCTTCTCCAAAAAATGCCTCCAAAGAAAGAAAGCTCTGCTTACCTTTATTTGTTCATCATATTTAATTGAACGTCCACTTTCCCAATCAAATCCAAATCTCATGAGGTGGATCACCAACACGCTGGGTAGAGCTTTAATGCATGTCCGTTTTACTGTAGTTCTCTTAAAAACAGAAGAGAGTCACCTCCAGCTAGATACTCATTTTATTGCATTTCCTACTTGTTGAACTTAAGTATTTTTACAATAGGGATATAAATTCACAGAAGAGCAAACTATGACATTTCCTGTGGAAGTGAGAGCTTTATTGTTGGTTTTAAGTGATGCCATCACTTACAGACTTGCCTTCCAATATCTTGAACCCTTAACGGGTGGACCACCTTCAAGCCAAATCTGTCCTTTCCAGAATTCCACAGATGGCCATGCCTGCTTTCAACACAATCATTGGTCCATACTCATTGCTACAGGCCAGAAGAAATTGTAAGAACATGTTGAAAGTGAAAAAGGGCAGGCGATGAGGTCCACCTGGAAAAAGGTGATTGGAACTGCCTAGTGCATCTCTTTGGTAGTTAATTACTCCAATGCTAAAACCGTGATGTAATGCTGGAACATCCATAGCAGCATTAGTTTGGGAGAAACTTTTTGTGAACATCAAGGCAAACTGGACCTAAACTTCACAATAAAACTTCAAATACTCCAGAATGGAATCTTGTCACCTGTTGTGAAGTAGTCAAGTTGATCCAAGATCTATAATTGAGAAAATTTCCAGGTCTTGATTTATTCCCTCCCAAATTGTTGAAAAGAGCTCCCCAAGTGATAGGTGCAAGTGTTGCCCTATTCACCTTGATAAATAATGATGGGACTATTCCAATTACATGGAAAACATTATTGGTTAACTCCCATATGCAAGAAAGGCAATGAGGTTGATCCTACAAATTATCGACAGATCTGCCTGCTAGCTGTAATTGACAAACTCTATGCATAATTTGTATTAAAGAAAATTGTTGCACTGGATAAATGAAGATATTTAAGATTGACAGGCAGGCTTTAGAAAAGGTCACTCATGCATGGATCATAGTTTCATGCTTGACTTGTTGGTAAGCAAATACACACTGAATATACTTGGCCCTTTATATGCAACTCTTATTAAGAGCTGCTTTCAACTCTGTATCCTGTGCACGCCATTGAAACAAATTGCATGCCGCACATATGCCTAATAGATTGTTAAAACTAATAATGAATTAGTCCAACAATTCACTGTGTGTCAAACTAAATAGTGAGGTGTCTCTTATCTAATTTCACACCTGTTCAGAGGGGTATTTGACAGGGCTGAGTTTGGGCACCTCATTTATTTAACCTATTTAGTACCTGCTTTTAGAATTATGGTTTTATTTGCTTTTCACTGTTGGGTGTAGTGGTGTTTTTATTGATGGTTTCAGATGCTATTGTTTTATTTTACTATAGTTATGTTATACTGTTGTTTCTGCTTTGTGTGAGCCACCAAGAGAACCCCCAGGGTGGCATACAATGAATGAATGTCTTTCAATCTTCTATAAAAGAGTAACCATTTCATACCATTCCGTACAGAGTAACCACATAAAATACGTAAACAAAAACAGAAAACATCTAATCAAAATAGTGTCACACACACACACACACATTCTTATTGTTAGTAAAATAAAACTGTTATACTTGGTATAAGGTAAGAATTTTTTTAGTTTTATAGAAGAAAGGTATATCTTCAAGGCTATTGGCAGATTTCCACATCTTCCTCCTCCCTATTTGCACAGGAAAACGCACATGCAAAATGCTGCAAGGTAATTTAATATCCATGTTGTATTTCCTGTTTTATAAGAAAAATAGGAGCTTCCTAAGTAACCTGCTCATAGATCACAGGTCCTGTACAGTGGAACAAGCTCGAGCTTACAAGTATTTTCCTGTAAAATCTATGGGATTTCAGTTCCTCTGAAGCATATTCTGAGCTTAATTTTCTATGGCATAATTCCTCAAAGCACTCCATCAACACAGGTTATTAATACAAATATTGAAAACGTGCACATAAATTTCCTTGGCCTGCAGCCAGGAAAAAGAGAGGGAATGTCGATAGCATGTTAGATCACACTGACAAGGATTCCGTTCCTGTTAGAAATATAAACTTTCCAGACAATGCAGTTGTAATACAGAGAATACTTGTGGAACATGAAGAGGGAATTTTTAGATTGGATACCAATACATTTCATAAGCATCAAAGCCATGATGATCTCGGGGTGTCATTGGAAAAGTCACAACTTTATTGGACTGTTCGCAAGGGTAAAACTCCAGTACTCACTGGAGGAATATGGGATACAGGTATGATTTTAAAAATACATGCAATTTAACCTTGCAGAGCTCGCTGCCTAGACTTCCTCTTGAGTTCTCTCAGTGTACACCAAAATCAGAATGCTTCAACTAGCACATAGGGGAAAAAGCAGTACCTTTTCTTTACATTTCTCACAGTAGTATGCATTGCTTCCTTCCAAAATTTCTCCTCTAACAAACTGATCCAATGAAATTTCCAGGCTTTGACATGAAGTGACTCCTAGATTGAGAGCCATAAAAGCTTCCTCCCGTTCATACCTACACCAAAGGGTATAAAATGTATTAGAGTGAAATACTATCAATTTTGTGATTTAATTTGAGAGATCATCTTTCTAATCAGTATCTTTAAGGATTTACGGTAGTGGTATACAGACTCAAAACTCCATCTCTTCCCACGTTAATCATGCTGAAAGATTATTTGGTTAAATACTAACCATGGTTATGATTTGTGTAGAAAGAAGAAAGAAGTCTGTAAGCCCTGGCTGGCATTGCAAATCCACAAGCAGGCAAATCCTTTGTGGTTGAAACAGGGAGAATTTGGGGTGGATGAATCATCCAGTCCTAGTCTCAGTATGACAAAAGGAATATATGCATGTATTGTCTGGGTGTGCATCTTTTCTTCCATTGGACTATTACCCCCTTTACATTCCAGATTTTTCCTCCTCTTGATCTCAATAGGCAGGAAAATAGGTATTCCAGCTTCCCTTTCGGTGCATTTTCTCCCTGGTATGCTGTGGCCTATCCAGGGGTATGTCGGCATCCCTGCTTTTTGCCCCTAATATTGGAGCACTGACTATAGAAATTTCTATACCCACAACAGGGTGGCCTGTGAGGAGGATCTTCCACCTCCACTCATGGATCTCGGGCTTTGGAGGCAGGCAGAGAGATCTGTTACATCCTGTGGCACCTGAGACCACTGGGACTGTTTAAAGATGACAGTAAATGAAATAAAAAAATCATGCAAGAGAGGGGAAATGTTGCAGCCAGAAAGAATTCTACAAAGCTCTTCCAATTAGACTTCACCTGCTGTGAATTTTCTTATACTTTCTATACTTACAACTAACCAATAAAGCTTATCAAGTGCTTCTTGCATTTTATATGTACATGGAAATGGCTAATTAAGAATTGGCAATAGCTAATACTAAATCTTACTTATTATATGAGAACCATTGATAAAGAATAGAAAAATAATTAAAAAGAAAATATAAACAAATGCAAAATTATCAGGCTCCCCTTCTATCTTAAACCACCCAATCCAGGGAAGGGAGGGCATGAACTACCAGGGTTTGCAAAAAAGATGGAAAAAGTAAGAGAGAGTATAGGAACTGCTGTGCTGTGAAGTAGGCAGAAAATGGTACTGGGTGTCCACCTTTTGTGGAAGGGAAAGTAAAAAATTAACACAGCCTTTCCAGGGAAAAGGAAGTCAAAAGAGAAACTCCATCTTACAATGAATTCCTCTATTCAAGGAAAGGCTGAATTCTAAAGTTGAAATTCTAAATGTTGAAGTTCCTCTATTCTAAAATGTTTTATTCTACAAGAAAAAAGGTTGAGGGAAAATCTAGCAACAGACTGTTTATGAAGAAGTATTTTCATTTTAAAATGAAGTCACTGAATGGTACTATACAATCAAGATGAAAATCAAGTACTTCTTCAAGTAAATCAAGTAAAATTAATATTTTATTTATTGATTGCACTTCTATGCTGCCCCATAGCCTGAAGGCTCTTTGGGCATTTACAATTGTAAAAAAACATAAACAACCAATAGCATAATTGTATTGAAATATCACAATAAACAATAAAACCAATACAATGGCATCAACGACCCACAGCAACTTTAATCAGGGTTAGCACAGAGCACAGCAGCAATAACCATAAAAAAAAAACTTTAAAACATGTGATCATCTATTAAAATATCTGGAAAGTGAAAAGGTTTACACTTGGCTGAAAGGAAAGCATAGATGGTGCCAAGCGTATCTCACTGGGGAGCATGTTCCAAAATAAATATTAGAACCAGAGTAGATTAAAAATCAATGATTTTTTAAATAAAAAATCAGGTTTTGATTTAAATCAGTTTTTTTTAATAAAATGCTTTTTGAGGAAAAATTATCTAAAGATAGTTTCCTATGTAAGATACATTATAGTCCAAATGTTATTAGGATTCATTTTTAATTATGTAGTATATGCTGTATAATCATGCAATGTTAACTTCGGTAAATGGATTGCAGTAATCCATTCACAAGGTCATGCTCTTCCAGCATGGTTTTTCTATCAAAAAGATATTATTACAGATGCTTGGTTTTACAGTTCTCAGAACTGTGCAGAACTGCAAAGATCACATGCCTCTTCTTCACTGCAAAAACGAATGTATGTTTTCTCAACATGCAGAGCTGAGAGAAGACTTTAATCCCATTTTTACTTTGCAAATCTATGTACACAGAATCTACTGCTTGGCTCTTAAAAGTGCTAAGTTTTAAAAAAATCCACTGAATAGAAGATGATTGTTGGGAGTGGAACAGATCTGTACAAGAAGCTAAGCGTGAGGGGGGAGGAGCAAGCAGTAAAAATAAAAGTAAAACCTTGGAGCCATAAGTCTTTGGATCTTTTGTGTATAGCCTGAGGTTTATCATATGATTCTTTCCCTGGACAAGAAAATGTATAATGGCAGCACAGCATAAAAGAGACCCAGTTTGGGAATATTTTAATGAATATTCCTCTATCTACGCGTAAGGCATGCATGCATATAAATTATGCAGAAAACCATGGTTTAAATCTAGTCTTACTTATTAGTGATTTAAATTGTGATTTAAATTGATCTGATTTAAATCAAATGCACTCTGGTTAGAATCCGCACTTTGAACTGGGCCCAGATTTCAACTGACAGCAAATATAGATGAAAGAGGACTGCTATGATGCAATCTAGCGAGCCAGTCCCTGTTAACAGCTGTGCTGCCCTGTTCTGAATCAGTTGGAATTTTTAGACCATTTTCAGAGGCAGCCCCACATAGAGTGCATTACAGTAAATGACCAGAAGTTACTGAAGCATGGATAACTGTAGCCAGGCTCCGTCTTGATAGGGTTGTAGGCTGGACATTAAGAGTTATTAATTTTGTATGAGCTGTCTCCAAACTATACTGACAATAATAGATACCTATTTGAATTAAATGTACAACATCCTGCATGAAACCTATGTGCTCACCCCACACTTTCCCATTTTTGCCCATAACCAAGTGTGGCCTTCTGGCTAAAGACTCCCTAGCTTTTTCCAACATTTCCTCTGAGCACTGGACATATTGTCTGGGAGTGATGGAAGCTGTAGTAAAAGCATCCAAGGAAGCTGTAGTAAAGCATCCGAAGGGCTCCAGTATGGGGAACATTGATCTAGCTAATAGTCACTCACCTATGAGGACAGTCCTTGCAGATCTTCTGATCGGAGTAGATGCCCTGAAAAGTGTTCTTAAATACTTGGTCTCGTCCTATTTTCTGTAAGAGATCAAAAGTACCAACCAATTGCACATCAACTGGCTATCAATTCAAAGATCACTATGTAATTTTAATATGGTAACAGAAGCTCTAAAATAACCTTGAGGTATTCATCCATTTGATCTATAAGACTGGTGAAAAATTCATAAGCGTCTTGTTGCTCACGTACATAAAGCTCCTTGTTCCACATCTTGAAGATCTATAAAATGAAAATTCATTGCTCGAGAATTTGAGATCATTTAAACTCTGTAGCGCTAACAGACTTCACTAGGAAAACAGAAGAAGAACAGTTATGAGAGAAGAGATGATAAGTGTCTCCTACTCCAACCTCTGGCATTCTTCTGGAGAACAAGCACATCTCCTACAAGTGGATGAAAAGGAGAGTACTGCAGGGTTCAGCACCACTGGATAGTGACAAATAGGAAGAAATAAAGTACATTTGGAAAAGAAAGATCCCTTTTAGTATTGCTGGGTTTAAATATGCTAAACAAAAGGGAAGAATTACCTTCCAAAAATTTTCAGGTATGTAATACTGCAGTTTGCTTTCCATGAGATGACCAAAGAGTGACTGAACTTGATAGAATACGCTGTCATCAGGATTGTCCATGTCATCATCAAATGAAAGTAATGCCTTCGAAAACAAATTGTAATTAAGTTTACTGAAAACGCATCACCATGAAGAATTAACATTTTTACTTACAATTAAAGTATATTTCATGATTGCAGGACAGACTAATAATGAGGTTTAAAAATAAACTGGCATTTATTCAGATGTTAAAAAAAGTTATGGAGAAAAAGTTATTGTTTCATGCCTTAGCAGAAGGATTCAACAAGAAAACCTTTCTCAATATTTTGTGTTTCTGAAGCTATGCCATGAAATAGAACTGTTTATTTTGTTCATGAGTTTCTGATAAGAGTAACTAAGGGCATAATCCCATGCCAGCTAGACCAGGTCTAGCCTACCATAGGTTTATTCAGAATCCCAGCTCTGACTTCAGCAACCTGGTCCAAAATCAGAGATAGTACAATAGTACCTTGGCTCATGAACTTAATCCATTCCAGGACTCTGGTCGTGACCCAAATTGGTCATGAGCCAAGTTAAATTTCCCCATAAGGTTCAATGTAAATAGGGTTAATCTGTTGTGTAACCATTTTTTAAATCAGAAAAATGTGAAGCAAAGTGACAACAACAAAGATCGCGGCCATCTCCCCACCACCACCCTGAGCACAAGCGCGGCCATCTCCCCCACCCCCCTGCATGACCGAGATCGCACCTTTCATCCCTGCAGGCGCACATCATTCCGGTGCACTGGGGTGTGTGTGGGGGAGAGATGTGCATGATCGTGGGCGCACTGGGGGAGGAAGAGACAGCGCAAATGGTGCTCTGGGGGAGGGAGAGATGGGCATGATCTCGGCTATCTCCCCCTCGCCCCTAGGACGATCGCGGCCATCTCCCCACTCGGGAGTGCTGTGATGGCCGCGATTGTGCTGGTTGGGGGAGGGGAATGGCCAAGATTGCACCTGTCTTTCTTGCAGCAGTGCGCCTGTGATCACGCACGTCTTCCCTGCAGAAATGGAACTGCGATCATGGCCATCTCCCCACTTGGCGGGGTGAGGGGGGTGGAGATGGTAGCAATCACAGTTGCTTTTGTGCAGGGAAGGTGTGCGTGATCAGAGGCGTGCTGCTGCAGGAAAGACAGCCGTAGTACAGCAGAGTCGTGGGAGAGATGGCCGAGACCGCGCCCGTCTTTCCTGCAGGAGCACGCCTGTGATCATGCACGCCTTCCCTGCATGAAAGCAACTGCGATCGTGGACATCTCTCCACTGCCAAAATGGAATGGCAGCTGAGCTAGAGCCCAGTTTGCAATTCCTGCATGAAACTTTGTTTTATTGCCACTCTAGCACTTCTGCATGAGTTACGGACTGCCTTAGAAGAGGTATGCTGAAAAGACATCCTCATGTTTGTAAGCCAGTACCTCAACTGAAATTACTGCCTGAAATTCTCTTCTAAAGTATGCCACCCAGCAATAATGGTCTGCACTTGCTTGGTCTATATGAATGGATATGAATCCCAGACCTATTTGCAAACTAGCTGGTGTTGGTCTAACCTCAAAGCTGTGGCTATTTTCATCTTAGTTGTGTGTTGCAGATCTCCTTCATTCCCACAACCTTTATAAAAAATAAAGGTAGCCTTAACACAGTTGGCACAAGAGCTATGAAAAACTATTACCTCAGGAAGTCCTGGTTGCATATAGAGCTGTTGAAAAACTGCATTCATGTAACATGTAGCTCCACCATTCTTCAGCCCCACAAATCCTGAAGTGGATCTACCATCTACAGGTGGAAGATACTGAAGAAGAAGCAAGAAAAGAGAAGTTTGTGCAAACTTTACTGACTATAATTATCTCCCAGAAAGTATATTCTTCATTCAGTTTTTTAAAGAAAAAAAAATCAGTCTTTGGGATGTTCTCTCTTACTGGCATTATTCCAACCCACTCTGAAAATGACATTTCTTTTTATAAAATGTAGTTTTTTGTTACTAATTCCCACTTGCACTGAAAGATCCGACTTACATCAAATTCCTTGGAAAGAGCTGGATCAAGCTGGTGATGCATTGAAAGCAATTCTTTTGTAATAAGTTGAAGATTTGAAGGAGAGCTATCAGCCAGCATTACCAGCACTTCATATGCTGCTAATCGGCTATTTACTGTGCTGCATCTAGACGGGAATAACAAACAGAATCTATTTATGTTCCATATTCAGTTTTCATACTAGTCAGTTATGACCTACTTTCAGTATTTGCCAAAGGGAATCAAAGCTATATTTAATGCCCATCTGTGTCTAATTTTAAAACTGAGTGGGGAATTTAATTTCCCAGATTAGTGGATGTTATTTTGCAGGTATAGGCAAGAAGTAGAAATGTTCTGTGTATTTATAATTCCTTGATATACAGTAAAGGATGCATCCTGAATGTAAGTAAATGAGACTCAGCAGAACAGTGCTTAGATTTCTGCTCTAAATCCAGAATTTAGGGACTAGAATTGTTTATTTCTGGATATAACATGCAACATTTTGGGGAACTATGGAATGAAGTAATGGGGAGTAGTAAGAATTCATGGCACATTTCTGGCAATAATGATATAGCTAAATGCTACAGTTGTGCTGAACAACCTCCATTGGTCTGAGATTTTTTTGAAAAAATAATTGCTTTTGTGCTTCTCAGAGAGGGTGACAGAGATCCCTGGATTATGGTAACGACATCACTGCTGCTATGCAGATTACAACTACTAAATAAATTACTGCCTGATGTAGTGTATTTCTTAGTGTATGTGAAATGACTGCAACCTTAAAGACGTTTAACAAAGAGCCTGTGAGAATAATACAATTTTGTATAATCTATAACTAAATAATATTGCTATATTAGCAGCCGGTCTGGGATCCACATTTCTTCTCAGCTACTTAATTTTGGCACACAGAGAAGCGGCCCATAAAGCCTAGTGTAATGTTTTTTTTTTTTTTGAACAAAAACCAAGAGATATAAATTTTGTCTTTACACATGTAAAAATCTGACTGAGCACATAAAATGGAATACACAATTTCTCTGCATTTCTTTGCTTACTGCCATTAATGTACTAATAAACTCTTTACTTTGGGTGAAAGTCTTGCTCAGTAATGGCAACACTGCCAGCTGGAGAATGGCTGTTCAGGATAATCCTAGATGCTCGGAAGAGGAAGTCATCTAACAATGGTTTGATTAAAGATGAACCTATGAAAAGAGCAAAGCTTTCTTCAGTATTAAACATTACAGTGCTTACAGGACATGGACATGCAAGAGAAAGGTATCTAGTTAGGGATCATCACTCCATCCCAGAGCATATGAATTTCATAGAGGTGGTCAGTTCAAATCCTGAGAATTTCCAATTAAAAAGAATTTCAGGAAGTGCAGCTGAGAACACCTCTGCAAGTCAGAACAGGTATTTCCAACTAAATGGATTTGTGACCTGAATATGATGGTTTTAACGAACATTATAGTATTCATGATTGCCTTCTTTATATTTAAAAAAGAGAAACAACAGCTTCTCTTTCCTTTAGAACTGATGACTCAGCAATGACTTTCTAATAGTTCCCCCAGACAGCATCACATACTGCTCCTGTTTTCTTGCAAGCGACACGTATATAGCTGTGTTTCCCTGGTAAACTGTGCATGTTGTCCCAATTATCTCATTGATCAAAGCACTAAAAACCTAAACTGGAATGGAATCAGAAAAAGTGCAAATTTCTCATTTTAAACCATTGTTACTTTAAATATATTCTCGCAGCAGTGATTTTTATCTGGAAGTAGACAATTTCTGCTTCCTCAGATATTATTCTCATTATATCATACTTGTGGATTAAGCAAGATATCTGAAAGAATGCCCTATAAGTTTTATTTTCACAGTTAGTTGTAGCCATCCAAGAAACCTGCCCATCCAAATGTCTAGTCCTGAACAATATAACACAATGCACTAACAGCAGTTTCTGTACACGGCTTTTAAAGTTGTAAGATAAACATTTTCCCAAAAGTACACTAAGGAGCACAAATGGAAAGCTTGTTAAAAAATTCCAGATGAAGACACATTTGGATCTGAAATAAAAAGGCAGCAATGAATCATAGATGCTTCTATGATGCATAATGTTATGGCAAAATGTACAGTGCTCAACTGCCACTGATTACTCAGAAGAAAGTTTTTCACTGTGAAACTGAGTACTGAAACTTGGTGTGAGGAAACATGGACATATTAGGAAAAGTACTGATCTAAACAATCCCAGCTGAAAAGTAGGAGCTGTTGGGGAAAAAAATAATTATCTGTTTTTAAAACAATAATTACCTAGCATTTCCTTCTCTGTTTCACAGAGTGAGAGAAGGGTCTTAATGAGCCTCAAATGCCCTGCCAACAACACATTGTCTGCTTCACTGGTTTCACATTCAGCAGCACGGGTGGGCTCAAAATTATCCAGCCATGTGATCTCATCCTCCAACATGGCAGCTGGACTAATCTTTAGCTGTTCCATTTCTGAAGCTAGGCATTAAAAATAAGTAGAAAGGAGAGAATTAATTCTATACAGCACAAGTACAACTCTTTTTAAGTCATCTGCATGAAATAAATGTGTATTTAGTTTAAAAGGGAACCTGGAGCTTTGGAAATTAAATGCTAAGACTGAGTACCTTGGAATAAGAGATCCTGTAGATACATATAACTTCAGATTGTTATTATTAAAGCCACCACTGCTAAATTAGCATATTGGAGGTGATAATCCATTGTTAAATATTCCACCCCAAACTTTACAAATATTTAACTGAAAACAAACAGCCTTATCACCTGCTTATTCTCCTGTACATGTTTCCTAGTTGTGAAGGAGAGGTTTACTGCCTGTCTATTCTATCTGTACAAAGCATTGTGAAGCAGCCACAATGGTTCTCAGATCTTCTTTCCATCCACAAGAAAGAGGAGTGCAGAGTTTCTTTTGGCTTTGAAATGGTAGATGCTCCTACTCCTCCTGGTGTTTGGTATCAACAATTCACTCTAGGCAAATGAACTGTACATCTATGTTAAACTAAGTAACCCCTTAGGCAAGTTATTAGTTTAGGATAAGGGGCAGAGGATCTACTACTTGACCTCTGGAAGATGTTGGTCTGTGCACACACAGTTTTGTATGGGACTGTGACAGATGAACCATCAAGAAGAACAGTATATTTCAAGAAGGAAGAATCACAAGAGAAACAAATATCAGCTTAGTTTTGTCAAAAAGTAAATGGTTTCTCTAGAAGACCTTAGTTCTTCACTCCTCTTTATAGGAATGGTTTACTTAAAGACATTTTCTTAAAGTGTCTGAAGAACCAAGCAGTTTTGCTTCCTACTACTTACATGTGAGATCATCCAATAATTGGCATCTAAGGTCAAAGTACTCTGTACACTGGGACAACAGTCTAAAAACAAATGCAGGCAATTAATACTAAGAAGATTGTGATAAGTATAAAAATATTTCACAAAAATCTCTACTTTCACATGTTCTATTTAGCCACAAAAATGTTTATTCAAGACTAGCCAGTCAGTTAATATAGGCACACTCTATGCTATTAAGTGAAGATATTTTCATTTTAAGCTTTCAATCAATTAAGGATTATCATATTGAGCACAGTCATGTTGAAACACCAACAGCTTAAAATAGGATTTACTATTATATTTAATGCCAAATGGTCTCAGACCATCTGTTGAGGATTTGCAGGATGATTGTCACCTGGGTGAGTATTGCCAGTCTGTTCTAAATGGGGTCATACTCCCCAAAAGGATCAGATTCACAGTGTGGAGGTGCTTATTGATCCAGTACTGTCATCAGAGGCTCATGTGATTTGTCTGGCTTGGAGTACCTTTTATCAGCAACTGCTAATATGCCAGCTACTTTACCAGGATTGAGATATCACAGCCATCATTAGCCATGCTCTGGTAAACTCCTGTTTAGACTATTTCAATGCATTCTAAAAACCTGTTCAGAAAATGCCATTGTTTCAGAATAGGGTAGCAAGTTTATTAATTGGGACTAGGTGTTTAGAGCATGTTGCACCTGTGTTGTCAGCTGCATTGCCATTCCAGTGCCCAACTTAAAACACTTGTTTGAACCATTACAACCCTAAAAAGCTTTGGACTATACCATGGAACAAAATATAGTTGTTTTCTCTCATATGTACCTTAAAATTGTCTTTGGCGGTCCTACTCCAAATGCTCATAACCAATGAAGTAAGGCAGGTAATCACTAGGAAGAAAGCCAGTCTAGAAGTGGCACTCAAGTCATGGAATAGATTTCCTAGGAAGGTGTCCCTGGCACCATTTTTGAGGGGGTTTTCTTGGCGCCAGGTGTAGACCTTTCTGTTCACCAAGGACTTTTAAATAATCAATACAGCCTGTGCTACTCAGGTTTAAAAATCTGGGGCTGCTGTGGTTTTTTTTTTGTAATTGCTGAATTTGTGCTGGATTTTATTTTTAGTTTCATGCCTCACTTTAAGTTGTTTTTATACTTATTTATTGAAGGGTCCCCAGAAAACCTTGGGCTAAGCATAAAATAGATTGATTAGTTTAGCTTATTCTGGGTATTATCAGTGATCAGTGTTAAAATGTAGGTGTAGTCTAAAATTGAGGATAAACAGCAATTTTTGGATGGTAAACAATGCTACTTCCAAATGTGCATCTAGTATTTGCTTTTCATCTTACCATCAGGACTCAAAGTCTGTCCCAAGTTTTTGTATTATATGGCTATCCCAGTCTTACATAAAAGCATCCACAAGGGAGCTCAACACTCTCCATTTGACTTTTAATACTTGTTTTTCTGCAAATGTACTGCTCTTGGATTAAATAAGCTTTTAAGACAAATTCTTATTCTTAATTCTTACATTCTCTATTGAAAAAACATGCCTCCAACTTGCCTCTGGTTGATTCCTCTCATGATGCTGGTAGGTGACCAAAGGGGCAGCTGAGCTGTAAGGATAACACTCAAAAGAAACTGGTTTGGTTTCTGTACATCAGGGTGAGTTGATGTATCTGTCTGGCTGAGGGTATATAACTGGTCACAGGCAACACGACGAATCTGGAACAAAGCAGAAGCATGCTCGAGTTTACAGTAACTTAAAAGCAGTATCTTGTAAAAATGCCCCAAGCGGGCACAGTATTCTGCCCAATCACATTTTAGAAGCAGGCACTATAAATATACATAAATTTATTTTACTCACTAGTTCTTCTGCTGACTTATCACAGCTTGATGCAAATAGTTGTTTCACTTTAAAATGGGATAGACAACTTTATGGCTTTCCAGATATTTTGGTCTACAACCCCCATCAGCCTTAGCCAGCATAGCCAATAGTGAGAGGTCATGGGAGTGTAAGCAGCCCATGCCTGCTATAAAAAGTATGATAAAAATGCATGTAGCTAAATTATCGGAAACCCAGCCCCCTCAGGTAGCACAGCTTTCTTATTCTAGGAAATTATTTGCATTATAGATCAATTTGCATAAGTAGCCACTGAAGTCACTGTAATAAACTTTTTTCAGTTGTATCTTGTATGGTATTTGTCCCATATGAAACAACTTGAGAACTCCTTGTAAAAGAACTTGTTTTAATATAAATGCAAGCCACTCACCTCAGCACTTGGTGAGCCAAGCAGTATGTCTATGATAAAGTCAGCAACACAAGGGAGGTTGTAGAAAGATCCTAAGGTAAAAACAGTGTTGGACTGTCAATTTGTTTTGTTAATATCAGCATATTATGTATAAATGACAATGTCATTGTTTAGTGTTATAGTATAATACTGGAGTGAAACAGAAAGGGAGGTAAAGCAAAAATGGGAGAGCAGGATAGTGAGAAGGAAGAACTGGGCCCATTTGGGACAAAAGGTTTAGCTTATGTGGTACTGTTTCGAGAAATAGTATTAGGAGAAATTCATTAGCTTCTTTTAAACCTACCCAATTGCTGACTGCGGAGCTGCAGGCATGTAACTAAGAGAGACAAGGCCTCACCAGCAATCAATGCATCTTTCGTGGATACAGAATGCTGCCTAACACAGATCCCAGCATGCAGAGCTGTTGGTTCTCCTTCACTTCCTGAGCTGCAATTGCTTCCTGTAAAAGTTTTTCAAGTTAAAAGTTTTTCAAAGCTTAAAATGTAACTCTCTCAACTTAGGTTTGAATAGATGGGTAAAATAAAAAGTTTTCACAAATAACACTGGTCTCAGTGAATAAGCCTCTGCTGTTAATTTAGTTAAACTAATGAGTACCTGAGCTGCTAAGCCGGTTACGAATTCCCACAGGAAAAAGAGTGTTACTTTCTTTTATTGGTTGGCTGCTCCCCACCAGGTCGAGCCGCCCTGCAGCAGCAGCCCATGAAAGCCTCATGAAACAAGCAACTGTGGATGTGAAGTCGTTTGCTTCCATTGTCTGAAAGAAAAGAGTTTTTTTCCCATTCAGAATACCTAAGCATAAGGCGAGGGAGCACTTGCAAATAAAGACCAAGGAACATAGTTGGAAAGAGGTAGCAATTTGGTATGCAGAGGTTTTATGATATGGTGGTATAAAAAATACTAAAAATCTGTACAGAGACTATTTAAGCCCTGTCTTTTAGCTGGCAGTTGTAAACACATCGACACGCCTTACTTGTATTGCAACCCGTGCAGCAGGCATAATCTCCTCTACTCTTATGGAAGATCTGTCTGAAACGGATAGTTGCCGATATGATGACTTTTCTGGGGTTCCACATATTGACATCTGCCTGGTAGTTTGCCGGTTCACATTACGGAATGGGCGTGAAGATAAAGTTTCCACTCCGTATTTAACAAGATCCTCATCAAGCAATGGAGGCATTGTTTGACCAACAAGCAAAAACCTACACATAAAAAGAACTGTGTCACACATGTCTGAACACATATAAAGGAGACTGAACTCTTCAGTTGGTTAGTATCATATCATTATTCTGAGAAAATCAATCATATACCTTGCCAACTGCAGGCATATTGAATACACGCCCTGCCGTGTTTCATAGTCCACTTCTGTTGGAATGGAGTCCCTCTGCATAACATTCACCACCAAACTGGAAAACACATTTTTATCAGCTATATTTTTAAGCATATAAACAATTGTCAGTTGAACAGATTTTGTTCTTCCACATGTTTCAGTGCCAGCAAACCCAGCCAATTTAATGCTAAATTGCCATCTCTTTGTAAAGTCAGTCAACATTTGGAAGCTGCAGGTGAAGATGAAGATCCATAAGTTACTATTACACCTGTATGCCATACATAACCTCATCTTATTCCTCCAAACTGACTAGTTCACTGAAGTGTACATTCAGAAGTCCCCTAAAGGGACATGCATAGTGTCCCCTTAGACCATGTATTTTCCCATTTAGAGGGGCTACAAGTTAGGGCTTATATTCTGTTGCAAATAAAACACAATAGTTGAATACCTAAGTTGGGATATCTGGTATGACTTGGGAGTAAATGCGACAAAAATTACTTCTTGACCTTCCTGAGTTTTCACAAGTGGGGGTCACACCTGAATTGATAGCATATAGATCCCTGAAGTGATCTGGATAGTTATTTCACATCATAGAAATTTTTGTGCAAAATTATTTTGGAATATTAGCCACAGTTCTGAGAAAGAAAACAATACTATTAATATATTTAACCATTCAGTAAATCAGTTTCTTGAAAAAGATTCATTCCAAATTCTGGAGAAAATAACCATTCGCTGTCAGCAATTTTAAAAAGGTGGCAAAGTGTGTGTGTGTGTGTGTGTGTGTATAAAAGAGAGGGAGAGGGATTGACTATAATGACTGCACACTGCAATTGTGGCACCTCTGTATGTAGCATGCATGAAGTAGATGGAGATAGCATCTCTGCTGAAAATTTAACCAACTGCATGCATGTAAGAGGTCAACAACTAACAAGTTGAGAACTGAAAATTATCTAGTATAATAAAATTTATACTGTTCCAACAAAATTTGGAAGATCTTCTTAAATACTAGTACTACTAGGAACATAATAAATGCTATTTAATTCTGATTGGTTTATGAATGCTCAAAGATTAATTTTCAGACTGCTGGAAGGTCCTAAAGATATGTTTGGCTGAAAACACATGCTTAAAAAACTAACCTCAAACCACCTGCTCTGAGGAAATTTTCACAAAAAGATCTGGCACAATTTCTTGCCATTTCATCATCTGCGGTAGGCATTAATTTGGAACTCAGGACCTGAAAAATATGCACAGAGTTCAGAGAAGCAGCAGAATTTCAAAAAAGCCACCAGCTAAGCCTCTCTCACCCAAGAATTACTCACTGTACTATGGCACTTTCTTTCCTTTATCAGCTGAATTCAATGGGTCCTTGCAAAGCACAGTTATTTAATATTTTATCAACATCTTTTACACTATTAAAAATATTCAAAGTAGCAGAAGTGATCCTTTGGTACCCTAAAGTTTTCATAAGGCCTGTAGCAATGGCAGGCATTTGAAGAGAGAAGTTGCAGGAGTTTTTAACATCACTAAGGACAGAAAGAATGGATGAAAGTGGGGAGGAAGTGCCATGTGGGGGTCTGAGTAGTTGATAATTTGATGTCTAGGAAGCTTGCAGAGAGAAGAGTTATTACTATGGATCTCCTGCAAAAATCACTTGTGTTGTTGAGCACCAAGAGTTCATATACTCTTTATTTCCTTTTAAAGGAATCTGACTGACAAACACAGCAATACTATAGGAATTAGACCATTTTTTATCAAATTCATTGGAATAGTTGCAGGATCACCAAAAACTGATCCTTTGCTGCTATGATAGTTATGAAGAACACTGAGTTAATGTAGCTGCTGTATTTAGAAAAATGCCTCACACTGAGTGACCACTAGTTCATCTAGCTCCATTCTGGCTAGACTGGAAACAGCTCTTCAAGGCTGTAGAAAACATTTTGAGTCTTACCTGGAGATGCTAGAGATTGATTGTGGGACCTTCTGCCTGCAAAGGAGGTGCTCTACAACTGAGGTACAACCCACCCCCAAATGTAGTCTTACCTCAAGATTGTAAAGTACTCTAAATGTAGACATCCCTGGAGCAAAAGACCTAAACAGACTTTCAAGTATTGAAGTAGCACTAGTTTGGTGTTGATGTTTTGTAGAAAGTGATGGGGATTTTGAAGACTGAGAATTTGATTCAGACAGCAACGTTTTCTGAGAAAAAAGCAAGCATAGAGATATATGACTAGTAGGTTGTTCTGATGTATACTTATTCTGCTATATGATTGCTAGAACCAGCCATCAGAGTCCCGAACTTCCTAACTCAAGAAATTATCAAGTATACAAGGTTGCACTATATCACACCAAACTTTCAAATAAGTTTTTAAGGACTGCTGACATGGCCATTCTTTTTCAGAGCCGAAACAACATTAGTTAACTTCTCTTTCAAACTAGCATTCTTTGGCAATATGTATCACACATTTTAGAACTAAATTCTGATGATCCAAATGCCTTCTCTACCTCAGCTTATTGTGTACGAAATTTGCTAGCTTTGTGGAAATACTTAGGATGCAGTGCCTGCTTTCTACTATCCTGCATGGGCAACTTGGCTAACAGTGTTAAGATGAGGGATAAATGAGCCTGTGGCTTAAATGGAAGTACATTAAAGGTAATAGATTCTGTAGCATTTTTAGGGTTGAAGCATGCAAGCTAATACATGATTGTGCTAACCCTGCAATAGTTTGCTGTCCTAGTGAAAGTAAGCACATTAGCCATGCTGTGGGAATCCCTAGAAGGCAGGCATGTGTGCCAAGCAAGAGAAATACTCACTTTTCAAAACTATCATGCCATTTTACTCAAATTAAACTTAGCCAGTTACTTCCATGATAGCTAGTGATTCTGCAGCTGTTTGTATTGCCTGCAACCTACTTTACTTGGCACTAATTCAAAGTCAGCAAAGTTACTTAACGCCCTACCTAATTGTCATAGTATTTATTTTAATTGCAATGGCTACTATAATTTTTATATTTATAGTTAGCAGAAAAATGGGTACCTTCCGTCCAAGAGAATCTAGCTGATCAAGAGATTCTTGAATAGCTGGGTCAGTAGGAATCAACAAGAGAAGCCTCCTAACTCTCAAGGTAATCCTGATAAGTACAAAAGACATGCAATCAATTTCTACTGAACTGGAGTTTCTGTAAACTTGTAAATGTTTTACAAGCATGCAATCATTTAAACTCTGCAGTATATCTACAGTAAGCCAACAGTGCAACTTACCTTGGTTCCTCTAAATTAGCAAGCTGGTAAAGCATGTCAAACACATTACACACGAGAGCCATTACTACTCCAGGGAGAGATTTTTCCTGAAAATTAAGAACATGGAATTAGTCCATTGAAGCAATTTTGGAGGGTTCTCAGTGTTTAAAAGCAAGCAACATGCATTTGAAACCACACCAATGGATGTCAGCTACTTGCCAAAACGGGACAGCACTTTTAAAACTAACTCCTGTTTATCCCCTCATGAGCACTTGCAATTCTGCAGGGTTATTGTGAAATTGTGTTGAATAGTTCTAGGAGATGGAGAAAAAAATCTACGTTTTGCATTTCTGATTACAGTTTGAGCAATATACTCAGTCCCAAACAACCAGCAAATAAGTTATTGAGGACAATAAGGTGTTAGCCTTTTCCAACAGGTTTACTTTGCATCTCAATTAGGCTGGGGGAAATTCAACTGGAAGGGTTTCAGGGACTGTACACCGAAGCAAATCTCCTCAGCTTTTCTGACTGATTTTTCAGCTTCCAGAGGGCTGGGTTCACATGTCATGACAAGCAACTCCTGTGTGGTTTCCATGGTGCATGATTTTACTTTATTTTTTTGCCTGGGTGTACCTGATTGAAAATTAAGTGGTTTGTGCACTAACATAGTTTTCACCATTCTCACTCAGTCCTCCCACTGCTGGCATGTGTCCTATCAGCCACAACTAAAATTGAATCCCATGATGGATGGCTAGAGCAGCTTTTGCAGTAGGTTCAGATGATTACAGAAACCATGCTTTCTTTGGAAGCTCAGGTGACAGCGGTAGCGAGGAACGCCTTCCTTCAGCTTCGGCTGATTAATCAGCTGCGCCCCTACCTGGAATACGACTGCCTGGCGACGGTGACACACGCGCTGGTGACTTCCCGCCTAGACTTCTGTAACGCGCTTTACGTGGGGCTTCCCCTGAAGACAGTCCGAACACTTCAATTGGTGCAAAATAGAGCTGCCAGGTTGCTGACGGGGACGGGGCGTTATGCTCACATGACTCCAGTCCTCCATCAGCTTCACTGGCTTCCCATTGAAGCCCGGGCCCAATTCAAGGTGTTGATTATGACCTACAAAGCCCTAAACGGCTTGGGTCCTGGCTACCTGCACGAGCGCTTACGTCCGTATATGCCCGACCGCCCTTTGAGATCTGCGGGAGAGTCCCTTCTCCGGGAACCCTCCATGAAAGAAATTAGGAGAGTAAGTACCCGGAGGAGGGCTTTCTCTGCGGTGGCGCCCAACCTATGGAATTCACTCCCCAAAGAGGTCCGCCTGGCACCGTCGTTACTGGTTTTTCGGCGCCAGGTAAAGACCTTTTTATTTAAACATCATTTCAATTGTTAAAACATATGATCTGGCCTGGGCAACTTCTTCTTCCTTCTCTTTCTCCTCCTATATTTTTATTTTATACTGATAATTTTAATTTTGTATTTGTAAATCAATGTATTTTTTGTATTGTTATATTTAATGGTAATTTATTATGTACTATTGTATTTCAATGTATTTTATCATGTTGTAAGCCGCCCCGAGGTTTCGGCAAGGGGCGGCATAGAAATGTTATAATAATAATAATAATAATAATAATAATAATAATAATAATGCTGAAGCATGGAAACAATCAAGTAGACCATTGCTTCTTCTCATTGTTTCTAAAAATGAAATGTATCATGCAAAATACCACAACAGGGTATGGTCAGAACACACAGCACACCATACTGTGCAAGAAATCATTGTGGTTTGTCATGTCATGCAAACCTAAGGAAGGTTTAAGATATGAGGGAACACATTTCCAATTTGCCCTAATGGAGAGACCATTTATCTGTTGATGGATTTGCATCTTTTTGATGGTAAGAAAGGAGATACACAAAACATGTATTTCATCAACTAAAGCTTCCATAGATATTGCATACTGATAAATGAGGACTATACAGAACAACCTTAGAAAGTAAACCACATAGGTCATGGCTCAGAAAACCTTAACTCAGTCAACTTGATTTTGTGAAGATTGGCGTGTTTGGAAATGGCCTATGCAGGTTAAGCATAAATTGAAGACAATGGAAAGCACCTCCGAATGATAAAAGAAATGAATTCTGGTTGATAGCACTATGAAAACTTAATTAATGAAAAACTTAATAAAATTCACATTTTAGCAATTCATGCACTACCTGTTCCATTGCATATGATGAACTGAAGACACTACTACTGTTGCCGGAGCTCGTGGAGGAATCGGCAGAGCTTGCTGAGGGGGTTCCACTCCCTGATGCCTTTACAGTAAGTGTTTGCTCATCAGAGAAGCCTAATTGATGAAGCAGCTTTTGATCTTTATTCACTGTTAACTGAAATACAAATATTTTCTCTTAGGCTTAGCAGACTATACAAATTTGGAATATGGTTGAAATAGCCCTAACATACCAAACTATCATTTGCAAATATCTGTATGTTGTCCACAGGAGCATTTAACAGCTTTGCTATCTTCCATCTGACACTTCCTATGGTTTCATTGCTATGAGCCTGTAAAAATAAAGTCAAGTTAGATTGTTTTGTTTATGCTCTCCATTCAGATAATGAATATTACTTAGAAACTGACCCTTAACATGTATGGGGGAAGTACACTAGGTGGGTCATCTCCCAAGCTCCACTGCCCTCGGCCATTTCCCAAATTCCAGTGTTCAGCATATACTATTACTCTCTCCTTTGCTCCATACTCTACTTTCCAATTAAAATTTTTCAAATACAAAGCAATACTATCAAGATCATGCAAGAACAATATGCAAACCATACCTCTACTGTAAAAGTATCTTTGGTAGACTCATATGTTATATTAAGGGTTAAAAGATGTCCATGAAAGGAGGCTCCATGAGGTAGAATAGTACGAGGAACAGAGTAAAGGTCCTATAGAAACAACAATAAAGTGATCTTTGAGGTATGCGATTAAAAACTGTAAGAACAACTCACACTGGCCTAATCTGGTTTGTGTTTTAACTGTCATAAGGAATCATTATTATTTATACAGCATGTACAATTCAACAATGCTTTGCCTTTGCAACCATGTTGACAAAACTAGCATTTGATCTGGCCCTCCACCTAGTGAAATTCTGTTCATGTTGGTGGAAGAAGAGGGAGCAATAAACCTTACTGATTCCTACCCTGCAGCCCCTTGACAAGATGCTCTGGAAGGCTGGGTGAAAAACAAAAAACATAACAGCCCTCCAGAGTCAGATCAAAGGGCTAGTTCTTCTTAGTTAATTCTGCTACACAGTGGCCAACCAGATGCTTAGAAGATGCTCACAAGCAGGACGTGAGCACAACTGCACCCTTTGTGTTCCCCAGCAAAAGGTATGCTAGTGGCAACATAAGGTCATTAAGGATAGGTGCCACTGATAGCCTCAGCCCCCTCTTTTAAAATCATCTATTTTACTATGCAGTGTGTAAAGTAGTACTTCCTTCTCTCTGTTGTGACTCCTTGGAGAACTATGCACACATTTCGAGAATTCTGTAATGTTTCCTCTTAATTGACTATTTTCAAAGGTAAAACACCTGAAACTTTTAACATTCCTCATAGGAGAGGTGTTCTAGTACCTCTAGTAGGTCATTTTTTTTGCTCTTTCCAGCTCTACAATATTCTTTTTGAGTTATGGTGACCAGAACTGTATGCACAATTTCAACCATGGTTGCATCTCAGAGTTATATAAAGACGTAACTATGTTGATCTTAAGGGACATTGAAAGATTAAAATTCCTGGACTAGTTTTCTTTGAGATTGGAGTGACACCTATATTTCCATGCAGGTAGGTGATGGTGGGCTGCCACGGCTATCTTTGTAGATACAGAGAGATAATTTCTCTTTTTATGCTGTTTTCTGGCATCTCTGCTCTCACTCTCCATATTTCTAAGCATTTTTCCTTTATAAACAGGTGCAGAGGCTAAGGGATGCTGACTTGCCTTGGGCAAACATGGAACTGAATCCTAGTATCAAATACAAACTCAGCATTTTATTTACTGGATGACCCATTAGCTCAAGCTGAAGGAGTATAGCTTTCAGCGTGACTGTATTATATATATATATTTACCTCTATAGTGATGACGTAGCGTTCTGCCAGTAAGAGCAGTCTCTCAATAATTACAAGTTTTGTTGACCTGGAAAATACAGTGAAAATAAGTAACAGATTTTGATGAGGTCTTCAGTTTAGTAAAGCCACCAGCACTATCCCTGTGGACCTCTTTTGGTGCAGGCCTAAATAAACTCCTTACCATTAAAGAGTATGTAGGCCATGAAATTCAGTTCCATGGAGACAAAAACCAAGGAGTTTGTTTTTCCTGCCTATATACCATACTGAGTCAAAACTACAAATTAAGAGAAATGTGACTTGTGCTGAACACAGCCACACCATGCTATCTCCTTTCCCCATTAAGAGGCTGTGAAAAGAAAGCAAGACAATGCATGATGAGCCTATATATGTCAACTTGCTCTGCCTAGCCAGTGAAGGCAGGCACAGAAAAGAAAATGTGAGAGTCTGATTATACTATATAGAGATGTGCAAATCAGGCTGGAATCTGCTTCTCTTGTGCTTGCTGGAGTGCTTGGCCCTAGCCAAGAAGCAAGCCAAGCCAAGATCAAGTCTGCAAACACTCGGGAATATTAGCAGCTCCTTTGCACAAACTCTTTGCACAACAGGCATGCATGTAAACTAGTCTCCAGACTTGCTTCCTGCTGAATACTCATGCACACTCTTAGTGCAAGACAGATTTAGGTTTGGAGTCTGGGCAGTTGAGGAAATTCAACAGATGCCCACCCCCAAACCAGATTCTACACATATCACTAATGCGTAGTTTAAGTAGCTACATACTAGCAGCAACAAGATGGAGCTGGGAAGGAGGAAGTGATGTAGGGACTCCCTTTTTCATCAGAAAATACACATTCCCCTTAATATGAACTTCTACACTAATTTTGCCCAGCCAGAGAAATGGAGAGGTATGAACAGGAACCTTACTCCAGATCTCCCCAGGTTTTCGATATCTGGGGATCACTTTATCCCAGAATAAAGTTGGTAATGCACTGTATCACTACTTCAATGTTAATGTTCACCACTAGTGTTAATGCAGAAAAGAGAATGTCAAATACTAAAGGTTTAATTACAAGGGGAAGTAGGTTTGAGAAAAGGATCAAGAACAAGTCAACATTGTAGGTTACTACAGTTCTTTAGGTGGAGCAGTTTTCCCTCCTCCTTCTCAGGGGTAATGCGATAACAAGTAATGGTTCATTAAGAAAATATGGAAGTTCCACTTTTGCACTTAGATGTATGCCTAGGTCATTTCAACTGTTCATCCAATGTTTATATCCTGCCCATTTATATTAACATGAAACAACAAAGAGCGCTTACAAATTGAAATCACAAAAGGAAACAAAAAAGCACAAATGGGATAAGACAATAATCAGCAGTAAAAAAAAAAAAAAATCACATACCAGGAACATTAAGATTTCTGACATCAACTTGTTAGATATAGCTGTACTGCATTCTCCTGCCACTTACATGATACCTCAGCTTAACCTTTCTGAAGTTTTATTACCAATGCTTTTACCTACTATAATCAGCTATTTGCTGTAAGCACACATATATAGCACATTACAAATTATTTACTGTTTGTAAAAGGTTACATGCTTTCCATATTTATTTTACGATAGGAACAACACCTGCCTGAAGCTGCTCATCTAGAGATTAATAAAAGTGTCACAATTCTTCTCTTATTAGAGGATGCCATACATTGAACAGATCTCAAAAAATGTGCTTACTCAAACCCACCTTCTTGCAACCAGAGTTTAATCACTTTAGTCTAACAAACCGTTTAGCAGTAAATTCTATTACAAGGTATGTATAAAACCAAAAATAGTAATTTGTGCAGAGAAATGGGCTGCAAAAACAGATCCTTTGTAAAGTGCTTATGTATAATGACATTGTGGCACTAGTGACACTTCAGTACAAGCAGTTCTAATACCAGTTGTGTCTCATCATAGATCCAGGTTCAGACAGTATTTGGAGGATCAGGAATATGCTATGTGCTTGCAGACTTCCCTCCTCATTTCATTCTCCTAATTTTTAACAACAGCTTGCCATGATATATAAATCAGCAGATCATGGTTACTGCTAAATTCCAAGAGGACAGTTTGAAATGGACTCAGATACCATCATTTGATGGTTAGAATCAACATATAATTTTCACATGCATGTTATACTAAGGTATCAGCAGGGGAAAAGTGGATATGGAAATGCAAGCTCTTGGTCCATTCCCAACCTTCTTAAATGTAGCTAGGAGAATTATCTAGAACAAACCAATGTAAATAACATCATTTATTCTGAACCTTAAGTGTACCTGTATGGAGATTGCACTGAAGTTGCTACAGTAGGCATTGCAGTTGCTGTTAGCATCTTGGTAGCTCTGGTAACAGCATGTGTCAAAGTTGGACCACCAAGTGCAGAACTGGCTGCCTAGAATGAAAAGCATTTCTGCATTACTTTGAAAAGTATACTATGCAATATTTCTGTAATACTATGAAAAGTATTTCATAGAATTTTTGGATAAGAGTGAAGTCCATGAAGGTAATGGTAAAGAATTTGTTCAGCACGAAGAGCTACACTAGGAATACACAAAGAAGCTGCAAGACTGAATAGTACAAGAGGCAGATACATTTCTATTTTGAACGCACTTCTATGAACCTTCAATTTATCAATATTTAGAAAATTAGCTTTTGTATAATGCAAGGCAGAACATGTGGAAATTATACTATTATTAAATAATGGGGGAAATGTAAAAAGAAAGCTTTATTTATGGATTCTTACTTCTAATCTTGTGTAACAATCAGCAATGAATTTCTTATGGAGTGACACAGAATCCTGAAACAAATACAAATTAGTAAATTAAAAGACAAACCTTTCACAATTTAAGTATATGTAAAAAAACAGAACTACCATTGCACATCAATTATTTATTTAAAGCCTGTGTAAGCTTGAGCAAGTGAGAGAGCACATGAGTTCATCATGTCGCTCAGTAAGCTTCATTTTCCTACCCTGTAACTCAATAAATGACTCCCCTTTCTGCCATTGTTCGGTAGAAAAGCACACAATAAACAGATAAAAAATACATTGGTACATCTTCATCAACAACACAACCACGGTGTGCTATTTCTTTAATGAGAAAAAGTGAGCCTTCCACTAGAACACTCCCTCCTTTGCAAAGAGATGAGATCAGAGGTATCCACTTCTAGTGGCAACTTGCTGTATCTGGATTAAACAGCAAACTAAAGCTAACTGCAAACTAAAGTTGAAGTTTCTAACTGCCGTTCTTTGCAAGCAAAGGAAAAGCAAAGGGTAAGATGACTGTGCAAGTCCTGAGGCTCTGGTTGCTTCATCCCAGCCTTCCAAAACCATTGTTGAATAATCTGAATGCAGCCCATTTCTCATTTGACCATCACAGCTTTATGCCAAAATAATTCAAAATTACCTTTTTCAATCTAGGATTTAGATTAATGTAACTATAGTTTATTATCAGCTGGATAGCTTCATTAGCTATTTCTTCATCAGGTGACTCCATTGCAATTTTCCAAATAAAATCCATTCCTATTAGTTCCAATTTTTCTACATGCTATACAAAAAAGAAAAAAGACTTAGCTTCTGGATTACATATACAATACTACAATACAACATCTACTGAAATAAGATTTTGCAGAGAATTTTCTTCTCTGATGGAGAAGTAGACACCTTAACCTATTGGATGACCCTTCTTTGCCAAGGGTAAAGGAAACAGGCAAACAGCCCCATCTTCTGGACAGAGAAACTTCCTGATTTTGCTTTAACTCTTGCCCTATGATCTGCCTTGATCTTCCATTCCTCTTATAACAGGTTTAAGCATTTTCTTTTCACTTCTGGAATATTATTATTATTAATAACAACAACAACAACAACAATAATAACAACAAACATTTTTATACTGCCCATAGCCAAAGCTCTCTGAGCGGTTCACAACATTTAAGTCACCCATCCAGAATTCAACCAGACCTGACCCTACTTAGCTTCTGAAATGAGGCAGGATCAGGCATTTCAGGCTACATGGAAGCTACTGAAGTATGGGAGACAGGATTCTGCTGAAAACTGCTGGCTTGTGACCACAAAGTAGCATCATGCCATGATGACTTGACCTAATCCCTGGAGCTGATACTCTCCATACTAAAGTTAATCCTGAAGCTAATTTGTATCCATGGCTCTTATAGATGATTTCTCATTATAGAAATTTAGAGCCCAAGTAAGGAACCTTCCAGTTTTATTGGTTGCTTCCAGGGAGATTCTTCCCACCCCTTTTGTGCCATATCACTATTTATATAATCAGGAAGGGAAGTCATGGTTTTAAGGAAAAGCCTAGCTGAACTCCCTACAATGCATCAATGTCAAGGTCAATGCACAAGTTAAAACTAAGGCATCCATGCTGAACATACTTTCTTCCCTACATAGCAGGTTCAGCAGAATTCTCTTAACTTTTAATTAGCATGACTCTCTTACCATGTCACCTGTCTTTTCTATGTTATTAGAGGATTTTGAATGGCATGTCTTTAACTAAATGTTAGTATTAAAATTTAGTGTATATACATAGTTTCTGGAATAAACCAGCTGCAGACTGAGTATCCCTCATGGGACTAAGTCAGACAACTAGCCCCAAACTGACCCCTGGATTTCCCAACAAGATGGAGGCAACAGAGCAATGGTCAAATTGTCTACCATCCCAGGATGAAAAAGTAGTTGTTGTTAAGCCAACTTTTTGTTCTGGCCAAATGCTTTGAGGGTGTGCTTTAACTTAAATACAGTCAATGAAATGTTGAAACCTGTAATAGTCCTTATTTTTGTTTGACTATATAAGTGGAATAAATCTGTATTATTCACATTAGCATTAGATCACCTTAATCAGCAGCTGTCCATCTATTGTTTATATTAATAGTATATACTCATCTTCCAAAGATCTAACACACAGGTATTGTCCCATTTCTATTCTCAGAACTACCTTACAAGGCATCACTGATGGGCCCAGAGAAGTGCACAATGACACAGAAAGCTGCTTACCAATTGGGTTCCTTGCCGTTTTAATCGATGATCACAGAGGTTCACATTTTCAAAAAAGGTCTTAAACAAACCAAAACCTGTTTTTGAAAATTAATATTTTAGGACATTGTGGTATTTTCATTTAAACAAACATCAGCAATATTGTTTATATAAGACAAATGCATTTAGGACAATGGAAGAATCATCCTGAGTTAATTAATTTCAAAACCTGTTCACATTGGGTTAGGTCCACACAAGGAAGACTTTCCTCTCCCATCCTTCACTGGTAGTCATCAGCCACATACCTCTCTCAGCATGCGGAACACCTGTGAATGGTGAGGGCTGTAACATGAGAGAACTTGGAAGGGGGAAAAACCGAAGACTGGCTGGAGACATCTGCCAATTTCAGGTCTTTCTCCCTTCTTCCTCTTTCACCACCTCTATACCACAGCCCATTTCATCCAGCAAATTCTCCTGACTCCTTTTATGAGTTTTATATGGGGGTGCTGCTAGGGAACTGAAAAGCCCCCTTTCATATTTGAGAAACAACCAGAATGACTTCTAAAGTCTGGATAAGCAAAAATACTCACATACCATTCATAGTGATTTCATAAGATTCCAATTTAAGAATTTTTTCTTTAAAAAGTTGCTGCTGAACATCACTCTCAAGATCATGCTGTCCTTTTGTAAACCATTCAAAACACATCTGTGAACAAAGTGCGTGTTACTGTTCATATTCTATGTTAAAAGTTCATCACAATTTGTTCAGTAAATGCAATAATTCAAGGGAAATCTAGTATCAGTAAAATATTCATTTAAGATAGTATTTATTGCTTTGATTATTGTTCACAGAAGTTATCATTATAAAAGTTTTAATTTTTATACATTTCTTTCTTTTTTTATGCAGTAAGATGACAGTCTGATCAATACTTGTCTCTGGAAAAACCAAATGATCCCATGCTGCATTACTGCTGCAGTATTTTGAGACCATACAATAGCAAAAGTAATTCACAAAAACCCTACATGGAGTTTTCAGTCATGTTTTCAGGATCTCACCTCCCGATCTAGCTCACAAACATCTTGGCCTGTTACAAGGCATTCCCAGATTTCCCGAGCACGATTCCACCCTAAGTAGAGTGTTGCTTCTTGAAGGAAAAATGCCAGAAATTTGAGGTGGGCCTCTAAGTACTAGAAAGAGAAAAAATTATTACATTCCACCTTAACATTTTTGAAGTAGTGATTTAAAATTTATAACATTTTATATTCTCCATCTTCAGGTCACCAATTTTGCTGAATGCTTGTTTTTATTTCGGGCTTTCCCAATTTGCTAGTTTTTATTAGCGTAATTTTACTTACCTCCCTATATGTGTATCGACCATCCACTAATGTTGCTCCACATAGGCCTCCAGGACCTGCCACTGATGCAGCCAATCTATGACAGGCTATTAAGCTTCCAGTCACCAATTTCACTATCTCAAAATTTTTCTTCAAATCCTGAATGATGCTCTTGGCAAAAATATTGGAAAAGGTGTGTTAAGCAGAACATTGTACAATTAGGCTTCTAATACTTGAAGAGAAATTTATCATTTTTAACATTCTCCCCTAGACTTCAGGCACAAAGTACTAAGCATTTAAAATACATATTGAGACTGCCACTTTGGTTAGCACAGCACAAACTATTTGCTTTTAATGTAAAACTGCTTTATAGAAAGAGTTTGGATAGGAATGACACAAACATATTAATATGAAGTTGGCATAATTTTGTTCAATTCTCCTCAATTTATGTTACACTTATACAGAGAACTATTTATAGCAAAAATTCCAATACTGAAATAATTATAAACAAACAGGAAGGCACACTTAGTACCTTACCTGATGTCCTTCTGCTGCTAGGCAAAGACCTCTTTATTTAGATAAATAAAATGCCTAAAAATACCCTTTTCAACTGGCCACTGCTTTGGTATTTCAATTATTTTACTGCTATTGAATGGTTTTATCTCCTATTCTATTTTGTTAATATTTCTAATTAAAGCATTTATATTTTATTATTGTTGTTAATCACTTTGGTTGATATATATGCATAAAGAATCTGAAATTATATTTCCCCCCTCTTTTCCTGCAAAGTTCTTCCCTCCCAAGAAACTTACAAATATATCATCATTCAATATTTCTTACTTTCCCGTTGCAACCCCTTCACTCTCTTGCTTATAGTAGGCCAAACTTTATGTAATCTTGTCTCGAAAATGCTCTTACCTTATCTTGTTTTTGGTAGGTTTGTTTTATAAATGAACGTGTGATTTCATGGAGCTGACGTAAAGCTGGTACTACCCACACAAACTGAGGATTATTATGCTGTGATGACTAATTAAAAAAGAGAATATATATTTATATATATATATTTACGCACGCACACACATATATTAAGAAAGACTGCACGAAATACATTCTCAGAGCTATATTCCCAAATCTAGAGAACTTCTGTAGTTTGTACCTTGCTATTCCTTAATTCTTTCTTGAGCCTTTTCTCTATGTAGAAGAATTAAGATAATTTTGCTACCACTGATAAACCTAAAGAACAGACTATGATGACCACTAACTTGATATTATGTGGTCAAATAATTGAAAACTTGGTCAAGTATGGTTAATATCCAGAATTATTTATAAAACTATGGTATATGAGGGGCGTTCAATGTATTCTCGGTATCGGGTTGATTTGCTATTGATGTGGGTAATTTAATTATTTCATTAGCTAATGACACTATCTGAGGGTATACATGCAAAATTTCAAATAAGTGTGATCATTAGTTCCCTAGTAATCCTCAGTGAAAGACGACCACAATGACTGATGGGACAACGCTGAAGAAAATCGAGCACCGCGCTGTGATTAAGTTCCTTACAAAACAAGGAAAAAGTCAAAAAATCATTCACAAAGAGATGGTGGCCATTTAACAGGACTCTGCACCTCCATTATCTACTGTTCAAAAGTGGTCAAGTGAATTTAAAAGGGGCAGAGAAAGCAGTGAAGATGACCCTTGCTCGGGCAGGTCGATTACTGCCACTATGAAAGAAAATGTGAAAAAAATTGAGAAACTTGTATTGAAAGATCACTTGGGTGCATCACTATGACCTGAAGGTAAGCAGGAGTCCATGCAGTGGCATAAAAAAAGGTGCTGACCCTGCGAAGAAATTCAAAGTCACTCCATCGGCTGGAAAAATCACGGCCTCAGTGTTTTGGGACTCAAAGGGAATTTTATTGATCGAGTACACAAAAAAAGGTGAAACCATACACGCAGCATCTTACGCAACCACTCTGCGTAATTGAAGAAACGCAAATAAAGAAAAAAGGCGGGGAAAACTGACCGCAGGTGTGTTGCTTCTTCACGACAACGTGCCTGTTCACACGGTGCGTGTTTCGAAGGCTGTTGTGCAAGACTGTGGTTTCGAAGAAATAAACCACCCACTGTATAGCCCGGACCTGGCCCCCAGTGAGTACTACCTATTCCCGAATTTAAAAAAAGATCTTTGTGGAAAGTGATTTTCAGACTATGAAGAGCTCAAGGTGGCAATTAACACACATTTTTTAGACAAGGAGGAAGGGTATTTTTTACAGGGAATTGAAAAGTTAATTTCTAGATGTAATAAGTGTATTGAAGTTATGGGGGATTACATTGAAAAATAAAAATTATTTCAATTTATTAGTCCTTTTTCTTCATGCTGATACCAAGAATACATTGAACGCCCCTCATAGCTGTTGGGAACCTGCATGGGAATTACATATTCTCTCCTACCCTTGTATGCACTAACTTCCTGCTTTCCAATAAAACCTGGTGTGGCTCCAAACTAGAATCACGCAGGAAATGGAGCAAGCTAGGCACCTTTGGAGAAAGAGGGTGCACCTAAAACTTATTAAAAAATAGAACCAAAACATGAGCATCCTAGTACAGCATCCTACTTTTGCTTCCCTCCCTTTAATTAAAATTAACCCCTTGTAATTACAGACTTGGAAGTCATATTGAATTAACATGTTTCAGGCAAAGGAGTGAACATTCTTGGAGTGAAAGCTCCAAGGAAGGTATTGTGGACAGCCAGGTAGAGTAGTATACAGGTATTAGCCATTGATTATATGCATGACTGTTAAAAATAAGTATTTCTTAACTAGGACAAGCTTGCCTTTGTCCTGCTAAATTTGATATTCTGGGATCACCCCAAACTACCTTATACCATTATGTCAATCTCACAGCCAAGTTTCTAGTGGGAGCTATGCTCCCCGTTTTTAACATTATATCTTCTGCCAGCAAAGCAAAGACAGACTGCTCCAGATTAAAAACTACTGCCTTTTGCTTCAGGAGTGGGGACAAAGTATATCCAGATATTTTGGATTTCCATTTCCAAAAGTTCTTACTAGCATCGTGAAGGTAGAAATGCTAAGAGTAGAAGTCCAAAACTTCAACTTCAAGATATATGTTCTGCCCACCCCTGACACAGATAATCTCTAGCTAAGTACTTCCTGATATTGACTAGGGCAAGTATACAAAACTGGAACCATCATCCTGCTCTTTTTATTTACTTGAAATTCTATATTGCGCAAAGTTGTTAGTAAATATAACTTCTTAATGCAGTGTGGTTCACTGTGGAGGGTTCTAACTGAACCAGTCTCAGTCCATGTTAATGCCTTTGGGTACTTACGTGATGTATACTTGCTCAGTAACTTAGCTATCAAGTGAATTTATATGTATTACCAATTGAAAGTTTTAACTTGATACTCCTGTTAGATCTTTTCCCCATAATAAGTAATTATCTTTTGAAAGAGATTTTTAACCTAGTAGGTGATGACAAAGACAGATTTTTTAAAAGTTACTATATAGATTGGATCCAGTTTTTTCTGCCATCCAAGGAAGCACTTCCTGAACAGTAAGAAAGAAGAAAGGAGAATTTTGCTAGTTACCCTTCTTACCCAGCACTACCTCCCACACTATTTCAAACATATAAAAGCCTCTAGAATAGATTTGGGAGACACAGAAGACAGCAGGGGAAGAAGGAATTGGCAAAAAAACAAAAAACAAAAACAAAAAACCAGCTCTTCCCCCATTATCCCAGCAGAAAAGATTTGCTGGACCAAAGTTTCCACAAATGCAAAAAGCCCTTATGTCTGCAGGATGCTAAAGACAATATAAATGTTTCAATCTTAAATAGAACTGTCCCATACTAAGAATGTCCAGTGTTGCTAATTCAGCTGTTCAATACTTATTTCACCCTTTCCTAACCTTAGGGGTCCTAGATATGTTGGACCTCAATAGACAGTCATGCAATCGGGGGATGATAGAAGTTATAGTCCAACATGTATGGCAAGCATCAGGATGGGGACACTGATCAGCTCTAATATAGAATAAATGTTGTCTGTGTTTATTTGTTCTAAAGAATGTCAATCATGACTGCATTCTCTCCCCAACTCCACACCTCTGCAAAACAGTCTATATCTGGCAATTTTGTTTATAATCCTAATATTCTAAATGTTCCTTTTCTGATTTTCGTTCAACATGGCTAACGGTTAGGGATTATGGAAACTTGAGTCCAATAATATCTCAAGGGCCACAGTTCTCTGACAGCTGAATTAAAGAATTCAATAGTAATGCAGAGCCTGTAACATCTTTGATAGTTTAATAACTTTTCTCCCAATAGCAAGGACTTTCTCTCTTCAGGCTAGTTCTTTAAAAAAATAAAGATAAAAAGATACTTTGGACTTTACTGTCCAAAGCTCAGAAAATACAGAAATAGAATACCCTAAAACACAACCTTACAACCATATAGTCTTGCTCATGGGAGAAGTTTTAATGAGAAATTCTCTTTTTAAAATAATCATGACTGTGTAGAGTGTGTGGTGTGTATGAGAACAGAGATTCCTTAACAATAGAACATATAATCTTCAGGAGCAGCTGCACAGCCTAGAATATACATATGAGGATCAGTCTGTGATGATAGGCTATTTGTAATTCCTTTGAGGATAAAATTTGTATCTCTGAAGAATCATCAACCTTCCATGTACACCTGTCCATACTCTAAGATTGTCAAGAAACCCTTCTTGGGTGTCCATGCCAAATGAAGTGAGGTGGGTGGCTACCAAGGAAAAAGCCTTTTCAGTTGCAGCATCCCCCTTGTGGCATATCTTCCACAAAGAGGCACACGTGCACCTACACTGTGCCCTTTTCAATGCCAGGTGAACACCATTTTTATTTCTAGGTTTTTCAGCTATTCAGTTTTAAAAATTATCCCAATTTAAATCTTTGCCCTGCTGCTGACTTTTATCTTGGTTCCTATTTTGGTTGTATTCTGTTTTTAAAACATTCAGTTTTATAGTATGTTTTACTATGTCATTGTATTTTATGGTTTTAAGTCTTCTTTTCAGCTATATCTAAATGCAACAGTAAGAGAACATACTATTGGGTGGTGGCTGGGAGAAATTTTACATTCTAGAAACAAGAAAAACTAACCCTTTTAATATCTTCAATGCACTTGATGATGTAGGTTCTTTTTATTGCTTCCTTCACTGCGTATGCATCACTGAGGATTGTCAAATGCTCTTCCAAGGCCTGTTGAATCAAACTGCTAGCCAATATTGGAAGATGAGCCAAATCCCAGAGAACCTCAAGAACCTACAAAGAAACACAAAGGAAAAATTAACATCACTCATTAGACAAGCTGTCATCTATACAGTCTTAACAAAGGAATGTATTACTCATGCCTTTCCAGTGGTCGTTTCTACACGTGCTTCCCGGCCAATACGTCCTATCAAGCTTAATAGTTTCTGTCTCACTCTATCACTCTCGGATTCCCAGCTCTACAAAAGAAAAATACCTGAATCAATGCAAAGCCATAGCAGATCATTGCAGTTTGCCATCAATTAATTTAGTCAAATACAGATTTCAGAGTGCAAAAAAATTGGAAATGTAACATATAGTTAGATTTAATTCCAACAATAGAATTCTCAACTGATTCTGAAAACGTTCTTGAATTATGAAGAAAATTATGATTTTTTAATTTCAACACACTTGATAGCTCAGTATATCTAACACAATTTTAAAGATCAGAATTCAAATAAACATGGGCCAGCCTACTGTGAACTGGAATATTAACAAAATTATTCAATACAGGATAAATATATCCAGTGAAATTTGGATCTAATAGACCTATTCAGGACTAAGAATCTGAACTATCACTATAAAACTTTTAACGGATTCAAGTAAGTAAATCTTGTCAGAGAGACAAGAGGTAGGGCCATTATAATGATTAAAACATAATCATTTAATATATTAAATTATACTATAATTATAATACAAGTTAAAGCAGGGCTTACTTTGACATGTTACCTAACCTGTTCTGTACTATTAGAATCCAATACCCCACAATTTAATGAATGAAACTAATTTTGTATTCACGTTATGTGGTATGTTACATATTCCTAAACACAACATTAATTGTACAGAGATTGAGCCATGGTTTGGCTGACCACATTGCACACTCCAGGCTCAACTTTAGATTTCATGTTTTTGCTGCCACAACAGATTTATGTGAATAGGAATCTCACCTTCTGAATAAGGACAAAGAGATGACTAAGCTGGTCTGAACTGAACTTTACAGCAGCTGCAGCAATAATACTGTGGATGTTCTCTATCACAGTGGATGGTTGCCCTGACTTTAAAGAACAGAAGAAAGAGTTAATGAACACAATGTTAAGGAGACAGCTATTAAAAGCCTATTTAGAAAGATAAAAAATACATTTAAAAAGGCTGAAATCTTGTGCACTCTTATCCTGGAGTAAGCCATACTGTGCATAGGGAATTCTGATTAAATATTCTTAGAATCATATGCATCAAGAAGTTATAAAACTCTTCTGATCTCAGAGCAAAAAGTAATGAATTAGCAGCCCCAAACAAATGATTGGGAAAAAAATCATAGCCACTGAATGACTTTGCAATTTTACTTTTAGGTTTTGAACAGGAAGAGTATTTGCATTTTGTGAGAGGTTTTGCATTTAAGTGTTAAGGGAAGAGTCAATATAATGATTATTTATTCAGGAATACTTTTAGTTCCAGACTTTTAGCATTCTGGAAACTGAAGAACTAGGAGAAATGCAGAGGCTGGAGCCAAGTTTCATAACAGGGTTACCACTGAATAATGTTTGAAGAGGATAGTCATTTTGAGAACCTCAGAGTGGTACGGAAAGCAAAATTTTGGAAATAAATGCTCAGGCTATGTCAGAGATTGGTTGCCTTACCGAGAATCTTTCTGTAATGCCATTATATTAATGCTGGCTAGCACAGTATTTGAAACCATCATGTTAAAAATAATGCAATTATTATAGTGTTTCAGACACTGACCTTCCAAATCATCATGGTAAGATCTAATCAAATTAAAATAATTCTAAAATAATACATATTCTTAGTTATAAGCATATGAAATATCGATCTATTGACAACACCTTGGACCACAGAAGACATCTGATTAGATGGAAAGAGTGAGCCTAAAGCCATGGACTTCAACCTTCCTCAGCCAAAAACCTGCCATCACCCCAACCTACAACACGAGTTCTATCTCTCTATTGTCAGACTATGGCGGTGCAAGCATAACTTGGCTTTGTCATCTTAGATGGCCAGTAACTTAAGAGTACTGGAAAACAATGGACTGCAAGAACATTTATAAAGTGTGAAATACACATATTTAAGATTTTTTTTCAAGAATATTTCACAGGTTTGCTAGCTTGATGACTGTGCTCAAAGAAACAACTAAAATGCACCAAGTTATTGCAACCATGCCAGGAATAAAGAGCTTTGTCATCATGCTGCAAGCTGCTGCATACTTCATACACCGTACAGATATTCTGAAGAGTCCATAAAGCTATTGCAAAATAAAGAGGGATTGTTCTTGTGCTGATTTCATTCTTGCACACTGCCTTCAGCACAAACTTTCAAAGAGCATTTTAAGCTTTCAGATAATCATTAACTGCTACAAAGAAATATTATAATCTCCCAGCGCATTTAGTATATGGCAGAACTTGACCTCTTTATCTACAGATACTAAATTAAAGTGAGATGGAATGAACAGAACACACAGGCTTAAACACCTATGCAGAATCAGAACAAAAATTACTTCTTTAAAACTATTAGCATTTCAGCATTAGCAGAAACCTGAAGATTAATGCACCAAAGAATGAGACATTAGAGGTCTCACATCTTGAACCTGTTTATCCAATAGTTAATGTAAGAAAATATGTGTGTGAATGGACTAAAAAAAATCCATTCAAACAAAGATAAACAAGTATGAACTAAGTCTAGCATGGCAAGACACTTTGAAAAATGCAACAGAATTCAGTTAAGACGACAAGACCTTTCATCTCTAGAAGTGTTTCAACTTCCATAAAAGCCTTTTTCTTAATTTTTTTCAGGGCCTTGCCAATTGTGATCAAAGCACTATTCATTATCTTAGTTATACAATATTTGTACAGACTCCAGACTGTCTGAAAATATTGTATATCTTCTTGGAAACCTGCTTGCCTTGGATACTTGGTCAGTAGGGCATAAACAAGACCTTATTAGTCTTTGAAAAGTAACAAGACAGATATCTTCAAAGTTTTATATGAAGGCTGGTAAGCACAGCACACATCTTATAGCAAACTCCACTCTGTTTGTGACACACTTGTATTATTGAATTGATGGAAGCACGAAGGTGGTGTTGGGTCTTTTTTTTTGGGTAGGAAGTTTAGATAGTCTTCTAGTTTCCTTTTAACTGTATACTAGTACTATATAATCCTATACTCACTATTGAACTAACTGAGACTTAGTTCAATGGCACAAACAGAGATTGCACATTTTTATTTAACATAATCTTGCAGAGAAAAACACTCCACATTCCATGGACAATTATTGTTGGGTCAGATATAGGATTATTTGCTGAAAATTTGCCTAAATGGTAGATTTTTATATTCTGCCAAAGTTTTATTGAGAATACTTTACTCTGGGTTGGGTGTTCAAACCCTTACAGCAAGAATTCCATAGGAGACAGACCAGAATTAACAAATGAACAGACTTTATTCATGAGAGACTGGAAAAGAAATATGTGACAAGTTATATTTATTGGAGAGTGAGGCAGTACTTAACAGTATATGAACTGTTTCTTGTTTTACTCTTTCTACTCAGAAACAGGTCATCCCATTTCCTATCTACATTTATTCCTAAATCAAGGACCCTATCCACCCTCTACCCTGGTCTCAGCCCCACCAATTTGAGGTGAGCAAATTATTCTCTGTTGAGGGTCACAGTTCTTCAGGGTAATATTAGGACCTGCATGCTTATGGTTGGCAGGACTGAAGACTTTCTGTCTGTCTGTCTCCCCTCCCCTCTCATTCCCAGTGCAAGCTGTTGGACAAGAGACACACTGCTTTTGTAGATTGGTCATAAACCACATTAAATTGTGATGATGCTGCAGGTTACTTATCCTTGCATTAACTACTCTTAACTTACAAATATCAACTGCTACTTCCCTAACACTGTGCCATTCAACAGACTCTCCATCCCTCTTACCTCAATATTCTGTCTGTCAAACACCTCCAGCCTCCCATGAAGTCATATTGTAGAACCCTGTTTACTACAAGATGTATTTCAGTATGCAGAGTTATGCTACAGGAGCTTTAATTTGAGGCTAATAGCTGTAAATCCTTACCTGTATTCGCCAAATTTTTGTCAGCTCATCTAATGATAATTTGCTGCCCAATAGCTCAATGATTCCCTTTATACGGTCACAGTATTGTGCTTGATCTATGTTACCTGGCAGAAGAAATATGAAACACAGTGAGCTTAGCCAGGAAAAGTGTTACCAAGTCTTCACTGGGCAGTAACAAAAGACACAAGCCTTAGTGCGCGCGCATGCGCGCACACACAAACACACACACACACACACACAGAGAGAGAGAGAGAGAGAGAGAGAGAGAGAGAGAGAGAGAGAGAAGAGGTACAAGAAGATTAAGAATTCAATTTTCTAGCATACTGTTTCATCTGATTCAATGCAGATGTGTAGGCTGAGTTCACATGACACAGCATCCTGTAATGGGTCATATAAAGGGTTTTTGAAGACGGTCCGAACACTTCAATTGGTGCAAAATAGAGCTGCCAGGTTGCTGACGGGGACGGGGCGTTATGCTCACATGCTCACTCCAGTCCTCCGTCAGCTTCACTGGCTTCCCATTGAAGCCCGGGCCCAATTCAAGGTGTTGATTATGACCTATAAAGCCCTAAATGGCTTGGGTCCTAGCTACCTGAACGAACACTTACGTCCGTATATGCCCGACCGCCCTTTGAGATCTGCGGGAGAGTCCCTTCTCCGGGAACCCTCCATGAAAGAAATTAGGAGAGTAAGTACTCGGAGGAGGGCTTTCTCTGCGGTGGCGCCCAACCTATGGAATTCACTCCCCAAAGAGGTCCGCCTGGCACCGTCATTACTGGTTTTTCGGCGCCAGGTAAAGACCTTTTTATTTAAACATCATTTTAATTGTTAAAACATATGATCTGGCCAGGGCAACTTCTTCTTCCTTCTCTTTTCTCCTCCTATATTATTTATTTACTTATTTTATACTGATAATTTTAATTTTATATTATTATGTTTGTAACTCAGTCTATTTTTTGTATTTTTGTATTTAATGGTAATTTATTATGTTCTATTGTATTTCAATGTATTTTATTGTGTTGTAAGCCGCCCCGAGGCTTCGGCAAGGGGCGGCATAGAAATGTAATAATAATAATAATAATAATAATAATAATAATAATAATAATAATAATACTGGTTCCCAAAGGGTGGGTGTTCTACCCAGCAAGCCACCCTGACAATCTATTGTTTGCTCTCCAGGTTCTTGGTCCCACAATGGTTTGTCATACCACCCATACCTAGGAGACTGACCCCATGGTCCAAGGCTGTGGTGAGTTTCCCACCTGGCAAGGAAATGCAAAAACTCCTTGCTGTTTTTAACAAGCTCACTCAAGCCACTGCCAGTAATAGTGTCACTTCACCAAGTGTCCAAGTGGTACTCTGGAGTGACTGGCACTGCTGTGGTCTCCCATGCTCAGCTCATTTTGCCAAGCATAACCATGGAAAACACTTCATAAACACCTTCGGTTTAGATGCAATGCTGAAATATGGATTACAGTCACAAGACTGGGTCTCAGCAAGGCTGGGGCTCAGATAGTTTCCATGCTCAGTATACCCACAAAAAAGGGGGTTGGAAGTGTTTGTTTCTATTTTAGATTAACAGGAGCTTGCTGTGACAGCTTGTGGTAAACTGCCCCAAGACACCAGTAGATGGATGGTCTATAAAAGCTTTAAATAAATAAATAACTTGGACAGTCAAATTGTGGATTAGTTGAAACAAGTCAACTGCAAAATTACAATACAGCAAGCTGACTTGTTTTAATGAATCACAGTTACAATTAACCAGTTTAGGGTTCAGACAATGTATTCAACTCTTGCAAAGCTAAAATGAAAGCCACTGATTTTCTCTGCAGTTGTGTGAGAGTGGAAGGATTGCACATGAGAAACTCATGGTAAAAGGTTACAACATCTCAAGCTGTTTAGTTCAGAAGAAAGGTGAGTAAATAGAGATAATGATGGATGTATAAAATTAAGCCCAGTGTACAGAAAGTGGACAGGAAGTAATTTTTCTTCCTCTCATAATACTATATGCTGATAGGGAAATTCATGACAGACAAAAGGAAATACTTCTTTAAGGCATACATAAACTAAGAGGTTATTGCCACAAGACATTATGATGGACACCAGTTTGGATGGCTTTAAATAGGGATTAGACAAATTCATGGAGGATAAGGAATACAATGATGGCTATATGCTACCACTTGTATCAAGGCCAACACACCTCTGTGTACCAGTTGCTTAGAATACTACTGCATTCATACCCCGCTTATGGGTTTCCCATCAGTAGCTGGTTGATTACTGTGCAAACAGAATGCTATGCTCTTGTAACACTCATTCCTACATTATGCATTATGTCTGATACAGCTATAGCATCACTTCTCTTAAGTGTTCAGACGAAGACAAGAAAGTCATTTTATTTGCATATTTACCTTCTAATGCAATTGACAGGACAGAGTTTTCCACTAGCCAGTTTAATAATCGATCTGTATCTATTGCATTTTTAACCGATTTGGATACAGTGCTGTCTTCAATAAGTTTTGTTACCTAAAAATAAACAAAACATCAGATGCTTATATAGTAAGAGGCATGTGTGGAAGATTTTCCACTGCTTTATTTTTCCATGGAGAATTTTTCATTTCATTAATTCATTAGTAACAATGAATGGATTCCAATCGTATAGACAGTGTTAAGCATGTCTGGCAGTTTTAAGGTTATTGATGAGTGATTGCCAGCATCTCATACACAATTCCATTTATTAGTGTCCCATGAAGCATGAACATATTTAATTAGGAAATTTTTAGCATAGTGAACTTACTTCCTTGAGAGAATTCATTTTTGCACTGAAGTGTGGCGATTTCAACATACGCAACAGGATGTCTAATCGCAGATCATCCACTACTGTTACCAAGTCAGGCTGGAAACGCATACAAAGTAGTTTGATAGCAGACAAGAGTTCAGGAATACTGACTAGCCTCTGTGAAAGATATGAAATATGAATATATCATAGATATAACAGTGATGAATTCTAAGAGGGAAGGCACACATGATTCTGCTCTCATCCTTGAAACTAACAGTGCAATTTTATACACATCTTCTGAGAAATAAGTCCAACTAAGTTCAACATGAGTAACACCCAGGTAAATCCATACAGAAAGTAAGCCTTAGTGAAAACAGGGTAGCACTGGAGTAAAGCTTGAGCTATATTTTCCAGCAAGCATAAGTAGCTTTTCAGATATTTATTTATTTATAGACTGTCCATCTACTGGTGTCTCAGGATGGTTTACAACAAGCAACAGATAAAATGGCACAGCATCCAGTAATACAATAATAGAAAACCACATTAAAACCAATTAAACATTAAAATAACGGGAAAATAAAAAGGTTTTCATTCAGTGCCGAAAAAAGCGTTGGTGCCAGGTAAACTTTTCTGGGGAGTGTATTCCATAACTGGAGCACCACTGCAGAGAAGGCCCTCCTCTGGGTAACCACCCTTCCTAATCTCATTCAAGGAGGGTTTCCGAAGAAGGACCTCCACCTCAGATCTCAAGGCAGAGCATATAGGGAAGGAGGCGCTCCTTCAGGTATCCAGGACCCAACCCCTTTTGGCTTTATAGGTCATCACCAGCACCTTAAATTGGGCCCAGACTTCAATTGGCAGCCAGTGTAAGTGGTAAAGGACTGGCATTATATGTGAATACTTGCCAGTCCCCGTAAATATCTCAGCAGCTCTATTCTGAACCAACTGAAGTATACAGACCATCTTTAAGGGCAGCCCCTCATATAGTGTTACAATAATCTATTTGGGAAGTTACCAGGGCATGGGTCATCGTTGCTAGGCATTGCTCATCCAGGTAAGGGTGCAGTTGCTAAATCAGCCAAAGCTGGAAAAAAGCACTCCTCTCCACTGCTGCCACCTGAGATTCCTGAGACAGCTCTGCACTCCTTTAGGGGGAGTGCAACCCTATCCAGAACAGGGCTGATATCATTCACCTGAAAGGTTGAACTGCCACCAACAGGACCTCTGTCTTGTCTGGATTAAGCCTCAATTTATTGGCCCTCATCCAACCCATTCCTGCCTCACCTGGACTAGATGTAAATGAGCAGTAGAGCTGCGTGTCATCAGCATACTGATGACTCACCAGCAAACCTCTGGATGACCTCTCCCAGTGGTTTCGTGTATATGTTGAAAAGCATGGGGGATAAAATGGATCCCTGCAGAACTCCAAGGCAAAGTTGCCGTGGCATAGAGCTTAATCCCCCAGCACCATCTTCTGGACCCGGTCAGCCAGGTAGGAGTGGAACCACTGCAAAGCAGTGCCTCTGACCCCCAGTCTGGCCAGCCTATCCAGAAGGATACCATGACAGATGGTATCAAAAGCCACTGAGAGATCCAGGAGAACCAGCAGGGACACAGTGAGCTATTGATGGTATTGATAAAGTCCTTTTTGGGCCCAGAGTGTAATAGGCCCTGCACCACCCAAAAAAGCTCAGCTGGACAGAACTGTGAGGATGCAAGAAGAATTCCTTCTTCACTGTCCTCACTGTCACAGCATAGGCTCAATAATGAGCTCTAAGATGTGCTTGGTCAGATTCGTCATGAGATTTCCTTCACCTCTGCTCTAGTCATCTCCCAGCCTGCTTCACTGTCTGCAGTTCAGGCATCTACCATGGCACCAAGCAGGCTCTACATGATGGGAGAGGATGCTTAGGAGCGATTGTGTCAATTGCCCTGGTCATTTCTCCATTCCACAAATCAGCCAGCTTTATCAACTGGAAAATCCCTCAGAGTCCTCAGGAATCCATCCAGACCCATAGGACTCTAGCAGTGGACTGTCTTAACAGGGTCTGTACCCTTACACTCATTATACTTAGCAATAAGTTATCTACTACTTTAGAAAAATGTGCAGTTTTATCACTAATCTAGATAAAATAAATGGCAATGAAACTCCATATTTGTGGATATACATTATGAGAAATAAGAATTCCCACCTTTGTGGACATACACAAGAAATAAAGATATATCTTCTTTTATATCAGATTAGCAAACAACTATATAGCTATAAAAATCTGAATGTGGAATGGAGATTTGCACCTTTGTGAATCAGTCAAAAACTGAACAAAGTACAAAAACGAAAAAAATGTACTAGACACATTGCAACTATTCTCATTAAAGGCAAAGTTTCCTAACATTAAACTTTTGTTGTGTTTCAGCATAAACACATCACCAGGCATTAATTAACTACATACATTATTAGTATGGGAGCAACATAACTGGCAAAAGAAATATCTGTGGAAGAAAAATTCTTTGTCACATTTCGGAAAGAAAGAAAGAAAGAAAGAAAGAAAGAAAGAAAGAAAGAAAGAAAGGGTTCTACCTTGTCTTTCAGGTCCTTCTCCTCAACATTCTGCACATATTTAATCATACTATGAATTACTGGATCCAACATGGGCTGTAAAAAAACCCCAAAATATAGTCATTCTATATATTAAAGAGAACACTTTATTTCCCAATGCAATGGATTTCCCACACATAGAATTGCTTTCCTCCCTGCACCCCTTATGAAGGTCAGGGAACTTTCCTGTGTGGGATTCAATGTGGCACAAAAGACTAGAATAAGAAAGCAAAAATCAACATGAGTTGAAGGGGTTTCAACTCATATATGAGACTGCTGGAATCTTATGCTAGTATTCCAATACTTAATACAAACTATGTACAACAAAAACAGATGCAAGCCAATTTGTTGTTAGGGTATCTGAAGACAAAACAAAACAAATGAATATGTATTGCAATGGGTTTTATTCAGAGGCTGCTTAAGTTAAAAGCTCTTAATGCAACCAACCAAACCCTGCCTCCATATCTGGTTAGAACCCTGAAGTGCATCCCCAGATGGCTAGAAGGCCTTGGAATAAAAAAGCACCCAAAATCAAACAGTGGGAGCAAACTTCTATTACCCATTTGGGGGCAAATGTCCTCTCCCACTGAAGCATCTATCAAAATTGCCCACACTGTTTTGAAGGCTATTAAAATACGTTTTTCAGAAGTGGTGGTGGGGAAGAAAGACTTTTTACTCATGTAGCCTTTAGATACTACCCAATGCAAACAGATACTACCCAATGCAAATTGTATGTCATAATGGTGTTCATTAAATTACCTTATGTTATCCTCATGCAAACCAGGTGATGCTATTCCTGTTAAACATAACCATTTTTTATGAATAGCACAGGTTTGACACAAGTCCCTAACTGCAGTATTTTAAAAAAGTTATACCAAATGACTACATTTATGTGTCCAAAAATAACTTATCAAAAAGAGATGTTCATTACCTGTACTACTGAGGAGTTGAGATACTCTGCACAAACCCCCAAAGGCTGAACCAAGGAAGAGACTGCCTAGTAGAAAGAGAAGGTATTTAAGAACATAGGCCAGATAGACCACACATAAAAGTGCCTGAATTTGACTCTGGTGTGTAAGAAACATGCCAGAGGAGAATGGTATCCAGTGAAAGAAACTAATACATTAACAAACAAGGCACAACAAACAATATTCTCATTTGACCACTGGAGCAGCAGGTACCATTCACAGGTAATGCAAATGAGCAGTGCTTTTCATGCTGTCAACTGAAAGTTAAAGCAACATGATTAGAAATGGTATTTGTTTCATTCAGCACATGTCAAGATGCATGTGTTACTTCAGTTCTGCAACAGAAAGCTCAGAGTACTCATGTACAATATACTACCATTAAACTTGAACAAAATAGAGAAGAATTTTAACTTACCCCAAGTTCTATATCTTCTGAATGAAGTTTAGACTGGATTGCAGAAAATCCACCCAATTCTGCAAACTAACCCAAAATAAAATTGTCAGAAAGTTGAAAAATGTTAGATATACAAGCATGTAACAAATAAGACTTCTTTGAACCATGAGTTATAAAAACCATCCAACACACCTCAGAAATGGGCATGAGTATGTGAGCATTTCCATCAACTGGAATCCAAGTCTAAAGATTTTAGATCAAGGAGAAAGCCAAAACAACTAATATAACATAAGAAAAGGATAAATGCTAACAGTGTTGCTTCAGTACACAGCTTTCCCTTTAAAAGCCTTATCTCCCCCACCAAACAAGGAATTAGCATGCTTTTCACTAAGAAACCTCAGACACATCCCAAATAAAATTTATGATAAGAATAAATTTTGCATGTATGAACATGAGCAGACACACTTTTATTATATTCTGAGCATAGATTTGGTAGATTTGGCATAGAATTCTAGTTGTGTTCCCAAATACAGTGGCAAAGCTTGCTTACTTTGCCATCAGAATCATTCACTTCTCCTGTTGCTCAAAGGATGCCTCTCCTCAAATATTTTCATTTGCTTCCTTTCCCATTTTACATTCCAGCACAAATTCTGGCCCATTCCTCTTCATGTGACCACCATCTTATGATTCTACCATCTTGCAGTGCCTGACAATCACGGCTTTCTCTTACAACTCCATTTGGTCTCTTTTGCCACCCTTTACCTCCCTTCACTTCAAATCCCTCCTCAAACCCATATTCCTTACAAGAGTTTTATCTAACTCCTTAATTGTCACTCCTGTCTTAAACATACCTTAAGTACATGTAACTGCATTTGTTTATATTCTGCCTTCCAACCCTTTCTCTCCCCCTGTTTACTCTAGATTGTAAGCACCTTTTGGTAAGAGAACTTTTCTAACCTGCCCCATTAGCCACAAGGCTCCCTGGGCAGGTTACAGCAAAAAATACAAAATAAAATGTAAAACATAATAAAATGGAGATTAAAATATAAAACAACAATTACAAATAAAAAACATTAAAAACAATATAAAATGCACCATAACAATGACATTCCCATGGTTAAAATGCTACAAGTTAACAATTAAAATAGTATCAAAATAAAAAGGTTTTCACCTGGCGCCTAAAAGACTGTAAGGAGGACATCAGGCGAATCTCTTGGGGGAGCTCATTCTAAAGGTGGGGTGCAACTGCAGAAAAGGCCCTTCTTCATGTTACCACCCTCCTTATTTCCTGAGAAGGGGGTTCCTTCAGAAGGGCCTCAGATGCAGATCTAAGGTGCTGGGTAGGTTCTAACAGGAAGAGGTCCTCCTTTAGATACCCTGGCCACAAGCTGTTTAGGGCATTAAACATCAGTGTTAACTCATTGAATTGGGCCTGGACCTCAGCTGGGAGCCAGTGAAGATGGTAGAGGACTGACTTTATATGAGTGCATCTGCCAGTCCTTCACCTGGAATTCCAGAGATAATTCAGGATCCAGAAGCACCCCCAAACTGCGAACCCTGTTCTTTAGGGGAGTGCAGCCCATCCAGAACAGGCAAGATATCATCCATCTGAACAGACAGACTCTCCACCAACAGTATCTTTGTCTTATCTAGATTAAGCTTCAGTTTATTAGGCCTTATCCAATCCATTATGGAGGCCAGGCCCTGATTCAGGACATCCACTGTGATACTTGTGTCTAATGAAAAAGAAAGGTAGAGCTGAGTGTCATCACCCAGTGGCTTCATGTAGATGTTAAAGAGCATAGGGGATAAAATAGAATTTTGCAGAACTCCATGGCATAGATGCCCTGGCGCAGAGCAATAATTCCCCAGCGCCACCTTTTGGATATGGCCAGTCAAGTAGGAGTGGAAACAGTGCAAAGCAGTGTCCCCTATTCCCAACTTGACTGGCCTGTCCAGAAGATACCATGGTCGATGGTATCAAAAGCCTCTGAGAGGTCCAAGAGAACCAATAAGGTTGCACTTCTCCTGTCTCTCTCCCAGCATAGGTCATCCCACAGGACGACCAAGGCAGATTCCATTCCGAATCCAGGTCTGAATTCTGACTGAAATGGATCAAGCAATATAATATTAATAATAATAAAAATATGGCTTATTTTGCACACGTTTACTTAGAAGTCCATTAATTTTGCTTTAAGAGTCTGTACAATGGCACACATATACAGATGGCTAAAAATAAGCAATGAATACTATTTTTACATTAACTTACCCTATTCACTAAGTCGACTAACCATCCATGAGGTTCCTAAACAATTAAGAAATTCACAAATTGGTAATGGGCTTCCAAGATAATTCTGCAAAATATTGACATTTTAACTGCCTATTTCATTTAGGGCTCCATATTACCTCATATATGAGTGGTATTGCAATGCAAACCAAATATTCTTTGCCAATAATTGTCCAGAAAGGGCAGTCTGGGTGTTCGCATTAGCATTATCCACTTACTAATATTTTTCATTGTAAACTATAATGTATTATGACAATATGAAACATTGAGGTTGCTGACTCAAAAGCAACTGTACCCTAGTGATTCTTGCTCTGAAATTCAGAGGCAGTATTAGAGGTATAAACAAACCCAAGGAAATGAAAAGTTTGAAAGATCCATGAATGAAACCCAATTTAGCTAGAGAAACAGCAACGGAAATTATATTACTTCTTCTATGCCAGTACCCAGTTCAAAAGAGATTTACGTTCATACGGTAACTGAAACTGAAGGCGTCTTAGGGTGGTACTGCTGCAGTGTGGTTGCCACTAAGACTTGGGTATGAACACTGGGCCTTTGTTGATAATTAATGAGAGGTTATTATAGCCAAGGTAGCAGAAACAAGAAACTGCCAGTCACTAGAAAGGGCAAAAGCTCTGTTAAGATATGCCAAATAGAAAAATTTGTAGATGTTTATTTCAGGGGATGCACATGATACAGACAATAAAATGTAACAAAAGTATGTATCATTTCTAAAAAGAAGCATGTTTATATTTACCTTCTGGAAAGTAGAAGTAGGTGAAACAGCATACATATTGCCCTCTCCAAATATTTCTGCCCAGTTTCTTTGACATACTTTCATTCGGTTCTTGAAGTGATACTCATTGTCAGGATTCAGAGCCTATGTCAAAAAACGAATGCCATGGCAAAAACACACATATGGTTAGAGTTGAACCACCTCATGATCAATTATTCTCATAATTTGAAAAAAAATGCTGTTCCAAAAAGAACAAAAAAATAACAGCCCTTTTGCCTATGACTAATGTGGTTTTCCCTCTTTCAAGGCAACTAAAAACTTCCTCGGAGATCATCACACAATTCTAAAGAAGAAACCAAACCAAGATTCCACAAGTATATATTGTCACTTTCTAATAATACAGAGTGAAATAAGTGAAAATTTGAACTTTTTGTAACTTTAATCCTGTTCACTATACTGGAAGCTATATCTCATGGTTGGATATAATTATATAACACGAGCCATGTTGGAACATCTGCTCACACAGTGGCCAACCAGGTGCCTATGGGACATGAGTGGAATAGCACCTTCGCACTTACATTCTACAGCATATAATATACAGGGGAAAGTTTTACACCATGTAAAAGGATGTAACAAAGCAATTTCATTTAAAATATGTGCATTTACTAGGAACAGATACTGAGTTCCAAGACTTTCATGCTGAACAACTTGAGGCAGAACAAGTTGTCACAATACCATTGTAAGTACAGCCAGAAGACCAACGGGAATAGGATCTTGCTTCACTCTCTCAGCAACTAAATCGACTAGTAGCATCAACATGTTGTAGATTCCCTCATGGATTTCAGTACCCCATTTGTGAACAGCACTTGATGTCAACAGCTGCAAAAGGAACATAGTATCTATATAATAAAATGCTGGCATAAATCTACAGAAGAGTACCTTTTCACTAGCCTATGGCACTGAAATACTATCGCTTCCCACTTAGAAACAGTTAATTTTTGATGTCATCTCTGAAACCTGTCAAGAACAACTGGCAACTGTCTATGGACAATATTTAAATAAATGTTTGAAGCAGCTATCTTTTATTAGCCAAACCATGTTCAGAAAAAAACCCCTCAAATTTCAATACTAGAAGGGGTATGCACAGCTTTTTCAGTGGCTAGAGGAATAGCTTCATTCTTGTTCTAACTTCTGGCACCCTTTTCACAAGCTCAGCTGGCTATTTTACAAACTGTAACATCCCTGCATGTGTGAAATACACAGAAGAAATGCAATTCTTATCCTGTAAATCTGGGCTTTTGTAAATTTTCACTTTTCATTACAGTAATTGCAGAAATATTCACTTTTATGCTACAGTAAAAATATTTTGTGTCCTCTCAGTGGTGAGTATCTTGTGTATATTAAGTGGCAACTAAGCCAATTACATCCTTTTCAATATAAGCTCATAACACAACAAAATGTGGAAAGTCAAAGGAGACTAGAAACTCCTACCAAGCAGTGTGCTTGCTTTGCTCCCCCATGACTGTTCATTCAGTTCTATTTAAATACTTAACCTAACTTGTTTGTTAAACATCTGAAGCAACTGTCACAATAAAGCAAACCATTTTATGCTAGTTCAATTAATTACTGTGAGTTAATAAACTCATGCATGACTAGCAGAAAGCAATTGCATGCTGCTGTGCATCAGTCACTTTAAATTTTAATCTCAACTTAGTTGTGAGCTGCAAGTTGCTAAATATGACATGTAAGTTGGGGCACTGGGTTGTTTCAGGTCTAGATAACCCAGCAGCTAATCCATAATTTGTTGCTGGATTAACTGCTAGCAGATCATGCTTACAATCTATGATACTGACACTCATCAGTTGTTGATAGAAGGTGAACAGCATGCTTGTTCATGCCATCTTCCTCATGAATAGCAAATGGTGGTTAATTAGCCAATGATTTCCCACTATATGTTAACTGGATGTTTGACTCACATACCAGACCTGTCCACAAAAGTTTACCCTATAGTTTACTCTTGCACTTACCTTTTTAAAAGCTTCAGGCATACATCTATCCATAAATCTCCTGCAGTTTTCATCAGAATCTGAAAGACCTTATTTTGAGGGAAGAGATAAAGAAAAAAGTTAAGATCCTGCAAGGTTTTTGCTTCCAGTGGACTGAAATTCATGGGGCCAGCCAAATCAGCTAGTTTGTCAGATGGCTGGTCCACAGTGATACCACTTCTGAACGCAAGTTGTTTTAAGAATGAAAGACTCCAAAGACATAATGGGAAACAAGGATATTATATTTCTAAAAGTCAACAAAGAACCAACACTACTTTCTAAATTTCCAGGGCCAGTATGTTTTTCACAAGATACTGAGAGTTAATTAATTCTTGGAGCACTGTAGTGTGTGGTGGCTGTCATTGTCAATATATAGGCCCTGGCTCGCAGTTGCCATAGCTTGTTATATTGTCTGAATTGTTTGTTATGCTTGTTATGTTAGGCAGAATAGGTTGCTTGAGAATAAGAACATGTTCAAAAAAGTATGGCTTGATTTAGGGTTGAGTACTGTCCATATCCTGCCACTTGGATTAGTATGACACAAGCTGAAATCCTCCAGAGGTAATTATTTTATTTATTTATTTTAAACATTTATATGCCATCCTTTACGACGTCTCAGATGGCTTACAACATTAAAATCATTTAAGAATCAAACAGTCCATAAACAAGAACAATAAATAGGAATGATGGATATCAATAAGAATACAAACAGATAAAATTAGATCAAAGAAGCGACTGTTACCCTTTAAAATCAATGGTTTTTAAAATATCATTCAAATAAAAAGGTTTCCACCTGGCGCCGAAAAGAATATAAACTTGGTGGCAGGAGAACCTGGCCATAGTGGCCTGTAACAGTAAGTAATTCTGGTCCATATATATTATGGTCAAAGGGGAAGGGGTGAGTTGCTGCTGCAAAAGACCAGGATCCAGAGAACCATAGGCATAGCGGCTTTTGATATATGCTTTTCAAAAATAGCTTACTATAAAACACTGCAGACTGCTATTTGTAGGAATACCAGCAATTCCATGAAAGTAATGTAGATCTCCTGCATAAGCCAAATAGCTCACTGGATCTCCCGCCAAAGGCTGCAGGCAGAACTTACCAGATGATATAGTGCAACAGTAATAGACAGTAATACAAAAGGGTGACCCAAGTAAGATAGTTACTAGTATGTGTGATAGAAGTGTGTGGATGACTAGACTGGCATCAGGTGATAAGAACATCTCTTAAACTGGCAAATACAGGAAACAAGATGCTTGGGTAAAAGCTAAGGGATAAACAGTGTCTGCTGGACATATGATTCAACCAAACAATGGTTCAGAACATCATGATGTTACAAGCTTTTCATTTAGTCCTCAGTTAACAAGGGAGGTGAGGCACACACATGTATGTAAACCGGAGGGAATTTATTTTCCTTTGGAATTGGCTTCTATATTTGAAAGGGCATGCAGTTATCACCTGTACAAATCCTGTTCATCTAAAACATTCTGATGGAAGTTTGAGGTGGGTGGCTAGGTAAAGTGAAAGAAAAATGTAAGAATACAAGATTGGGTCCTCAACTTAAAAACTAATCAATTTTTTTATCCTAGAGAAAGGATGTGGTCATGTTTGAGTAAAGAATACAGACTACCTATATTTGGTCTTGGTACCAGTACAAAAACACACTCTAAACAAAAGATGGTGAGCTAAGTCAGCATCCATGAGAATTGAATGGAAACCAAATGCACTTCCTATGGTTTAGTCATTTTACACAGCTTGTAAAATCCTATGAAATAGCAAACGTACATGTATGTAGGTAGGCAATCTGAACACTTATTAATAAGGCTTATCCCTGTAATTCAGTGCAGAAAGTTCTATGATGTCATGTGCTGACATTTTTCCAGTTTTGCCATGATGGATATATGCTGCCTAAACAAGAGGGAGCTTAGCATATAAATAATGCAGACTAGCAAAACAGCACACTTTTGCATTGTGCTTCAGGAAAACAGCTGCACTGCTCTGCTCCCACATTAAGAAAAATGATTCTCAAAACTTAATGCATTGTATTTGTACCCCACTTTTCCATGAAAATGTGTCTTTTCACTTGTGTTCCATTCATAGCTTATTCCACATGGGTTAGCAAATTTTAAAAAGTACACCTCATAATAATTTGCATTTGCTCTGATGCAAGTGTACTAAAGGGAAGTACTTATGTCAACAAACAAGTATTTGTTCTCTTTGTCATTTAGCAACCGCAGCCTTTGCCAACATAGATCTCATTAAAAATGCGGATGTGCACATGTGTGCAGCAGGGGTGGGGGAATTTTCAGGGCAGACATGGTGCTGTACAAAGCTGAACTTCAGCAAAGTCACACTTCCCTTGGCAACATGCATGTTGCCATACACTTTCATTCCTATAAGCCTTCAGTGGACAAAAGATAGCTACTTTCTTTTCTTGTGATGCAATAAAGGTACCTGGCTCCAAGGAAACATAGCAGAAGCCAATTTTGTTCTGCTCCCAACTGAATCACAACCAAGTTATTAATTTAGGTTTATACCAACTCTTCCAAAGGTGCAACATTTTTATAGAACATTGCCAAACAGTGTTTCCGCCATAAACAGTACACATTGCAACTGTACCTCAAGTATTTCCATCTCAGACTAAATTTATCAATTATGAACTTTTGCTTCTTAGCAATCCTAGGCAGTGATTAAGTAAAAATATTTCCCCTGGTGATTAAAAAGGGAGAAACATCAACTGAAAAATGCATAGCACTCTACCAACATCATGAGATCCAAGTTATTGCTCAGAAGAAAAAGGATGTGCAAAATTAAAAAAATTGCTAGCAGCACATATCTGAATTAGTTAAGGCAGTTTTTATCTTTTTCTACTGACAAGATATCAAATTACTATGATTCACGTTAGCAGAAAAACAGCCAAAAATGTTATGATTCCACTTTAAACTCTTTTTCTGGCAACTTACCCAGTCTTGCAAGATAAGTGGATGCAATTAAGCACTTGCCAAGAGACTCTTCTCGTTTATATGGGATGGACCAATGATCTGTTAATACTCTGCTCTCCAGTTCATAAAGATTGGTTGTAGGGAATTCAATGCCTTCTCCAGAGCAGTTCCCATTTTCATCATTCTTCTGTTGAGAGAAGAACTAATTTGAAGTCATTCTCAGTTGTTTTAATTGACAAGGAGAAGCAATATGATAGACCCATACTTGAATATGAGATATTCCAAATACAAATCAGCTCTCAAACATGAACACACATATTTAAGTCTGCTTCGCTTTGTTGCATGATTCATGCTTCATGACAATGCTACAAAGGCAAAATTTGCCAGAAGTTACAACATGTACCAGAAGGACATATACAATGGCAGCACAGGGATAGGCAATGTGGTTCATGTGGGCATGATGTATGCCACATTTTTAATGGCACACACTGGGGGGTGAGGGGCACCCACTTTCTTATCAGCAAAAAAGATCACTGTGAAACAGTTTTTCTGTTCATGCAGAAAAGTGTGGGTTCAAGAAATGATTTAGTATGTTGGAGCTTAGAACCTCTGCCTTATGCTCAGTCTTTTGGGTAGACAACATGGCCTTTGCCACATATCCCACACCAGCCATTTTGTGGTGGTGTCTAACTCATTTTTTCAAATTGCCAGATATGCCCACGGCACATATCAAGCATGCCACGTATCAGGTAGGAAAGGAATGAAAGCAGAGGACCGTCTGCAGTTCCTGATTTGCTGAAGGTTTCTTTCTACTCTGAGAGCCTTGCAGATACCGCTACTGTGTCTGGACAGGAATAAGGCAACCACATCCAACTTAACTATAGTAATGACAATAGTCTCTGATTTTGAACTAATGTTCTTGTTTAAGTGTAGGTAACCAAGTGCTTTTCTGATGCAATGGGTAAAGAAGCCCAAGGGAGTACTAGATAATTTGATATGCCCTAAAGGAATGGGAGAGACACAAATAAAATGGTGAACTGCCTTCATCCAGTCTTTTGTTTTCATGGGCCCTCCCTCCTCAGATGGGAGAAAAGGCATATTCTTATTTATTTTTATGAAAATAAATCAAAAGAAGAGAAGAAGCTAGCAAAAAACACACATTTTAGCCATAGATGGAGTACAAACTAGAATTCAGTCAGGCCCAGAACAGGCAAGGCACATAAACACAAAAACAGCTGAGGTTGTCCAAAAATAAAACATCCATAGTCTGAGTAGTGGGGGCGGTGGTGGGGAGAGAAGAATCCAAGCCTCACAATCAAGCAATACCTTTATTAGGACCAATAAAAATGCCACCAAAAATGGTTGCTTTTTAAGTTCTCCACAGAACTGTTCCATTCACTATTAGAAAAGTAACAAAACTTTTGTTAGGCCAGATTTCAGTACAGGCTCATTAAAAATGGTGCTAGAGAGTGCAGACTTGATTTGTTTTGGTAGATGTTGCAGGTATTATTATTTTATTATTATTATAGCATTTCTATGCCGGCCCTTGCCGAAACCTCGGGGCGGCTTACAACATGATAAAATACATTGAAATACAATAGTACATAATAAATTACCATTAAATATAAAAATACAAAGAATACATTGATTTACAAAAATAAAATTAAAATTATCAGTATAAAATAAAAATATAGGAGGAGAAAGAGAAGGAAGAAGAAGTTGCCCTGGCCAGATCATATGTTTTAACAATTGAAATGATGTTTAAATAAAAAGGTCTTTACCTGGCGCCGAAAAACCAGTCCCGTAACACTGAGCATTCTGGGATTTTCAAAACCCATAACATCTACCAAAGCAATGCTATTTATAATACATTTTAGTTTCCTATTTTATGTCTGAGTAGCAAGCTACTTTTTGAAAATTGCCCCTCAAACATCCGAATCATTGTAGAAACCAGAAGAAGCAGGAATACCTGCAGGGAGGAAGACTAGAATGTATATCTGTTCCTCTTAGTGAGAATTGGTAGGATAGAGTATTGGGTAATCTGGTTTGAAGGAAAACCTACTGATTATTTATTCAGCCAGGGCAGAACAACAACTCTCTTATTAGGCATGGTAACCAAACATGTTTATTTTAAGCAGTTTTAAGTGATCTCAAAATATTATTTAAAAAGTCACGTTTTATTTTCTTCTGCAAAAATAAAAACAAAATAATCCCTCAATAAATCACTTATTTTTGTTCATTCTGAAAGTTTGTCTCTAGTAGTGGTGGCAGTTCTATGCTTATGCCACTGAGGGCAGACTACTGAGTTATCCTTTTTATTTTTGTTGCAGCTTTTAAAGGCTTTATAGCTAAGGAAGCATCCCCCAAAAGTATGGTCTGATAGCTTTATTAAGCCTCAGTCTCCCCCCGCCCCCGATCACTGCTTTGTCGTGGCGAAGGGGCTTGCGTAGCTCAATGAAGCTATGAGCTAAGCCGTGCAGGGTCACCCAAGATGGACAGGTCATAGCAGAGAGCTCTGACAAAACGTGATCCACTGGAGAAGGAAATGGCAACCCACTCCAGTATCTTTGCCATTAAAACCCCATGGACAGTACCAAAAGGCAAAAAGATATGACGTCGGAAGATGAGCCCCTCAGGTCGGAAGGTGTCCAATATGCTACTGGGGAAGAGCGGAGGGCTAGTACTAGTAGCGCCAGAAAGAATGAAGCGACTGGGTCAAAGCCAAAAGGACACTCAGTTGCTGATGTATCTGGTGGTGAAAGGAGAGTCCGATGCTGCAAAGATCCATGAATCAAGGCAAGCTGGATGTGGTCAAACATGAGATGACAAGACTGAACATCGACATCTTAGGAATCAGTGAACTAAAATGGACAGGAATGGGTGAATTTAATTCAGATGACCATCAGGTATACAACTGCGGGCAAGAATCCCTCAGAAGAAATGGAGTAGCCTTCATAGTCAATAAAAGAGTAGGAAAAGCAGTACTGGGATACAATCTCCAAAATGACAGAATGATCTCAGTTCGAATCCAAGCAAACCATTCAACATCACAATAGTCCAAGTCTATGCCCCAACCACTGGTGCTGAAGAGGCTGAAGTTGACCAGTTCTATGAAGGCCTACAACACCTTCTAGAATTAACTCTGAAAAATGATGTCCTTATCATCATGGGGGATTGGAATGCTAAAGTAGGAAGCCAAAAGATAACCAGATTAACAGGCAAGTTTGGCCTTGGAGTACAAAATGAAGCAGGGCACATGCTGGTAGAAGTTTGTCAAGAGAATATGATGGTCATAGCAAACACTCTTTTCTAACAACCCAAGAGACGACTCTACAGATGGACATCACCAGACGGTCAACACAGAAATCAGATTGACTATGTGCTCTGCAGCCAAAGATGGAGAAGCTCTATACAGTCAGTAAAAACTAGACCAGGAGCTGACTGTGGCTCAGATCATGAGCTTCTGGTTGCAAAATTTAGGCTTAAGTTGAAGAAAGTAGGGAAAAGCACTAGGCCACTCAGGTATGACCTAAATCATATCCCTGATGAATACACGGTAGAGGTGACAAATAAATTTAAGGAATTAGATCTGATAGACAGAGTGCCTGGAGAACCTGGTTCGCAACATTTTACAAGAGGCAGCAACTAAAACCATCCCAAAGAAAAAGAAATGCAAGAAGGCAAAATGGCTGTCTGAGGAAGCTTTACAACCAGCTGAGGAAAGAAGGGAAGCGAAAGGCAAGGGAGAAAGAGAAAAATACACCCAATTGAATGCAGAATTCCAGAGAACAGCTAGAAGAGACAAGAATGCCTTCTTAAATGAACAGTGCAAAGAAATAGAAGTAAACAATAGAATAGGGAGGACCAGAGATCTCTTCAAGAAAATTGGAGATATGAAGGAAACATATCATGCAAAGATGGGCATGATAAAGGACCAAAATGGCAGGGACCTAACAGAGGCAGAAGAGATTAAGAAGAGGTGTCAAGATTACACAGAAGAACTATACAAGAAAGAGCTTAATGTCCCTGATAACCACGATGGGGTGGTCACTGACCTCGAGCCAGACATCCTGGAATGTGAAGTCAAATGGGCCTTAGGAAGTCTGAGCAACAACAAAGCTATTGGAGGCAACCGTATTCCAGCTGAGCTATTCAAAATCCTAAAAGACGATGCAGTAAAAGTGCTACACTCAATATGCCAGCAAATTTGGAAAACTCAACAGTGGCCACAGGATTGGAAAAGGTCAGTTTACACTCCGATCCCAAAGAAGGGCAATGCCAAAGAATGTTCAAACTACCGCACCATTGCACTCATTTCATATGCTAGCACAGTGATGCTCAAAATCCTACAAGCTAGGCTCCAGCAGTATGTGGACTGAGAACTACCAGAAATACAGGCAGGGTTTCAAAGAGGGAGAGGAACTAGAGATCAAATTGCCAACATACGCTGGATCATGGAGAAAGCTAGCGAGTTCCAGAAAAACATCTACTTCTGCTTCATTGACTATGCTAAAGCCTTTGATTGTGTGGATCACAACAAATTGTGGCAAGTTCCTAAAGAGATGGGAGTACCGGACCATCTTATTTGTCTCTTGAGAAACCTGTATGTGGGTCAAGAAGAAACAGTGAGAACTGGACACGGAACCACTGATTGGTTTAAAATTGAGAAAGGAGTTCGGCAAGACTGTATATTGTTGCCCTGTCTATTTAACTTATATGCAGAGCACATCATGAGAAAGGCGGAGCTAGATGAATCACCAGTTGGAATTAAGATTGCTGGGAGAAATATCAACAACCTCAGATATGCAGATGATACCACTCTCATGGCAGAAAGTGAAGAGGAACTAAAGAGTTTCTTGATGCGGCTGAAGGAGGAGAGCGTGAAAGTTGGCTTGAAACTCAACATTAAGAAAACTAAGAATATGGCATCCAGTCCTCTCACTTCCTGGCAAATAGATGGGGAAGAAATGGAGGTAGTGACAGATTTTATTTTCCTGGGCTCCAAGTTCACCACAGATGGGGACTGCAGCCAAGAAATTAAAAGACGCTTGCTCCTTGGGAGGAAAGCTATGGCAAATCTAGACAGCATACTAAAAAGCAGAGACATCACCCTGCCAACAAAAGTGCGTATAGTCAAGGCTATGGCTTTCCCAGTTGCAATGCATGGCTGTGAAAGCTGGACCATAAGGAAGGCTGAGTGCAAAAGGATTGAGGTCTTTGAATTGTGGTGCTGGAGGAGACTCCTGCGAGTCCCTTGGACCGCAAGGCGATCAAACCGGTCAGTGCTAGAGGAGATCAACCCTGACTGCTCTTTAGAAGGCCAGATAGTGAAGATAAAACTCAAATACTTTGGCCACCTAACGAGAAAGAATGACTCCCTGGAGAAGAGCCTAATGCTGGGAACAATTGACGGCAAAAGAAGGGCACGGCAAAGGATGAGGTGGCTAGATGGTGTCACTGAAGCAGTTGGCATGAGCTGGAGTGGACTCCGGGGGATAGTGGAAGATAGGAAGGCCTGGGAGAATGTTGTCCATTGGGTTGCGATGGGTCGGACACGACTTCGTGACTAACAACAACAACTCCCCCCCCCCCCACAGCCCCAGCTCCTAAAGAAATATAGGTGGGATTAACCCCACAGGTGTTCTTGCTGAATGTGGTAAAAGTGGCAGGATAACCAATAATGTTCATTTCATACATGTGTTTTAAAACTCCATTCACTCACTGCTATAGCATCTAAACAGAACAAGTTCATAAACAGAACAAAAACCTAACTCTCAAGATTGCACATTTCCTTCAGATAATACGATGAGTAGCACTGATCACTGGAGCATGCCTGAATGCCTCTTAATAAAGTATACATTAGATTAGCCTTCCCCAACCTAGTGCCCTCCTGATGTTTTGAATTCCTAGCATTCATGATTATTGGCTATTTTGGTTGTACCTGAAGACCAAAAATGTATGAAGAACAACAGGGTGAGGCAGGATGCACATAATTTTAATAAAGAATGGAAGAAACTGCTATGCTGCATGTCTTAAGAAAGATAAGCTATTTCCCTGCAAGGCTTCACAATTTCCAGATATTTTACATTTCTAGTCTTCCTGGAAAGTATAAAATATTTCTATTACATCATTTTTATAAATAATCTTTGGGGAATGAAAACTGCATAGGTCTTTATATAATCATGTCTTTATATATTCATCATTCTATACAAAAATATTTCCTAATATAAAATTGTTCTGATTTTCCTTTGAATTTGCCTAGATCTTCACATTTTGAAGCTTATCCACTTCCAACTAATTGTAGCCTGCATGGACTGCCCATTTCACTGATTATTTATAGTATGACAGTGAGGTCATTTGTGTCACTTCCTCACCATATAGCTTCTTATCATTTTACCAGCCCCTCCCCACCCTCTGCTTCCTTTAATTTGCTTATTCCTAACCAAGACAAAAGCAAATCTGGAAATAAACATCATTTCTTAAAATTCATGTAAAGTTGCATTATCCATTTTTTCTTATGGACAGAAAGTTTGAGCATCCTGGATCTAAGGCGTTCACTACTGCTCAGAGCAATGAAGACTATGAAGTCCTTTTCCATGATCAAGATGGGTGGTAAGTGTTCAGCTTAAGATTTGCCTTTTTAAAAGATGCCAACAGGATGCAAAGTAGTGCCAAGCATAGATTTAACAAAACTCTCAGAAACGCAAAGCTACCAGAAGAAGACTAAAACTATGACTTGCTGTACACTGGCTAGTCTCTGAGCAAGCTATTTTTGAACAGTGTGTATATTTGGACAAGTTTCAAAATCAGTCACAGTTTCTATTTTCCCAGTACTATTCGAATGTCTCATTTATTGCTTTCATTTCCCGGTCTAACAAATACTATCTCTGTATTAAAAACAACTGCACATTTATAAATTAATGCTTCCTCTCTCCAAGAGCACACATTAAGAACTATAGAACAGGAAACTATTTTCTCAGGGTAGCATCAATGCTGAACTGGCTAGAGGCGATTTCAAATAATATAAGCTTCCCTGTGATTATAGAGCTACATTGGAAAGTATCAAGAGATACAGTATAATGACAGATAAAGACGACAAAAATATAAGAGAGCAGCAAAAATTTGAACTCCTGTCTTATTTTTACTCAAACGCAAAGCTAGTTTTCAATGGCAAAGCTTTTTTATTACTCAAATAACTGCTTAATTCACTTCTCAATGTGTCTTCTCTCTTAAACCAATGGTTATAAATAGATGAAGTACAACTCTTGGATGTCTTCATATTGTGTATCATATGCTACATAAAGGATATGATCCTACCAAGATATACAGTTTCTATAATAACAGGATTCTTAAAGATGAATTGTATCAGCAGTATACTAGAAGTAATTTTGGGGGGTTTGAATTATGATGTGAGAAAGTGCCATTTTAAGCATGTCAGAGCTTCTCTAAAAGAGCAGTTTTCTCTGAGGGAAAACAACATTGTTTACTGTGCAAAAGCAGCCATTCGTCTGCCCTCTCAGCAGCATCAAGTTCAACTGCTCCATCATATCCCAGATACATATTTCATCTGCTGTGGTACTCCGTATATATCTAATGACTTCTGATTTGCCAGCACCATCACTGCATCAGGTCTACGAACAAGATCATCCACGGTGGCTGCATTGCAAACAAGGCCAGTTCTCAACAGAAGGCCAAAAGGTATCACACAGTTATTGCTTAACCCTCAAGAAAGACAGTAATCAGGAAATAACTCCTGAATCAGTTCTCTGCAGTTCAGTAAATATGTTACTGAAAGTTATAAATGTTGAGAGCCAGTGTAGTGTGGTAGTTAACAGAGCTGGACTGGGACTCTGGAGATCTAAGTTCCAGTCCCACTCAGCCAGGACACTACTGGGTGGCTTTGGGTCAGTCTAACAGGGTTGTTGCTGTGAGAATAAAGTGAAAAGGAGTAAAAATTTGTAAGCCACCTTGGTTTTCTTATAAGATAGAAAAACGGGGTATAAATGCAACATATAACAATAATTCTAATTCTGAAACAGTCATTAGCAAAGAGGAAGAGAATCACCTCTTGTTTGAGATTAACCATAAACCCAACTCAAAGGGCAATTCTGGAAAGTGCTTTGGAAGCCAAGTGAGAATCAACACTTTAGATTCACAATAAACCTGTATTTGCAATCCTGTTATCCAATCTGTTACCTACCCTACCCACTTATTTCTGAACCTCTACCCTTTCTAGTGGGTACCACAACCTAAAGTTCAAAAACAGATAGTGGTAAAAGATAAGCAGCTGTGCCAGCCTGTCAACAGCTTGGCATAGTACATAGGCACATGGAGATCAGGAGCTATTTCTGAAACTGTAGGTGTTTGGTAGCTCAGTCCTACAAGCTATGCTCTGTTCTATAGAAAGATTAGTCCTGTTTATGTTCTTGATGCAAGGTTCATATGCAGAATGGCAGGGTTTTGATATGATATGATAACCCAGCATGGTTGGTCAGCCAGCCAGCCAGCCAGCCAGCCAGCCAGCCAGCCATGGTGGGTTGTCATGTCATCTGAACCAGAGTGTTTCTGATGTGGTAGCTAGTATTTTCATGAACAAAATATACTAAGAAGCAGGGTTATTCTTATGCATAATTATTTGTTGTGTTGTTCAAAACTGGTAGAATGACTTTATTATGATTTGTCATAAACTGCTACAGAGCTGCTTGGCAAAAGCAGGAAAACATACTCTTCTCACACATCTTGCTTAGCAAACTAGGCCTAGCAACAATTGGTGTCTCCACCAACTCTGGAAGAGAAATTTGCAGCTAGCATGTAACACTACTATTCGTTATGCACTCTCTCACTAATTCTGGGCGTCTCTTGAATGAACTGGGAAATAAGATTGAGGAAACCCTTCTACCGGAACTGTCTGAGGTGAAGGAGGGAGCATAGTCACCACCTGTAGACTTGGATGTTCAGCTCAGAAGAGATTTGGCTGGTAACAATTTCAAGAAAATGAACTAAGAACTGAGAAAAGCAAGTGAGCATCTAGTAGCTACCTCGTCCACTCAGATAACAAGTGAAAGTAAACTATCTGTCTCAGCTGTAAAAGTGAGCAGCAAAGTAGAGTAGGTAAAAGGAAATTGAGAAAAAGGGATTGCATATTCCATGTGAGAGAATGGTGGGAACAAGTAACAGTAAGAATGGAGGGACCAGGTAGTCCAAGTCAAAAGCACTGGAAATGGTGGCGGGGGAAGGAACAAAATTAGTAAATGGGCAACTGGGAGATAACAAAATGTGCCTCTTGACAATGTGATCCTTTCCCCTTTAATGTTGAAATGGCACTTCTCAGAGCGTCTACCTTTTCAAAACTTCCGAGTTACCAGCTACTCCAGAAAGGGGGGAGGGGATATTAACTTCTACTTTTTGCATCCACCTTTCAGATCAGATCAGATCAGTTACCACTGCAGTTATTCAGTGGTTTCCTGACAATTTAAGGACAAAAAGCACTAAAGCAGTCAGTCAAATGGGATGGCAAGAGTGAGCTCCACAGCAGTGGTATAAGAATTGCTGCTGTTGGCTGATCACAGAGTTGTAAATATTGCAAGTCACTTTTTCTGTCCTCTTCTACCATCCTTCTAGGGGGTTTTTAAAACCTGCTGAGAATATACATGCATTTCTTTGAACTGGGAAGTAAGTAGAAAATTTGCACATTTGTGGGTATTGTTCCCCACAAACACTTTTGGTGCACTTATTCCTTTCACTCCCCTTCTTACTTCTTAACTTTTGATTTAAGCTATTGGGTCTGTCCTTTCTCTTAGTGTTACTGCTTTCACACCTGTAAACAAATTAACTTAATGCCACCCTCTGTTGTCAATTTCCTTTACATCACATTTTCCATTTCCATGCTCCCTTTAGAAGCTGAAACAGACCAAGAATACACATATGACACAGTTGCAAGTGTGCAGTCACAACAGACCAATGAACACTTAAAATTATGATCTCAATTGCACATTTTTGAGGCACTCAGGAAAAAAACCCAGGAAATGAGAAGCTGCAGCAATCGAAGCAGGAAGGGGGACAAGACAGATTTTGCTGTAATGCCTCTTGAGATATGTGTCAGAGCTGGCTAGAGGACTGAAGGGGATCAAAAACAAGCCCCAACATGACTACTGGGCATACCTTAGATTGCTCTGGATGCAACCAATTCATCATGGTTTATTTGAAGGGTGGCTTAGTTGATATGTGAGAATCCATATTAACTGCAGTTTATTCAAAACAAGCCATGGGTTAAACAATGAGTTGTTTACCCCTAACAAACTGGTGATTTGGATTTCCATGTTATACTCAGAAGCCAAGCAAGACCTGGCTGAGAGTTGCTGAGAAAATGTGAAAGTACTATTTCCCATTCATGCACAAAACCCCATGGGTTGTTTAATCAATCAATTACAGTTACACATGAATTAGTTGCAATTTCTGTTGTTTCTTTCCACAAATGTAAATTGTTTGCTAGTTAAAACTAACCTTGAAAGATTTATCCATAAATTTTTGATAATGAGTAAAGTAAAGAAGGCATCCATGAGATAAATGAGAGAAGAGTTTTGACACCTAAATCAGGAGCTCATTAGAAGCTGAACATATTTGTACTTCTCAGCCCTTCATTCTCCTTTTCAATCTCGCCTTTCTCCATTTTTTTTTATTTGCTACAAATACGTTTTTTCAACTTAAAGCTACAAAAAAAGCCTCCCAGGCTTTTTATTATAAAAGACCACTGTTTTTATTCAAAAGCATTCAAATGCTTTTGCTCAAATTAACTTCTACTACTGGCTTTTTCTGTTTAGCCCCATTCTCCTTTGCCATTTCACTTCCTTATTAAGCAGCTGTCATTGAATAGAACTTCTGACTGGGAAGATGACCAGAAAATGTCTCTGCTGAATGTTATCAGAAAAACACTTCCTGCCCAGCTGAGTTGCTATTTGTTTCATGCATAAACGACCTTCCACTACTACAAATGATAAAACATTTCTATCGTATTATGTTTTAATCTTCATCTGGAATTTAGTTCAGCAACAGATTTTACTGGAACTTTGAAATACTTTAAAGCTGAAAGTTAACACTTGGAATACACTGAAAGAAGTCCAATGCATCAATTACTGTATCAATTCTTAGCACCACCATCATAAAAGAATGTATTTCAGAATGTAGCACTAAGCTGCACAAGTGAATACAGACAAGTATTATCTTCTAGTAAGAAGTATATCACACTGTAAAGTGATAACATTTTGCCTATATTTCCCATCACAAAAAAACACCATCAATGAGAACTAGCAAAAACACATGACCAGTATAAGCAATTAGGAGCATATGTCTTACTTAAAATTCTACTGAAAGAGTCAATGGACCATGTGACACATTATGGGACCTTGGTAATTTAGGTTAAAACTAGAGGTGTCAGTGAAGGTTTCTAAGTTTAGGACAAAAATGAGTTTTAATAGCAAGAGAAGCAAGGATTAGCAACTCTCATACTCTTACTCCATTTGGATTAAAAGCCAAGTCCTGGCTTTGCTTTGAAGGAATGCCCTAGGAAAGCTACTCAGGGGAGGGAATACCATATTCCACAGTGACCTGCTTACCCCCAAACCTCTCTCCAAAATGTTGCTCCCCCATCCCAATTTCTCCAGAAGTAACTATCTAAAGCTAGCTCAGCTAATCTTGGAGCTATTACAAGTAACAAAAAGTATTTGTGTGTATGGGAAAGAGAAGGACTGAGACAATGAGAGCGTGTGAGTGAAAAGGGGAGAGAGAGGGAGGGTTAACACTGAGTATATACTGAAGAAAGTCCAATGTATCAATCTTTTGCTATAGTTCTACTGTATCAATCTTAACAGCAGCAACTTAACAGTTTTGTATTTCAGGTTGTAGCACTAAGCTGCACAAAGCAAACAAACAAGTATTATCTTCTAGTATGAAGTATATCACATTGTAACTAAAGTGATTTAGCTACAAATTTGCAGTGATTTAGATAGTTTATCTCTAGCTAAAACAATGAAAATGTTCACTTAGAAAGCAGAATCACCTTCTATAAGTTAAAAAATAGTGCTCTAAAAGCACTGCATCTTAAAATATTAATTGCTTTACATGGAATAAGCATTAACAGTGTTTCATAATGTGCTGTGAAATTATGCAATGCTCTTAAATATAAAACCTGTATGAGCAACATCCCCAACTTCAATTGTACATCCATGAATACCCAGAAAAAATACAGCACATGATTTAGTAGTGAATATGTTACATTAAACTGTTCTGCTACACTCAAGTACTAATCATCCAGAATGATAAAAGTGGGAGGGCCAGATGAAGAAATCTTATAGCAGCTGATCTGGGCATTGCAAAAAAAAAAAAAAACCACAGAATTAGAATATTTATTTATTTAGTTAAAACTTTTGTACACCATCCAACAACCACAGTCTCGGAATGGTCTTACAATAAAAACAGAATAAAATGAAGCATAGCACCCAATAAATAAACCCCACATTAAAACCAAATCAGATTTAAAATAATGGTTGAATAAAAAGGTTTTAGCCTGGCACCAAAAATACAGAGTTGGTGCCAGGCAAACCTCTCAGGGAAGCACATTCCATAGCCAGGGTGCCACCGCTGAGAAGGCCCTTCTTCAGGTAGCCACCCTCCTCAAGGAGGGCTCACAGAGAAGGACCTCCACACCAGATCTTAAAAATATGTTAAGAGGGGGGAAAAAAGTTAATGTTCTTGACAATACAGAAAATTAATTTAAAGTATGCTACTTCATGTCTTTGCTCATAGGTATGCCAATTTGCATTGAAACTCAACATTAAGACAACTATGATCATGGCATCCAGTCCTCTCACTTCCTGGCAAAGAAATGCAGGCAGTGACAGATTTTATTTTCCTGGGCTCCAAGATCACCGCAAACAAGGACTGCAGCCAAGAAATTAAAAGACGCTTGCTTCTGGGGAGAAAGCTATGGCAAATCTAGAAAGCATACTAAAAAGCAGAGACATCACCCTGCCAACAAAAGCGCATATAGTCAAGGCTGTGGTTTTCCCAGTTGCAATGTATGGCTGTGAAAGCTGGACCACAAGGAAGGCTGAGCACCAAAGGATTGAAGTCTTTGAATTGTGCTGCGAGTCCCTTGGACCGCAATGAGATCAAACCGATCAGTCCTACAGGAGATCAACCCTGACTGGTCTTTAGAAGGCCAGATCTGAAGATGAAACTCAAATACTTTGGCCACCTAATGAGAAGGAAGGACTCCTTGGAGAAGAGTCTAATGCTGGGAACAATAGATGGCAAAAGAAGAAGGGGACAGCAGAGGATGAGGTAGCTAGATGGAGTCACTGAAGCAGTTGGTGTGAACTTAAGTGGACTCCAGGGGATGGTGGAGGACAGGAAGGGCTGGAGAACTGTTGTCCATGGGGTCGCGATGGGTCGGACACGACTTCACGACTAACAATAACATGCCAATTTGCATGTGACCAACAGAGGTTACAGAGGCTTAGCAAATCATGCAGTGAATGTCAAAATAGGGCAATTCTGTCTGCTTCTCTTGGAGCTAAACAGTCAGGTATCTGTATATTTTCCACACAGGAACAAATAGCAGGGGGAAAGAGCCACTACCCTTTCCCAGCGCCAATGACTGTATTTAAAGTAAGCTTCAAAATGTTGTATGATCCCATTTCCTATGTAGCTCAAATCTCCTACAAAGCTTAGACACTGCACTGCATATCAAAAATGAACAGGCAAATATTTGTAAGCTATGTGGTCCTAATCTATATACGCTATAGTACCAATTCCTGTGTGGATACAAAAATGATAGTGCAATAACTGGCAGATGAAAAGATGTCAGATAAAAGTACAGCAGTGTCTGCACTATCCAGCAAGCAGTGAAGTGAGGGGAAAAGTTCTGTTTATGATGGTAATAGCATAATAGCATATATAGAAGTTGAATTCAGACTTTGGGATTTGTTATCCCAAATTTGTTGCAGGCTGTCTGCAACTTCTAAACATAATTAAAACCCTCAATTTAAGCAGGGGGCATGACTAAAGATTCTTACGTTTAGTGAACTTTCAGGTAATAATGGTTCAGTTGTCATTTTCTCTAGTTAAATTAGGAAAAAAACTAGGAAAGATCTCATACACAGACAAGCCAAGAAGAAACCCTGCTCTGTGCCAGTGATGACAGTACTATGGTAAGTTAGATTAATGTTTATATGCCAAGCATGTTATTCTGCTTATTTTTCAAGCTATCATTCAACTATCTAAAGCTAATAGATGGGTATATATTTGACTGCCGATGGATATACCAATATTTGTATGCTAAAATGACTGATATTGCAATATTACTTCTAGAGTCCTAATAGAGGGACATTCCAAATAAAAGCATTTATAAGGGTTGGGTTTTAAAGCCCCACTTAGCCATGGAGATATCTGCATGATTTTGGGCCAGCCACAGAGTCTCAGCTCAACCTACTTCACAGGTTCGTTGCTGTGGGGATAAGAGTGAGAGCAGCAGGAAGAGAATGATGTATGCTGCATTGAGTTCTTTAAAGGAAAAAAGGTGGGATATGAAACTAGTAAGTAAATAAGAAAATAAATTGAATCAATACATAAATCCTATTAAATTAATTAACTGCTAAGTTTTATAATTCTGAATGATTACCTAGCCTAGAATATAATGCAGCATATAACTTACTGTTCTTTCAGCAGATGACAAATTGGAATGAGCTCACATCTGGGGCCCACAATGGGACAATTGCCTTTCCTGCCTTTCTCTAACGACTTGGATCAGTGAAGCGGAAACTGTGGCTTTCCAGATGTTTTGGCTTACAACTCCCATCAGCTCTAGCCAATATAGTCAACTGAGGAATAACAGGAGTTGCAGGGGAAAAAAACCCTGGAGCATCACAAGTTGCATGACAGAGGCACTTGCAACTCCTTTACTGAGGAAAGAGTGGTGGGTAATGTATCAGCTTTGGGTTTTGTGGTGGGGAGGACGCTAGTTTTGGTCGATGTCTGGTTTACCTCTTCTTTCAGGCAAGTGTAGCAGGGAGTGAGTTGCATTTAACCAACTGATGGCAAAGGTGCTCCAAGGATGTGCTCAAATTCCCTTTCCTGGTCCAGAACCCATCTAATTCAGGAAAGGTTATCAATTGCATACATTATTGCAATATTTGTATGTAATGCTGCAAAATTCAATATTCCTGTTCCCAATATAGATCAGTACTGCACTATCAAAAGAAGTCATGGTGACTTATTTTAATCTCCAACAAATGTCAGGCATTATTACCTTAATTACCCACCTGGATGTGGCTTGTCAAGTCATCCAAACTGGGGAGGATGGCTTGCTTGAGAGGGAACCAACCAATTCACCAGAGATTCAAACCAATTTTATCTTCTTTAAGCCACAGTGTTTTGTTTGAATGTGCAAACTGGCCCACTATACATATTTCCCATACACATTTTTATGAGGCTTCTATCGAGAAACATTTAATACCTCTTCTCCCACATGTGAATTCACTTATACTTGCAGTTCATCCAATATAGATACCTCCCTGATATTTATACATGGCTTTTCTGATTTTTCACTAGACTCTTCTTACTCAGCACAGGAAATCTGACAGATGTGAGGTACTCTCATATTCAGACAAGGATAAAGACAAGACATATGGTCTAGTGTGGTGGTGTTGATAGAATATAGACTGCAACCTGATTGGGACAGATTCAAGTTGACTTTTCTCTTACTAAACATTCATAGTATTGAACTGTTAGAGAGATGGCAAGTGGAACATAAACCTTGGGATGAGCAACAGTGGGAATACCAGCTCCTTCTGGCTCTGGCTGAGTCAGGCACCTTCTTTGTATGCCTCTTGCCATCCCCAAAGGGACAGAAGAAAGCCTCAGTCAGTGCTAGAAGCAGCAATCAGTCTTCCAGTGCCAGCAGAGTTCTCTGCTGCCTGCACCCCCACTTCTATCCCTGATCTAAAAGGGAGATAACAGCAGAGAATCCCTCTTGAGGTAGAGGGAGATTTGTATAGTGGGGCAGCCAAGGGTCCATGTCTCACCATGGAAAAACCCCAGGAGGCTCTGTGGAACTGAGAAGTATGTTCTGTGTCCAAGTTCCTTTGCCAGGTCTCTCTACCACAAATCACAAAGCAGGTGGGTACTACATATATGGCCTTTTCAGATAGGGAGCCTGGAATAGGGAACAGCCCTCTACGGAAGGTCACTGGCCTGGTCACTATTCCTTCCAGATTACTTTTTTCTAAATGGCCAAAGTTTTTTTTTAAAGGTAAGAGAGCTGTCAGAAATAACAAGTACATGGGTACACAAATAATACTTTGGTTTAATCAGTCTAATATCTTTGAAGCTGTTTAATTTAGTGCAGGAGACCAAACATTTCTCTAAACTTAAATAGACAAGTGTTCAGTTTTGGTTTTGTTTTGTTCTGTTTTTTTTTTTTTTTTTACAAAACAAAGAAAACAAAAAAGCACAAGAGTTCTAGATTCATCTGAGGTATAGGGATAAGATTATACTCAAGGGAACCATGTTATTTTTCTGGACACATCACTAAAAATAGACTACTATCAGGATTCTTAAAACCATAAGTTTTGATTTCAAATGAAGAACATATTACTCTCAGTTTACTAACAAAAACAATGGCAATATGAGCACTGCAAAAATTTGGTTTGAGTAGACTACCATATAGTTAGGCCATATAGTAAAATATAGTGGGGAAAAGGGCCTTCTCTGTTGTTGCACCTCACCTTTGGAATTCCCTTCTGAAGGAGGTGTGACTGACATCCACATTATCTTGATTTTGGTGCCAAGTTAAGACTTTATTTAGTGTTTGTTTTTAGATTATGATTTATTGGTCTTACTGCTGGTTTATTGTTTTATTGTCTTGTTGATTATACTGTGCTTATCCTCCTGTTGTATTTCAAACAGTATTTTTAACTGTATTACGTATAATGGTTTTAGCAATTATTATCTATTTTTCTGTACTGTTATGATTGTGATGTGAGCTGCCCAGAGAGCCTTCTGGTTACATGGTGGCATACAATTGCAATAAATAAATAAATAGTTCTCTATATTCTTGCTATATTATGCTCCATTTTTAATCCAGGTTTTATGTAAAATCTGAAGCTAAAATTAAAAGTATTAGAAGAAAACCATCACACCTTATAGAAATACTATGTATTTAGGCATCCTTTTCAGCGAGGTGTTATAATTACAAAACAATGCTTACAAATCAAGAACCCAGTATTAGCACCACATAAAACAGACCATTTATATGGGGTGTATGTGCACGCACACGAGTATGGATGCACACACATGAACATTATCTGGCACAACCATGCACTGCTACTAGTCCAGCCCAGCAGCAGTTCATGCTTTTTTTCCCCTCTTGTCAAACCACAACATGTGAGATTAATAACCAAGTTCTGTTTGATGCTGCAAAGTCATCCTATAAAAACTCTTATAAAAAACAAAACAAAACAAAAGCATTCATCAAAACCTTGTGGTGGTGGCAGCTGAACTCAAATCCACAAACAACAGCACTCAGGACCCAAACTGAGTGTGTAAATGGATTTATTCATCCTAGGATGCCCATTAACGTGTGAATAAACCTGGAAAGAAAACGGCAACTGCCTTGTGGGAGAAGCGCTGCAGAAGCCTCCTTGTCTGCTATCCCAATGGCTCCCTAAAAAGGGATTTTATGGCAGTACCTAAACATGTCTTGCTCCCAATACAGCACTGCAAGAATCAGGTAAGGACAAATCCAGAGTCACAGTTGAGGAGTCCTTCACGCACACATTACGGCTTATTTCAGAGGGGGGATCCCGAATGCTTAAAGCCGACAAGGCAGAAGGGAGTGCTACACCCACACAACCTTTCCTTTCGCTTGCCTGGCCTCCCCGCTTCCGCCCGGCACCGTTACCTCGTTCTCCACCACCTCATGGTAGGCAGGTGGCGGGTCAAAGACCGTGTTACCCCCGCCGCCGCCGCCGCCGCCGCCACTACTGGAGCCATCGCCGTCCCCTCCGCTGCGAGAGCCGCCGCTCTGCTGGGGCGCTCCCAAGCCTCCGCCACTGCCGCCGCCCCCTCCGCCGCCCTGGCCGCCGCCACTGTCCATGGGCTCGTAGTGCAGGCCGGGCCGCTCGTTGGTGAGCAGCGCCACGGCCTCGTTAATGTCGTTCTTGGCTAGGCGGAGGGCCCTGCGGATGGCGGCCGCATCCGAGAAGCCCATGCACAGCAGCGTGGTCATGTGCTGTTCCTCCTCGCTCTCCATGGCGTCTCTCTCGGCTCCGGTTCAGAGGCTGTCTCCGCTGGAGTTTCCGTTACTACCACTCGCTCTGCGCGGCGCCATGTTGCTGGCAGCCTCCTCCTCCCACTCCACCCCCCCACCGCTCCGCCTCAGGGCAGGAGAAACAGCAAGCCCCACACCCACCCGGAAGCGACAGGCTGAAGCACGGATAATGAGGAAAAGGCGCCGTTATCACGTGCCGGGGGAGAGGCGGCGGCGAGGCCACCGCCCAATATTAAGGACACATGGGGATATAGGGCGGGAGAGCGGATGTGGTCGTCATGGGAACTCCAGAGGCGGCAGGCGGTGGAACCCCACAAAAGCGGCTTTGGGAAGAGGCGCTACTACGCATGCGCGCGCCGAGATGCTTAACTAGTGTTTAACAACGCTGTACTGATGACAGAGAATGTTGGTGCGCGTTCTCACGCCGTGACCCTAAGTCGTCCTGCACCCGCCGTCCCTTCAATTTTAATGCAGTTTTTTAAAAGGGTGCCTAGCCAGCGTTGCTGAGAAACCTGAGAGTTAGTGGGATTTATACTACTGCCTTACTCTCGCTCACCTTGGAGTAATTCTCTGCATTTGGTGGGCTTACCTTTGGGTACACATGTACAGGATTACTATTGCTCTCTAATAAACTTGGTTAGGATAGGGCTGTACTTCAGTAATCCCCGGTAAACCTACTTGGACATAATTGACTGAGGTGGACTTAGAAGTACAGTCCCCCCCAGAAGTACAGAGGGGGACTTGGAAAGGAGCCTTCCTTCTCTCCGGTAGCTTTTTGTCTCGCCTGTCTGCCTGTCCCCAGTATCAACGGCACGTCTCTCTTCATCCTCCCGCTGTTTCCTGGAATGCTGCCAGACGATGCTTAGAAGAGAGGAACCCAGTGTTCCTGCCATGGAGAATAAAGTTGTGTTATCGTGCGGATCACTTCTATCCTCCTTTTGGGGAACCCAAATGGAATCTCACATATTCAGAAGAATTAGGTCTCTCTGTACCAGTGCTGCAGATAAAGCACAGAGCAAATTGTATTCTCTTCAAGCTGTCTCACTTGAAAGTATAGGTACATATCCTATCTTGTTTTGTTTTAGGAAATAAAGCCTTGGCAGTGGAGTTTTCTTAAAAAGCAATTTGGAATGCAAATTCTTGTGCTGCGTGTGCAACTTCTTGAGTGCTTGCTCTTGGCATAAAGGTGGGCTTCAGATCAAGTAAGAGGGCAATCCTGCGGCCCCTAGACATGGGTGGGAGCCCAGGATGCTTCACATTCCCAGATTTGATGATAGAGACACCTCTGACCTTGGAGCTAGGAATCTGTGCTCCAATCACTGCCTTCCAACCCTTGCAGTCGTGCTGACCCACCTCTCCAAGGCTGGAAACAACCTCAGAGAGGAGATAAGGGAGGTGCTCCAGCAGACCGCTGGGAGAGAAGATTGCAGAAGCCAAGATACAAGGAATCCTGGATCCTCTGCGATCTGCTTCCCTTTCCCTTGGTAGCACTGCAGTATAAACAGGTCATCTAATGAAAATGCAGAACAGGAGGTGTGGGGAGGCAAATATTATCCTGGTTGCACCTTCCACTCTGCAGACAGCTTGGAAGTCCCGGAGTCTGGGGCACAGGAGCATCAAGGGTGCAACCCACTTGATTGTACCCTGAATGCAGGTGATCACATCACAGAATCTTATATTTCATCAGCTTCTAAGAGGTACATGAAAGGCAGAAATCCAAGTGGTGCTACTTCCCCATTACTGCTTCTTCATTCTATTAAGCTACATAGATTTACATTTTGCTTAAGGTGCTGCTTGTTGTTAAAGGTAAACACACACACACATGCCCGCCCCCGGAGCTGGATGGATCCGGATGGATTCCTGAAGGCCCTGGGGGAGTTTCCGGCTGACAAGACTGGTGCTCCTGTCGAGGCTCTGGTAGAACTGTGGAATGGGGAGATGACCAGGGCTGTGGACACGATCGCTCCCAAGCGTCCTCTCCCACTGGGCAGAGTCTGCTCTTCCCCTTGGTATACACCTGAATTGCGGGCGATGAAGCGAGTTGGGAGACGGCTAGAGCGTAGGTGGAGGAAGTCATGGAATGAATCTGACCGAACACACTTGAGAGCCCACTATCGGGCCTATGCTGTGGCGGTGAAGGCGGCGAAAAAGAAGTTTTTTTCCGCTTCCATTGCCTCCTCACTATGCCGTCCGGCGGAGCTTTTTCGAGTGGTGCAAGGCCTGGTTCGCCTGGGTCCTAAGGAAGATCCGATGCCACCCTCAAAGGCCCGCTGTGACGACTTTGCCAGGCATTTCAGGGAGAAAATCGCTCAGATTCGTCACGAGCTGGACTCCACTAATGAATCGGAGATCTCTGAGGAGTCACCAATGCTACCGTCTGGTCCAAAATTATTGGAAGAATTTCAATTATTGCGGCCTGATGATGTGGACAAGGTGCTTGGACGAGTACGTCCCACCACTTGCCTATTGGATCCTTGCCCATCTTGGTTAATAAATAACTCCAAGCACGGGATTGGGACCTGGATCTTGGAAGTGGTTAACGCTTCTCTGAGGGAGGGTCGAGTGCCTGCCCCTTTAAAGGAGGCGGTAATACAACCGGTCCTGAAGAAAGCGTCACTGGATCCAGAGATGGCCACTAACTATAGACCTGTGGCCAACATCCCGTTTCTGGGCAAGGTGTTGGAGCGAGTGGTGGCGGGACAACTCCAAGCACTCTTGGATGAAACTGATTATCTGGATCCTTTTCAGTCCGGCTTCAGACCCGGGTACAGTACTGAATCTGCCTTGGTCGCCCTGTACGATGACCTGTGCAGGGAGAAGGACAGGGGGAGTGCATCCCTGTTGGTTCTTCTGGACCTCTCGGCGGCTTTCGATACCATCGACCATGGTATCCTTCTGGATAGACTTGTGGGATTGGGGGTTGGAGGCACTGCTCTGCAGTGGTTCCGCTCCTATCTCAACGGTCGATTCCAGAAGGTAGTGCTGGGGGACCATGTCTCTACGTCATGGCAGCTATGCCATGGAGTACCACAGGGCTCCATTCTATCCCCTCTGCTATTTAACATCTATATGAAACCGCTGGGAGAGGTCATCAGGAGGTGTGGGCTGCGGAATCATCAATACGCTGATGATACCCAGCTTTACCTCTCGTTTTCCACTAATCCAGGTGAGGCAGTGGCTGCGCTGAACCGGTGCTTGGCCGAGGTAAGGGAATGGATGAGGGCAAATAAACTGAAACTCAACCCAGACAAGACGGAGGTCCTGTTGGTTGGCGGATCGGGTTTCGGAGAGGGTGGATTTGACCTGGTCCTGAATGGTGCAACAATCCCTCTTAGGGATAAGGTCCGCAGCCTAGGAGTACTCCTCGACCTAGAGCTTTCTTTGGAAGCTCAGGTGACAGCGGTGGCGAGGAACGCCTTCCTTCAGCTTCGGCTGATTAATCAGCTGCGCCCCTACCTGGAGTACGACTGCCTGGCAACGGTGACACACGCGCTGGTGACTTCCCGCCTAGACTTCTGTAACGCGCTTTACGTGGGGCTTCCCCTGAAGACAGTCCGAACACTTCAATTGGTGCAAAATAGAGCTGCCAGGTTGCTGATGGGGACGGGGCGTTATGCTCACATGACTCCAGTCCTCCGTCAGCTTCACTGGCTTCCCATTGAAGCCCGGGCCCAATTCAAGGTGTTGATTATGACCTATAAAGCCCTAAACAGCTTGGGTCCTGGCTACCTGAACGAGCGCTTATGTCTGATTATGCCCGACCGCCCTTTGAGATCTGCGGGAGAGTCCCTTCTCCGGGAACCCTCCACGAAAGAAATTAGGAGAGTAAGTACTCAGAGGAGGGCTTTCTCTGCGGTGGCACCCAACCTATGGAATTCACTCCCCAAAGAGGTCCGCCTGGCACCGTCGTTACTGGTTTTTCGGCGCCAGGTAAAGACCTTTTTATTTAAACATCATTTTAATTGTTAAAACATATGATCTGGCCAGGGCAACTTCTTCTTCCTTCTCTTTCTCCTCCTATATTTTTATTTACTTAAGTTATACTGATAATTTTAATCTTATATTTGTAAACCAATGCATTTTTTGTACTTTGTATTTAATGGAAATTTATTATGTGCTATTGTATTTCATTGTATTTTATCGTGTTGTAAGCCGCCCCGAGGCTTCGGCAAGGGGCGGCATAGAAATGTTATAATAATAATAATAATAATAATAATAATAATAATAATAATGTACACACATTCTAAATCTAAATCTTTATATAGAATAACATTTCTGGATTTGTCTGACACATATTCCTTGTGTGAATGAACTGTACTTGATTGGTGAGCAGTTCTGGAATTGTGCTCAGAAGTTGCTGCTTAGTATTGTTTACAATATATGACTCTCAAAAGTCGAAATACACCAAAATTTACTGATCCTTAGCAATTTTGGATTTTAAGCAAATTCTTTTCATGTGCCCTCTTACTCTTAGTGCTGAGATCAGTTTGATGTTTCAATAATAATAATAATAATAATAATAATAATAATAATAATAATAATAATAATTTGTGATGTATCTCAGTTATCCCTTACTTCCGTTGTTCTCCATCCCAATCAGGCATTCCTCTTTAAAGAGGTACAAAAGAGGTATTGTGGCATTTTATCATTTCTTCTCCAGTTGTTCTCCACTTCTCTCTCCTGTTTTTAACTTTCCATTCCCACCATTGATTATTGTGAAGGTTAGCATAATTATATTTGCATGCTGCTATATCCCCTCTATTTGAGTGTTTTTGCAGCAATGGTTCCAAACAATTGTCCATATTTTCATAAATTCACTGGCTTTAGACCATTTGTACATGTTGATAATTCTCAGATATGAGTCATGTGATATTGCATATATATGCACATATGAACTGAGCATGGTATAAATTCATAAGTCATGCACTTTCTTATGAAGGCACAAAATTTACCCTATTTGTAGATATACACCAATATAATTTTCAAATATATAGACATACAATACAATATACTATAGCACATGTGTGCACATGTGCAGCCAATTGAGTATGGTAAAGTACAGTAAATCATAGCAATCATCTACTTTGCCATAAAAACATCAAATGTAAATGATTTGTAAACCAACATAGCAATCATTTTTGCATATAAGCCACTGTATATTACCATGCTCTGTTAGCTTTCAGTGCGCACATATATGGAATACTACATGCCACAGCATTAAAACAGACTGGCATATATTTAATGCATGAAAACATGCATGATTGTTATGAGTCATTGTGCTTCATATTACGCTCAATTAGCTGTGTATATGTTCACATGTGCAATATTGCATCCATCTGTATCTGAAAATTATTGCAATCTATTTATGTAACTTTGGCACTTTTCTAAAAAAGTGTACCCAAACAATTACCTCCAAGCATAAGCATTTAAGGTAAACAGCTGAAGCTGCATGTGCAAACTCTGTCCCCATAATTTCCATCACTGTGGGAGCTTCAGAGTTTCACATATTTAATGCAAAGGTCTGAACAGAACTAGGCACATTGAAACCTCCCTCCGTGCTTTGCGGTGCATACATGAAGATCTGAAGGGGTAGGGATGTTGGGGATGGGCTATTCTGCTCAACCAACCCCCCACCCTGCTTTTCACAATCACTGAGCACCTGAAAGGATACTTGGACACAAAACTATCTCCATATTTTATCTGCCATCTTGTGTGCAGATGGTTTTCTGCAGAAAAGAGCTTTTTGAAAAGGCTCAATACAAGCAGTGTGAACAAAAATTAGCCTTGAACATAGGCCTAAACAGGACCTAATTGTATGTAGACAGTTGGGTCTATGTACACATGTACAGAAAAGGTGCAGTTCAGATGCAAGGCAAGTGAGGTCAGGTTAAAAGGAATGTTTATTCACACTGCTGTACAGTTTCCAAATTGTTTCACAACATAGGTTGAAGTTTTGAATAGATATACAAACCATAACCTCAAATGACATGAACTGAAGGCACAAGTAGCTGAAGTTTGTTTAGCATACACAGGCAGATTGCAATAATTCTGAGCAGCAGCACAAGCCCTGTCAGCAAATCCTTCTATGCTCTGCCTGGCTTCAAGTGGAAGGGACGCTCCAGCAGCCTGAACTATTCCCTGGCCAGCTGCCTGCCCCTGCCTCTAGCCAGCCTTCACCAAAGCAAAACTTGAAATCCTAATATTTGGAAGCACAGACAATTATGCATAAGTAAACACTTGTGAAGTACACACAGGAATTCCATAATTTCCTGATGCTGCTTAGTGCCTTTAGCTTTGTGCAGGGACATGACCTCATTCCCAAATCATCCCAGCACATCTGTCAAATCTGGGATCTGGCAGGCCTAGTCAAATAGAGTGTCAGATGAATCTGTGGTCTCAGTTGTCTTTCGTTCAGAAGCACTAACTAGTAAGGTTGCTAGGCTAGGAGAACAAAAGAAAAATGCTCTGTATTTGTGTGGCACTTGCCAATAATTCATCTTTTTCCTTTTGTCCCCTTCTTGCAGATTAGCCAGGAGCTGGAGCTGGACTAGCAGAAGACAAAGCAGTTGTGTTGATTATGACAGCTGTATTCAGGGCAAAAAATTAGAAGTATAATAGGGCTCTGAATTTGACTGTATGGTCCCAAGCCTGTTGTGCTCCAAGACAAACATGGATGTTTTAAAACTTCAGGCTATGTCTGCAAGGACAAAAAAAGCATATGGGCTCATTTAGTTTCTAGGTATGTTTAGCAAGGAATCTATTGAATTGTGCCTATGCAGAAAACAAGTAGTTTTGTTGTACTGCATAGGTAAACATTGCACATGGAGTAGAGGATGCCACTTGTGTCAACATTCATGACACAGAAATTCACAGGCAGTCCTTCCCCTGTTTTTGTGCTGGTAAAGTTGCATCAGTTGAATTAATGTGTGCCACGGAACTATAGAAGTAGCTGGACCTCTCCAAGGGTAAAAAGGCAGAAACAAGCTGCAGTAAGTGAACGTTTCTGGACCATCCTGTAACCTTTAGACTATCAATGGAAGACTTTAAGAACTTGTGGGATTTTGGCAGCTAGCCAGCCTAAAAATAGGCTGTGACTGAGTCAACTATAATAGCTTTTGTAAGACTAGAAGTTTATATGAATTGTTAGAGTTGCACCAGTTACAAGTTTCAGCCAGAATTTGAGAGCAGCAAAATGCCCTAGGATTTTGGCATATTTTATATACACACATTTGCAGAGAGGGTGCATTATGTAATAATTATCAGCCTATTTGAAACATTTGCTATTTCCTTACAATATTTTCATATTTTATCTGAAAGTATTTTCAGCAAATGTTAGCTGGCTGTTGTGGTGCTGGAGCTTTAAAATGGTTAAAGATTGTGATATATTTCAGGTGAAAGTATTTAAAACAAGGAACTAACATATAAATATCTGCATTAATGTAGTAATATTATTACAGGCCATGGAAGTATAGTTCCTTTTCAGGATTTGCTCCTCAGCTGTAAATAAAAAAGAGAGAAAGGGAATTGAACTACTGAAGGGAAGTGCTGAATTCAGTGTTCAAAATCACACAAATGAAATTAGGTAAGAGAAAAGGTAGGTTAAACTTTTTTAAAAAAAACATGGAAAATATTTTCTTTTTATACTGTCCAATAGCTGAAGGTCTCTGGGCAGTTCACAACAGTCCATAAAACAATAAAACAAAATGCTAGAGGTTTTTTTTTCAAAATGCAAAAATTAAAACCAATCTGAAAACAGCTAAAACAACATGATGAGGGTATGCCTTTAAGGCCATTGGTAGGGATAGGCCCCTCATCCCCTTGAATAGCCTTCTGTTTTAAAATACATTGCATTGGAGGGCTCTTTAACCTGGATGACAAGGTTGGTGCCAGGTGGACCTCACAGTGTGATTCATAGCATTACTCTTCAAAGCTGAACTCTAATGCTTATGTAGCCCAAACAGCAATATCCATTCACAGGAAGGAGGTATGATCAGGCTTGAAGAAAAACCAAGGTTTGCAGAAGTACTAAATACTTAAAAAAAAAGGCTGAGTATACTTGGTAGTGATGAAATGCTGGCTCACCTTTGGAGGGGAAGGATGGAAAAGCAGCACAGAAAGGAACAGAAAGGAGTATCTTCAAGATTACTATGCAGTGCCATACTTTTTGTAGGTGCCACATGGAAAGACTACTAAAACACATTACTTTAAGCCAGTAAAAGCTACTTTACACAGTAATGTAAAGTTTGCTGTGGCTCACAGGTGTTACACAGGTATTTCCTAATATAATTGTGAAGGACAGAGCATAACTTTCAATATACACACCAGGAAGTCATGGCCAATTAGAACCCCAGCCACCTATGCACATAAGGTTCATGTTTGATGGGTTTATGCTAAGAAATATCAGTAGTATTCTCTGTGATGGTTACTGTGAACCAGAATAGACATGACTTTAAATCTGCTCCTAGCAGCTAGGGTATTTTCCTTAAAACAACAACAACAACAAAACTCTAGGGTGGAGGGTGAGTCCTTTAAAAATCTGGACTGGGTCCTATGCTTATTGTTAAGTAAAAATACACAAAAGAGATAGTTGCTATGTATAGATAGAGAGTAACATCAGTTCCAATCAAAGCGCATTGCTTCTTTTCACTAGATCTCACAGTTTCAACCTCTATTCTCTACCTCAGAGTTTTACCAGCTGCCACCAGATTCTAATGAAATTATGCAGTTTAATTCAAGCTTGCCTCTTCCTTCTGAGCTCAGTAGGTTTGTGGTGACTAGGAAATCTTAGAACTCATTTCCTTAGGAGGAGAAAAAGGTGTAACATGCCTTTTAAACTATCTGAACCCTGGCCACATTTCCTTTTATAGTTTGCTCATTGTTTTTTCTGTATTTTCCTGTTTGGTAGTTTATGTGCCTGTTGCTGGGAATGTGCTTGCAATGGAAGTTTGAAGAGGGAGGGAAAAGAGCAAGAAAAGCTACCTGCAAGATACTAGTGTTTCATATAGCTTCTAATTTCAGCACCTGAAACTAATGTGCAAACTAAACTGCAAAATCTCATAGTTTTATCACAGCAAAGGTTTGATTGAGCCTTTGCTAATCTCCCCCCCCCCAAATCTACATTTAACAGCCCCCACATAGTAGCAGACTGAACCTTATATGAAGAGTTAGGCCCAGTGCTGACTTCAGGTACTTGGGGGCTTTGGAAAACACCCCTCCATGGGCCCCCTCCCTCAAGGAGTCTCAATGAATGGGAAAGTGGTAAGAGGGTGGCAAAAAACCGTAAAAGCAAAGCACCTGTTTTTTTGTGAAGAGTTGCTGAATGATTGAAAAATGAGGAAGAAGCATTGTGTGGAGGGGTACAGAATGTGTGTAACCTGGTTGCACTTCTCTTGCAACACTGTGGTCATGGTTTGGACTCTAAAAATGAAATGGTGGAGCTTTAATCTGTGAGAGGAAGTTTCACTCATTATTAAGCTGCACAAAGCCCTAAACCAGCAGTGGGGAACTTCTTTCATCCTGGTGGCCAAGCTGAATTTCAGAGAATCTCTCAGGAGACCACATTCCTGTGGCTGGAGGGAATAAATGCAAAGGGACAGAGGAAAAGGCAAAAGATGGACCAAAAATGGGGACGGGGGACAATTCCAGCATATTTTACCATACAATACAGCCAGTAACTAAGTCTTAGATTTTGGAGAAGATGTGCAAAAATCAAATGGCAAATGAGTTGTGGTTGGGGGAAGGGATCATGACCATTTGGAGATCCTAGGAGGGATGGATTAGGACTTCAGGAGGACCTGTGGTTTCCCCACCCCTGCCTGGAGACCTGAAGGCTCCCCACCCCATGCAGTGGAGGCTGGTGGATCCAGTATCAGTGGGGCAGTATCTCCACTCATCTAGTCTGACCTTTAAAGATGCTATCCATGGTGCTGAATATGATTGTCTATCCCAAAGATAGGATCAGCACCAGTAAGAATTCCTTAAAAGTTCAGAGTATAATCTGGACTGGATACATTGTCCTACTGACATTGGAACAGCCTCTCTCTGCTGCCTAAATAGCTCAGGACCTGGGTACCTGAAGGACCACCTTCTCCACTACCAACCAACTGAGGATTTAAGCTCATATAGAGAGGCTTTATTGCAGTGTCATTGAGGAACATGGTCTTCAAGACTACCACATATAACATGGTAATCTCAGTGGTAGAGTCTTCTGTGGCAGAGAGTCTGTTGTCCCCCATGCCATTATCATTCAGGTACCAGTTAAAGTTGTATTGATTTAAATAAGCTGTGTGAATATTTCATCTGTTTTCTGTTGTTAAAGTGATAGTTTTAATGCTGTATTTGTGTTGTAAAAATTATCATTTTAACAGTGCTTATGTGTTGTATTGATCTTATATGGGTTTTTAGCTCCCCTGAGCTCTTTGCATGGAAGGGCAGGGCTTAATAGAAATAACTAACTGTGCAGGATGTTGGAGAAGGCTTTTGCTCAGTGGTTATAGAAAGGCATCCAGTGTATCCTTAGAGGCACCCTTTAGTGGAATGATTTTTGCTAACTTTAGTGAAATGTAAATAATTTCTAATATTTAGTGTTTGATTTTTATTTATTAATTTATTTGATTTGTATGGTGCCCCAGTAGCCATAGGCTCTCTGGGCAGCTTATATCACTAAAATCCATTGTCACATAAACAATACAAAACACACATGACAATACACAATCAAAACCAATAACAATAAAATTGTAAAAAAACCTATCAAAATTCAATAAAACCAAAATGAAATAATACAACATATACGCATAACCCCAAAAGTAAACAGTCATTAAAATTAATCATATCAAAATCTACAATTAGAGCAACTTATATCTTGCTTTTTTCTTATGAACTCAAAGTGGCTTACATCCTTCTAATGCTCCCAACCATGGGTCCTCAATCTATGGCCCGCAGGCCAGATCCGGCCTGCCATGCCCATTTATCCAGCCCACCATTGACGTTTGGACTTGCCCTGTGCGCATGGGCGCAGCAGCGGCTTGCTCATGTGGGGATCGTTTTGGATTCGCTCAGAGAAAACGATCTCTGTGCACCTCCTGCCCTGGCCCATGCCTTCCACCCGCATTGCCTCGGCAGCCTGCACCCATCACCGACACCTTTCAACTGGCCCCCTGCTGAAAAAGTTTGAGGACCCCTGCTCTCAACAATGACCCTGTGAGCTAGGTTGGGCTGAAAGTCTGTGACTGTCACCCAGTTTTCTCCATAGTTCTAGGGACTAGAACCCAGGTTGCCCGAGTCCCAGTCCTGCACTCTTAACCACAATACCACCCTGGTGTACACCATCACTCCAAATGTGTGTGTGTATGAATGCTTGTGTCATGAGCTGATGCACTGGATGCTTTAAGAACCTGGAAAGTTGCTCAGTATAGTATGCTTCTGTACATGGAATGAGGAGCAGAGTGCCATTTTGTCCTTTACGTCAAGCCACTAAATGTCTTAGCCTGTTTAGTTTACACACCCTTTCTAGTCCCAACACCTTAGGTGGTATAGGACTTTGCCTCGATAGTGATGCCCGTGCATAGCCTGTGTGCTCCTCTTGTGTAAGGCTGCCTTCACAAAAGGAGAGTGTGGGCTTGCTGAGCAGAATGCCCATACAGCCATTTCAAAGGGTGGTGAGATGGCCCTCTGCCGCTGCTATGCCAAAGTGGCAACTGGGCATCTGGAAGGCAGCTTGCAAACAGAGGGAAACAGTGGAGTGAAGCAGCCACTCAGAGGATGGCTGCAGCTGCCTCTGCAGATGCTGAACAGAACAGGATAGCAAAAAAGGGAGGCTGGAGCACCTGCGGTGGCTGCTCTAGCTGCCAAACTCACTGGTGGAAATTTGGAAGCAGGTAGAAGCATTGTAACTGGAAACACACACAATGACAAGCCATGCTGAACTGTGGAAACCTTATAAGAAACTATTGTTTCTTCGCATGGGTTCACAGAAACCGAACCTATCATGGATGCTGAATTCACACATAATGACAAGCCATGCCTGTGGAGTTCGAGAATGGCTTGCTGTTATGTGTGAAATCAGCAAATGTGTGAAACTCCTCAGCCTGCTTCTGTGCCACTCACGTTCATGTCCTTGGGTCAAACTTTTTCTTCAATCCTGCCTGTCATTCCACTGGTAAAGAAAGACACAGAGTTTCTGTCATGGAAATCAAAACAAGATGACAACACTCATGAGGCTTGTGCAGAAGCAGGACATAATATACTGCCAGAGTGCAATAAATCTTCATTGCACTAGATAGATCAACAGCTGCTGATTTATCAGTGAAGCTACTGTTCAATGTGCCACCATTGCTGGAGGAATCTCAGCTCACCAAACGGACGGAATAGTCTGCTTCTGTAGCAGCCCTGCTGAATCAGAAGTGGTTTGTGGCTCAGAAACAGGGCTTTATACATGATTTCAAGTATGTAGCCTGTGGTATTTGGAAAGCTATGCCCCAAGTTAGCAGCTGTACTTTCACATGGGTGTCAGATTAAGTGCATAGCTTCATTTTCACCTGATCAAGAAAACTGGGTATGGAGTGTGATCTCTCTTCAAACATAAACATGCAGAATTACTGATCAGTCAGACCTAATAAATGTTGTAAATAGGCAAAATACAAATGATCCAATGTAGCAGGAGATCACTTATCTCCTGAGACAAGGAGGTCTGTTTCTGGGAATCACTACGTGCCACAGCAAACTGTATAATACCAATACTGCAGTTAGCTTCAGTATTGCTTTCCCTAGTCTTAAATATGGGGATTACTCCTGTGTTGTTGTTAGTTGTGAAGTTGTGTCCGACCCATTGCGACCCCATGGACAACATTCCTCCAGGCCTTCCTGTCCTCCACCATCCCCTGGAGTCCACCCAAGCTCACACCAACTGCTTCAGTAACTCCAACCAGCCACCTCATCCTCTGCTGTTCCTTTCTTCTTTTGCCATCAATTGTTCCCAGCATTAGGCTCTTCTCAAGTGAGTCCTTCCTTCTCATTAGGTGGCCAAAGTATTTGAGTTTCATCTTCAGATCTGGCCTTCTAAAGAGCAGTCAGGGTTGATCTCCTCTAGGACTGACCGGTTTGATCGCCTTGCTGTCCAAGGAACTTGCAGGAGTCTCCGCCAGCACCTCAATTCAAAGGCCTCAATCCTTCAGCGTTCAGCCTTCCTTATGGTCCAGCTTGCACAGCCATATATTGCAACTGGGAAAACCATAGCCTTGACTGTACGCACTTTTGTTGGCAGGGTGATGTCTCTGCTTTTTAGTATGCTGTCTAGATTTGCCATAGCTTTCCTCTCAAGGAGCAAGCATCTTTTAATTTCTTGGCTGCAGTCCCAGTCTGAGGTGATCTTCGAGCCCAAGAAAATAAAATCTGTCGCTACCTACATTTCTTCTCCATCTATTTGCCAGGAAGTGAGAGGACCGGATGCCATTAGTTTTCTTAATGTTAGTTTTCTTAATGTTGAGTTTCAAGTCAATTTTTGCACTCTCCTCCTTCACCCGCATCAAGAGGCTCTTTAGTTCCTCTTCACTTTCTGCCATTAGAATGTTATTATCTGCATATCTGAGGTTGTTGATATTTCTCCCAGCAATCTTAATTTTAACTGGTGATTCATCTAGGCCCGCCTTTCTCATGATGTGCTCTACATATAAGTTAAATAGGCAGGGCGACAGTATACAGTATTGCCGAACTCCTTTCTCAATTTTGAACCAACCAGTGGTTCCGTGTCCAGTTCTCACTGTTGCTTCTTGACCCGCATATAGGTTCCTCAAGAGACAAATAAGATGGTCTGGTACTCCCATCTCTTTAAGAACTTACCACAGTTTGTTGTGATCCACACAATCAAAGGCTTTAGCATAGTCAATGAAGCAGAAGTAGACGTTTTTCTGGAACTTGCTAGCTTTCTCCATGATCCAGCGCATGTTGGCAATTTGATCTCTAGTTCCTCTCCCTCTTCGAAATCCTGCCTGTACTTCTGGTAGTTCTCGGTCCACATACTGCTGGAGCCTAGCTTGTAGGATTTTGAGCATAACTTTGCTAGCGTGTGAAATGAGTGCAATGGTGCGGTAGTTTGAACATTCTTTGGCATTGCCCTTCTTTGGGATAGGAATGTAAACTGACCTTTTCCAATCCTAAGGCCACCGTTGAGTTTTCCAAATTTGCTGACATATTGAGTGTAGCACTTTTACTGCATCGTCTTTTAAGATTTTGAATAGCTCAGCTGGAATACTGTCACCTCCACTAGCTTTGTTGTTGCTCAGACTTCCTAAGGCCCATTTGACTTCACATTCCACATTTAAGCCTAAATTTTGCAACAACTCCTGTGTGTAGTAATCCTAAGTACATACTATAGTTGTTAGATTATTACTGCTCTTAATCTATGGATCATGAAGCACATGGGGAAAGGATAATATTGTGAGTTCACCATTTCTATGTAGGCTGCACAGTCATTTGAAACCTTGCAAATAAAGTTTTCTAGACAAGGGAAATAAGTGTGGGGCAGAGTCCCCGCTCCAACATAGGCTGTCTAGGGGCCATAGGTTCTTTTCCCCAGACAATCTGATCCTATGCACCATATCCCATAACCTGTTAATCCATGTGATGGAGGGTTTTCTTCCATTTATAAACACTTGTCAAGTGAGTGGCTATTAATAGGACCACAACTTTTCAAATTCATTTCCCTTAATTTAACAGACTAAATCCACCAATGGGTCTGATGGTACAGTATATTATATCCCATCCTATCTATAACATATGATTTTTGGCATGACCAAAGCATATGAATCACAGCTGCTTTTACTGAGCCACATCTCCAGTGCTTATTACTCAAACTGGCAGAGGTCCTATTAAGTTTCAGAAGAGTCAGGCACTACCTACAAATCACCTTGAAAAACATATCCTTAAGATTGAAACATATATTGCACCTTAATTCATCCCCATTCCCCCATCTCTGCTGATGTCTCAGAGAGTTTTGCCCTGTACTTTACCTGTTATTGATTTTTTTAGATTATTGCATTTTAACAATCTCTGTGTAAATTCCACTCAACATTTCCTGTGAGTTACTGGAATGGGTCAATATTTCAAATTCAGAGACTAGCTCAGGGAGCCATATTTCTGAATGAACTGGTAAACAATATCACTCACTTGCTAGTATTCAAGAAATAGAAGTGGGGTTTGCTGCAGGGCTTTTTTAATTTGAAGGGGATATTTAACCTGTTCAACAACAATTTCCTGAGTTCTATCAATCCTGTTTCTTCCCAGAATGTAATATTTTCCGAGAAACCTGTTCTATTCCATTCTTTGTTTTAATTGATAGTAGTAGAAGGTGATTCATGTACATTTTTAATTATTATTAATTGTTGTTTTGACTATGGATTGATTGTTTGGTTCTTGTAAGCCATACAGGATATAAATATTTTAAATAAATAAATAAATAGGACTTTACCTGCTCATAGGCTTTTGCCAAACTGAAAATATGGATACATGGATTTATTTTAATAACTGCTAAATCTTCCTTTGTGCCATATGAGGTATTGCCATTTTTCTGGACAATATCTGATACTAGGCTGACACAGTTGTTGCTGTTGAGGTGACTTATAGTATATAAAGAGTTGTCATTACAGAAAATGGCTTCAACCTGTAGGACTTGAAGTAATGGGTTTAAGTTACCAGAAGGCAGATTTTATGCACATGAAGAAATAGTTCTTATGGTGAAAGCAATCAGACAATAGGGAGGACTTTCCAGGGGGATGATGGGCTCCCTCACTGGAAGTATTTAAGAAGAGACTGGAAAGCTATCTGTCAGGGATGTTTTAAGCTAGATTCCTACACTGAGCAGTGAGTTGAATTCAATGGCCTAGATGACCTCCTTCAACTCTTACAATATTACACATTAAATCCAATATGATAATAAACATGGAAAATTAACAAAAGCTCGCAAAATAATAGAATTAACATAATTTCCAGAAAATACTAAAATCTGGTATGTACTAGCAGCTAAGAACTATCAGAACAAAGTACCAAAACTGAAATACAAAAGCAAGGAATATAAACTAGTCTTCAGGGCTTTCCTAAAGGCCTACAATGATGACACATGATGGATCCTAGGTGGAAATTCATCCCAAAGGAGTACAAGAAAGAAGGGCCTCTATTGTTAACCTTAAATTGTGAGCAGGCTGATAAGAGTGAAGGAACTCCTCCAATTAACTTGGACTCAAATGATTAAAATGATTTAAAAATCAAAACCAGTGTAGAAATTCAGCTTGGAAATGCACTGGCAAGAAATGCAGCTGGTGCAAGACAGGTGCCACCAGAGCTCAGCTCCTGACAGTAGCACTTGGGTGGCCATGTTTCTGAATTGTTGTTAATGGCAGCCTCATGCACAGGGCATTGCAGAAGTTCAGTGCAGATGCTACTAGTTCATGGATAATGGAGGCAAGGCCAGACCTCTCTAGGCAGGACTGCAGCTGGTGTACCATCCTGGGCCAGTGAAAGGCATTTCTGACCAGTGCCACCACAAGTGTGTCTTCAGTAAGCTTCTTCAGCAACCTTACCCACCTTCCAGATGTGTTGAACCATACCCCCATCACTCCAAATCAATATCTGGTAAGGGATGATGGAACTGGTAGTCCACCACATCTGGAAGGGTTTTTGTATGTGTCAGCTTGCACCCTAAATGATGGTGAACAAGGAAGCTCCATGGAGTTCCCATTTCAAAGCTTGCCTGTGTCTCCTTGGCAAGCTCATTTTTCTTAGTCTCCTCACACCCTCATTTGCAATATTGCAACAACAATGATAATATTATTGTTATCGATCTGTTGTAAGAGCTATTGAGATAATGTGCTGAAGTTCATTTCTCTTCAGAAGTCACTGCTAATTTCACCAAATAGTTTATTTATTTAGTTTAATAGTTTCCATCATCGAATAGGCACAAGCAGCATGGATCTGAAATGAAGGTCTGTTTCTTCATAGAATGAATGGGAGTTAAAGGTAACACATGTGTTTTCTTACTGGGTACACTACTGCCCTCTTCTGGACCTCACAGATCTCTAGGATGAGCTGCTGCTTTGTTTTAACAGATAAGCTCAATGTTTGGAGTTTAAAAAAATGCTGGAAAGTACTGCATGCATTTGGGTAACAAAAATAATCATAAGAGGGACCTAGCCCAGGACTAAGCCACCCATGGTGTGGGAAACCCATAACTGGATCTCTGAAGTTTTGCTCTGCTTTATTTATGTTTAATTTGAAACATACCAAGGAGCTCTGAGGTTGACTAGGGTAGCAGCCTGGGTGTGTGTGTATCCTTTCGGTGGCTCTGTTGACTAGTTTAAACTGCTTTGCCTTCCAGAACTTCTATCAGGGGAGATACAAAGGGATGTAATTTGTTTTTCCCCATAGAATTATTAGTAGTTTTGGAAGGTAAGACACATTACAGCGCACTCTCTACATGTCAGCTCAAAAGTAAGTCCCCTTGGGTTTAGTGGAACTTAGTCCCAGGAAACTGCGTAAAGACTTTCAGGCTCAGGTTATGGAGATGGAGCCAAGAAAATGATAATACATCCCTACTACTAAAAACTCCCAACTCTGTTTTAAAGGAAAAAGGAAACATCTGGAGAACCAGTCAAGGTTTTATTACATTGAATGTTGTATGGTCCTGAATTTTAATAATCAGGAGAGAACATCTGAGGATGACAGAACCAGAGAATCCTTCTGGATCAGTGTGCAGCACACAAATTGAAAAACAAATAAATCCAATAAATAAATATATGTGGAATTTCTATTATGCCCAATAGCCAAAACCTTCCGAGGGGTTTACAGTAGTAGATAAAATAAAATATAAAATAAAATGCATAGTAATAATAAAACATAAAAATACAATACAAAGTTTAAAACCCAAATTTAAAATAAAATTTAAAAGCTACAATAGCTTGTACAAATTAGATCAAAAGACTTGTTCAACAGTTGACATAATGCCCTAATATATTATAAAACTAACTATATGCACTGTCATAGGGTATGGGCCTAACCAGGCACTGAAACACTATTAAAGTTGGTGCCAAATGGGTTTCAGAGGGGAGCTTATTCCATACCTGGGGGGCTGCCACTGAAAAAGCTCTTCTTGTTGTACCCACTGAGCCTCACTTGTAGGTGCGACTAGAGGCAAGCGCCAGAACCTGATTGTATAGTCTGGGCAACCTCACATAAAAGCAGAACTTCTCAGAAGGTGGATTATGGAAACTAGGTTATCTGTGTCCCGATGGGGCACAGCTAGGCCAACAACTGAAGATAGTAGGAGGCACTCCATGTCTCTGAAGCCACCTGCACCTCAAGTTCCAAAGGTAACTGAAGGAAAACTCCTAAGCTACGCACCTGCTCCTTCTGGGGGAGTGTGGCACCATCCAGGAGAGGTTGAATCCCCTTTAACTAGGCAGAAGAATCACCCACCAAGAACATCTTGTCTGGATTGAGATTCGTTTTGTGAGCCCTCATCCAGTTACAGCCAGTTGAGCACATCCACAGCCTCACCAGCTGAAGATGAGAAAGAGAAATAGAGCTGGGTGTCATCGGCATACTGGTGCCAGTGTTTTCCAAACACTGACCTCACTCGGTTCCATACAGATATTAAAAACTGTGGGGGCCCTGACCAGGCCCTGAGGGACCACATGCTGGAGAGTTCAAGAGACTGAGCAGTGTCCCCAGGACCATCTTTTGGAGATGGCCATCCAAGTAGGAGCAGAGCATTGCGATGCAGTGCTCCCTATTATGAGATAGACCCAGCAAGGGGAAATATGTTGTTTAACTTGAAAATTGTCATTAAATTTTCTCTCTGCTGTGTCTTTCATAATAAGTCAGTACACAAGAATTCAGTAGGTGAAGGATTTTCACCCTTTATGGCATCCTAGTGGAGGCACATTGGTAACAACTTGTATAACTTCACTGAATTTTAGACTTGCTTCAGGTCTGACACCCCAGCTTGTGGCAACAGAGTCTGCTGCTTTGTACTTTGAAGCTAAATAACCTAAGTGCAATCTGTCGCAGTCAAAATGTTGCATTTTGATGTTCCTCATTTTAATAGAGTAACATCACTGTGTTTTAGTGGCAATTGCAGAAATCAGATTTAGCTTTAAAAAAGTTAACTGAGTTTGGTTCTGAATGAATAATATCATAGTGGAAAGTATGCATGTTTTTATGCTTTTCTTGAAGGCACAACGGATGCAAGAATAACATAGGATGCACATAATGTAACTCATATTTAATGAACTGGTTTCAGCTGGGGATTTGAACTAAGGCTGCAGTCCTATATCCTGTTACCTTGCAATAAAACCCTGTTGAACTCAGTGGGACTTACCTGTAGAGTAAGTTATAGGCATGTACCAGATTGCATAGACATGTGTCAAATCATGCTGACCTTTATTTACTTACTAATTTTTTTAAACAAGCATTAATTTATACATATAAACACTTAAATACTTCATGGAAATAGTTGGTTTTGAGGAAAAGTCCCAAGGAAGACAATACTGTAGATGTGTGTCTATAATGAAGAACTAAGATGCTTTGCATGTTACTCCTTTGCTTTCAGGCTGAGTACATGTTCAATGTGGTAGCTGTTCTTCCTCCATACCATGAATTCCAGAGTAAGAGGACAGGTGTGTTTTGCTCAAGGTCTGAGTGCTTAAATTTGTGCTTTTAAATAAATGAGGTTGCCTGCCTTGATCAAAGGAAATGGGTTTAAAGGAATTACTCATTAGGATGCTATTGCTCACCCACTTCCCTGAATCAGGTGATTCATGAATTCTAAAACTCTAGGTAATATGTTTTTCTTTTGGGGTTTCAAGGAACAAAACTTTGTATTTCTAACTCTTGCCTAGTTCCACCAGATGGCGCTAATGGATAACGTACAAAAGGGATTTAACACACAAAACTGGAACAACTCAAGTCTCTCAACATTGTATAACTGATTAGGTATCTCTTTCCCTCTTAACTTTAAATCTGATGTCCTTGTTGCTCTTTCTGGTGACACCACTCTTTCTAATCTGGAGATGCTCCTTAGTTCACATATCATCCAAGGCTACAAACTTAGACTTGCTCTTGTTTTGCTGGTCATGTTCTCTAAAAGTAGCACAACAGCCTTGACTATTTCAAAAATCTCTGTGTAGTCTTTTAACCCTTGAGGGAAGCACGTTTGCTGAGACTAAGTCGCATACGTGAGCTTTCCTCAACCTTCACAGATTCCAGATGTGCTAGACTACAATGCCCATCACCCCAAGCAAGGGCTATGCTGGATGGGGGTGATGGCTTCTATAGTCCAACACATTTTGGGGGTGCCTCCTCTCTACCAGCAATGGTGATCCACGCACTGGTAACCTCACACTTGGAGTACTGCAATGTGTTATGCATGGGGCTGCCCTCAAAAATGGTCTGGAAACTTCAGCTGGTGCATAACAGGGTCGACCATTGGTTGACTGGGACAGGCGATATGAACACATAAGCCCTGTTCTCTGTTGATTACACTGGCTACCAACTGAGGTCCAGGCCTGCTTCACATAAGACCGTATGTTAAGGTGCTCACGTTAACATAAAAGCCCTAAACTACTTAGGACCTGGCTATCTTAAGGAACACCTCTTCCCTTATATACCTACCCAGACCCTAAGATCTTCCAAAGAGGTCCTTCTCCAAGAGCCACCTTTAAAGGAAGCCAGGAAGGTGGCAGTGAGGAAAAGGACCCTTTTAGTAGCGGCACCCCATTTATTGAATCAATTCCCCTGGGAGGTGCACCTGGCATCAGGTCAAAACCATTTTATTCTCCTGTTATTTTAATTGTTGATTGAGATAGGTTTTTAAATTGGTTTTTGTTATAATGATTGGTTGCAATGGTTTTATATGTTGTTATCTATTCTGTGTTAAAGTTATTTAGTTTATTTTGCTTGCATCCTTATATATGTTTTGCTTATTGTTATGCTCCTTTAAGGTTAAGCTATCTGCAAACATCCCAAGAGCAATGTGCTGAGGGAATGGAATATAATTTTTTAAAAATAAGCGAACAAATGAATAAATGAAATACTCACCTGAGTATGTCTCATTGAACACATTGTAGTGAAAAAGCATAGGATGGCATTCCAAGAGACAGGTGTTAATTTCACTCAGAGAATTTGGTCCTACCTTAATATGGATACAGATTAATGTAAGTCTGAAAGAGATGCTGTGAGTGAGCTGTAGGGAAAGCCTCCTTTAAGCAACTGACTCAGGTGGTGTGAGGCACTTAAAAGATTCAGGGCCTAAATCCATCAAACACACACCTGCATATAGTCTGTGTATGCTGAGTTATAGCTATCTGTGAACATTTAGAAATAATGACTAGAATTTCTTAAAATCTCCTCATAATTTTCCATCCAACTCATCTCAAATAGCATAAATTAATTTGTAGCTTGACCCAGATTATCCCAAAGTAATGGAAAAGATTTCTTCCTCTCCACCAGCAAACTTGCTATACCAGAATTGTTGTTGTTGTTGCAGGGAGTGGGAGGGGCATTGTAGCCTTCCCTGCACAGAGTAATTTTGCCTTGAAAATCATTCTCTGTAAAGCTGAGGAATTGGGGCCAATGGACACAGAGGGCTGTACAGAATAGCCCAGACATAGCAATATCACCAATGGACCACACCAATTATATTTCTATTTTTCATACTTCATGTGTAACCTAGATCCCAAAGTTGGCTTTCAGCAGACTTATTGCATGGAAATTACTACTTGGACATTGAGTTTGAGGGGGTTTTTTTTCAGGAAAAGGAATCTGACTGCATGGTTAGCAGCTTAATCACACTCCAGAATGTATTCTGAAATGTGCAAGAATTGGATAGAATAATATACAAACCCTGAATTAGGAATCTGAGCAAAGTTTGTGGGCGTTATATGAGGGAAAAAAAAAATACAGATACTGTGATTTTCTTTTTCACTTGCTCTGTCATCTCCACTACCAGCAGGCATTTCATTCTGAGTTGAATGACAAACTAGTCTAAAACATTTGTAAATGTTTCCACATTCTTTTGTACTATTTAAGGATATTGGAGAGATCCACCTTGGATTAAAATACATTCAGAGAAACATCTTTTAATAACTCGTAAAAAGAAAATCTAGTTAATGAATTTCGTTACAACCTGAGATCTTATCAATATTTATTTTCTTTGTAACTGAGAGAAAAAAATGGAATCTTTGGGCATCATTGTATTCTGAAATAAGGAAGGGAGGAAGAGGAGGACAAGAGGGAGTGAGTGGGGAGTGGAGGAGAAGAGCAGATGAGCAGGTGAGAGAGAAAAGAGGGAAAATTATCTCTAATTCAAACTTGATTTCAGGTTATGCTCTGGGGTGAACCGTAACTTACTTGCTGTCTATGTAAAAGCAATGTCATATATGAAATTATTAGTTTTATTTGGCTGCTTCCTAATCTAATTGAGCATTATCTATCACTATGTATTATGTAAAATTATACTTATAAGTCTATCTCTGATTCTCTATGGAACTTCTTGCATCTAGCTGTATAAGAAATTTTAGCATGTGGTCCCTTGGTAACTTTTTCTTTTGAAGCTTCTGTTTTTCTTTCTGTTTCCTGTTATTACCAAAAATGAAACATAAATAAAAAATACTTTCAGATTTCTATGAGTCCAAACTGTGGATTCTGCAGCAGACCAGCTTTTTCCAAGTTGTATGAGTTCCATGGACTTGCAGATCATTTTTTTTTTCTTTTTACATTTAAGGGCATTTGCACAAAAGTTCTAATTGTGAATTCTAATAGTGCAAGTGTGCATCTGTAAATGAACAACACTCTCATACAGAAAAACTGATTTTGTCAATGAGTGGATGACAGAGTGAAAGACACGTGATAAACACAGGCAAACACAGTTAACAAAATTCATACATCTCTAGTTCATGAGTAGATACATAGTGGGGAGAGGTTTGGGGGAATGCAAACAGACGACTAGGGCAGAGCAGTTTTGAGACCAGTCTTGGAGACAGTTTCACAGTAAATTTTGTTTCATGCTTATTCTCCAGCGACATCATTTTACAAAATTAGCAGCAGAACATACTGCATTGTGTAAAGATCAGTCAGGATGACACTTCTGCATTTGCTTGTTGTAGAAGTGAGACTACATGTACTGTTACTGAAGTCAGCGCATAAGATTAATTCCCTGGCTTTATAATACAGGACAAACCCTTGTTTGTGTTCGGAGGAAGCAATAGATGAAAATGGATCTGATTTTCAGTGATGAAGAAAACCCATTTCTACAGCTGCATTGCATCACAGAAAATCTTGCATGAACTGTTTATGGGCCAGAATTAGTAACAGGTAACATCAAAACCCAAAGTGGGCAGGCTAGTGCTAGCCATTTTCTTCCTACCATCAATTTATCTCTTTCTCTTGCTCCTCTATGCAATTTCTCCTCCTCCTCTCTTTTTTCTCCTTCCTTCTCACCAGGAGTCTCCCTTTGTATGGAAACTGGGCTTAGTAAAAAAAAAGCCCCATTTGTAAGAATGGAGGCTTTTTCTAATCAGTTGAATTGTCTCCTGAGGGTGGTGGAGGTGGATTGGAATAGTGTGCAGGGCTGATGCAAGAGGTTCAAACCTGAGTCCAGGAGCACCCCCAAACTGCAGACCCTATCCCTTAAGGGGGTGTGACCCCATCTAGGACAAGGTAGTGCCCCTCCAACCTGCCAGATGATCCCACTGCTAGTAGCACCTCAGTCTTGTCTGGATTGAGCCTGAGCTTGTTGACCCTCATTCAGTCCATTATCGAGCTCAGGCCCCAGCTCAGGACGGCAACAGCTAGGCCACACTGAGCAGCAAATGAAACATCCATTTTTATTTATTTTTTTTAACTCAGCAGACATTTTCAGGTGTTTTTTGAATTTTGAGAAATTGGAAAAGCATCCTGGAACATGGCCTTTTGTGAAAACCCAAATGATGGCTGTTCTGATTCTCTTCCGCCACTTATGAATTTTGCTTCATTTCTGAAGTATAACCAAAACACTACTGGGCAAAAAGCTGAGAAATGGTCTTTATTAATTTTGCATAGTCTTCTTATTTTCATGACCAAAGAATTAGCTGATGTGTGTGTATACAATTAGAACACATGGTTCTAATGTTACTTGGCTTTTAAAAACTTGACTTGAAATGTTGTTTTGATAAATAAGTTGCTGTGTTGCGAAGTATTGATACCATTAAATCAGTTATGTGTTCACACCCCCTCCCCGCCAACAGACATAATAAATTAGTTGGGTTGAAAATGTGGAGTGGTTGTGTGTAGCCCTTGTCCAGACTGGAGCTGAACCCCTCTCTAGACATTTCAGTGAAAGAGCCACCATGCCCAGCAGAAAGAACAAGGCTGGCACTGACTGTTACATCCACTTATACTCTTTCGATTCCAAGCCCCAGCCCAGTATCCTCCCCTGCATCACCCCATGCCTGAAGGTCCAAATTTGCTAGCCTAAACTTTGCTAGGAAAAGAAGTAAGGACTGGCTACAGGGGACTTAAAGTCGAGGTGGTAGGTTTCTGGCAAAGAACACAAGCCTTGTCTTCTAACCCAGTTGTATGCAGGCTTGCTGTCCTTATTGTTTCCGATGGGAAAGATGCTCTTTCTCCTGTTTGTAGGCAGTCACTGGTGCACCAGACTCAAAAGCTTGTTTCTTCCTTAGTGAACATTCTGCCAGTGCCACTAAAAGCAGATATAGGAAGTGACTGACTGCATCCTGCTACAGCTAAATGGAAGTGTAGTTTGGTTGCTGCCAGTCTGTAAACTTCATGGGCACCTGAACTAGCACAACCTACAGTTATGTCTGTCCCAAATGGCTCAGAATGTCAATTAGGAGCAATTTACTTTATGTGGCTGGGCCTCCTTTGCCAGGCCTGCTTTTTCCTGGGATCTGCTGACATCCCATATCTCTTGCATTACCTCCTTAATTATGCAATTACAGAAACTATCTGCTTCTCACAGGTCTGCTATTATTTTCTCCTAGCTATATTCTTAAAAGGATTTACATCTCATTGTCCTCTAGCAAAATGCCATATCATGTTAATTTTAGTGCATATCAGTAGGAGAGCTCAACAAATTAAGCCAAGCTTATTAGGCTAAGCTGACCCTGATTTTTAAAATACTTCACTATATTAGGGTTTAGTGGAAGAAACACTGAACTTCTGAGGGTAGATAGCTCTGAGGATCCATGTCAGGGGTATTAAGCCTCCTTCTCCATGAAGGCTGAATTTCAAAGAAGCTCTTGGGAGCTGATTTGCAGTTGTGTGTGTGGCTAAGGTGGCTTTGGGTCAGGAATAAAGGAAATGAGGTGGGCCAGAATATAAGCATATTTTACCTTAACTCTCTTACTGCTGGTAGTTAAGCCTGAGGAAGGGCCTTTCAACTTCGTAAAATGGGAGATAAACAATGCAAAAACTGGGAAACCACCGAATCAGCAGTTGGGAGAAATGGTTGGGGGCAGGGGAAGGGACATGGCCACAAGGAGAACCATGAGGGTCAGACTGGGACCTCAGGTTTAGCCCAGAGGCCTAAGGCTTGGCATTCCTGACTTAGATCCTAAACTTGGACAATAGTGGGGCTCAGGGAAAGAAATCATAGGATTTAATAGCAAACCATGGGCTCAATTTCTAAAAAGATCCCAGAACTCTGGCTTCAGTCGTTGTTGTTTGTTAACATTTAATGAAGTGTTGTTTTATTTTTCATGGTTCTGAGGAATTCCTGTGAATTTCATCCAATGCCATGAGGCTAATTTTCTCCAGATTAAACCTATTGTTGTATTTTTAGTTGACAATCCTGCACATTTGTCTTTGAGCAATATTCTTGGAAATATGTAGGATTTGACCATTAAAAGGGGAGGGGAATGTATTGCCAAGTCAAAGAAAGTATAGAGCAGGAACATTTAGTAATTCGGTTGATGCAGGAATGGACAGGCAGAGATCTATGAGGATCCTTGTTCCAGGTCTTGCTCCACCGCCCCCCCCCCCCGCAACATCTTTTTTAAAGTGTATGTTAGAACTCATATCAATGCACTGGATAAGATAGACTCCTAGGGTGTCTTGCAAGTTCTTGTGGATTTAGTTTCCAGCTTCTGAAATCTGATTTAAGATGTGCCTAGTAGTATTTCTATTATTTATTGTGCTTTGTGTGGTAAGGAAAAAGCTTGACTGTATATACAGATAAATGAACTGGTTGCTGCTCACTGTACATTAAAGCCAAAACATGTACCAATCTGGTACCAAACATGTACCAAAACATGTACCAATACCTGTCTTCAACCCAGGTAGTGAATTCTTTCTATTTAGTTGTATCTACTATCAGTCTGGTCTACTATGGTAAGAATCTGAATTTGCCATTAAGTGAGAAAGTGGCTTCTTTCTGGTAGCTTCTCACACGCAATTTCCCAGTTCCAGAATTTGTAACACACATTATCCTTTTAGGCCAGATTTCCCCAAAGTGGCATCCTCCAGATGTGTGAGACTACAGGCTTCCAGCTTGAGGGTCTGCAAGTTGTAGACCAACACTGTTGGAGAGTCTAAGATTGCAGAAGCTGCCTTAAGCCACCATGTCATTGTTAGGAATTCAGATCTAACTACTGAGACATTTCCAGATGTGCAGCTACATCTGGTCATGTTATTTTGAGATCTGCAATCTGTTTCAGAGTAATTCGCACTATAGTCAGAAAACACGTAACAACATACGTATTGGATATGATATTTATTACGGTTTATTTATTAAGATATTTATTTAGATATTTATTAAATATTTATTATTTTATTAAGATATTTATTAAAATATTTAATAAATATTAAGATATTTATTAAATAAATAAAGATATTTATTAATGTATTGGATATGATATTTATTAAGGTTTAACTGCTTAACTTTAGTAAACAGTGAGCTTAACCTTTGTTTAGTACACCCTGGCCTACATTTCTGTGCAAAATTATGAACTGGGGTCAACTAATGAGGTAAAAAGGTAGGGGAATGAGAAAAGAATCACTCACAATGATCTACTGCACATGATGCTAGAGAAACTGTGGCATTTGGGTCCATAGAATGTGGCACTGGCCACCACATTAGACAGATTTAAAATGAGCTCATGGCATAAGCCATCATCATCTAAGGCCATCCATCCTCCAGGTGCCTTCTCCAAGGGAGGACTGGCCAGTGGTATTGAGGAAAGGGCTTTCGAAGGGATAGCTCCCTAATTATGGAATGATAAGCCTTGCCTGGTGCCAACATCATTATCTTTTCAGTTCCACGCTAAGACCTTCCGCTTCTCTCAGGTGCTTTTAATTATGTCCTGGATTTTTCTGATTGTGGGTTGTTCAAAATGGATAAGGTATACGTGTCTTTCTGTGTGAGCTGTCTTTTTATACATTTGAATATAATTGATTTTTGTACTTGGTGTAAACTATTTTGAAAGTTTTAATCTTTGAAACTGCCCAGAGAGCTTTAGCTGTTGGTTGGTACAGAAATGTAATACATGAAATGGAATGTCATGAAATGAAATGGAAAAAGGAATTAAACAGCTTTGTCGTGTCTGTGCATGATGATGGGTATATATTGACCTCCACATCAGAAGGGCTATGCCTGGGTACACCAGTTGCTAGGGAGGTCGGAGGTGCTTGCTTGGTCATTAGCATCTGCTTGGCGATTGTGGGGATGAGTATGCTGCGTTAGATAGGCCTTCTTTGGTTTGGTCCAATCCAGCAGGACTCTTGTGTCCCTTCTTATTCAGAAGCAGAACCAAACAAAACATTCTCATTTTAGAGTTGGACCCCAACTCCAATCTGGATTCCAAACTGGATTTTTTGCAAACGTTTTTGGCAGCATTGAAAAACATCTTCTCTTGGTAATTTTTGATTGCATTAAATGGGAGAGAAAGCATTTCTCTGTGCACCATGAAGAGGTGCTTCCAGAATTGGCTCTCCTCTCCCTTGGTGGCTTCACCACATAGTCAAACCTTGGTTTGCTTTGTCATGCTGTCACGTTCGCTGGGTAATTGCTGAGTGTTCGGGTTCACTGGTATACCTGATTCGGAGAGCACTAACCTCACTTTCAATTGATTTGATTTGCATATTTACAGACATTGTGCTTGTTCATATGAAACAACAGCCCAGCATAAGTTATTGAACCTATGGCGAGACTGCAGCATGCACTGAACATGTGCAGCTGTCATGTTACATTTGCAACCTCTGCTCATGGCTGTTGTGTCATTTGAACCTGGTGAGCATGGGCTATAAACAGCTCCTGTATAACTCATGGTTTGTTTTTAGGTAATGAGAGGTTGCTTAACTTTCACATAGCCTATACTGCATTGGTTATGACACAAAGACCTCCAGCTAGGTGTTGAATATTCAGCATTTCCTCTGTAGTCAGCACAGCTTGGCATGGATTAAATAACAAGTTTATGAGCTGCAGTGTGTCATTTGCTCGACCGGTGTTGTGATGTCCTCCTGTATATCTGCTGAGGGAAATTACACGGCATCAAGAAGGGGAAAATAGCACTGAAGCAGCAGCAGAGCTGGGAAATTATTCTAGCAAACATGATAGATAAAAGGTGTGTTTTTTTCAAATTCAAGAAATGCCGGGTCCCCTCCCCACCCCACCCTTGGAAATTCTAATTCCAATCAAATTCCAATCAAAGTGAGGAAGCCAATTATGGCCTTACTTTATCACTGAAGGTAAAATCTCTTCTATTCATACCCAGACTATTTTAAATGAGTCTGCCAGCCTTCTTCAAAACGGTGCCTACAACTCCCATCATTCCTAGCCAGCACTAGCATTTGCAGTTTCCTCACTCATCATGACCAGTGGCCTGCTGATTGGGGATGATAGGGATTGTAGAAACCCATTTGTGGCTGATGAAGCACAGTTAATAAAGTTAAGAGTTATGTTTGGACCAAACAGGAAAAGCTGGCCAAACCTGAATAACCACTCCAGGTTTAGAACTTTTTCCTGAGAAAAGTATTGAAATCCTAATTCCTCACACATCTGAAGCCGTTATGAAGTTTGCTTGCAAGCAATTCTAAGAGCTGATATAGATCGTCAAAAGAAATCGGTTTTCATTCAGAGTGTAACTTACCCAAGCTCTGGAATCCCTGCTTCTGATTTGACTTCTGAAACGAAAATAGGTTTTACCACAGTGAGATCATTCTGCACCTACTTTAGAAATTATACCAGAAACAGAGATGCAGAGGAATGGATAACTCTTACTGCTGCTTCTCATTCTTCAAACTGGTTCTTTCTCAACAATGCCATGGGGGCTCTAGTGGAGTTTTCTTTGCTTCGGACACCTGAACAAATTTAAGAGTATTTACCCGATGCGATGACCTCTCACTAGTTTTCTACCAGCTTCTTTCCGGATCTGCATGATACTTTGTCTATTTACAGCAAAGAATACAACCTTATGCCTGCACAATAATATATGTCCATTAAACTTACCATTTTGAAGTCAAGTGATAGGCCCGGATGTTAGTGGACTTACATTAGCAGTACATTTTTGGTTCCTGTAGCAGAATATCCAAATGGTTCCTTTCAATTAAAAAAAGAAAAAAATAATGATACTTTTAGAGATACCACATGGCATGAACAAATCTGGGCACAGCCGTGGCAGCTACTGCATTTTGTGTAGAAAGGAACTTTCACACACATCATAAAGTACTTTTGCATGCATTTTCAACAAAGGCAACATACAGTGCATGAAGCTGCTTAGAGTCTCCCTCTCCTTTCGTTCAAGTGGGGTCTGTCTCACACAGCAAAACAAAATTTGCAATGGCTCAGGACGTTGCGTCTCACACATTTAAGATTTCCTTGTGAAGTCTATGGGCTTCCCTACATAAGGCATTTATTGTGCACTTGTGGAAGTGTGTAGGGCCTTTTCATGAGGTCATCCAGAGCCTTTCTTGTGTGTTCCAATCTTTTGAGTGGTTTCCTTCCTTCCTTTGGAGCAAGGAAAGTCTGGTATGAAATTTTAAACCACAACATGCCGGAACAAAAGCCTCATGAAAAGCTGCAAACCTGCCCTAGTGCAGCCACACCACAACACCACCTTCTAGTGCTATAGGAGATACAGAAAGGCAGAAAAATGCAAACCTTTAGGGGCAGGGGGAACCTGTGTGGAGGATGCAATGAAGGCAGCAGAAGTGGCCTCAGGAAAACCCTCATGTGGAGAAGCGCTGCGTAGAAACTGAAAAGTGGCAATGCTGAGCAACCTTCCTGCTCCAATATATTTTTGTCTATGTGCAGATTCTGTGTTTGAAAGGTAGCAAGTCTTTTACTAAAATGCCACACCACAAAGGTTTGGGCTGTAGATTCCTAGCAAACAGTATGGAAAATACTGTCAGAAGCAATCAACATCCTTGGAGAGGTGGCCCATTAGTGGAGTGTTTGCTAACGGGGATCACTTTGGGGCATATAATTGCTTCTGACACCCAAGCTGATCAGACCCTCGGTATCTCTGTATCCAGCAAATCACCCATGACAGTTTTGATAATTTGACTTTTTCGGCCCAAAACAGTGTGTGCAAAATTGCTTCAAGAGAGAGAGGGAGAGAGGGAGAGAGGGGTTGTGGGGGAAGTGTAGGAAGAAAAGAACGGTTGCCCTGGGTCAGGCTGTGAAAATGTAACCACATGAGCAGGTCTACATATATGTCAATTAGTATAGGGGCCACTCTGCGGGGCTTGTGAGATTCCCCATTCCTTCCCTGAGGCTTAATTAAGAAACGAGAGGAGGTCTGCCATGTGAAATTAAAAGTTGGGGGAGGAGGTCACTTCAAACAAGACAAGGTTGACATTGTATGAGCGGGCTTCTGGACTTGCTGGGTGCTCAGAACTGATTAACACGCCAATTGTAGTGAGCTCATGCATCAGTTATCCACTCAGCTGTGATGCTCTCCTGAAAGCAGCAGTGTTTCTAGCACATATGTGCTTTCTGCTTTAATTTAGTCAAGGCAGGGAGGAATATACACAACGTCAAAACACATCTTTAGAGAACTGTCTTATAGACTTTGGCTGCTTTCTTTTGTACAGGGTGCCACTCTAATCCTTCAAAGGGTACCATTTCAGGCCACTTGAAAGCAAATGATGCTATAGTGCTTACTACTGAGAAGAGTTTAGTTTAGTTCTCTGAACAGAACTTCGATTGAAGGTCTTAGTCAAAAGTCCTCTTTTGGATCTCAGCACCTTTATAAATAAAAGATGGTTCCAAATGAAGTGTTCACTATACTCTTGCCCTGCATCAGTCACAGAATTCTGCTGAGGGTCCAGACAACAGGGAGATCTACACTAGAGCCCCTTCTGTTTATGAAGGCAACACCATCATGGTGTTTATGCAAAATGCCTTTCTCAGGGTGGGCGCATGCTACTGAGTACAGTGCAGTGTTGAGGAGGTGATCTTGTGTCACATACAAATCCAATTTTGGGAGAAGTAGAAGGAGCTGGAAAGAGAAAGTGTGTAGGGGAAGGGACCTTCAAGGTTCCTTTGTTCTTGTGTTTGCTTGCTTGTTTTTTAGCTTTATTAATTATGCAAAAGAGGCATAGTAGGATTTCTAAGGTTTCTACTCACTGGGAGAATGCTACTGACGGGAGAATAAACTTTGGACTATTATTGCCTAAAATGGACATTGAAAGTTCTTTTTGTTGGAATGTTGTGCCTGTTTGGCACAAGGATGTTGGAATAGTTTGATCAAATCTTTAAAGACTTGGAAATGTTTGAATATAGGATATTTTCCTGCTGTACTAGGGGTTGCATCAGGTTATTTCCAGTTCTATGGCTCCATGAGCACACTGTGTATAAAAACGACTCTTGTGGTTTCCATCATCTGGTAGTTTTTGATTTGTCTGCCAAGTAAGATAAGTTATTGCTTGCACTAGTGGGATATACTTCTGTTTTTACATGCTGAAAGAAATGGCTCACTCTAGTGGATCTGGGGATTATTTCTCAGGATGTCAGGATTCTATATGACCATTCACAAGACTATCCAAACACTTTCCTGAGGCAAACACAATTTGTCCAGCTCATACATTATACATAGCAGGACTATTTGATAAGTCAGTTGCACATCAGTATGGCAGTCCCAGCAGGCTCAAATTCCAGAAAAAAGACATAAGTGCTTTAATAACATTTTAAGTTGCATCTTCTCTGCAAGGTTTCCAGTAAGAAGCTTGCTCTAAGATTACAATGCATTAGTTTATTTTGGATTAATCCAGAGGTGGGCAACTTGTGGCATTCCAGGTATTATATGGTACAGTCCTTATCAGCCCTGGGCAGTATAGCTAATAGTGAGGGATAATGGGAACTGAAGTCCCAAATATATGGATGACCACAGGTTGTCCATCTCCAGATCAAACCATCATCTTATGTTCGAATCATCAACATCCTCACATTTCTGAAGGAGCACCCAAATCCTGCTTCTCTTTTTAGACAGTGTTTTCCCACAAATACAGTGTGTTTCTACAGGGCTGGCTGCTGTTTCAGCTTCTTCAGAAGATGAGTGTACTTCAAAAGAAAGGCTACATGCTCCAGCTGGAGATGGATTGGTCTGGGGCTTGTAAGCAGCTGCTACTTGTTGTTTTGCATCTGGGATGACATCCACATGAAACAGCTTTCTAGGCAATCCTGTACTGCCAAGTCCAGTTTTGGCTGAGAAGATTGTAGAATTGGGTTGAAACACATGAAATGCACTTATTCATATATAGAATATTCTCCAAGCTTATTTTCCCACTTTCTTACTCTGACAATAAAGGAACATACCATACTCCCAAGAAGGATGAATAAGAATACTAGCATCATGGATACTATATTAATTTATTTTTGTTGAGTTCTGAATTTAGAAAACTATCAGTAGCAGCAACATCCAAACAAAGTTTCAGTGGGAGCCTATGGAACAAATCACCTCATTTCACAATTATATCATCTTAAACAGATTACTTTCCAGGCTCAAGATCTTGACAAATGGCTGATCTTGAAATTTTTTCTCTGGGTTTCTCTGCCTTGCATAGGATACCCATAATCCTCTGAGTTCAGAGGGCTATGTGCATCCCCATACGATGGTGCCCTAACTAAGGATGTGGTTCTTAACTGCTAAGCAACACTGTATGGAAGGGGTTTACTTATGAGTAAATGTGCATAGATTTGCAATGCTGCTTCCAGTAGGAGAAAGCTGTCATGTTTGAGGAGGTATGGTTTATGAATTGCTGCCTTGGTTATGTTCTTATCCCTCAAACTGTGAGATAGTATGAACAAATACCAATGAGGACAGAACATCTGTAAATTTGCTAGTTGTAAAGGAGAGATTTTGGCAGATGCAGCCTATCATATATGATGATTTTCCTTCTTCAACATGCTTCTGATGCCTGTCATCTTTTGTACTTGTGAAAAATGTAGGAGGGCATGCACTGATAACACAAAATCCGGCTAATCTGCTGCATTTCTTCATAAGGATATGGATATTTTTACAAATGAATTATTTAAGGTCACAGTCCTTTAACTGCTTACTCCAAAGTAATCTTATTGGCTTCAGGGAAATAACACTGAAGCATAGAAACTCAAGAAGATAGTATACTGAAGTCCAGTGAAGGAGGTTGATGTCTGATCTGGGCATAGTAGCCTTAGTTACATCCCTTTTGAACTGGTGAAATTTGCACTACATGGGACAACTTCTGAAAGTGTCCAGAAACTTCAGGTGGTCCAGAATGCACATTACACATGATTGAATGGATGCTGTTAACCTTCAAGAGGGCTGCATTGCCAGCATCCTTGACTGCTATGGAGTAATCCAAAGCTTGAGAACAAATGAATTCAGAGCTTCCTCATTAGCATGCTTCTTGGAGTTTGGTGGAACTCAGGATAAATCCCAAGGTCCTTTTCTACAGTGGACTTGACATTGTCAACAAACATATGGAAAGACTTTGATATGCTTCCCCTTCTCAAGACCCTCTGGTTTAAACCTACATTTGAACTCCACATTGAAAAGCAGGACCTGCCAAGCCCTGAGCAACATGCAAAGTTCAGTCATATATGAAACTCTAAGTTCCACATTAATCACAGGCACGTTTCAGTCAGTTTTGGAGTCACAATTCTCACTGTCACTTACACTTTGTTTTGTGGTTCAGGCAAAGGGGGGTTTCCAATCTCTGGAAGTCAAAGTTCATAAACTGCCTCAGGTAAGAGTGAAATTAAGTTAATGGGGCACCTCCCAACTTTAGCACACCAGTGAAGACCACTGAGGATATGTGTAGGTCTTACTAGCCTACACATATCTGTTCTTCCAGAGGCAATAACAAAAACAGTACCTGATATATTTTGAGAACTACAGGACAGATTACTTTTTTAACAAATAAATTCACACAAGGCAAAACGCTGTTACTGAATCCTGCACAGGATTGTGTTTTGCATTTTAATTATTACTTTAGTTGTAAATGTGATTATGTTTTTGTTTTTTACTTTATGCTTTTCTCTGGTCAAATACATTAAACCATCTCTGGCTCTCAGTGTGGATATTTGGTCTCTGCCACAAGACAAAACCTATTTCAGAGAGAGTCTTTGTGTGAGTAGGATCAGCATATGCAAAAGGCACTGTTGGTGAGTTGAAACTTAATATCTGGAGGATGGTATAACGTGGTGTCCTGCAACAGCAGGTGGTTGGACTTGATGGCCTTCATGGCCCCTTCCAACTCTACTATTCTATGATTCTATGGTACTATGGAGGAGGGGCCCCTTCCCTCCTATGGCAATGAGGAAAGATGAGGTACCTTGTTGTGGTTATTCAGGTGGCTGTTGGAGATATTGATATTCTGGGCTCTTGATTAGGTTTCTTCCCAAATTAAAGGGATTTTACTTTGTCTTGCAGGCTAAATGGAATCCAACAGTGAGGAGATGGGACCACTGACTAGAAGGAGGCTGACTAGGGACTGATGGTTGCTCAGACTAACGAGGCTCATTGAACTGTCACCCTTCACTGACTGGATCAGGCCTGACCCAAGCAGCTTTGCTGCCTTAGGAGAGTCGCAAAAGTCTCCCCAAGCCCCAGTTAAAGTGCATAGTCTTAGCACCTCAAGCTAGGCAAGTTATTTCTTGCTAAGGCAGAAAATGCTACAAGCTTCTCCCCTCAGCAGTAAAACACAACATTAATGAATTAAATTTCTGTTAATGGACTGTCTTTTCATGACATCTAAACTCAGCTGCATGAGATGGGTGCCTCACTCTGTGTGAGGGTAGGACTGGCCCTCAGGTATATAAAGAAATGGTAATACTGAGTAAATGGGATACTGAGTAACTTCCATCTCAGAAATAAGCAGCATTTGTGGAGCTCTCCTCCACTGGACATCAGTTCCAATGGAGTGTGAAGCAAAATAGTGTGTCTGCATATATGCACAGACTCCAGGAAGTGTCTTTGCAAAGCACTGGCCATGTGAGAGCAGTGATCAAAGGATGGGGGAATGAAATCCACATTTTCCCCTCCCCAGGACGCCCCCATTTTAGCCAAATTATGTCCCCTGTAGCTTTCTAAAAGCAGCAGCTAAGTGTGCCTTCATGAAAGACAAGCATGAAAGGCTTTGTCTGCTCCTCCCAGTAAATTGAATGCTGTCTGGGAAAGGCAAACTCTGCTTGCTTCACTTAAAGCAAAGATAACAAATGTTCCACTCTAGTGTGCTCATTTACCCCTGCAACTGGCCTAAAGGGGCATGCTGCCTTGGATGCTGGGGGTTATATGCAGCCATTAGGACTAACAGGAAGGACACTGAAATGAGGGCAAGACTCTGGGCAAATTCCATCCAGAAGCCTTTTGTTCTGTGATGTGATAAATCTGTGAAAGCTGAAGTGTAAGCAGAGCATGACAAGGCCACTTTCCTCAGAGAGTATGTGGCTCCTCTTTCAGAGAGAGATTCTTTTTCAGTCTATATTCAGAAAGAAGATGTGCTGACCCAGGGCTGGCCCTTGGATGAATAGTTCCCTCATCAAGAAATCTCTTCAGAGCCTCTTTCAATTCCTAGGTTTCTTCAAATTTCTGTCTATGACACACAGGTTTATAATATCTGAGGTGTTTATAGAACTTGCCAATCAGGCCTTAAAGTAAAACCATATTCTGCCGATTCTGTTTTGAAGGCCTGAGTACTGTGTCCCCCTGCCTGAACAACTCTGAAACTTGAGGAGGCCTTGAAAGTGGGTGACGAGGGCTCCATTGCTGGTTCTGGCAGCTGCAATTTGTAATGGGGATCTAAGGATGTTGAGAACCTTTCTGGGACCAAAGCCAGGAGCCATGTTCCATTTGGAGAGGTTGTGGCATTACAAATGAACTAAGCATCTAGACTAGTGCTGTCCACTCCGGGGCCCAGGAACAAAGATGGCAGTAGGTCTAGATGGAAGCCCAGAGAGGAAAACACTGTGCCTGTTTGCCAGTATATTGGAGAGCTTTGTGTCCTGCTCATTAGGAGGAAGTGTGGCCTGGATCAGGGCCCTAATAACAAGCCAGGAAGGGATGGGGCATCAGCATTCCCTGTAAAGCAGTTTGGATGGAGCCTTGTCCTTGCTGCAGCAACACCTTTCTTACTGCGATTTCTGCTGGACAGCTCCCCTGCTAGTCTGCCTTTGCTGCTCCTTGGACCACAGGGCTGTGCCTGGGCAGGCCGGGAGTTACTTTCAATGCAGGGATGGGAGGAATGGGGCACTGCCATCAAACTAGACACTGAGAGAGCTACTGTAAAACCAACTGTTGGGAGTTCAGCTTTGTAGGCAGTACCCACAAATCTTGTAGAATTTATGGAAAAAAGAGGGTCAAGGACTCTCTTTACTTTTTGTTAACCCAGCTGACTGCAGAGAGTGTTCTACAAAAGCACCACCACTGAGCTCAGCTTGGGGCCCAGGCTGAGCATTCAGGCCATCCATCCCCAAGCCTAGCCCTGTATGAACTTTATTTGCTTATAAAACATCTGAGCTCAGAGCCAAAGTAGACATGGGCATATTTAATAAAGACACGGTGCCTCTCCTGGCTATAAAGAAGGGATAGAGGGGTGTGTAGTTGCATGTATTTATATTTGAGAGTGTGTAGGACTGAGGGGTGAGATATGAGCGCAAGATTTGGCCCTCCTTGCACTGCTTCAGTGCTTTCAGATTCCACCCCTTCATTGGCTTCCAGTAACAGACCAGCCATGAGAAAGCAGCTAAAAGCAGCCATATGCAAGAAGGTTTCTCTTCCCTACATGCTCGGTTTGATATAAAAGGAGACTTCCCCAGCTGTGGCTTCATAGACAAATGGGCCAGCTCATGTTCTGTTATATACACGCAGGTCTAGTGTGGCTGTCTGAATGAGGGAAAATGGTCCACGAAAGATCCAGAAACTTAACAGTAATTCATTTGGTGCAGAAGAACTGCTCTTTGATCCAGCTAACTCAGCCCAGGAGGGCTGAGCGCAAGAGGAAGGAAAATGTTTTCAATTAAAGTAAAAAAAGAGTAAAGTTGAATGATCAGGAATGATTATTTAATTTAAAATGTATGTTTTAATTCCCCTCCCCCAAATGTTCCAACATGAGAAAGGGCTGGCTCTGTGACTAGCTTGTTAAACAGAATCACTCGGCTACTGGCCCACACACATTGTTCGGCAAGCTGCTCTGGAGATGTATGGCTCTCCTTGGTTCCCACTGCCGGGCTTCCTCCTCCCTCCAGCCTGGCAAGACAGGCCAAACGCAAGCCATCAGGCCGCACAACATTTTTCAGTGGAGCAGCTGTCACTTTTATGACAGAGGGACTTTTAAAACTGGGGAAAGGAGGGCTGGTCAGCTATTTTAGGGGGAGGATGTTACCAGAGCCTTCTTTAATAAGGAAGAATCATAGGCTGGTTTCAGAGGGTTATGTACACATACATTCAAGATAGGACAACTGGCAAGGGGTACCTTTCTTTTCTCTGTTTTCAAGCCTAGAGAAATTAAAAATATTTTCAAATGTTAGGCTATTTTGTTTCTACTCACTGAAATGTTCATAAATTCCTTGGACAACTTCTGCTGATACAAAAGACCGCAAAGAAGGGCACCAGCTACATGGAATTCCTATAGTAATCATGACAATTCTGTTTTTTCCTTCTTAATAGGTTTCCAGTGGTGAAGAAATTCTAGTTGTGCTCTCAGTGGATGATAGACATCAATGGAATTCCCTTTTATTGAAAGATATATTGGGAGTGGGTATAGAATCACAGAATAGAAGAGTTGGAAGGGGCCAAAAAGGCCACTGCATCCAACCTGTTTCTCATTGCAGAACTCCAAGTTAAAGCATCCTTAACGGATGGCTGTCCAGCTGCACCTTGAGTGCCTCCAGTGTGAAACAGCTTGTGAGCTCACAGGTGCTTGTTTCCATTGGTGCATTACTCTAACAGGGTTTTTCCCCCCTGATGTTCAGTGGGCTTCCTGTAACTTTAGCCTATTATCCCATGTCCTGCTCAATCTGGATGATTCCAATCCTTTGCATGACAACCTTTCAAGCACCTGAAGAGTGCTAGCGTATCTTTCTTCAGTCTTCTCATGCCTGAGTATGCCAATTATTTTCAGTCTCTCACCATACGGCTTTGATTCTAGTTCTCTGATCATCCTTGTAGCCCTCCTCTGACCCTTTTCTAGTTAGTTTGCATTTTTCTTAAACTGTGGAGGCCAGAACTGGACACAGTTTGCAAGATGCGGCCTAACTATTGTTGACTAGATGGGAACCAGTGCTGCGTGTGCTTTGGAAGTGATACTTCTACTAGCAGTCCAGAATAGCATTCACCCTTTTTTGCAGCCACATCACATTGTTCAAGCCACATATTCAGCTTGTGATTTACAACACTTCCAAGATCCTTCTCACTTTTAGTATTGTTGAACCAAGTGTCTCCATCTTGTAACTATGCATTGGTTTCTTTTTTTACTATATGCCTCTTCCCCTATTAAATTTAATTCTGTTGTTTTCAGCCCAGCACTCCAGTCTATAAAGGTCACATTGCATTTTGTTTGTCTTCCAGGGTATTAGCTGAGTAGGTGGTCAGTAGTAGACTCCAACTACCATGCTCCTTTTATTCTTTACTCCATTTATTGTAACCCAGATATTCACAGTGGGGCTATGCCTTCCCATACTTTTGTGCAGAGCTTTTTATCTTTCGCATGTAGCATGACCCTGCCCCCTTTTTGTGGCTTTTTGTTGTTCTTGAACAAGTTATATTCTGTATGCACTCTGGGAGGCTGCACATGAAGGTGGCTGGTTGTGCAGTTGGGGGTCTGTGAGCATTCACAGACTTCCTCTTGACTCAGCTTACTTTGCAGGGCCAGGCCAAGCATGAGAAGAATTCCATGGCTATTACCAGGCAAGTCCATGGGTCTTCATGACATACATGGGTTTCATCCCACGAGGCAGGGTATCTCCAACAATCACCACTCTTCTCTTCTTGATGTTGGTAGGCCTCTGCTTCACTGACTTTCAGCCTCTCTCTTGTTGTTGCCCGGGGTGCCCTGTGGTTCTTCCTCTGCAGGCTGTCCTGAAAGCAGTTCCTTAGTTGCAGTGCTTCCACTGGTGCAGAATGTCTTCTTGCTTTTCTGCTCCTGCCACCCCTTTCTAGGTATTTTCCTCCTTTGCCTCAGATTGGTGTTGCTCTTCCAGCTCCTGTGCTTCCCTTTGCTGTTGTAGTTTTACTGCTCTGTGGAAGAACTCTTCCTCTTTTCTTATTACTTTGAGTGTACACTCTTGTCATGATAGTATTCTTACTTTTCCCCCCATAGGACAACCAGTTGCCTAGATAGGCCATGTTGATCTCAGGCAAACAAACAACAACAAACATACTCCCACAAACATTGCACAGACCTTGCTGGTTACACCACTGGGGTGTCCTTTGTATCCATAGTCTCTACTCCCTTTCTGATTCCACCTTATTGATTGTGTTGGAATGACACGTGCATTGTCCTGACTTTTGTAAAGGTTAACAACAGTATATCAGTGTGGGCTATAAGGGGAACAAACTGTAAAACAGGTTTGGTGTACCTTTGAGAGACAACTTCCCTGCCTTTTAAAGCCAAGTCTTGACCAACACATTTCAATGGTATGCATGTCAGCTCTGAAGTAAATCCCACTGAAGTCTGTGGTACTTACTCCTACGAGAGTTTGTATAGGATTGTAACATGATTTAATGAAATACACATAATGGTCACACCTCACAGAGTATTCAGAACATAACATCTGGAATGCCTTGGCACAGTAAAGGTTACTCAGCCTTGATCATGGACCATAATTTTTTTTCCAATAATGAGATGATTGACTTCTGCTGCACTGAATTGGCTTTGAAAATTATCCTCCCATTAAGACTTTAGAAGTAAAACATGAACTTTTCTTCTCTATAACATGATCAAGCTTGTGTTCTCTCTTACAGTCTATAATTTTTTCACTTACTTTTCTTCACAAGCATTTTTGTTTTTCATTTGTTCACAACAGTACCAGCTAGTCTGATTATACCCAATTATATCCATAGATAAATGCAAATTTAAAAACTGCAGGAAAATTGCTTTTTTCTGGGACTGCTGGAACAGGCAGAATAATATAGCGTTGTTTGATCTTGCAAAGCCATCGCTTTTACATGCTAGCATGTGTCAAGCTTGGTTTTGGCAAAACTGTAGTACAGCACCTGGTTTAGTTTTAGCTTGCTTGCTATACAATTACAAACAACAGATAGTTTCCCTGGAACAAAACCTCAGGCTACAATCCAGACTTGAGGGTTCTGCTGTCTCTCATAGGATACCTTCAGCAATCAAGGTGTCAAAAGTGCCTAAATCTTCCTTTTCTGTTGTTTTCTTTCTGTATGATCCAGGGCTTTATAATGTCTTATAAGGGTTGTAGAATATTGTAGATGCTCAATTTGGTTAGTATGCTGTGTTGGTAAGTTTTGATTGTACAAATCTACCTGACTCCACTGAAGCTTAGGTAGTGTGATATGCAGCTACCTTGTGTTCCCAAATGCCATTTTCTGATGCTAGGACATCAAAGGGCTTCCCTTTCTTCTACTTCTAAATTCCCATGAGTCAATGCCAAATTTATTTATTATTTAATTTATTCACAAGATTTCTACCTTTCCTTTGATAGAATCCAAAAATGGTTTATACAATAAAGTTCTCAAACCAATAAACACATAAAAGTCCCCCAAAGGGCATAAAACATGCTAAAGCTAAAGTACAAACTCAGTTAAAAGTTCAGGAAGGTGAATGGTCTTAGCTAGAACACAGTTGGCATATATCTCTATATGTTCTGTACAAGACTTGCCAAAGCATGATATTTAGGTAAACTTTTAAGTCTTTTTAGAGTGAAATTAGCATTATTGGCATGTTACTGTTTATCTGTTTCTATGAAATCTCATGGAAACGGAGTCCAACAGAGAAAACTGCCTAAAGGGATAATTCTATGCATGTTTAAACAGAGAATCATCTGATAACTCCCAGCATTCCCCAGCATGGTTGGCTGAAGAATCCTGGGAGCTGTAGGTTTTTTTCCCTGTCTAAATGTGCATAGGCTTATACCCTAGGTGTCTTTGCATATTGTTCCAAGTGCTTACATAGCTTTGAATGCCTTCCAGATCTAATGATCAGTTAAGCCTTTTCTCTATTAGTACAGCAAGACTGTTTCAAGTTGTCTTCTGTCTCTGGTCAGCAACAGCAATGCGGATAATACCACCACCTCCTCCACCTCCTCCTGTGGTTTCCCCCTTTTTATTTTTTATCTGCTATTGCTGAATCAGGCGTGTGTGTATGAGGAAAACAACCCAACTAGAAAAAACAAGCTGATATATAAGAATTTTGCTTCATTTCACAAATCAATTGAATTTGTCCAATTCAAAACCCTGAACACAAATCCACTTTTATAAAAAAAAAATGCTTGTGCATTCCCCAGCTTTTCCCAGAAATCACACATTGAATGTGAACTTAAAACATACACATTTTATTCATTTAAAAAAGGATGGGAAGTGTGCACTTTCACTATTTAAATGAAGTGAAAAAACAGTTGTAATAAAAACTGTATTGAGATGAATCAAGGTTTGAAGTGAAGTTCAGAAATTTTTAGTAATTTCAAACACCCCTGGTCATCCCAAACTTAGCAAAACAACCATGTCAGGCTTTGCTTCCATGACTGGAATATTGACTGCTTCCATGACTGGAATATTGTAGTTCAGCACCACTGATTGGTTCAAAATTGAAAAAGGAATTTGGCAAGACTGTATACTGTCGCCCTGCCTATTTAACTTATATGCAGAGCACATCATGCGAAAGATGGGGCTAGATGAATCACCAGTTAAAATTAAGATTGCGGGAGAAATATCAACAACCTCAGATATGCAGATGATACCACTCTCATGGCAGAAAGTGAAGAGGAACTAAAGAGCCTCTTGATGCAGGTGAAGGAGGAGAGTGCAAAAGTTGACTTGAAACTCAACATTAAGAAAACTAAGATCATGGCATCCGGTCCTCTCACTTCATGGCAAATAGATGGGGAAGAAATGGAGGTAGTGACAGATTTGATTTTCCTGGGCTCCAAGATCACCGCAGATGGGGACTGAAATTAAAAGAGAAGAAATTAAAAGATGCTTGCTCCTGGGGAGGAAAGCTATGGCAAATCTAGACAGCATACTAAAAACCAGAGACATCACCCTGCCAACAAAAGTGCGTATAGTCAAGGCTATGGTTTTCCCAGTTGCAATATATGGCTGTGAAAGCTGGACCATAAGGAAGGCTGAGCACCGAAAGATTGAGGCCTTTGAATTGTGGTGCTGGAGGAGACTCCTGCGAGTCCCTTGGACCGCAAGGCGATCAAACCGTTCAGTGCTAGAGGAGATCAACCCTGACTGCTCTTTAGAAGGCCAGATACTGAAGATGAGACTCAAATACTTTGGCCACCTAATGAGAAGGAGGGACTCCCTGGAGAAGAGCCTAATGCTGGGAACAATTGACGGCAAAAGAAGAAGGGGACAGCAGAGGATGAGGGGCTAGATGGAGTCGCTGAAGCAGTCAGAGTGAGCTTGGGTGGACTCCGGGAGATGGTGGAGGACAGGAAGGCCTGGAGGAATGTTGTCCATGGGGTCATGATGGGTCAGACACGACTTAGCGACTAACAACAAAACTACTACTACTATGACTAGCTTGCCATGGATCACAAATGGTGTTTTGTCTCTGTGGCACTGAAGAAGTCTTGCATCGGAAGTACCTATTGTCACAGGTTTTTAAGTATAGCATCTGATTTTTTCTTATTTATTTTTCCCTCTGTTTTGAATGCTCAAGCATGACTGTCATTGAATAGCCAAAATAGCACCAAAATAGCACCATCAGCTCCAACTAGCAAGGCCAGTTATCAGGGCCGATGGGAACTGTAGTCCAAAAACACCTGGACAACCTGCCCCAGAAGATTAGCCCTCCCCAGCCACAGCTGCAAGGATACCTGCAATGCAAACAAACTTTCCATTTGCAGTTATAAGGAAACTTTTGAGTTGTCTTTGGCCAATCCAACCCACACTTTATTTTCCGTCTGATGATTTATATTAAGCCATCACACTGAAATAATTTGTCTGAAGTGGCATTACCAATCGCTGTTTTCCTGTCCTTTTATCAGTATCTACCATTCAACATGGGTTTGCTGTTGCCTTATGTCCTTCCGGCCCATCCCCCAATTCACTGAAGAATCCAAACGAAGAGGCAGAAGAATGCTTTATGACCATGCTATGCTAGAAGATTCTGGTTTTTATTTGGTGGTAATCCTAATCAATAACAGCCAAATCATTTGCAGGAGAAGAAATGAATGCAAGCAACATTGCAAGTTCATATTCCAGCTGTGTGAGGAATCTTGGTTCGCTTTCCCAGTCCTTGTAGCTCCTTACTCTGAATTCGTCAGTAGGAGGAATTTATGCTAATACATGCCAGATCGTATTCCAGTGCAGGTGTTTGCAAAATGATATCCATCACTCTCTCACTGATGACCTCCATCTGCAATACATTTTATTTATTTATTTAGAACATTTTTATGCTGCCCCCATTGCAACAAAGCCTCGGGGCGGCTTACAACAAAAACAAAGTTACACAAAAACAAAGTTATACAATAAAAATACATATTATTACAATTCATTCAGATAATCATTACAGAGAAGTGGCAGGATGGGGAAGCTCTCCGAAAGCAAGTGAGGCAAAAAAGGAAATTTTAAAGTTTGGATTCACAGATCTGTTATGTTGTTCAGCAGTACTTTTCAGACAGCTAAAGACAAACAGGTTCCGATATTTCTCAGATGAACAGAGAGATACTGTTTTGTACTTTTGACATTCCTGTTGTGCCACCAAAGATCACCTGGCCTTTCCCTTACAGCTACTCCTACCCGCCAAATGATTCTTCTGGTTCTTCTAAACGGCATTGCTTTTTAATCAGCCCTTGATGTTGTGGTTGTAACTATAATTTGTCTGTAGTTATCTTTTATGTATATGCTTGGCATGCCCCAATTTATGAAGTAGTAAGCTCTTTTATGGTTAGGATATTGACATACTAGAGGGAAAACTAGCATGTCCTGGAATTATGAGAAAAGGATTTCCTAAGGACAGTATAGATTTACTAGGAATTGATACTGTTAAATAAGGAAACTGTGTAATTGAAGTGTATTGAGACAGTTCTGGAGATGTCATGTGTATCAGTAGGATCTCCTAAAGCCTTACAGGAGAAACATATGTGGGTGTGATTACAGAGTGCTGAAATATTATTTGCCATGATGAGGCTAGAAGACTAAATTAGAACTTGGGCTCCGATTGAGAACTGGTCATGGGTCAGCCCCACTTTGAGTCAGTCCATCATCTCTGTCATAAGCTGAGAATGCAGTCCACTGCCAACAAACCATGAGCTCTGTATTTTATCTGGATGATCTTTTTGGCCATCTGCGTAAAACGCCAAGTGGGGGATTGAGGCTTGGGCACTGATGGATTGCTGGAACCCACCCTCCTCCCTCCTGCACACTTCTTTTTGCCCTCTCCAAGGGCTAGTTGCAATCTCTGAGGCCAGCTGACTGAGTTCTCTCTGTGCTGGCCGAAAGGGGTGAGAGGTGCACTGGGAGCTTGGCCTTCTAAATCTCAGCTCTGAAATTACAGAAGCTCAGAAGCAGAGTGCCAAATAATATTATTGCCTCCCAGATGTTGCTGGGAGGCCATACAAGTGCGTCCCGAATGTCTAAAGAAAAAGAAAAATTCTATTCTGCTCTACTGAATCTGGGCAGGCATTCCAGTTAGGAGGATGTGTGGATGTAGAGTAGGATCTTTTTGGATCATGTTGACCTCAGACAGCTTGATGGTGGAGATTTTGGTGAGTACACAAGAATAAGTCCATTGCATTTTGGTAGCTACCTGTGTAGGGTTCAGTGATAGACAGACTTCAGGCTAGTAGGACCAATTTTATTTGTTACTAGGACTACTAAGCAGGGGCATTTGAAAAGAGCAAGTGCTTAGATTTAAACAATTCTGAGTCCAGGGATTTTGAGTACCTGAACAGAGCACAGCCCATAGTACTAGCTGCACAAAAATATAACTCTGGTTATATTTACCTAAGTTGTCTTCACTTCAGCAATATAAAGGTTGAGGCTGTTTCTTAAATGAGTGGGAATTTCTTACTGCAAATCACCTGGAGATCCACCAGTATGTCCAGACCCACCTTATCACCACCCCTGGCTTACCTCTAGGCATAGAGTTTTCAGAATTAGGGCCTCATGGAGCTTAGCACCAGCCTTTTACCCCTTTCTACAAATGTAATTTATACCCCAATGCACAAATGTAGTATTTATTTATATTATTTATTAGAAGTACTTTAAATCAACCCTTCACCCTTATGGATTTCAGGGTGTTGTGCCATAAATATGACCATGCCACTAAGAATCATGTTCTACTGTTTGAATATTTGGGCATGAACGATGCTCACAAATTGCATACAAGTGTCTTGAAGCAGTTGCTCCAAAGTCTTTGGAGATGCTACCATTGGAAAGCAGCCATTCTAGGACATGGGGGCATCAGGGAGGGACCATATCTCAGCTGGTAGAGGAACTCCTTTACATGCAGAAGGTCCAGTTTCAATCCATGGCATCTCCAAGCAGGGCTGGAAGATTCCCAGCCTGAAACCCTGGAGTGCTGCTGCCAGGCAGTGTTGACAATGCTGGACTAAAGAGACAGAAGTTCTTGCTTGGAATAAGGAAACTTTTGTGTGATGCTCAGGCCTGGTGCCACATGGAGGGAAAGGGTTCTTTTCTAACCTTGCTGGCACTGGAGTCAGCAAGGTAGGAGTCTTGGATATCCTCATCCTGCATGCCCAGATATGGTGTGCAAAGGCTGGTTTTTTTTTTTTTTTTTGAGATATCCCAATTAATCTTACATTAATCCCAATCTTATCTTACATTAGTCAGGCAAAGCAAGTCAGAAGGAGTGGATCAGTTGTGTACCTTTCCTGTAGTGACAGACTAAAGGATGAATGGAAAGCAGCAATATGGTGGGCCTGGCAACAAGACAATGCGGGATCCATTTGTCCAACAGCAGTCTTGTCTTCCTCAACATTATTCTCTATTGACATACAGAGACATCACTTCTTTAAACACTCATTTCTCATAATTGCTGGTATTACCACATTTGTGAAAAGTTTGCTAATAGCAGTGATTTTTGATGATTGTTGATAATCATCAACTCTGATAATTGTTGGCTGAGTGACTATTAGCATTCTCAAATTAAAAGACTTGTGATATTGGCTACCTGAACAACTTAATACCATGATCATCAGTGGGAAACTGTTTTGTTATTGCTATTGCCCCTGTTCATTTGCATACTGCAAGTGGAAAGCCTGTATAGACAGCTGAATTTTTCTTTAATTTGTGTCCCGGTGAAGATTTTGCAGGAACAGGACTTCTCAGGCAGTTGCCAATGAGTGCCATCTTTATTAAATGAGATTTCTACGCCTATTTGATGGTGGGTCAAGTTTAAGAGGCTATCTGGTTATCATCTAAGCCATTTGTGATTTTGCAATATAATCTTTTTAACAGTCCTGCAAATACCAAATATTTGTATACTATGTAATGTACGTGGTCATATCATTGGGAACTTTTTACTTTTTGTGACCAAAGGAACCAGAAAAAAAGGTCAGCCCCCACACACAGATACATAGCCAACAACTAGGTGGTGTCATCACCATAGTATTTTGATTGTTTTAGGTTGCAGCCTTATATGTACTTCTCTGAAAACATGACATATTAAATTCAGTGGGTGTTTCCTTCTGAGTGCCCAGGATTGTGTTGTTATTGTGACAGTGTGATTTTTTGAGAGAGAGAGAGAGAGAGAGAGAGAGAGAGAGAGAGAGAGAGAGAGAGAGAGATTGATTCAAATTGCATTCCATGGTTAAATTGGTCCCAAGGACAAATTTGGAAGAAGGGCTGGAATATAAGGATTCTAAAATCAAAGAAAGCATGCTGGCCATACAAATAGATTTCTCTACCCACATTTTGAACAAAAAAGCATGAACAATTGCTCATTAAAATGCAGTCCTATAGATCTTTAGACAGAAAAACGTCCTCAACTCCCAGCATACCAAGAAGACTCTTTTTCTGTCTAAATTGCCATAGCATTGCACCCTATGCAATTTAGAGGCCTAGGAGTATGAGAAGCTGCTTTATGTTCCTTGGGTTCCTTGACCCAAAACATCTTTATTTAGAAATCAAAAACACTTTCATAGGATTTCTGTAAGGGGAAAGTGTTAATATTACTGTTTGGGGTTGACAGTCTTGTAGTTTTTACTTAGAACATTTTTCTCAAATGTGTAGAAGAGTCACCCTAGTCCAAGATTTTCTCCCCAACTCTAAGGTGTCAAAATATCCAACAGATTTTAGTTCTGGTAATTGGTCACAGGATCCTACTATTCTGCCTCTAGTATATCAAAGGATGTCACTTGAACTGCACAAACACCATTTCCAGTGGCAATTACATGGCTTCCCAGATGTTTTCAATAACAGAACTGGGGCTCAGCTGCTAGCTAAATCATTTTCAGCTCAGCAATGACCCATGGTAAACTAGCAGTGTAGACAAACCCCTAGTCAAAGGTCTAGAGTTACATATCCAACTATTGTATTTATATCAGTTGCACACAATGCTCCCCACAAATACAAGAACCCCTTTATTTCTGTCTTCAGAACCTACAGGCTCCATTAAAAGGGAAAACATTTGTTTTAATACAAACACATTTCAGACAACACATGATCCATTGGCCAGTATTATGTGGCATAAATTAGAAGTGGGGTAATTAAGTCAATCACGAAGTTGTTTTCCATTCAGAGTCGATTTATGGCTCTAGGGCTTAGGACAGTGTATTTTCTTTAGATACCAAAGGGAAGGAATGGGGCTCATACCACTTTTTTGTGTATAAACCACTCTGAAGAACAAATTCTCAGCTGACATAAAATCCAGCTTAGCTTCATTAGTTCCAAAGGGTCTGTGGTAATCCATACCAGGCAAGGGTGTGGTGGGTTGAAGTCTTGGAATTTACTGTGTATTCTCTTTGGAGTTTTTGAGCTGAAAAACAGCTCTGTTGGAACTGATACCAGTGCAACATTCACATTGTCTGTATGGGCAGCATATTTCATTCATGCTAAGAGTCTATGAGTGTTTCCAGATGAAGTTTTCCTTGTGCCTCATTGATGGAATGTGATGGAGGGTCTGACTTCATTGTCTTCCACTGTAGCCCTCCTGTGTTTTCCCACTGCTGTTTCTGTCCTTTTTCTTGCCAGAAAATATTGGTTTAGGAAGAAAAGACTGAAGAGCTGCACAATATCTTTTGATAGGTAGGAGGAGCCTTCCATCTGGAAGCAACCTAGAGCAACCATTCTTTAAATCATATACTGTAAGAAAAGACAGGTCATGTTTGAATTCATGCCCTACCTTCTGCATTCCTGCTGTGGGAGATGCAAGTATATACAATCCAAAAAGTCTAACACTCTATGCATTCTACATTTTTATGTCAACATGGAAATGCTACGAGCAATTCAAAGCGCTGTTTTGAGATCCTCAAATAGTTTAGAACTAAATAAGTTAAGCATGCTTTTCTTTCACACAAATATGGGAGCTGCTATATTCTTCAGGAGCCCTTCTCCAGATTCTTCTACTCTTCAAGGTAGACTGACCATGTCTTCTATGTTGTCAAGAACAGTTTTCTGTTTCAAGTTGTGCTCCATTCGATGTGCTAAGAGTCCAATTCTGGTTAAAAGATAACCATCAGAAGGGACAACAAGGACATTGAAATTGCCCAATAACCATCATCGCATGGGGAGCAGGGGAAGGGGCACACAGGAGGTCAACTGGCCAGTCTTTCCCAGAATAATACTTGTGTGAGATGTATTATATTTCCACTTAATGTACAGTAAGAGCACAGTCCAAAAGGAGTGATGCTCAAAAATGGAAAGCTCCATTTTCGGTGCTCCATTCCCTAAATGGATTTTGAGCTAGATGCTCTGGAGGTCATCTTAAGGAGATTGGGTAGGAAAGAAAAGACTTTTGGACTTGACAGAGTCATGTTCCTTCCCCTCAGTCATGCCCCTGTTGGTGGACTCCCCCTCTGAAGGGAAACTAGAGCTCCATCCCAAAAGACCAGGAGGAGCCTGAGCCCTTGGAACAGAGGCTGATCCACCCCGTAGCCCTCAAGAGAATGGTTGTCTTAAGCAGCAGGCAAGCAAGGCTTCTGAGCAGGAGTGCTTTCATACACAGAAGGAGAAAGCAGGAGAAAGCAGCTCCTTTCAATGACCCCCTCCTACCAGTGGGGTTCTGCAAGCTAAGGCAATGCAAACCTCCAGTAAATGTCTAGTCACTGCTGAAAATAATGTAGTTCTTCAGCTCTACTCTTCTGTCTTGTTTCTTGGACCTTGTGTTGAGGGCTGAACCAGGGACCCCAGCTTGAATTTTTTCCTGGACAGTGTAATATAGTTGGTTGAACAATTGTCCTTTTGGCCTTTGCTTATACTTTGACCTGGCCTGCCTGCCTGCTTCCTTACTAGTCTGAATCCTTGGTGCATAACTGTTTGCATGTTTTATGACCTTGCTTTTTGGAGTGCGCCAGGACTCAGTCTGTTTCAGCCAAAGCAGTACAGCTCTCCCCTGCCAGCCACTGGCATACCCTCTTTGTGCCATCCCTTCCCATTCCAGAGTTGCCCTGGCAACCCCAGAAGAGGACTTGCCATAGAACTTTCAGTGTTGGCTGGGTGGTGGGAGTGGGGGGATCCACAGCTGGCTCTTCTCTGAAGACCTAGCAAGCTCAGGGACAAGTTCTGGGAATATTGCATCTTGGGTAATAACTCTTGGTTTCTTCATTCACTGTCAGGTGTCAGGGAAGCAGCTAAGATGTTCTGCCAGCTGGCATCTCTGTCTAAACTGTTGTGCCAGTTAACAAAATAAAATCAGTTTTACAACTCCCCTTCTGCCCCAAGATGACACAGAGTGTAAAGCCTCAGGTTGTTCTGTAACTCCCCCCACCCGCAACAGTGCAAATACAGCTGTCTGGACAAAATCAATTTGATCAGGTGGGAAATTATGTTCTTATTTTAGACAAGCCCTATTTCTGCACAGCACAGAATGGCTCATGTGTGAGTAGCTCTGAATAATTAAGTCCCCATGTGCAAATTGGGCAACATGGAAAGAATGGAACAAGTTTCTGGTCCCTCTTCAGGCCTGGCTGAGCAGCCGCATTGCAACTTTCCCATGGCAAGTTCCCAACAGCTCTTTTACAACCAGGTGCCGGCTGTTTCTCTGGCTGGAATCTCTTCTTCCCATGGATGTCCACACTAAGCTATTGTGTATCTGTGTGTGTATGAAACTACTTACTGCCCACTTTCAAACAACCAGGGCAAACATGATTTAGGAGGGCTTTCATCTGTGGTAGAGAGTTCTCATCCATGTTATGTGATGATCTACCTAATGGAAGACCTTAGCACGCTCCCAGAACACGGGGAGCTTTGCAAAGGAGTGACACAGACTCATGGGTATATGCTGCACAAGATATCTTTATCTCTCACTCCAACTCATAAGCCAACTATCAGCTGACTATATTCCTTATTCAGCTTACTCTGGGAACACTTTCAACTTTTATTATATTGATAGAGATATCTATACAGATAGACCATGTCGAGTGTGCATGCCTATTGGTACCATTTTTCCAAAAGGAGTTGCTCACTCTGACTCATGTTTTGGTAATATACTTCTTGCAATTCTGTACTCTGTTTCAAACTTTTTCATTATTGTAGTGTATAATTGTTTTGGTTAGCTGTGATCTTTGATGTTACTGTGGTTATTGTAATTGTTTTGGGGTGTTTTGACTGCTCCTCTGACTGGTTGGCCATTCTTCTGTGTTTCTCCCTCCAATTGGGCCTCTCTATTCTGGAGACACAACAATGTATATGCAAATTAGGCTAATTACTCTAATAGCCCTACAATGGCCCCTAAGTGTTCATGTGAAAGGAAGCTAAAAATGATCACACTTAGTGAGGAAGGCATGTTGAATACCAAGACAGGCCAAAAGCTAGGCCTCTTGCACCAAACAGTCAGCCAACAGTATAACTATAACTATATGCGACACAAGTTATTGTTATATTTGACTTATTGTGTTGGTCTGGAACCAAACGCAAATTATCGCCAAGATATGCCTGCAATCTCTACACTGTGTTCCTCTCCTTGAACTGTCTGGGCCTGTGGAGTCCAAAAATGCACACACTTGCAAGCAGTGGAAACTGAAGTGAATCTAAGGCACGGCAGCACTATCTCGCCTTCAGGGCACCAACAGGACTCCGACAGAACAAAGGGAAACCAGTGGAGTGCAGTGTCATGTATTCTGACTGTCGAAGGCATCCCATGCTTCTCCCATGCTTGTCCCAGGACCTTATGATGGAATACCACTATGCCAACAAAATTGGTGGCGTAAGCCAACCTATCCCAACCTCCATAACTTCTAGGCTTCAGCTCCCAGCCATCCCAGCAGCATGGCCAGTGATCAGAGTTCTTGGGCCTTGTAGCACAAAATACCTGGAAGGCACCACACTGGGAAAAGCTGGTAGAAATTAAAAACCTCTTAGGATCCAGTCATATGGGTCACACCCCTGAAGCTGCAGCATTCTATGCTGAGCAGGAGGGGTGGTGGAGGTGATCTCCAGCTCCTGCTGCTTCTGCTTTGCATTTCAGCTAGACGGCCATGTCTGGCCATTTTACTGTGGCACTTTGGAGGGGGAGGGAAGAGTGAACCTAGGAATGACATAGCCTGGCCTCTGTTGTCCCTTCCTGTCCCCTCCCCAGAGTTCAGTTTGTGAACTTGGACCTGGGAATCCAAGGTATTGTAGCACCCACCCCCTCCACCCCGCCCCAGGCCGTGAGATCACTCTGTTATGAAAATAAAGGGAGAAGGTAGGTAGCTCTTCCCCACCTTCCACTCTCAGCTAAAACAGGGAAAGAAACAGATTCTTTCCCAGAATTTCGCAGGGAATGGGTCTACAGAGTTAAAGTAAGTGTGATTCCTTTGCTACAACAGTGTCATTGCTACCATCTGTTGCTAGGCACCATTTGAAATGTTGGTTATGATCTTAGTTTCATACACTTTGGGACCAAGTATCTGAAAGACCACTTTCTCCCATGTGAGCCTGCCTGGTTTTAAGATATTGTGGAGAGTGCTGCCACCAGCAGAAGCATGCTTATTGGGGATGTTTGAGAAGAGGGCTTCTTGGTGACCACTCCCAGGTTTTGGAACTCCTTATCAAGGAAATCAAGGTTGACTCTCTCTTTGCTGTACTTCTGTCAGCAGGTATAACATGCCATTGTTTAAGAAGGTTTTTTATTTCATTCTATGATTCTAATCTGCCCAGTGGTAGAAAGGTGGGGTACAAATAAAATACATTAATTTCTAAATATCGAATAGCAGTGCAACATTTTTGGACTGGGAGCACTAGGAGCTGAAGCATTAGCCAGGCAACTCACATCTGTCAAGGTAGCAGAGGTACATCACTCTCTGCTCCCATGTTTTTCAAGCTGTGAGCATATATGTGGCCATGGTGGGCAAAGACGACAATCGGTAAAAGGGAAAAGTGGGGAAGAGAAAGAACATGTCCAAACTCCTATGGAAGCACATGTCCGAGTCTCCAGGCACAAGCGCATGACAAGAACCCCCATTTCACTTCTGGAGTTGAGGCTCACAGATCAGCTTTCCACACAGATAAGTGAAGGAGGGAGGCTGCTTCATCAAGATGCTTACCTGAAGCAAGAAAAGATCACTTGCATATCCTGCACTGAACTATAAAGCTTAAAGGAATTTTAGGCCATCAAATCCAGTTTTTATGATCAGGGTTGCCCTCCAGATGTCTCAGACCACAACTCCCATCACTGCCAGACTGGGCATGATTGTATTGGATGGCCTTCCAAGAACTCTCTTGGTTCTGTGATTCAGTGAGCTCCAACTTTCATAGCCTGTTGCCTTAAAAATATTACACTGAACATTTCCTGGAGCTTTGAGCAGATGACCATAAACTTCCTCTGCGGACTGAAATCTAATTTTTCCTCCCAGAGACTGAGGGATAAATGGTGCTGTACTGTAAGGTCAGGGGCTTGGTGGGACCCCCAGAAGGACAATACTATTGTGCCTATCAAGTTACCCAAAGGGCCTGAGTGATGAATGATGGTGTTAACTTTAAACAGCTCATATGTGAATTTTTCCAAGCATTTATCCCCTCTGGATCACCTGCTGCCCCATCTTCCAGAAGATAAACCCAGAAGAGAAGGACATTACCTCATTAAGAAAGCCGGCTTTAACATAATTGAAAACAGAAGCCTTGCAACACCTCCTTTGTAGGTTTTTTTTTTAAATATTCATGCATATATTTTTGCTAGATTCCCCTTTGGAAAATAAACTTCCAAGCACATGCAAGGAACAATATACATGAAGCATTAAATTAACCCCTCAAGATGTAATGTAGTATATGTGACCAAACAAATCTTCCTAGTTAGCTGGGTAGAGAATCTCCATGCAGGTTTTTGATGCTTTGGATATTCTGGTCCCCTGGCTGGCCCTCTTATGAGGCAGGCTGAGGTGATTGCCCTGGACAGCTGATTTGAGTTATAAAAGTGCAATGAATTGTTTTTTGATTTTATTAGAAGTTTCTTTTTCTCTTAGGGAGAACTTCTTACAGGATTTTATACTTCAGGTGTCAAAACATTTATGTACTGTGATATGGGGGGCAGCTTGCTACTTGATGCTACATGTCAGTTTTGGCCCAATCCCGTTAAAGTTTAAAAATGAGTTAAAGTTGGCAACTCACTGCCCTCTAGATGTTTTGGCCTATAGCTCCCATAATTGTTTACCATTGGCTATTATTGCAAGGGTTGATGGAAATTGTAGGTCACATGTTGTCCATCCTTGCTTTAAAGCTAGGCACGGCCTGAGGCCTTCGCACCATGGGGGATCATCTCACTCCATGTGGGCTCCACATGAATTGGCTTTGCTGTCCATTCCTCCCATGTGACAGGTTAAGATGGCAAGAACCAGGGACTGGCCTTTTCAGTCCCAGAACTTTGGAACATTCAGCAGATGTTAAGGAAGCTTCTGTACAATTGCCCTATTTCAGCAAAATTTTGACTCAGAATTTGCATTTTCTGATGCTGCTCCATCTTATGTATACTTTTACTTTGTGAAACTTGTAGAAAAATAGTATAAAATGTTTGGATAATATAGCAAATGGAAGCATTCATGGCATCCAATATTCATAAATACCATTAAGAATAACATGCATCATGCTTTTCCTCTAGCCTATGATACGTTGTCTATGGTGAGATTTATGCAAGAACTTTGGATGTGTTGTGCAGCACTGAACTCAAGAAGATGGACTGGTTAGGAGGAACTCCTTGGAGCCTTCTGTCTTCTCTGCTAATGACACACCTGAGCCCTGTGTCTGCTTGGAGTGGAACTTGGGGAAAAACTGGTCCTATGAACTTAGCTAACTTTATACATTTGGACTAGTATTTGAACTAAAACCCAATCACCCAATTATCCTTCTAAACAATTGCACTAACTTTGCACTCATCTAAATATTGCAGCAAAGTTCTACATTTTTAAAAGCATACATATATGAATTGGTTGGGGAAGAAGAGGTTTGGGAATGCAATAAATTAGGATAATCGCTTGCAAGAAAGAATATATTATGCAAAAATGCATGTATTAGAAGAAATGTACTAAAAATGCATTTCATGTGAACTCTTGGAACAATTTCCAGTGTCCTGAATGAATCTAACTTAAGACTGGATGAATTTCCCAAGTGCAAAATAAACTAATTTAAGTTTGGAAAAATGAGAAATGGAGCAAAAGCAAAAATTGAAGGGGTCATCTACCTGTCAATGAAAAATATTGTCAGAGTCATCTGATCTCACTTTTTGATTGAGTAACTTCCTTGGTGGTCTATAAAAATGCTGTGGACAAAATCTATCTTGACTTCAGCAAAGCTTTTAGCAAAGTGCCATCTGAGATCCTGCTTAGCTAAAAAGTCAGCAGAACAATCAGGCAGATCAGCAGTTGGCTACAAAACTGGATTCAGAAGAGTTGGTTTATCAAACGGCTTGGAACCAGGATACCTGAAGGAACGTCTCTTTCCCTACACGCCCCTTAAGATCAGCAGGGGAGGCCTTGCTCTGAGAACCCCCTTTGAAGGAGGTATGGAGCGTATCTTCCTGGAGGAGGGCCTTCTTTGCAGTGGCGCCCAGACTATGGAATGCTGTCCCCAGAGAGGTCAGCCTGGTGCTGACCTTTTACTCTTTTTGGCACCAGATTAAGACCTTTTTATTCAGCCATCATTTTAATAATTAAGGATTTTAGATGTTTCAAGATCTGTTCACAGTCGCACTTTCTTTTCTTTTTCTTCCTTTCTTTTCTTTCATTTTATGCAAGTGTTTGTTTTATGTTTGTCTGCTATTTATTGGTTTAATTACTAGTCTTGTATTATTATAATATTATTCTATCATTGTAAGCTGTCCTGAGCCATTATTGGAAAGGACAGGATAAAAATGTTTTAAATAAATAAATAAAAATGGGGAAATATCTGACTCAACAATACCACAAGTGAGAAGTATCTTGGAATTGTTGGAAATCACAAGCTGGGTGCACATGACCTTGCAAACAATTCTTCACTGTTTCCGCAAAACATGGATTCCCCCCCCCCCAAGTCTTTTCCTCTGGTTTTCATGCTCCCCACTCCCTCCTCCTAGGCTTGACATGCATCCTGGCAGCTCCTACAAGCAAAATTCGTATTTTCCCTATTCTTCCCTATGCATTCCAGCAGCCTCTTCCTGATGGGTCTCCTGCACTACTGAGGTGGGTTCTTCCAATTCCCAAGGCTACCTACCTGTCTGTGTTGTTCCGAACCACTCCAACCTCCACAGATATTTTTTATTAGATGAAAGCAAGCTGTTTCACTGCAATTCCCCCCTTCTCTCTCCATACATTTTCATGCTGTCTCCCTGTTTCCAAAAGTAAACAGGTGTATGGACACATCACTTGGACAATGGGAACAAAACAAGCAATGCTGCATCAGTTGCTAGGGAAACGAGGGCACTTCCATGGCCACTCGTGACAGGGGATACTATGCTGGTTTTATAGCAACAGTGGTAAAATGGCCATCCTGGATTCAGACAACCAGAAAATTTCTAGATCAGACAGTTGATTTGCTCTGTGGTTTCAGAAAACTAATCCCACCACATGGGAGCTCTGGAATTGGCCTCGACACACCAGACTCTCATCAGTAAAATCTCACCATGGTTTTTCATGTTGTGTGAACCTTCCCTGTAAGTAAACATTGTATTGTGGCTGAAAAAAGGTAAATACTATTTTGGGCTTCATTTATTGAGACATCACTTCCAAATAATGCAAAGAACTAGTTCTCCTGTACTTAGTACTGCTTAGGCTTCATCTGGAGTACTGTGTCCAGTTCTGGATACCACAGTTTAAGAGAGATGCAGAAAAGGTCCAGAAGAGGGCAACAAGGGTGATCCAGAAACTGGAAACAAAGCCCTATGAGGAGAGACTAGAGGTGTGTGAGGAATCTGGTTTTGGGGTGAGAATCCATCAGTTTCCCTGGCTTTAGCTTCCCAGATCTGGTCTGCTTTGGTTCCTGACAAACACACCCAACATTCACCTAGGATTCATTTAGCATTTCCCAGGAATCGAGTTCCACATGACTGCTGCACAAGTGTTGTCCCTCTGAGGAGTGATACGATACACCCTTCAGCTACTTGAAAGGTCTTCACGCAGAGGAAGGCCAGGATCTCTTTTCGATCATTCCGAAGCCATGGAATAAAGGGCTCAGGTTATTCCATCAAGAAAAACATCCTCTCAGAGCACTATGACAATGGAACCAATTACTTATGGACTTCACGTTTCTCCCACACTAGAGGCATTCAAGCTGTATCTGGAGAGCCATCTGTTAGGGATATTTTAATCTGGTCTTCTATACAGAGCAGTAGGTTGGACCAAATGGCCTTATTGGTACCTTCCAACTCTACTATTCTATGATAACTTTATCTTAATTAAGGAGTCGAAATTCTCCCTGGGACGTTCCTGATCACAAGAGCAGTTATCTATTAACCTTCTATCTCTATCCAACCTTGTCTTCCCAGCCTCATGTCAAATTCCTTGCTCCAAACTCTCTACAGATCGTCTGCTCTTGCCCTCTGTCTGATCTATGAAGATGCTTGCTTTAACTCCCAGCTTTGCCAAATGGCATGGGCTAAGTATTTAACCATGGGTGGCTCTCCTTGGATGTGTGTTGATTCTTCCTGTGTTGAGTCATTGTTTTGCCCATATCTTGACACTGTCTATTGTTTGGACAGTACTGGCACTGCTTTTTTTTTTTTTTTTGGGACTGTGCGCATGCATTGGAACTCAACCTTAAATTTGCATTGTGACATTTGCTGGAATTGACATATGCTCTCCTTTGACTCTTTCCAGCAGGAGAGATTTCCTGCAGGAAACTACAGCAGACTGTTGAACTCCTTGACCATGTCATCATCCTCACTGGTGGAAGTGGAGCTTTGATTAAACAATCCATTTGAATATGCCAAAGGTTTATAGTTCAAGTTAGGTACACAGAAGAGAAGGCGGCAGACTTACTAGATCTGGTAGCTCTTTGGGCCAAGCAACTTATTCAAAACTGGGGTGGGGGACAAAGTCTATCCCCAGTGCATTTTTGATTGCAGTGTTTCTTTAGAAGTAGATCTATAGGGTGGGCTTTCTGTCAGCTCTGAGGCGTAAGTGGCAGGCATCTACAACTGGAACCAGTAGATGGAGGTCTTAGTGAGCTGCAGTGGAGGTAGAGACAAAGAGAGACAAGAACAGACAAGGGCCAGATACTGGCAAGGCTTGGCAGGAACAGGCATAATCAGGAACACACAAAGGTAAGATACCAACAAGGCATGGCAGAGCCAATGGTGAAGGCAAAGTCAGGAGCAGGCAAGGCTCAGATACAAAACCCTGATGGAATGCCTCTCCCATACATAGTCTGCTGTGAAGCTACAATCAAGTTCTGGGGCCTGCCTCCAATGACCACCTCCAAGTGAGGCTCAGCTGAGGGCAACAAAGAGAAGAGTCTTTTCAGTGACAATCCCCCCAGTTGGGATCATTTTTGTCAATGGGGTGCTTCTTTGTTCTAGCCAAGGTAATGTGTTAGGGTTAAAACCAGGAGAATGTCCCATTGCATTTTTCCCCAAAAAGAAATAGATCCAAGAAAGTAGACTTATGGTACAATCCAATGGGGATGCCCACATGCTGCTAAACTTGGGTAATTATGGGCATCCTATGCAGGGTGGAAGGAGTGTGGACACAATCTTTACCTCTCTGTGCTTCCTGCCATAAATGTAATCGAGGCAGCTGATTTCCCTTTCCAGCTGAGTCACTTCAGGCATTGTGGGAAGCAAGTTGGAGTGCTGCCAAGAGATATCATATTCTGGTGGGCCTAGTCCCCATGCCTCCCCGCCTCCCCAGAATGTGCTCTTTCCCTGTCTTTACATTCACTTGTACAACCTCGGAGAAGCCGTCAACACAGTTCTTTTCACGCTGGCAGGGGTGATCTGAATGCTGATCCTCAGCTCCAAGTTTGGAGGTCTTTCTTGGATGACCTTGGATCTGGGATTTCAAAAATCCTATGGTCCTCTAGATGGTGTTTAGGATTTCCTTGGGGATGCTTGGAGAATATTTGGGGGTATTCTCTGAGGATGGTCTTCTAGGCCATAGGATTTCTTTGGCAATATGTTACTACTTGGTGATAAACTGGAATCAAACTTTGGATACTTAAATGTTCCCCAAATAACTTTTGTATGTTTTTCTTGTTTTTTATTTTTAGGCATTTGATGAGGGTTGTAAATATGCTATCCGCTTGTCTCTTTGTCTTCTTTCTTTTTTGAAAAGTGATCAGGAGGGGATGATTCAGATTGGAATTATACAAGGAAGAGGATGTGAGTGTTTCTTTTCTAAAACTCCTCCTGCTGAAATATCCGCTGCCTCCAAGGAGCTCTTTGTTCTCAGAGGTGCCATTTGTTGTTGGTGGAGAGATTTTGATGCAAAATAGTGTGAGGGAACATAGTGACCTGGGTTTGGAGCCTGAGCACAAAGGCCCAAGGCTGGAACGAAGGAACAGTATAAATTAAAGGGGAAGGTGGTGAAAACATTCAGAAGTCATGCTGCTGAGGGCTTCCAGAACTGTGGGGGCAGAAATGACTGTGTCTTCATGCCTGAGTAGTGGCTAGAATCCAGGTCTTGCAAGTTGCAATCCAGCAAGCATACTGCTACCCAACATGGCACCTGGACCACTGGGGTGGGATGGGGTAATGCATTTTAAAAGCAGCCACCGCTACATATTCTTGCACATGATGTTGATGCTCAGGCCTGTGGGCTAAATCTGGTCTTTTGGAAGTCCTCTGATGGCCATTTCTCCTTCTGCTAGCCCCTAGCATCCTCCTACAGTGATGCTTCCCAGTTCTATATCGGACAGATGTTGCCACTGAAAAGTTCCAGCAGAACTACCAGGGACACAGCTTGCCTAGTCCCTGTGTCAGTCATCCACCAAGGTGGATCATAGCAATCTCTTTTCCATAGCCAGACCTGAAGCCAGACTAAAGTAGATCTAGATAATCGATCCCATCCAGAAATCACTGGAGCCGGGAAGCTATCACATGCTGTATCATCTCGCCCAAGGATGGAATATTGGACACTAGCCATGAATTGTCCAGCATACTGAGGTTAAGGGAGGGATTTAAAGAAGACTACATTGGCCTTACACCATGTCCTTTAGCAGGGTGGAATCACATCTTGCTGTAAAGAGGCATTCACCACTGCTCTTACTCATCCATCCAGTTTCCCCCAGATGCTTTTATAAGTCTGGAAGGGCAAGTGCCCAAGATACATGTACTAGGCCTCACCTCTGCAGAGATCCTGCCCACATCCTTGGGCTATACAATGGAAAAATATTCATTGTAATTGGACAAACAAAAGCCATGGTTACATCCACAGATCTGTATCAACTATGGAATCCAAGTCTGCACAGATATAATTTTATCTGCAAAATGTTGCACAAATTGCTCACAGTGGGCTATTAAGTGATTTCTTGCTGGTTATTCAATTTTTTTCCTTACCAGAAAAAGGAAAAAAAGAAAAAGAAAAAAGCATCACAGGGCAATGGCTTCCTACTAGGAGCCTTCTACCTAGAAGCTCTCTTTGCTAAGTCAGCACAAACTGCCCAGAGAGAGTCAGCTATGGGGAGGTATAGAATGTAATAAATGGGGGCATAAATGCCTGTCTTTCACATTCTGTTCTGATGCTGGTGGTTTAATGCAAAAGCAGCTGCAGTCTAAGAAAAGGGAAAACCAGCCCTCTACAGTTTAATTAACTTGGGACAGATGAGACTTGAAACCTTGCCCTTTGAATGGCAAGAGCTTAAGAACCTTTCTTTCCCCTCTAAAAGGAAGAAAGTTGTTTCTGGAAATTAATTTCCAAGGACTTGGAAATTAACTTGAGATTAACCTTCAGAGATAATTTCCTTTCCTTGCTCAGTCCCAGGAGTGACCTCCAGCTGCACGGGAGGATTCTTCCTGCGCTGAGATTATCAACAGCTTCCAAATGGATTAATATTTAGTACAGTGCTAAACTGACTGCTCGTTAGTGAATTCATAGATTGTTTACAATCCCAAGTAAATGCTGCTTCTTTGTGTAGCTTGTTTCATGCATAAACATGCTTTAATAAATTGGTTATTTCACTAATTTTCACAGCACCCTGTGTGTGGTCAGCCTCTATCATCCCTATTTCATAGCAGAGAAACTGGGAGTTGATAGTGTCACCCCTAAGGCTATCTTATTCTCTTCTGGCTGATCAAAGACTTGAACTTGGGTTTCCCAGGTCTAGTTAAAACAGTAGACTGCTAGTCCATTTATGGTGTACATTAACTTCATCATCACAATTCACAACATGAAGCCACACAGTGTGGTAATTTCATTAAGTAAAACATTATGTGCTGCATTCAAAGAACCACGAATGAAAGGAAAATAGCTGCTAGCGATGCTCTGCAAATTCTTGGCAAGGAATTAGCAGATGAGTTCAACCATGTTATACTTGTGTCCTGTAACAGCTCTCATGCTTCTACTTCTGCAGGGTCTTGCAACACAGAAAGAGAATCCTTGGACTTGCTTTCATTTTCTCATGCAAGACTCTCTAGGAGGTTTGTCCCTGGGTTCCTTTGCCAAGGGAAGGTAAGAACTGGGCAAGGATCTTCCTTGTGGCAGTGTCCTGTCTCCAGAACATCTCCTCCTTTGAAGTTTGACTGACACTATGTTGATGCCAGCATAGAAGTATCATATTTGCCCAAGCATTTTAAAGTGTGCCTAATCCTGGAGATGTCTGATATGGCCCCAGTGACACATGCTGTGGTTTCATCCCATGTGCAGTTCTGAAACATGCACTACACGGAGTTGCCTTCGACAGCTGCGTGGAAATTTCAGCAGGTCCAGAGTGTTGCAGGTAGTCTGTTGACTGGGGCTAGTTGTAGGGGCCATCTCATTCCCCTGCTGCAACAACTTCACTGGCTCCTGGACTTTCTGGACCCATGTTAAAAGTGCTGGTTATAACCTATAAATTCTATACCATTGGAGCTATAGTGGTAAATTATGAAGTGTGCCATGAGACTCTACGTAGCTGTGAGAGCCCAGGAAAGCAGGCGGCTGTGTTGATTCATAAGAGGAATCAGTTCTAGCAGTTTTCATCTCTGGAAGGAGTGGATCTTTTACAAAGCTAATGGGCCTTAATTGCTCATTCAAGGCCAGGCCAGCACAAAATGCTTTGCTTACAACAGGGAACAATACATGGTTGCTGGGAAAATCATTTCTCCCCATTCCCACTACTGTGAGCTGAGCTCAGTGGGGAAAGGGAATGCTGAGAGTGCTGCACATGAGCGGAGGCCAGGCTATTGGAAAGGCTGCATTTTCCCTGCAAGGGTTTTAAGACCTTCTGGGGAAGTCCTCCTTTCATCTCCATTAGAAGCATACTTGGTGGGGATGTGGGAAAAGAGCAGTCCATGGCTTTGGAACTCCCTGCCAAGGTACATTGGAGCCCTCTTTTGTGTTTCTGCTGGCAGGCAAATTTCTCTCCCCGCCACTCTCTTCATGAGATTTTTGACATATAGATTGTCTGTTGCTGGGGAACTTTTATTAGATAGAGGCTGCCTCTTTCTTTTATTGTGGTCCTCTAACTGTATTTTAATTTTTTTGCTTTTCTGTTTCATGCCTGTCTTTTTTCAACTTCATTTTACTACTTACTCTTTACTTACTTACTTTATTACTTACTTCTACCAACTCAAGTGCCATTCTTGGTGGAAAGGGAGGATACAACTGAAATAGTTAAATAAATATTGGTTTGCACTTACTCTGTGCCACTTTTTATGCCACTGATCTGTTTGTATTGTCGTTTTTAGCTGTTTTATTGTGACTCTTATTTTGTTTGCTGCCCTGATATCTTAGCATGAACATTCTGTTAAACATTTTGATGATTATTATAGTAGTAGTAGTAGAGCAATTAAATTATAATAAAACAGCCAGGGCTGACCCAAGACATTTTGCTACCAGAGTCAGGAAATCTCACCAGCACCTCTTTTCACCTTGGCAGGAAATAAAGCAATGATAAATTAAATGCCTGTTGCTGTCCTTTCTTGACACCCAAGATCTGCTGTGAACAGAAGACACCCACATTCTGTAAGATTGACCCAACCCTTAACATTTTACCAGCAGAGAAGATTAGAATAAAATTCTAAGAGTGTAATTCCAAAGCCCTGGTGGGATATAGGGTATGTCGTATTCCCAAATCTGAGGCTAGAAATAGTACTCTGATCTTGGATTTGCTTTGCCCCCATAGCTGGTGCAGAAACAAGCATGCCGGCTGCCTCTCTGATGTCAGGAGCCTGACCTTGGAGGGGGATGAGGGGATCCCGGGGCGTAAGGAGGAGAGGAGCCTGCAGAGGCCAGGCTGCTGGGATCTGCTGTTCTCAGCAGCTGTTCTCCTCCCTCTCTGAATCACAGTGGCTACGAGGCCCAAAAGAACAATGCAGAGCAGCAGCAGGGAGGTGGGGATCTCTCTGCTGCTCCTTCAGCCCTGCACTGGATCAGCCTGAGCCTGCACTTTCAGGGGCTCACAAGCCACAAAAGTCTTACGGGCCATTCAGGGAGTGAGGTCAGCTCACTTCTCACTGGCTCACAGCTTGACGGAATGGATTTTAACAGTAGTATAGCAGCTGAGCACCCGATCAGGACCCCAGACACAAAACTCTACTTTATGCTCATAGCCTTGAGCCATGATCAGTGAGTTTGAAACGTAGAACAGCACATGCTCAAATTACTTTGGGGAAAGAAATATAAATTGGGGTTGGCAGACCATTTAGTGGTAGAAGCAGCTCTAAAGCATGGAGTGGTGGTTGGGCAACAGTATTTATACTTTCATTCATATTCTGCCTACTATCATAGTCTCAAGGTGGCTAGTCCTTATGACACTTGGGCACAATCCTGTGCATGTTTAGGGAGAAGGCTTTGGGAGTTGCAGGACTTTTATGCCTAAACATACAAAGGCTTGCACCCTAAGCTAGGATCTAATATGACCTAGCTGCACCACTAATTCCAAAAGTCCAGTGGTGATTTTCAAGGTTCATTTTGCCACTGGGGTGCCCTTCCTCCTTGCTGAAGAGACAGAGGCATAATCTTGGGTATTGTTCTGAACTCCGTTCTGGCGGGACCTTCACTTGGCCTGCTATGTGGAGCATGTGCTTGGTTTCCGGAGTGCTCAGATCCAAGGGGACTGTTCTTCCGGATCTTTCTGGGCATTTGCAATAGTTTGGTAGAGAGGGGATGTGAAATTCTTGGGGCTCCATTCTGCAGTTCTTTCTTGCGAAGTGTTCCTGCAGCCCAATAGTTAAATGTGTCTGGCTGAAAATGCTGGGCAGGGAATTGAGAATTGAGACTGAAACACTAGCCTTAAAACTAGCAGATTGTGTGCAAGAACGTGTGAAGTGATTTTAAGAATGAAGTGCCAATTTGAAGAATTGCCCAAAATTCAATCCCCAGCCTTTGAGATTCAGAAAAGTTCAGGTGCAAATGTATGTATGTACATATTTAATTTTTACTTTTTCTTTAATGCACCTTTACACTTCCTGCTTTTAGCTAAGGTTATAAGCTTGAGTTCCTAGTCCTGTAAGAAGAACATCTGTTTCCAAAGTAATTCCAACAAGAATAAAAATCAGGAAGCTGTGGCATCCTCCAGAGCAAAACAACCATCAGGAGATTTCTTGTTTAATTACAGGGACTCAGGTTTCTAGGTTTTCAGCCAAGCCATGGGACCTGCTGAGGCACCTCTGTCACCACTTATGTATCAGTTTTGCTGCAACTTCTCATCAGTAGGCAATTCATTATGCACCTGCATATTTCCACTCAGACTCTGCTTGCTTTCAGTTTTTATGTCATTTTCTGTTTATTAAACATCAGGTGTTTTAAAAGTTAAATAAACTGAACTATCATCATGAGAAAAGCACATGGGGTGACGAGTAATATAATAATTATTTTCCTCCTCCTTTCCAATCCCCTTTCCTTTTGTGCTGCGTTTATTTGATTGTAAGCCCACAGGAAGTGACTCATTTTTCTTATCTTCACAAACCTTTTGAGTGGATAGGTAGGATAAAAACACAATAAATAAATTAGATCTAATTATAATAATTTATAGCAATGTGTAATAAGTATATATGTTATTATTAATGGAATTACATTAATAGAATAGAAAGAGCATGGCAAGAAAATTCTGCCTGCCTCAAAAATTTATCCTACTTTGTACCATTAGACTGGCAATGGCATGAGAATGAAGATACCAAGTGGTTGAGGTAGGTGAGCTTGCAGCTTGTGATGAACTAAATAAACTGCAGACTTCCCATTGGTGTTCCTGACGGACAACAGCCATATCTGCTGGTGCTGTGCCAGATGTTCCCATGATACGGTTTTTGGTCCAAGAATGGCTGTGGAGCCACAGGGGAGACTTGCCAGGGTAAATGCCTTTTCACCACTTGTGGTGGGCAATGAGTTGTGAATCTCTTTTGCTCATCTCTGTCTTCCCTGTCAAATACCTGAAAAGGGCCATTGTTAGTCTGTTTTATGACTGCTTCCTTTAACTCTAGGGCTCCTTCTAATCTACAGTTTTTAATCACAGGAACTGGTTTCTAATCTCAGAGGGTGAGTCAAACCTTTGGGTAGTAGATGGACTTTTTGGGGGGTGACACTTGTCATGCAGTACTGTTGTTGCCTGGGTGAACTTTGCCTCAGCTGCATGGTCCAGCTAATATTATTTGGGAATTGCTGGGAGCCAAATGCCAGAACAAACGTGTCTATGGCTGACCTTTGTATTCAACAGGAAAGTGATCGTGTTACAGTAGCGGTTTGCCACAGTGCTCTTTGAAGCTTATTGTAATGCATCATTATAGTCCCAGGTGTAGCCTGATCAAATGGGTGGAAAGAGGCCAACTAGAGAAAGTGGAATGAAGCCCAAGAAAAAGAACATTTGAGTTGTCCAGTAAAGCACCGCAGGACAGAGGAGATTGCTGTGCCGTTGGCAAAGAAAGGCAAAGGCAACTTCTCTGGTTTTCGTAGATGCTGGAATGAGAAAAAATAACTTCATAAAAGATTATTTTGTTTGCCTTTTGGTACAAGTATAGTAACTTATTTATACTATAATAATAGAATGGGTACCACACCCATAAATGGTGCTGGAGTGTACACTCAGCTTCCTACTGGTGGACAGTAGTGGAGAAGCAGAGTGAAAGAACCCAGGTATGTCAGAGGCCCTGCCATGAGGGATGCCTGGCAAAGGCAGAATGGATTCACCCATGCGGTGCTGACGCAGATGTTTTAAAACACTTCTTGTTTATGATGAATGTTTTCATTTGATTCTTTTAATTACTGTAGACCAACCTGGGGTCAAGATGAGGAAGGGCAGTATACAAAAGTCTCTTAAAAACCAAAAGCATGTCAGTCCTAGGGGCTTGTTCTGTCATGGGTTGATAGAACAGACGACTGGAGGCACGTCTAATAGGTGCACCAAAGTGCCACCTGCACTGTGCTTTCCTCATCCTGGTGCTCTCCAGGTGTATTACACTTTAATCGGCCCCAGGCAGCATAGTCAATGGTTAGGAATACTGGGAATCATTCTTCTAAAGCTCTGAAGGGCACCAAGTTGATGAAGGCTGATGTAGGCGATCACTCACTTTCTTTAACCTGTGAGATACTTTAATGGGACCAATTCCTCACTTAATGCATTCCCTGTTTCCAAAAGACTGGTCTGTAAGATGAGGAAGGAACAGCATCAAAGGACCAACAAGTTAAAAAATACATTTTAATTGAATGAATTGGTTCTGAACTGTGCCAGTGGTTATGAATTTCTTCTGTTTACAATGAACTGAAGATAAGGCATAGCACATTCAAGACATTTCTCTCTCTTCCACTAATGCCAACCATTAGGCTTTTTCCAGCCTCAAGGATGCAGGGAGTGACAACATCTGGGGTGCCAGCTTTGATATCAGCAACACGTATTTAGCATCTGCACTGTTGCCTGGACAGGCATAAAGGATTTCCAGATGAGGCTCTGTTATTGCCCTGCCTCAAACCTGGAATTTTATGTCCAGCTGATATCATTTTCCATTTGTAACCCTCCTGTGTTTTTCCTTTGTTTCTTCATTCTGTTTTCTTACCACAAAAACTACACACATTAAGGTGGAAAGACAGAATACGCTCACAATGCCTCTGGGTTGGTAGAACTAAAAGCTGCCAGGAAGTCAACATGGTCCACTGAACAGGGGAAATGTCACAACTCACTCTTCCAACCTTCATGAAATCTAGAAACGCTGTTGTCCCCATCCCAGAAATGCTCAAAGAATCAAACTCTACTGTATTCTATCCTCTGAACACTGACTATGCCCTACTAATTTATTCTTAGGCAGCTGGGTTACAATTGGGCATAGTTTGCACATAACATGGTTTAGTGAAATGTGCATGAACCTGACCAAGATTTATGTTTGTGTTCTCTCCCACTACCTCATGAGCAGGAAGGAATGTTTGGTAATGCTTGGTCTTGGTTTTGGAAGTTGGCTTGGTTGTTGCACAGAAACCAGAGATAGTGAAGCATGACAAACTTTAGTTAACAAGCCAGATTCATAACCCATAGATTGAAGGTGGATTATTTTGAAGCTGACCAAAGTTTCTTATAAATCTCAATCTCTGGTTCAAATGCAATAACAAGAGATTAGCTTCATTCACACTTAACATTTAGCCATGGTTTATGTTAATCATGTTTTAGTCAAAAATTTGTCTTGCAAATAAGCAAACAAACCATAACTTAATTTTCCTATTTTTGCTTTCTTTCTCTCCCACCAATTTTTCCAGATTTCAGAGTGGATTCATTTTTATGCAGGTTTGCTGGGCACCTCTGCTTCAGGGAAGATAGCAGTACAAGCATGCCAGCAATCTCATTTCCCAGTTGTGCAAAGAGTTCTATTTGTGGTTTATAGCTGGCTTATAAACCATGGTTTATTCTCAGAGATGAATTCACAAACAATGACTGTGCTTGCTTGATCCTGGTGGTTCCTGATCATAGTGGTTTCTTTTCCTTGCCTACTGCATGCCAAACATGTATCATGGCAGAACCACCCCAAACAAGCCATGATTTCTCAGCTGGTTTCAAAGCTACCACCACTGAATACCCTGCCAGGATCAGACAACAGGGGGAGTCATAATTAGGTAAATTGCACACTGACATGCAGGAGACAGAGCAAAGAAACCACCCTGCCTTCTTTTCTCCTCGTGATTGTGGGAAGATGCTCCTTGACAAGCCCGCTTTCAACAAACGACATCATGGCTTAGTGTTATGTGCTAACCAGGCCTCTGTGAAACCAAAACTAAACATAGCTAATATCCTTCTTGTGTTATATAAGAGGAGTACATGGAAAGGGGGGAAGGCTATGTAAGCCTCAGATGCCTCTTTCCTGCCCTTGTAGGCCTCACTAAACCATGGTTTAATTTAGTGAGATATGTAAATACATTCTTGCAGTCCGCAGCGGTAAAAAAAGGCTTGTATCTAAATAGTGCTCTAGTATTAATGTGATTAAGAGTGCAATCCTGTGCATATTTATTCAGCATGACTGGAGCATGCTGGGAGTCAAAAAACACACATAGGACTACTCCTTGAAACACAAATGTCTCTTTATGCATCTGCACTGCCCTTGAGCTTCTGATTTTACCTTTCTCAGCCCCCATGTTTCACAGAGTGCTTCCAGGATTGGTGGAAAGGAGCTTTCCCTTTTTATTAATTCCACACATAAACATCATATCTAGAACATAAATGCAGCACTAGGCTTCCAGTGGAAGAATTTATTTGCCCAAGAAAGCGTTTCCAGAAAATGAATCAAATCCTGAGAGCAGGATTAGAGCTGATTTAGTCACATAAACTCATATGCATTGGAGCCTGCAGTACAGGATATGAACATGAATGAAAGTTATTAAAAATATGAGTTGAGAATAAAAGCCCTCCTTAAATCTCTCTTATTGTATAAGCTGCTATGAATTAAAGCCTTTGCAGGCTGATTTTCAATCATCGGTATAATTATGTAGAACATTTTCCAGACCTAGTCAGGGCTCCCCACCCGCAGCCCCACTTTCTAACAAGTATTTTAACAACCTGTAAATCAGGAAACTGTAAATCATAGAAGTGACCTGAAATCGCCAATGATTAGAAAGGCAGTTTGCCTCCTCTTGTCTTTTTTCCGACAGACTGAACTAACTATCCTGTTTTCCAGATCTAAGCACTGCATGGCTTTAAGCCAGGGGTGTCCAAACTTTTTGCAAGGAGGGCCAGATTTGGTGAGGTGAAAATGTGTGGGGGCCGACCATTCAGCCTGACATTCTTTGAACCATTAACATTAAATGCAAATGAACTATTTTATAAAAGACTAAACAAATAACTTAACTGCACTAATGTGAAGGGTGATACTGAGATCTCGATTGCATTATATAGGCCAGGTCTGGCTCAAAAACAGTGGTTCTGATGCGCAAGATGTCACGCTAGTGAAAGTCACTTAGTCTCGTCCTCACGCGGTTCTTGTTAATGTTCATAACTGAGAATGTCTTCTCGCACAAGTATGTCGAACCAAACAAGCTCAGCATTTTCTTAGCAAATATTCGAATCTCTTGGAACTTGTCTTTATCCAGCTGGCGGTAAAAGTTGACAAGAGGGAGCTGTTGGTGCCGACTGCGACACTCGACATCACACTGCAGCTCAATGAGCTCCAGCTGCAGGTGGTCTGGAGTGTCATCAGGGTCCACAGAGAAGGGAGATGAAAAAAGCGTGATCTCCTTTTCAATAGCTGCAAAATCCCGAAAGCGCTGTTGAAACTCCTCAGCCAGAGATGAGATGTCTGCTTCATACCTCATTTGCGCACTCATATTGTTCTGTGGAAAACTGGTCATTATTTCCTGCAGTGATGGGAAATGTGTGGTATTGGGCTGCTACTTTTCCAAAGGCACCTGTCACAAACGCAGCCCAATACCACAC